>NC_133021.1:1378750-2065625 GCF_048564905.1 Vicugna pacos
TGTATTTCTCAGACTTCCCCGAACAGGGAACACCTGTGACTGAAGAGAGCTGCGTGGAGTTGTCTCTCGAGCTCCCCCACGCACTGACAATGGTTCCGGAATCCTGAGCGTGGGTAGGTTCCAACAACGGTCGGCAGCGCGTGGGTTCTAACGGAATGCCTAAGCTCGTCTCCCCTAAGGGTTTTCCTAATGTCTCTGTGCCAGGGAAAGCTAGGGGTGATTGCAGGATATCCCAGTTTCAGAGGCTGCCTCCCCAAGTTCAGGGAAGTTATTTCTAGGACTTCCCCGAACAGGGAACACCTGTGACTGAAGAGAGCTGCGTGGAATTGTCTCTCGAGCTCCCCCACGCACTGACAATGGTTCCTTAATCCTGAGCGTGGGGAGGTTCCAACAACGGTCGGCAGCGCGTGGGTTCTAACGGAATGCCTAAGCTCGTCTCCCCTGAGGGTTTTCCTAATGTCTCTGTGCCAGGGAATGCTAGGGGTGATTGCAGGATATCCCAGTGTCAGAGGCTGCCTCCCCAAGGTCAGGGAAGGTATTTCTCTGACTTCCCCGAACAGGGAACACCTGTGAATGAAGAGAGCTGCGTGGAGTTGTCTCTCGAGCTCCCCCACGCACTGACAATGGTTCCGGAATCCTGAGCGTGGGGAGGTTCCACCAACGGTCGGCAGCGCGTGGGTTCTAACGGAATGCCTAAGCTCGTCTCCCCTGACTGTTTTCCTAATGTCTCTGTGCCAGGGAATGCTAGGGGTGATTGCAGGATATCCCAGTGTCAGAGGCTGCCTCCCCAAGGTCAGGGAAGTATTTCTCGGACTTCCCCGAACAGGGAACACCTGTGACTGAAGAGAGCTGCGTGGAGTTGTCTCTCGTGCTCCCCCACGCACTGACAATGGTTCCGGAATCCTGAGCGTGGGGAGGTTCCACCAAAGGTCGGCAGCGCGTGGGTTCTAACGGAATGCCTAAGCTCGTCTCCCCTGAGGGTTTTCCTAATTTCTCTGTGCCAGGGAATGCTAGGGGTGATTGCAGGATATCCCAGTGTCAGAGGTTGCCTCCCCAAGGTCAGGGAAGTTATTTCTCGGACTTCCCCGAACAGGGAACACCTGTGACTGAAGAGAGCTGCGTGGAGTTGTCTCTCGAGCTCCCCCACGCACTGAAAATGGTTCCGGAATCCTGAGCGTGGGGAGGTTCCACCAACGGTCGTCAGCGCGTGGGTTCTAACGGAATGCCTAAGCTCGTCTCCCCTGATGGTTTTCCTAATGTGTCTGTGCCAGGGAATGCTAGGAGTGATTGCAGGATATCCCAGTGTCAGAGGCTGCATCCCCAAGGTCAGGGAAAGTATTTCTCGGGCTTCCCCGAACAGGGAAAACCTGTGACTGAAGAGAGCTGCGTGGAGTTGTCTCTCGAGCTCCCCACTCACTGACAATGGTTCCGGAATCCTGAGCGTGGGGAGGTTCCACCAACGGTCGGCAGCGCGTGGGTTCTAACGGAATGCCTAAGCTCGTCTCCCCTGAGGATTTTCCTAATGTCTCTGTGCCAGGGAATGCTAGGGGTGATTGCAGGATATCCCAGTGTCAGAGGCTGCCTCCCCAAGTTCAGGGAAGGTATTTCTCGGACTTCCCCGAACAGGGAACTCCTGTGACTGAAGAGAGCTGCGTGGATTTGTCTCTCGAGCTCCCCCACGCACTGACAATGTTTCCGGAATCCTTAGCGTGGGGAGGTTCCACGAACGGTCGGCAGCGCGTGGGTTCTAACGGAATGCCTAAGCTCGTCTCCCCTGACTGTTTTCCTAATGTCTCTGTGCCAGGGAATGCTAGGGGTGATTGCAGGATATCCCAGTGTCAGAGGCTGCCTCCCCAAGGTCAGGGAAGTATTTCTCGGACTTCCCCGAACAGGGAACACCTGTGACTGAAGAGAGCTGCGTGGAGTTGTCTCTCGTGCTCCCCCACGCACTGACAATGGTTCCGGAATCCTGAGCGTGGGGAGGTTCCACCAACGGTCGGCAGCGCGTGGGTTCTAACGGAATGCCTAAGCTCGTCTCCCCTGAGGGTTTTCCTAATTTCTCTGTGCCAGGGAATGCTAGGGGTGATTGCAGGATATCCCAGTGTCAGAGGTTGCCTCCCCAAGGTCAGGGAAGTTATTTCTCGGACTTCCCCGAACAGGGAACACCTGTGACTGAAGAGAGCTGCGTGGAGTTGTCTCTCGAGCTCCCCCACGCACTGACAATGGTTCCGGAATCCTGAGCGTGGGGAGGTTCCACCAACGGTCGTCAGCGCGTGGGTTCTAACGGAATGCCTAAGCTCGTCTCCCCTGATGGTTTTCCTAATGTGTCTGTGCCAGGGAATGCTAGGAGTGATTGCAGGATATCCCAGTGTCAGAGGCTGCCTCCCCAAGGTCAGGGAAGTATTTCTCGGACTTCCCCGAACAGGGAACACCTGTGACTGAAGAGAGCTGCGTGGAGTTGTCTCTCGTGCTCCCCCACGCACTGACAATGGTTCCGGAATCCTGAGCGTGGGGAGGTTCCACCAACGGTCGGCAGCGCGTGGGTTCTAACGGAATGCCTAAGCTCGTCTCCCCTGAGGGTTTTCCTAATTTCTCTGTGCCAGGGAATGCTAGGGGTGATTGCAGGATATCCCAGTGTCAGAGGTTGCCTCCCCAAGGTCAGGGAAGTTATTTCTCGGACTTCCCCGAACAGGGAACACCTGTGACTGAAGAGAGCTGCGTGGAGTTGTCTCTCGAGCTCCCCCACGCACTGACAATGGTTCCGGAATCCTGAGCGTGGGGAGGTTCCACCAACGGTCGTCAGCGCGTGGGTTCTAACGGAATGCCTAAGCTCGTCTCCCCTGATGATTTTCCTAATGTGTCTGTGCCAGGGAATGCTAGGAGTGATTGCAGGATATCCCAGTGTCAGAGGCTGCATCCCCAAGGTCAGGGAAAGTATTTCTCGGGCTTCCCCGAACAGGGAAAACCTGTGACTGAAGAGAGCTGCGTGGAGTTGTCTCTCGAGCTCCCCACTCACTGACAATGGTTCCGGAATCCTGAGCGTGGGGAGGTTCCACCAACGGTCGGCAGCGCGTGGGTTCTAACGGAATGCCTAAGCTCGTCTCCCCTGAGGGTTTTCCTAATGTCTCTGTGCCAGGGAATGCTAGGGGTGATTGCAGGATATCCCAGTGTTAGAGGCTGCCTCCCCAAGTTCAGGGAAGGTATTTCTCGGACTTCCCCGAACAGGGAACTGCTGTGACTGAAGAGAGCTGCGTGGAGTTGTCTCTCGAGCTCCCCCACGCACTGACAATGTTTCCGGAATCCTGAGCGTGGGGAGGTTCCACCAACGGTCGGCAGCGCTTGGGTTCTAACGGAATGCCTAAGCTCGTCTCCCCTGAGGGTTTTCCTAATGTTTCTGTGCCAGGGAATGCTAGGGGTGATTGCAGGATATCCCAGTGTCAGAGGCTGCCTCCCCAAGTTCAGGGAAGGTATTTCTCGGACTTCCCCGAACAGGGAACTCCTGTGACTGAAGAGAGCTGCGTGGAGTTGTCTCTCGAGCTCCCCCACGCACTGACAATGGTTCCGGAATCCTGAGCGTGGGGAGGTTCCACCAACGGTCGGCAGCGCGTGGGTTCTAACGGAATGCATAAGCTCGCCTCCCCTGAGGGTTTTCCTAATGTCTCTGTGCCAGGGAATGCTAGGGGTGATTGCAGGATATCCCAGTGTCAGAGGCTGCCTCTCCAAGGTCAGGGAAGTTATTTCTCGGACTTCCCCGAGCATGGAACACCTGTGACTGAAGAGAGCTGCGTGGAGTTTTCTCTCGAGCTCCCCCACGCACTGACAATGGTTCCGGAATCCTGTGCGTGGGGAGGTTCCACCAACGGTCGGCACCGCGTGGTTTCTAACGGAATGCCTAAGCTCGTCTCCCCTGAGGCTTTTCCTAATGTGTCTGTGCCAGGGAATGCTAGGGGTGATTGCAGGATATCCCAGTGTCAGAGGCTGCCTCCCCAAGGTCAGGGAAGTTATTTCTCGGACGTCCACGAACAGGGAACACCTGTGACTGAAGAGAGATGCGTGGAGTTGTCTCTCGAGCTCCCCCACGCACTGACAATGGTTCCGAAATACTGAGCTTGGGGAGGTTCCACCAACGGTCGGCAGCGCGTGGGTTCTAATGGAATGCCTAAGCTCGTCTCCCCTGAAGGTCTTCCTAATGTCTCTGTGCCAGGGAATGCTAGGTGTGATTGCAGGATATCCCAGTGTCAGAGGCTGCCTCCCCAAGATCAGGGAAGGTATTTCTCGGACTTCCCCGAGCAGGGAACACCTGTGAATGAAGAGAGCTGCGTCGAGTTTTCTCTCCAGCTCCCCCACGCACTGACAATGGTTCCGGAATCCTGAGCGTTGGGAGGTTCCACCAACGGTCGGCAGCGCGTGGGTTCTAACGGAATGCCTAAACTCGTCTCCCCTGAGGGTTTTCATAATGTCTCTGTGCCAGGGAATGCTAGCGGTGATTGCAGGATATCCCAGTGTCAGAAGCTGCCTCCCCAAGGTCAGGGAAGGTATTTCTCGGACTTCCCCGAACAGGGAACACCTGTGACTGAAGAGAGCTGCGTGGAATTTTCTCTCGAGCTCCCCCACGCACTGACAATGGTTCCGGAATCCTGAGCGTGGGGAGGTTCCAACAACGGTCGGCAGCGCGTGGGTTCTAACGGAATGCCTAAGCTCGTCTCCCCTGAGGGTTTTCCTAATGTCTCTGTGCCAGGGAATGCTAGGGGTGATTGCAGGTTATCCCAGTGTCAGAGGCTGCCACCCCAAGGTCAGGGAAGTTATTTCTCAGACTTCCCCGAACAGGGAACACCTGTGACTGAAGAGAGCTGCGTGGAGTTGTCTCTCGAGCTCCCCAACGCACTGACAATGGTTCCGGAATCCTGAGCGTTGGGAGGTTCCAACAACGGTCGGCAGCGCGTGGCTTCTAACGGAATGCCTAAGCTCGTCTCCCCTGAGGGTTTTCCTAATGTCTCTGTGCCAGGGAATGCTAGGGGTGATTGCAGGATATCCCAGTGTCAGAGGCTGCCTCCCCAAGGTCAGGGAATGTATTTCTCAGACTTCCCCGAACAGGGAACACCTGTGACTGAAGAGAGCTGCGTGGAGTTGTCTCTCGAGCTCCCCCACGCACTGACAATGGTTCCGGAATCCTGAGCGTGGGTAGGTTCCAACAACGGTCGGCAGCGCGTGGGTTCTAACGGAATGCCTAAGCTCGTCTCCCCTAAGGGTTTTCCTAATGTCTCTGTGCCAGGGAAAGCTAGGGGTGATTGCAGTATATCCCAGTTTCAGAGGCTGCCTCCCCAAGTTCAGGGAAGTTATTTCTAGGACTTCCCCGAACAGGGAACACCTGTGACTGAAGAGAGCTGCGTGGAATTGTCTCTCGAGCTCCCCCACGCACTGACAATGGTTCCTTAATCCTGAGCGTGGGGAGGTTCCAACAACGGTCGGCAGCGCGTGGGTTCTAACGGAATGCCTAAGCTCGTCTCCCCTGAGGGTTTTCCTAATGTCTCTGTGCCAGGGAATGCTAGGGGTGATTGCAGGATATCCCAGTGTCAGAGGCTGCCTCCCCAAGTTCAGGGAAGGTATTTCTCTGACTTCCCCGAACAGGGAACACCTGTGAATGAAGAGAGCTGCGTGGAGTTGTCTCTCGAGCTCCCCCACGCACTGACAATGGTTCCGGAATCCTGAGCGTGGGGAGGTTCCACCAACGGTCGGCAGCGCGTGGGTTCTAGCGGAATGCCTAAGCTCGTCTCCCCTGAGGGTTTTCCTAATATCTCTGTGTCAGGGAATGCTAGGGGTGATTGCAGGATATCCCAGTGTCAGAGGCTGCCTCCCCAAGGTCAGGGAAGGTATTTCTCGGACTTCCCCGAACAGGGAACACCTGTGACTGAAGAGAGCTGCGTGGAGTTGTCTCTCGAGCTCCCCCACGCACTGACAATGGTTCCGGAATCCTTAGCGTGGGGAGGTTCCACGAACGGTCGGCAGCGCGTGGGTTCTAACGGAATGCCTAAGCTCGTCTCCCCTGACTGTTTTCCTAATGTCTCTGTGCCAGGGAATGCTAGGGGTGATTGCAGGATATCCCAGTGTCAGAGGCTGCCTCCCCAAGGTCAGGGAAGTATTTCTCGGACTTCCCCGAACAGGGAACACCTGTGACTGAAGAGAGCTGCGTGGAGTTGTCTCTCGTGCTCCCCCACGCACTGACAATGGTTCCGGAATCCTGAGCGTGGGGAGGTTCCACCAACGGTCGGCAGCGCGTGGGTTCTAACGGAATGCCTAAGCTCGTCTCCCCTGAGGGTTTTCCTAATTTCTCTGTGCCAGGGAATGCTAGGGGTGATTGCAGGATATCCCAGTGTCAGAGGTTGCCTCCCCAAGGTCAGGGAAGTTATTTCTCGGACTTCCCCGAACAGGGAACACCTGTGACTGAAGAGAGCTGCGTGGAGTTGTCTCTCGAGCTCCCCCACGCACTGAAAATGGTTCCGGAATCCTGAGCGTGGGGAGGTTCCACCAACGGTCGTCAGCGCGTGGGTTCTAACGGAATGCCTAAGCTCGTCTCCCCTGATGGTTTTCCTAATGTGTCTGTGCCAGGGAATGCTAGGAGTGATTGCAGGATATCCCAGTGTCAGAGGCTGCATCCCCAAGGTCAGGGAAAGTATTTCTCGGGCTTCCCCGAACAGGGAAAACCTGTGACTGAAGAGAGCTGCGTGGAGTTGTCTCTCGAGCTCCCCACTCACTGACAATGGTTCCGGAATCCTGAGCGTGGGGAGGTTCCACCAACGGTCGGCAGCGCGTGGGTTCTAACGGAATGCCTAAGCTCGTCTCCCCTGAGGATTTTCCTAATGTCTCTGTGCCAGGGAATGCTAGGGGTGATTGCAGGATATCCCAGTGTCAGAGGCTGCCTCCCCAAGTTCAGGGAAGGTATTTCTCGGACTTCCCCGAACAGGGAACTCCTGTGACTGAAGAGAGCTGCGTGGATTTGTCTCTCGAGCTCCCCCACGCACTGACAATGTTTCCGGAATCCTTAGCGTGGGGAGGTTCCACGAACGGTCGGCAGCGCGTGGGTTCTAACGGAATGCCTAAGCTCGTCTCCCCTGACTGTTTTCCTAATGTCTCTGTGCCAGGGAATGCTAGGGGTGATTGCAGGATATCCCAGTGTCAGAGGCTGCCTCCCCAAGGTCAGGGAAGTATTTCTCGGACTTCCCCGAACAGGGAACACCTGTGACTGAAGAGAGCTGCGTGGAGTTGTCTCTCGTGCTCCCCCACGCACTGACAATGGTTCCGGAATCCTGACCGTGGGGAGGTTCCACCAACGGTCGGCAGCGCGTGGGTTCTAACGGAATGCCTAAGCTCGTCTCCCCTGAGGGTTTTCCTAATTTCTCTGTGCCAGGGAATGCTAGGGGTGATTGCAGGATATCCCAGTGTCAGAGGTTGCCTCCCCAAGGTCAGGGAAGTTATTTCTCGGACTTCCCCGAACAGGGAACACCTGTGACTGAAGAGAGCTGCGTGGAGTTGTCTCTCGAGCTCCCCCACGCACTGACAATGGTTCCGGAATCCTGAGCGTGGGGAGGTTCCACCAACGGTCGTCAGCGCGTGGGTTCTAACGGAATGCCTAAGCTCGTCTCCCCTGATGGTTTTCCTAATGTGTCTGTGCCAGGGAATGCTAGGAGTGATTGCAGGATATCCCAGTGTCAGAGGCTGCCTCCCCAAGGTCAGGGAAGTATTTCTCGGACTTCCCCGAACAGGGAACACCTGTGACTGAAGAGAGCTGCGTGGAGTTGTCTCTCGTGCTCCCCCACGCACTGACAATGGTTCCGGAATCCTGAGCGTGGGGAGGTTCCACCAACGGTCGGCAGCGCGTGGGTTCTAACGGAATGCCTAAGCTCGTCTCCCCTGAGGGTTTTCCTAATTTCTCTGTGCCAGGGAATGCTAGGGGTGATTGCAGGATATCCCAGTGTCAGAGGTTGCCTCCCCAAGGTCAGGGAAGTTATTTCTCGGACTTCCCCGAACAGGGAACACCTGTGACTGAAGAGAGCTGCGTGGAGTTGTCTCTCGAGCTCCCCCACGCACTGACAATGGTTCCGGAATCCTGAGCGTGGGGAGGTTCCACCAACGGTCGTCAGCGCGTGGGTTCTAACGGAATGCCTAAGCTCGTCTCCCCTGATGGTTTTCCTAATGTGTCTGTGCCAGGGAATGCTAGGAGTGATTGCAGGATATCCCAGTGTCAGAGGCTGCATCCCCAAGGTCAGGGAAAGTATTTCTCGGGCTTCCCCGAACAGGGAAAACCTGTGACTGAAGAGAGCTGCGTGGAGTTGTCTCTCGAGCTCCCCACTCACTGACAATGGTTCCGGAATCCTGAGCGTGGGGAGGTTCCACCAACGGTCGGCAGCGCGTGGGTTCTAACGGAATGCCTAAGCTCGTCTCCCCTGAGGGTTTTCCTAATGTCTCTGTGCCAGGGAATGCTAGGGGTGATTGCAGGATATCCCAGTGTTAGAGGCTGCCTCCCCAAGTTCAGGGAAGGTATTTCTCGGACTTCCCCGAACAGGGAACTGCTGTGACTGAGGAGAGCTGCGTGGAGTTGTCTCTCGAGCTCCCCCACGCACTGACAATGTTTCCGGAATCCTGAGCGTGGGGAGGTTCCACCAACGGTCGGCAGCGCTTGGGTTCTAACGGAATGCCTAAGCTCGTCTCCCCTGAGGGTTTTCCTAATGTTTCTGTGCCAGGGAATGCTAGGGGTGATTGCAGGATATCCCAGTGTCAGAGGCTGCCTACCCAAGTTCAGGGAAGGTATTTCTCGGACTTCCCCGAACAGGGAACTCCTGTGACTGAAGAGAGCTGCGTGGAGTTGTCTCTCGAGCTCCCCCACGCACTGACAATGGTTCCGGAATCCTGAGCGTGGGGAGGTTCCACCAACGGTCGGCAGCTCGTGGGTTCTAACGGAATGCCTAAGCTCGTCTCCCCTGAGGGTTTTCCTAATGTCTCTGTGCCAGGGAATGCTAGGGGTGATTGCAGGATATCCCAGTGTCCGAGGCTGCCTCCCCAAGGTCAGGGAAGGTATTTCTCGGACTTCCCCGAGCATGGAACACCTGTGACTGAAGAGAGCTGCGTGGAGTTTCTCTCGAGCTCCCCCACGCACTGACAATTGTTCCGGAATCCTGAGCGTGGGGAGGTTCCACCAACGGTCGGCAGCGCGTTGTTTCTAACGGAATGCTTAGCTCGTCACACCTGAGGGTTTTCCTAATGTCTCTGTGCCAGGGAATGCTAGGGGTGATTGCAGGATATCCCAGTGTCAGAGGCTTCCTCCCCAAGGTCAGGGAAGGTATTTCTCAGACTTCCCCGAACAGGGAACACCTGTGACTGAAGAGAGCTGCGTGGAGTTGTCTCTCGATCTCCCCCACGCACTGACAATGGTTCCGGAATCCTTAGCGTGGGGAGGTTCCACGAACGGTCGGCAGCGCGTGGGTTCTAACGGAATGCCTAAGCTCGTCTCCCCTGACTGTTTTCCTAATGTCTCTGTGCCAGGGAATGCTAGGGGTGATTGCAGGATATCCCAGTGTCAGAGGCTGCCTCCCCAAGGTCAGGGAAGTATTTCTCGGACTTCCCCGAACAGGGAACACCTGTGACTGAAGAGAGCTGCGTGGAGTTGTCTCTCGTGCTCCCCCACGCACTGACAATGGTTCCGGAATCCTGAGCGTGGGGAGGTTCCACCAACGGTCGGCAGCGCGTGGGTTCTAACGGAATGCCTAAGCTCGTCTCCCCTGATGGTTTTCCTAATGTGTCTGTGCCAGGGAATGCTAGGAGTGATTGCAGGATATCCCAGTGTCAGAGGCTGCCTCCCCAAGGTCAGGGAAGTATTTCTCGGACTTCCCCGAACAGGGAACACCTGTGACTGAAGAGAGCTGCGTGGAGTTGTCTCTCGTGCTCCCCCACGCACTGACAATGGTTCCGGAATCCTGAGCGTGGGGAGGTTCCACCAACGGTCGGCAGCGCGTGGGTTCTAACGGAATGCCTAAGCTCGTCTCCCCTGAGGGTTTTCCTAATTTCTCTGTGCCAGGGAATGCTAGGGGTGATTGCAGGATATCCCAGTGTCAGAGGTTGCCTCCCCAAGGTCAGGGAAGTTATTTCTCGGACTTCCCCGAACAGGGAACACCTGTTACTGAAGAGAGCTGCGTGGAGTTGTCTCTCGAGCTCCCCCACGCACTGACAATGGTTCCGGAATCCTGAGCGTGGGGAGGTTCCACCAACGGTCGTCAGCGCGTGGGTTCTAACGGAATGCCTAAGCTCGTCTCCCCTGATGGTTTTCCTAATGTGTCTGTGCCAGGGAATGCTAGGAGTGATTGCAGGATATCCCAGTGTCAGAGGCTGCATCCCCAAGGTCAGGGAAAGTATTTCTCGGGCTTCCCCGAACAGGGAAAACCTGTGACTGAAGAGAGCTGCGTGGAGTTGTCTCTCGAGCTCCCCACTCACTGACAATGGTTCCGGAATCCTGAGCGTGGGGAGGTTCCACCAACGGTCGGCAGCGTGTGGGTTCTAACGGAATGCCTAAGCTCGTCTCCCCTGAGGGTTTTCCTAATGTCTCTGTGCCAGGGAATGCTAGGGGTGATTGCAGGATATCCCAGTGACCGAGGCTGCCTCCCCAAGGTCAGGAAGTTATTTCTCGGACTTCCCCAAACAGGGAACTCCTGTGAATTAAGAGAGCTGCGTGGAGATGTCTCTCGAGCTCCCCCACGCACTGACAATGATTCCGGAATCCTGAGAGTGGGGAGGTTCCAACAACGGTCGTCAGCGCGTGGGTTCTTACGGAATGCCTAAGCTCATCTCCACTGAGGTTTTTCCTAATATCTCTGTGCCAGGGAATGGTAGGATTTTTTGCAGGATATCCCAGTGAAATACGCTGTCTCCCCAAGGTAAGGGAAGGTATTTCCCGGACTTCCCCGAACAGGGAACTCCTGTGACTGAAGAGAGCTGCGTGGAGTTGTCTCTCGAGCTCCCCCACGCACTGACAATGTTTCCGGAATCCTGAGCGTGGGGAGGTTCCACCAACGGTCGGCAGCGCTTGGGTTCTAACGGAATGCCTAAGCTCGTCTCCCCTGAGGGTTTTCCTAATGTCTCTGTGCCAGGGAATGCTAGGGGTGATTGCAGGATATCCCAGTGTCAGAGGCTGCCTCCCCAAGTTCAGGGAAGGTATTTCTCGGACTTCCCCGAACAGGGAACTCCTGTGACTGAAGAGAGCTGCGTGGAGTTGTCTCTCGAGCTCCCCCACGCACTGACAATGGTTCCGGAATCCTGAGCGTGGGGAGGTTCCACCAACGGTCGGCAGCTCGTGGGTTCTAACGGAATGCCTAAGCTCGTCTCCCCTGAGGGTTTTCCTAATGTCTCTGTGCCAGGGAATGCTAGGGGTGATTGCAGGATACCCCAGTGTCCGAATCTGCCTCCCCAAGGTCAGGGAAGTTATTTCTCGGACTTCCCCGAGCATGGAACACCTGTGACTGAAGAGAGCTGCGTGGAGTTTCTCTCGAGCTCCCCCACGCACTGACAATTGTTCCGGAATCCTGAGCGTGGGGAGGTTCCACCAACGGTCGGCAGCGCGTTGTTTCTAACGGAATGCTAAGCTCGTCACACCTGAGGGTTTTCCTAATGTTTCTGTGCCAGGGAATGCTAGGGGTGATTGCAGGATATCCCAGTGTCAGAGGCTTCCTCCCCAAGGTCAGGGAAGGTATTTCTCAGACTTCCCCGAACAGGGAACACCTGTGACTGAAGAGAGCTGCGTGGAGTTGTCTCTCGAGCTCCCCCACGCACTGACAATGGTTCCGGAATCCATAGCGTGGGGAGGTTCCAACAACGGTCGGCAGCGCGTGGGTTCTAACGGAATGCCTAAGCTCGCTCCCCTGAGGGTTTTCCTAATGTCTCTGTGACAGGGAATGCTAGGGGTGATTGCAGGATATCCCAGTGTCAGAGGCTGCCTCCCCAAGGTCAGGGAATGTATTTCTCAGACTTCCCCGAAAAGGGAACACCTGTGACAGAAGAGAGCTGCGTGGAGTTGTCTCTCGAGCTCCCCCACGCACTGACAATGGTTCCGGAATCCTGAGCGTGGGGAGGTTCCAACAACGGTCGGCAGCGCGTCGGTTCTAACGGAATGCCTAAGCTCGTCTCCCCTGAGGGTTTTCCTAATGTCTCTGTGCCAGGGAATGCTAGGGGTGATTGCAGGTTATCCCAGTGTCAGAGGCTGCCTCCCCATGGTCAGGGAAGTTATTTCTCGGACTTCCCCGAACAGGGAACACCTGTGACTGAAGAGAGCTGCGTGGAGTTGTCTCTCGAGCTCCCCCACGCACTGACAATGGTTCCGGAATCCTGAGCGTGGGGAGGTTCCACCAACGGTCGGCAGCGCGTGGGTTCTAACGGAATGCCTAAGCTCGTCTCCCCTGCGGGTTATCCTAATGTCTCTGTGCCAGGGAATGCTAGGGGTGATTGCAGGATATCCCAGTGTCAGAGGCTGCCTCCCCAAGTTCAGGGAAGGTATTTCTCTTACTTCCCCGAACAGGGAACACCTGTGAATGAAGAGAGCTGCGTGGAGTTGTCTCTCGAGCTCCCCCACGCACTGACAATGGTTCCGGAATCCTGAGCGTGGGGAGGTTCCACGAACGGTCGTCAGCGCGTGGGTTCTAACGGAATGCCTAAGCTCGTCTCCCCTGAGTGTTTTCCTAATGTCTCTGTGCCAGGGAATGCTAGGGGTGATTGCAGGATATCCCAGTGTCAGAGGCTGCCTCCCAAAGCTCAGGGAAGTTATTTCTCGGACTTCCCCGAACAGGGAACACCTGTGACTGAAGAAAGCTGCGTGGAGTTGTCTCCCGAGCTCCCCCACGCACTGACAATGGTTCCGGAATCCTGAGCGTGTGGAGGTTCCAAGAACGGTTGGCAGCGCGTGTGTTCTAACGGAATGCCTAAGCTCGTCTCCGCTGAGGGTTTTCCTAATTTCTCTGTGCCAGGGAATGCTAGGGGAGATTGCAGGATATCCCAGTGTCAGAGGCTGCCGCCCCAAGGTCAGGGAATTTATTTCTCGGGCTTCCCCGAACAGGGAACTCCTGTGACTGAAGAGAGCTGCGTGGAGTTGTCTCTCGAGCTCCCCCACGCACTGACAATGTTTCCGAAATCCGGAGCGTGGGGAGGTTCCACCAACGGTCGGCAGCGCGTGGGTTCTAACGGAATGCCTAAGCTCGTCTCCCCTGAGGGTTTTCCTAATTTGTCTGTGCCAGGGAATGCTAGGAGTGATTGCAGGATATCCCAGTGTCAGAGGCTGCCTCCCCATGTTCAGGGAAAGTATTTCTCGGGCTTCCCCGAACAGGGAAAACCTGTGACTGAAGAGAGCTGCGTGGAGTTGTCTCTCGTGCTCCCCACTCACTGACAATGGTTCCGGAATCCTGAGCGTGGGGAGGTTCCACCAACGGTCGGCAGCGAGTGGGTTCTAACGGAATTCCTAAGCTCGTCTCCCCTGAGGGTTTTCCTAATGTCTCTGTGCCAGGGAATGCTAGGGGTGATTGCAGGATATCCCAGTGTCAGAGGCTGCCTCCCCAAGGTCAGGGAAGGTATTTCTCGGACTTCCCCGAACAGAGAACACCTGTGACTGAAGAGAGCTGCGTGGAGTTGTCTCCCGAGCTCCCCCACGCACTGACAATGTTTCCGGAATCCTGAGCGTGGGGAGGTTCCACCAACGGTCGGCAGCGCGTGGGTTCTAACGGAATGCCTTAGCTCGTCTTCCCTGAGGGTTTTCCTAATGTCTCTGTGCCAGGGAATGCTAGGGGTGATTGCAGGATATCCCAGTGTCAGAGGCTGCCTCCCCAAGGTCAGGGAATGTATCTCTCGGACTTCCCCGAACAGGGAACACCTGTGAATGAAGAGAGCTGCGTGGAGTTGTCTCTCGAGCTCCCCCACGCACTGACAATGGTTCCGGAATCCTGAGCGTGGGGAGGTTCCACCAACGGTCGGCAGCGCGTGGGTTCTAACGGAATGCCTAAGCTCGTCTCCCCTGAGGGTTTTCCTAATTTCTCTGTGCCAGGGAATGCTAGGGGTGATTGTAGGATATCCCAGTGTCAGAGGCTGCCTCCCCAAGGTCAGGGAAGGTATTTCTCAGACTTCCCCGAACAGGGAACACCTGTGACTGAAGAGAGCTGCGTGGAGTTTTCTCTCGAGCTCCCCCACGCACTGACAATGGTTCCGGAATCCTGAGCGTGGGGAGGTTCCACAAACGGTCGGCAGCGCGTGGGATCTGACGGAATGCCTAAGCTCGTCTCCCCTGAGGGTTTTCCTAATGTCTCTGTGCCAGGGAATGCTAGGGGTGATTGCAGGATATCCCAGTGTCAGAGGCTGCATCCCCAAGGTCAGGGAAGTTATTTCTCGGACTTCCCCGAACAGGGAACACCTGTGACTGAAGAGAGCTACGTGGAGTTGTCTCTCGAGCTCCCCCACGCACTGACAATGGTTCCGGAATCCTGAGCGTGGGGAGGTTCCACCATCGGTCGGCAGCGCGTGGGTTCTAACGGAATGCTTAAGCTCGTCTCCCCTGAGGTTTTTCCTAATGTCTCTGTACCAGGGAATGCTAGGGGTGATTGCAGGATATCCCAGTGTCAGAGGCTGCCTCCCCATGATCAGGGAAGGTATTTCTCGGACTTCCCCCAACAGGGAACACCTGTGACTGAAGGGAGCTGCGTGGAGTTGTATCTCGAGCTCCCCCACGCACTGACAATGGTTCCGGAATCCTGAGACTGGGGAGGTTCCACCAACGGTCGGCAGCGCGTGCGTTCTAACGGAATGCCTAAGCTCGTCTCCCCAGAGGGTTTTCCTAATTTCTCTGTGCGAGGGAATGCTAGGGGTGATTGCAGGATATCCCAGTGTCAGAGGCTGCCTCCCCAAGTTCAGGGAAGGTATTTCTCGGACTTCCCCGAACAGGGAACACCTGTGACTGAAGAGATCTGCGTGGAGTTGTCTCTCGAGCTCCCCCACGCACTGACAATGTTTCCGAAATCCGGAGCGTGGGGAGGTTCCACCAACGGTCGGCAGCGCGTGGGTTCTAACGGAATGCCTAAGCTCGTCTCCCCTGAGGGTTTTCCTAATTTGTCTGTGCCAGGGAATGCTAGGAGTGATTGCAGGATATCCCAGTGTCAGAGGCTGCCTCCCCATGTTCAGGGAAAGTATTTCTCGGGCTTCCCCGAACAGGGAAAACCTGTGACTGAAGAGAGCTGCGTGGAGTTGTCTCTCGTGCTCCCCACTCACTGACAATGGTTCCGGAATCCTGAGCGTGGGGAGGTTCCACCAACGGTCGGCAGCGAGTGGGTTCTAACGGAATTCCTAAGCTCGTCTCCCCTGAGGGTTTTCCTAATGTCTCTGTGCCAGGGAATGCTAGGGGTGATTGCAGGATATCCCAGTGTCAGAGGCTGCCTCCCCAAGGTCAGGGAAGGTATTTCTCGGACTTCCCCGAACAGAGAACACCTGTGACTGAAGAGAGCTGCGTGGAGTTGTCTCCCGAGCTCCCCCACGCACTGACAATGTTTCCGGAATCCTGAGCGTGGGGAGGTTCCACCAACGGTCGGCAGCGCGTGGGTTCTAACGGAATGCCTTAGCTCGTCTTCCCTGAGGGTTTTCCTAATGTCTCTGTGCCAGGGAATGCTAGGGGTGATTGCAGGATATCCCAGTGTCAGAGGCTGCCTCCCCAAGGTCAGGGAATGTATCTCTCGGACTTCCCCGAACAGGGAACACCTGTGAATGAAGAGAGCTGCGTGGAGTTGTCTCTCGAGCTCCCCCACGCACTGACAATGGTTCCGGAATCCTGAGCGTGGGGAGGTTCCACCAACGGTCGGCAGCGCGTGGGTTCTAACGGAATGCCTAAGCTCGTCTCCCCTGAGGGTTTTCCTAATTTCTCTGTGCCAGGGAATGCTAGGGGTGATTGTAGGATATCCCAGTGTCAGAGGCTGCCTCCCCAAGGTCAGGGAAGGTATTTCTCAGACTTCCCCGAACAGGGAACACCTGTGACTGAAGAGAGCTGCGTGGAGTTTTCTCTCGAGCTCCCCCACGCACTGACAATGGTTCCGGAATCCTGAGCGTGGGGAGGTTCCACCATCGGTCGGCAGCGCGTGGGTTCTAACGGAATGCTTAAGTTCGTCTCCCCTGAGGTTTTTCCTAATGTCTCTGTACCAGGGAATGCTAGGGGTGATTGCAGGATATCCCAGTGTCAGAGGCTGCCTCCCCATGATCAGGGAAGGTATTTCTCGGACTTCCCCCAACAGGGAACACCTGTGACTGAAGGGAGCTGCGTGGAGTTGTATCTCGAGCTCCCCCACGCACTGACAATGGTTCCGGAATCCTGAGACTGGGGAGGTTCCACCAACGGTCGGCAGCGCGTGCGTTCTAACGGAATGCCTAAGCTCGTCTCCCCAGAGGGTTTTCCTAATTTCTCTGTGCGAGGGAATGCTAGGGGTGATTGCAGGATATCCCAGTGTCAGAGGCTGCCTCCCCAAGTTCAGGGAAGGTATTTCTCGGACTTCCCCGAACAGGGAACACCTGTGACTGAAGAGATCTGCGTGGAGTTGTCTCTCGAGCTCACCCACGCACTGACAATGTTTCCGGAATCCTGACTGTGGGGAGGTTCCACCAACGGTCGTCAGCGCGTGGGTTCTAACGGAATGCCTAAGCTCGTCTCCCCTGATGGTTTTCCTAATGTGTCTGTGCCAGGGAATGCTAGGGGTGATTGCACGATATCCCAGTGTCAGAGGCTGCCTCCCCAAGGTCAGGGAAGGTATTTCTCGGACTTCCCCGAACAGGGAACACCTGTGACTGAAGAGAGCTGCGTGGAGTTGTCTCTTGAGCTCCCCAATCACTGACAATGTTTCCGGAATCATGAGCGTGGGGAGGTTCCACCAACGGTCGGCAACACGTGGGTTCTAACGGAATGCCTAAGCTCGTCTCCCCTGAGGGTTTTCCTAATATCTCTGTGCCAGGAAATGCTAGGGGTGATAGCAGGATATCCCAGTGTCAGAGGCTGCCTCCCCAAGGTCAGGGAAGGTATTTCTCGGACTTCCCCGAACAGGGAACACCTGTGACTGAAGAGAGCTGCGTGGAGTTGTCTCTCGATCTCCCCCTCGCACTGACAATGTTTCCGGAATCCTGAGCGTGGGGAGGTTCCACCAACGGTCGGCAGCGCGTGGGTTCTAACGGAATGCCTAAGCTCGTCTCCTCTGAGGGTTTTCCTAATGTCTCTGTGCCAGGGAATTCTAGGGGTGATTGCAGGATATCCCAGTGTCAGAGGCTGCCTCCCCAAGGTCAGGGAAGGTATTTCTCAGACTTCCCCGAAGAGGGAACACCTGTGACTGAAGAGAGCTGCGTGGAGTTGTCTCTCGGGCTCCCCCACGCACTGACAATGGTTCCGGAATCCTGAGCGTGGGGAGATTCCAACAACGGTCGGCAGCGCTTGGGTTCTAACGGAATGCCTAAGCTCTCTCCCCTGAGGGTTTTCCTAATGTCTCTGTGCCAGGGAATGCTAGGGGTGATTGCAGGATATCCCAGTGTGAGAGGCTGCCTCCCCAAGTTCAGGGAATGTATTTCTCAGACTTCCCCGAACAGGGAACACCTGTGACTGAAGAGAGCTGCGTGGAGTTGTCTCTCGGGCTCCCCCACGCACTGACAATGGTTCCGGAATCCTGAGCGTGTGGAGGTTCCGAAAACGGTCGGCAGCGCGTGGGTTCTAACGGAATGCCTAAGCTCGTCTCCCCTGAGTCTTTTCCGAATGTCTCTGTGCCAGGGAAAGCTAGGGGTGATTGCAGGATATCCCAGTGTCAGAGGCTGCCTCCCCAAGGTCAGGGAAGGTATTTCTAGGACTTCCCCGAACAGGGAACACCTGTGACTGAAGAGAGCTGCGTGGAGTTGTCTCTCGAGCTCCCCCACGCCCTGACAATGGTTCCGGAATCCTGAGCGTGGGGAGCTTCCACCAACGGTCGGCAGCGCGTGGGTTCTAACGGAATGCCTAAGCTCGTCTCCCCTGCGGGTTATCCTAATATCTCTGTGCCAGGGAATGCTAGGGGTGATTGCAGGATATCCCAGTGTCAGAGGCTGCCTCCCCAAGGTCAGGGAAGATATTTCTCTGACTTCCCCGAACAGGGAACACCTGTGAATGAAGAGAGGTGCGTGGAGTTTTCTCTCGAGCTCCCCCACGCACTGACAATGGTTCCGGAATCCTGAGCGTGGGGAGGTTCCACCAACGGTCGGCAGCGCGTGGGTTCTAGCGGAATGCTTAAGCTCGTCTCCCCTGAGGATTTTCCTAATATCTCTGTGCCAGGGAATGCTAGGGGTGATTGCAGGATATCCCAGTGTCAGAGGCTGCCTCCCCAAGCTCAGGGAAGGTATTTCTCGGACTTCCCCTAACAGGGAACACCTGTGACTGAAGAGAGCTGCGTGGAGTTGTCTCTCGAGCTCCCCCACGCACTGACAATGGTTCCGGAATCCTGAGCGTGGGGAGGTTCCACGAACGGTCGGCAGCGCGTGGGTTCTAACGGAATGCCTAAGCTCGTCTCCCCTGAGTGTTTTCCTAATGTCTCTGTGCCAGGGAATGCTAGGGGTGATTGCAGGATATCCCAGTGTCAGAGGCTACCTCCCCAAGGTCAGGGAAGGTATTTCTCGGACTTCCCCGAACAGGGAACACCTGTGACTGAAGAGAGCTTCGTGGAGTTGTCTCTCGAGCTCCCCCACGCACTGACAATGGTTCCGGAATCCTGAGCGTGGGGAGGTTCCACCAACGGTCGGCAGCGCGTGGGTTCTAACGGAATTCCTAAGCTCGTCTCCCCTGAGGGTTTTCCTAATGTCTCTGTGCCAGGGAATGCTAGGGGTGATTGCAGGATATCCCAGTGTCAGAGGCTGCCTCCCCAAGGTCAGGGAAGGTATTTCTCGGACTTCCCCGAACAGGGAACACCTGTGACTGAAGAGAGCTGCGTGGAGTTGTCTCCCGAGCTCCCCCACGCACTGACAATATTTCCGGAATCCTGAGCGTGGGGAGGTTCCACCAACGGTCGGTAGCGCGTGGGTTCTAACGGAATGAATAAGCTCGTCTCCCCTGAGTGTTTTCCTAATATCTCTGGGCCAGGGAATGCTAGGGGTGATTGCAGGATATCCCAGTGTCAGAGGCTGCCTCCCCAAGGTCAGGGAAGTTATCTCTCGGACTTCCCCGAACAGGGAACACGTGTGACTGAAGAGAGCTGCGTGGAGTTGTCTCTCGAGCTCCCCCACGCACTGACAATGGTTCCAGAATCCTGAGCGTGGGGAGGTTCCACCAACGGTCGGTAGCGCGTGGGTTCTAACGGAATGCCAAAGCTCGTCTCCCCTGAGGGTTTTCCTAATATCTCTGTGCCAGGGAATGCTAGGGGTGATTGCAGGATATCCCAGTGTCAGAGGCTGCCTCCCCAAGGTCAGGGAATGTATTTCTCGGACTTCCCCGAGCATGGAACAACTGTGACTGAAGAGAGCTGCGTGGAGTTTCTCTCGAGCTCCCCTACGCACTGACAATGGTTCCGGAATCCTGAGCGTGGGGAGGTTCCACCAACCGTCGGCAGCGCCTGGTTTCTAACGGAATGCCTAAGCTCGTCTCACCTGAGTGTTTTCCTAATGTCTCTGTGCCAGGGAATGCTAGGGGTGATTGCAGGAATTCCCAGTGTCAGAGGCTGCCTCCCCAAGGTCAGGGAATGTATTTCTCAGACTTCCCCGAACAGGGAACACCTGTGACTGAAGAGAGCTGCGTGGAGTTGTCTCTCGAGCTCCCCCACGCACTGACAATGGTTCCGGAATCCTGAGCGTGGGGAGGTTCCAAAAACGGTCGGCAGCGCGTGGGTTCTGACGGAATGCTTAAGCTCGTCTCCCCTGAGAGTTTTCCTAATGTCTCTGTGCCAGGGAATGCTAGGGGTGATTGCAGGATATCCCAGTGTCAGAGGCTGCCTCCCCAAGGTCAGGGAAGGTATTTCTCGGACTTCCCCGAGCAGGGAACACCTGTGACTGAAGAGAGCTGCGTGGAGTTGTCTCCCGAGCTCCCCCACGCACTGACAATGTTTCCGGAATCCTGAGCGTGGGGAGGTTCCACCAACGGTCGGTAGCGCGTGGGTTCTAACGGAATGCCTAAGCTCGTCTCCCCTGAGGGTTTTCCTAATGTCTCTGTGCCAGGGAATGCTAGGGGTGATTGCAGGATTTCCCAGTGTCAGAGGCTGCCTCCCCAAGGTCAGGGAAGGTGTCTCTCGGACTTCCCCGAACAGGGAACACCTGTGACTGAAGAGAGCTGCGTGGAGTTGTCTCTCGAGCTCCCCCACGCACTGACAATATTTCCGGAATCCTGAGCGTGGGGAGGTTCCACCAACGGTCGGCAGTGCGTGGGTTCTAACGGAATGCCTAAGCTCGTCTCCCCTGAGGGTTTTCCTAATGTCTCTGTGCCAGGGAATGCTAGGGGTGATTGCAGGATATCCCAGTGTCAGAGGCTGCCTCCCCAAGGTCAGGGAAGGTATTTCTCAGACTTCCCCGAACAGGGAACACCTGTGACTGAAGAGAGCTGCGTGAAGTTGTCTCTCGAGCTCCCCCACGCACTGACAATGGTTCCGGAATCCTGAGCGTGGGGAGGTTCCACAAACGGTCGGCAGCGCGTGGGTTCTGACGGAATGCCTAAGCTAGTCTCCCCTGAGGGTTTTCCTAATATCTCTGTGCCAGGGAATGCTAGGGGTGATTGCAGGATATCCCAGTGTCAGAGGCTGCATCTCCAAGGTCAGGGAAGGTATTTCTCGGACTTCCCCGAACATGGAACACCTGTGACTGAAGAGAGCTACGTGGAGTTGTCTCTTGAGCTCCCCCACGCACTGACAATGGTTCCGGAATCCTGAGCGTGGAGAGGTTCCACCAACGGTCGGCAGCGCGTGGGTTCTAACGGAATGCATAAGCTCAACTCCCCTGATGGTTTTCCTAATGTCTCTGTGCCAGGGAATGCTAGGTGTGATTACAGGATATCCCAGTGTCAGAGGCTGCCTCCCCAAGGTCAGGGAAGTTATTTCTCGGACTTCCCCGAGCAGGGAACACCTGTGACTGAAGAGAGCTGCGTGGAGTTGTCTCTCGAGCTCCCCCACGCACTGACAATGGTTCCGGAATCCTGAGCTTGGGGAGGTTCCACCAACGGTCGGCAACGCGTGGGTTCTAACGGAATGACTATGCGCGTCTCCCCTGAGGGTTTTCCTAATGTCTCTGTGCCAGGGAATGCTAGGGGTGATTGCAGGATATCCCAGTGTCAGAGGCTGCCTCCCCAAGGTCAGGGAAGTTATTTCTCGGACTTCCCCGAACAGGGAACACCTGTGACTGAGGAGAGCTGCGTGGAGTTGTCTCTAGAGCTCCCCCACGCACTGACAATGGTTCCGGAATCCTGAGCGTGGTGAGGTTCCCCCAACGGTCGGCAGCGCGTGGGTTCTAACGGAATGCCTAAGCTCGTGTCCCCTGAGGGTCTTCCTAATATCTCTGTGCCAGGGAATGCTAGGGGTGATTGCAGGATATCCCAGTGTCAGAGGTTGCCTCCCCAAGTTCAGGGAATGTATTTCTCGGACTTCCCCGAGCAAGGAACATCTGTGAATGAAGAGAGCTGCGTGGAGTTGTCTCTCGAGCTCCCCCACGCACTGACAATGGTTCCGGAATCCTGAGCGTGGGGAGGTTCCACCATCGGTCGGCAGCGCGTGGGTTCTAACGGAATGCCTAAGCTCGTCTCCCCTGAGGATTTTCCTAATATCTCTGTGCCAGGGAATGCTAGGGATGATTGCAGGATATCCCAGTGTCAGAGGCTGCCTCCCCAAGGTCAGGGAAGGTTTTTCTCGGACTTCCCCGAACAGGGAACACCTGTGACTGAAGAGAGCTGCGTGGAGTTGTCTCTCGAGCTCCCCCACGCACTGACAATGGTTCCGGAATCCTGAGCGTGGGGAGGTTCCACCAACGGTCGGCATCGCGTGGGTTCTTATGGAATGCCTAAGCTCGTCTCCCCTGAGGCTTTTCCTAATGTCTCTGTGCCAGGGAATGCTAGGTGTGATTGCAGGATATCCCAGTGTCAGAGGCTGACTAACCAAGGTCAGGGAAGATATTTCTCGGACTTCCCCGAACAGGGAACACCTGTGACTGAAGAGAGCTGCGTAGAGTTGTCTCTCGAGCTCCCCCACGCACTGACAATGGTTCCGGAATCCTGAGCGTGGGGAGGTTCCACCAACGGTCGGCAGCGTGTGGGTTCTAACGGAATGCCTAAGCTTGTCTCCCCTGAGTGTTTTCCTAATGTCTCTGTGCCAGGGAATTCTAGGGGTGATTGCAGGATATCCCAGTGACACAGGCTGCCTCCCCAAGGTCAGGGAAGGTATTTCTCGGACTTCCCCGAACAGGGAACACCTGTGACTGAAGAGAGCTGCGTGGAGTTCTCTCTCGAGCTCCCCCACGCACTGACAATGGTTCCGGAATCCTGAGCGTGGGGAAGTTCCACCAACGGTCGGCAGCGTGTGGGGTCTAACGGAATGCATAAGCTCGTCTCCCCTGCGTGTTTTCCTAATGTCTCTGTGCCAGGGAATACTAGGGGTGATTGCAGGATTCCCCAGTGTCAGAGGCTGCCTCCCCAAGGTCAGGGTAGTTATTTCTCGGACTTCCCCGAACAGGGAACACCTGTGACAGAAGAGAGCTACGTGGAGTTGTCTCTCGAGCTCCCCCACGCACTGACAATGGTTCCGGAATCCTGAGCGTGGGGAGGTTCCACCATCGGTCGGCAGCGCGTGGGTTCTAACGGAATGCTTAAGCTCGTCTCCCCTGAGGTTTTTCCTAATGTCTCTGTACCAGGGAATGCTAGGGGTGATTGCAGGATATCCCAGTGTCAGAGGCTGCCTCCCCATGATCAGGGAAGGTATTTCTCGGACTTCCCCCAACAGGGAACACCTGTGACTGAAGGGAGCTGCGTGGAGTTGTATCTCGAGCTCCCCCACGCACTGACAATGGTTCCGGAATCCTGAGACTGGGGAGGTTCCACCAACGGTCGGCAGCGCGTGCGTTCTAACGGAATGCCTAAGCTCGTCTCCCCAGAGGGTTTTCCTAATTTCTCTGTGCGAGGGAATGCTAGGGGTGATTGCAGGATATCCCAGTGTCAGAGGCTGCCTCCCCAAGTTCAGGGAAGGTATTTCTCGGACTTCCCCGAACAGGGAACACCTGTGACTGAAGAGATCTGCGTGGAGTTGTCTCTCGAGCTCCCCCACGCACTGACAATGTTTCCGAAATCCGGAGCGTGGGGAGGTTCCACCAACGGTCGGCAGCGCGTGGGTTCTAACGGAATGCCTAAGCTCGTCTCCCCTGAGGGTTTTCCTAATTTGTCTGTGCCAGGGAATGCTAGGAGTGATTGCAGGATATCCCAGTGTCAGAGGCTGCCTCCCCATGTTCAGGGAAAGTATTTCTCGGGCTTCCCCGAACAGGGAAAACCTGTGACTGAAGAGAGCTGCGTGGAGTTGTCTCTCGTGCTCCCCACTCACTGACAATGGTTCCGGAATCCTGAGCGTGGGGAGGTTCCACCAACGGTCGGCAGCGAGTGGGTTCTAACGGAATTCCTAAGCTCGTCTCCCCTGAGGGTTTTCCTAATGTCTCTGTGCCAGGGAATGCTAGGGGTGATTGCAGGATATCCCAGTGTCAGAGGCTGCCTCCCCAAGGTCAGGGAAGGTATTTCTCGGACTTCCCCGAACAGAGAACACCTGTGACTGAAGAGAGCTGCGTGGAGTTGTCTCCCGAGCTCCCCCACGCACTGACAATGTTTCCGGAATCCTGAGCGTGGGGAGGTTCCACCAACGGTCGGCAGCGCGTGGGTTCTAACGGAATGCCTTAGCTCGTCTTCCCTGAGGGTTTTCCTAATGTCTCTGTGCCAGGGAATGCTAGGGGTGATTGCAGGATATCCCAGTGTCAGAGGCTGCCTCCCCAAGGTCAGGGAATGTATCTCTCGGACTTCCCCGAACAGGGAACACCTGTGAATGAAGAGAGCTGCGTGGAGTTGTCTCTCGAGCTCCCCCACGCACTGACAATGGTTCCGGAATCCTGAGCGTGGGGAGGTTCCACCAACGGTCGGCAGCGCGTGGGTTCTAACGGAATGCCTAAGCTCGTCTCCCCTGAGGGTTTTCCTAATTTCTCTGTGCCAGGGAATGCTAGGGGTGATTGTAGGATATCCCAGTGTCAGAGGCTGCCTCCCCAAGGTCAGGGAAGGTATTTCTCAGACTTCCCCGAACAGGGAACACCTGTGACTGAAGAGAGCTGCGTGGAGTTTTCTCTCGAGCTCCCCCACGCACTGACAATGGTTCCGGAATCCTGAGCGTGGGGAGGTTCCACCATCGGTCGGCAGCGCGTGGGTTCTAACGGAATGCTTAAGTTCGTCTCCCCTGAGGTTTTTCCTAATGTCTCTGTACCAGGGAATGCTAGGGGTGATTGCAGGATATCCCAGTGTCAGAGGCTGCCTCCCCATGATCAGGGAAGGTATTTCTCGGACTTCCCCCAACAGGGAACACCTGTGACTGAAGGGAGCTGCGTGGAGTTGTATCTCGAGCTCCCCCACGCACTGACAATGGTTCCGGAATCCTGAGACTGGGGAGGTTCCACCAACGGTCGGCAGCGCGTGCGTTCTAACGGAATGCCTAAGCTCGTCTCCCCAGAGGGTTTTCCTAATTTCTCTGTGCGAGGGAATGCTAGGGGTGATTGCAGGATATCCCAGTGTCAGAGGCTGCCTCCCCAAGTTCAGGGAAGGTATTTCTCGGACTTCCCCGAACAGGGAACACCTGTGACTGAAGAGATCTGCGTGGAGTTGTCTCTCGAGCTCACCCACGCACTGACAATGTTTCCGGAATCCTGACTGTGGGGAGGTTCCACCAACGGTCGTCAGCGCGTGGGTTCTAACGGAATGCCTAAGCTCGTCTCCCCTGATGGTTTTCCTAATGTGTCTGTGCCAGGGAATGCTAGGGGTGATTGCACGATATCCCAGTGTCAGAGGCTGCCTCCCCAAGGTCAGGGAAGGTATTTCTCGGACTTCCCCGAACAGGGAACACCTGTGACTGAAGAGAGCTGCGTGGAGTTGTCTCTTGAGCTCCCCAATCACTGACAATGTTTCCGGAATCATGAGCGTGGGGAGGTTCCACCAACGGTCGGCAACACGTGGGTTCTAACGGAATGCCTAAGCTCGTCTCCCCTGAGGGTTTTCCTAATATCTCTGTGCCAGGAAATGCTAGGGGTGATAGCAGGATATCCCAGTGTCAGAGGCTGCCTCCCCAAGGTCAGGGAAGGTATTTCTCGGACTTCCCCGAACAGGGAACACCTGTGACTGAAGAGAGCTGCGTGGAGTTGTCTCTCGATCTCCCCCTCGCACTGACAATGTTTCCGGAATCCTGAGCGTGGGGAGGTTCCACCAACGGTCGGCAGCGCGTGGGTTCTAACGGAATGCCTAAGCTCGTCTCCTCTGAGGGTTTTCCTAATGTCTCTGTGCCAGGGAATTCTAGGGGTGATTGCAGGATATCCCAGTGTCAGAGGCTGCCTCCCCAAGGTCAGGGAAGGTATTTCTCAGACTTCCCCGAAGAGGGAACACCTGTGACTGAAGAGAGCTGCGTGGAGTTGTCTCTCGGGCTCCCCCACGCACTGACAATGGTTCCGGAATCCTGAGCGTGGGGAGATTCCAACAACGGTCGGCAGCGCTTGGGTTCTAACGGAATGCCTAAGCTCTCTCCCCTGAGGGTTTTCCTAATGTCTCTGTGCCAGGGAATGCTAGGGGTGATTGCAGGATATCCCAGTGTGAGAGGCTGCCTCCCCAAGTTCAGGGAATGTATTTCTCAGACTTCCCCGAACAGGGAACACCTGTGACTGAAGAGAGCTGCGTGGAGTTGTCTCTCGGGCTCCCCCACGCACTGACAATGGTTCCGGAATCCTGAGCGTGTGGAGGTTCCGAAAACGGTCGGCAGCGCGTGGGTTCTAACGGAATGCCTAAGCTCGTCTCCCCTGAGTCTTTTCCGAATGTCTCTGTGCCAGGGAAAGCTAGGGGTGATTGCAGGATATCCCAGTGTCAGAGGCTGCCTCCCCAAGGTCAGGGAAGGTATTTCTAGGACTTCCCCGAACAGGGAACACCTGTGACTGAAGAGAGCTGCGTGGAGTTGTCTCTCGAGCTCCCCCACGCCCTGACAATGGTTCCGGAATCCTGAGCGTGGGGAGCTTCCACCAACGGTCGGCAGCGCGTGGGTTCTAACGGAATGCCTAAGCTCGTCTCCCCTGCGGGTTATCCTAATATCTCTGTGCCAGGGAATGCTAGGGGTGATTGCAGGATATCCCAGTGTCAGAGGCTGCCTCCCCAAGGTCAGGGAAGATATTTCTCTGACTTCCCCGAACAGGGAACACCTGTGAATGAAGAGAGGTGCGTGGAGTTTTCTCTCGAGCTCCCCCACGCACTGACAATGGTTCCGGAATCCTGAGCGTGGGGAGGTTCCACCAACGGTCGGCAGCGCGTGGGTTCTAGCGGAATGCTTAAGCTCGTCTCCCCTGAGGATTTTCCTAATATCTCTGTGCCAGGGAATGCTAGGGGTGATTGCAGGATATCCCAGTGTCAGAGGCTGCCTCCCCAAGCTCAGGGAAGGTATTTCTCGGACTTCCCCGAACAGGGAACACCTGTGACTGAAGAGAGCTGCGTGGAGTTGTCTCTCGAGCTCCCCCACGCACTGACAATGGTTCCGGAATCCTGAGCGTGGGGAGGTTCCACGAACGGTCGGCAGCGCGTGGGTTCTAACGGAATGCCTAAGCTCGTCTCCCCTGAGTGTTTTCCTAATGTCTCTGTGCCAGGGAATGCTAGGGGTGATTGCAGGATATCCCAGTGTCAGAGGCTACCTCCCCAAGGTCAGGGAAGGTATTTCTCGGACTTCCCCGAACAGGGAACACCTGTGACTGAAGAGAGCTTCGTGGAGTTGTCTCTCGAGCTCCCCCACGCACTGACAATGGTTCCGGAATCCTGAGCGTGGGGAGGTTCCACCAACGGTCGGCAGCGCGTGGGTTCTAACGGAATTCCTAAGCTCGTCTCCCCTGAGGGTTTTCCTAATGTCTCTGTGCCAGGGAATGCTAGGGGTGATTGCAGGATATCCCAGTGTCAGAGGCTGCCTCCCCAAGGTCAGGGAAGGTATTTCTCGGACTTCCCCGAACAGGGAACACCTGTGACTGAAGAGAGCTGCGTGGAGTTGTCTCCCGAGCTCCCCCACGCACTGACAATATTTCCGGAATCCTGAGCGTGGGGAGGTTCCACCAACGGTCGGTAGCGCGTGGGTTCTAACGGAATGAATAAGCTCGTCTCCCCTGAGTGTTTTCCTAATATCTCTGGGCCAGTGAATGCTAGG
Source organism: Vicugna pacos (assembly GCF_048564905.1). Lineage (NCBI taxonomy): Eukaryota > Metazoa > Chordata > Mammalia > Artiodactyla > Camelidae > Vicugna > Vicugna pacos. The sequence goes on from NC_133021.1 coordinate 1,406,173, forward strand.
GGTGATTGCAGGATATCCCAGTGTCAGAGGCTGCCTCCCCAAGGTCAGGGAAGTTATCTCTCGGACTTCCCCGAACAGGGAACACGTGTGACTGAAGAGAGCTGCGTGGAGTTGTCTCTCGAGCTCCCCCACGCACTGACAATGGTTCCAGAATCCTGAGCGTGGGGAGGTTCCACCAACGGTCGGTAGCGCGTGGGTTCTAACGGAATGCCAAAGCTCGTCTCCCCTGAGGGTTTTCCTAATATCTCTGTGCCAGGGAATGCTAGGGGTGATTGCAGGATATCCCAGTGTCAGAGGCTGCCTCCCCAAGGTCAGGGAATGTATTTCTCGGACTTCCCCGAGCATGGAACAACTGTGACTGAAGAGAGCTGCGTGGAGTTTCTCTCGAGCTCCCCTACGCACTGACAATGGTTCCGGAATCCTGAGCGTGGGGAGGTTCCACCAACCGTCGGCAGCGCCTGGTTTCTAACGGAATGCCTAAGCTCGTCTCACCTGAGTGTTTTCCTAATGTCTCTGTGCCAGGGAATGCTAGGGGTGATTGCAGGAATTCCCAGTGTCAGAGGCTGCCTCCCCAAGGTCAGGGAATGTATTTCTCAGACTTCCCCGAACAGGGAACACCTGTGACTGAAGAGAGCTGCGTGGAGTTGTCTCTCGAGCTCCCCCACGCACTGACAATGGTTCCGGAATCCTGAGCGTGGGGAGGTTCCAAAAACGGTCGGCAGCGCGTGGGTTCTGACGGAATGCTTAAGCTCGTCTCCCCTGAGAGTTTTCCTAATGTCTCTGTGCCAGGGAATGCTAGGGGTGATTGCAGGATATCCCAGTGTCAGAGGCTGCCTCCCCAAGGTCAGGGAAGGTATTTCTCGGACTTCCCCGAGCAGGGAACACCTGTGACTGAAGAGAGCTGCGTGGAGTTGTCTCCCGAGCTCCCCCACGCACTGACAATGTTTCCGGAATCCTGAGCGTGGGGAGGTTCCACCAACGGTCGGTAGCGCGTGGGTTCTAACGGAATGCCTAAGCTCGTCTCCCCTGAGGGTTTTCCTAATGTCTCTGTGCCAGGGAATGCTAGGGGTGATTGCAGGATTTCCCAGTGTCAGAGGCTGCCTCCCCAAGGTCAGGGAAGGTGTCTCTCGGACTTCCCCGAACAGGGAACACCTGTGACTGAAGAGAGCTGCGTGGAGTTGTCTCTCGAGCTCCCCCACGCACTGACAATATTTCCGGAATCCTGAGCGTGGGGAGGTTCCACCAACGGTCGGCAGTGCGTGGGTTCTAACGGAATGCCTAAGCTCGTCTCCCCTGAGGGTTTTCCTAATGTCTCTGTGCCAGGGAATGCTAGGGGTGATTGCAGGATATCCCAGTGTCAGAGGCTGCCTCCCCAAGGTCAGGGAAGGTATTTCTCAGACTTCCCCGAACAGGGAACACCTGTGACTGAAGAGAGCTGCGTGAAGTTGTCTCTCGAGCTCCCCCACGCACTGACAATGGTTCCGGAATCCTGAGCGTGGGGAGGTTCCACAAACGGTCGGCAGCGCGTGGGTTCTGACGGAATGCCTAAGCTAGTCTCCCCTGAGGGTTTTCCTAATATCTCTGTGCCAGGGAATGCTAGGGGTGATTGCAGGATATCCCAGTGTCAGAGGCTGCATCTCCAAGGTCAGGGAAGGTATTTCTCGGACTTCCCCGAACATGGAACACCTGTGACTGAAGAGAGCTACGTGGAGTTGTCTCTTGAGCTCCCCCACGCACTGACAATGGTTCCGGAATCCTGAGCGTGGAGAGGTTCCACCAACGGTCGGCAGCGCGTGGGTTCTAACGGAATGCATAAGCTCAACTCCCCTGATGGTTTTCCTAATGTCTCTGTGCCAGGGAATGCTAGGTGTGATTACAGGATATCCCAGTGTCAGAGGCTGCCTCCCCAAGGTCAGGGAAGTTATTTCTCGGACTTCCCCGAGCAGGGAACACCTGTGACTGAAGAGAGCTGCGTGGAGTTGTCTCTCGAGCTCCCCCACGCACTGACAATGGTTCCGGAATCCTGAGCTTGGGGAGGTTCCACCAACGGTCGGCAACGCGTGGGTTCTAACGGAATGACTATGCGCGTCTCCCCTGAGGGTTTTCCTAATGTCTCTGTGCCAGGGAATGCTAGGGGTGATTGCAGGATATCCCAGTGTCAGAGGCTGCCTCCCCAAGGTCAGGGAAGTTATTTCTCGGACTTCCCCGAACAGGGAACACCTGTGACTGAGGAGAGCTGCGTGGAGTTGTCTCTAGAGCTCCCCCACGCACTGACAATGGTTCCGGAATCCTGAGCGTGGTGAGGTTCCCCCAACGGTCGGCAGCGCGTGGGTTCTAACGGAATGCCTAAGCTCGTGTCCCCTGAGGGTCTTCCTAATATCTCTGTGCCAGGGAATGCTAGGGGTGATTGCAGGATATCCCAGTGTCAGAGGTTGCCTCCCCAAGTTCAGGGAATGTATTTCTCGGACTTCCCCGAGCAAGGAACATCTGTGAATGAAGAGAGCTGCGTGGAGTTGTCTCTCGAGCTCCCCCACGCACTGACAATGGTTCCGGAATCCTGAGCGTGGGGAGGTTCCACCATCGGTCGGCAGCGCGTGGGTTCTAACGGAATGCCTAAGCTCGTCTCCCCTGAGGATTTTCCTAATATCTCTGTGCCAGGGAATGCTAGGGATGATTGCAGGATATCCCAGTGTCAGAGGCTGCCTCCCCAAGGTCAGGGAAGGTTTTTCTCGGACTTCCCCGAACAGGGAACACCTGTGACTGAAGAGAGCTGCGTGGAGTTGTCTCTCGAGCTCCCCCACGCACTGACAATGGTTCCGGAATCCTGAGCGTGGGGAGGTTCCACCAACGGTCGGCATCGCGTGGGTTCTTATGGAATGCCTAAGCTCGTCTCCCCTGAGGCTTTTCCTAATGTCTCTGTGCCAGGGAATGCTAGGTGTGATTGCAGGATATCCCAGTGTCAGAGGCTGACTAACCAAGGTCAGGGAAGATATTTCTCGGACTTCCCCGAACAGGGAACACCTGTGACTGAAGAGAGCTGCGTAGAGTTGTCTCTCGAGCTCCCCCACGCACTGACAATGGTTCCGGAATCCTGAGCGTGGGGAGGTTCCACCAACGGTCGGCAGCGTGTGGGTTCTAACGGAATGCCTAAGCTTGTCTCCCCTGAGTGTTTTCCTAATGTCTCTGTGCCAGGGAATTCTAGGGGTGATTGCAGGATATCCCAGTGACACAGGCTGCCTCCCCAAGGTCAGGGAAGGTATTTCTCGGACTTCCCCGAACAGGGAACACCTGTGACTGAAGAGAGCTGCGTGGAGTTCTCTCTCGAGCTCCCCCACGCACTGACAATGGTTCCGGAATCCTGAGCGTGGGGAAGTTCCACCAACGGTCGGCAGCGTGTGGGGTCTAACGGAATGCATAAGCTCGTCTCCCCTGCGTGTTTTCCTAATGTCTCTGTGCCAGGGAATACTAGGGGTGATTGCAGGATTCCCCAGTGTCAGAGGCTGCCTCCCCAAGGTCAGGGTAGTTATTTCTCGGACTTCCCCGAACAGGGAACACCTGTGACAGAAGAGAGCTGCGTGGAGTTCTCTTAGGAGCTCCCCCACTCCCTGACAATGATTCCGGAATCCTTAGCGTGGGGAGGTTCCACCAACGGTCGGCAGCGCGTGGGTTCTAATGGAATGCCTAAGCTCGTCTCCCCTGAGGGTTTTCCTAATGTCTCTGTGCCAGGGAATGCTAGGGGTGATTGCAGAATATCCCAGTGTCAGAGGCTGCCTCCCCAAGGTCAGGGAAGGTATTTCTCAGACTTCCCCGAACAGGGAACACCTGTGACTGAAGAGAGCTGCGTGGAGTTGTCTCTCGAGCTCTCCCACGCACTGACAATGGTTCCGGAATCCTGAGCGTGGGGAGGTTCCAACAACGGTCGGGAGCGCGTGGGTTCTAACGGAATACCTAAGCTCGTCTCCCCTGAGGGTTTTCCTAATGTCTCTGTGCCAGGGAAAGCTAGGGGTGATTGCAGGATATCCCAGTGTCAGAGGTTGTCTCCCCAAGGTCACGGAAGTTATTTCTAGGACTTCCCCGAACAGGGAACACCTGTGACAGAAGAGAGCTGCGTGGAGTTGTCTCTCGAGCTCCCCCACGCACTGACAATGGTTCCGGAATCATGAGCGTGGGGAGGTTCCACCAACGGTCGGCAGCGCGTGGGTTCTAACGGAATACATAAGCTCGTCTCCCCTGCGGGTTATCCTAATGTCTCTGTGCCAGGGAATGCTAGGGGTGATTGCAGGATATCCCAGTGTCAGAGGCTGCCTCCCCAAAGTCAGGGAAGGTATTTCTCTGACTTCCCCGAACAGGGAACACCTGTGAATGAAGAGAGCTGCGTGGAGATGTCTCTCGAGCTCCCCCACGCACTGACAATGGTTCCGGAATCCTGAGCGTGGGGAGGTTCCACCAACGGTCGGCAGCGCGTGGGTTCTAGCGGAATACCTATGCTCGTCTCCACTGAGGATTTTCCTAATATCTCTGTGCCAGGGAATGCTAGGGGTGATTGCAGGATATCCCAGTGTCAGAGGCTGCCTCCCCAAGTTCAGGGAAGTTATTTCTCAGACTTCCCCGAACAGGGAACACCTGTGACTGAAGAGAGCTGCGTGGAGTTGTCTCTCCAGCTCCCCCACGCACTGACAATGGTTCCGGAATCCTGAGCGTGGGGAGGTTCCACCAACGGTCGTCAGCGCGTGGGTTCTAACGGAATGCCTAAGCTCGTCTCCCCTGAGGGTTTTCCTAATGTGTCTGTGCCAGGGAATGCTAGGGGTGATTGCAGGATATCCCAGTGTCAGAGGCTGCCTCCCCAAAGTCAGGGAAAGTATTTCTCGGGCTTCCCCGAACAGGGAAAACCTGTGACTGAAGAGAGATGCGTGGAGTTGTCTCTCGAGCTCCCCACTCACTGACAATGGTTCCGGAATCCTGAGCGTGGGGAGGTTCCACCAACGGTCGGCAGCGTGTGGGTTCTAACGGAATGCCTAAGCTCGTCTCCCCTGAGTGTTTTCCTAATGTCTCTGTGCCAGGGAATTCTAGGGGTGATTGCAGGATATCCCAGTGTCTGAGGCTGCCTCCCCAAGGTCAGGGTAGTTATTTCTCGGACTTCCCCGAACAGGGAACACCTGTGACAGAAGAGAGCTGCGTGGAGTTCTCTCAGGAGCTCCCCCACTCCCTGACAATGATTCCGGAATCCTTAGCGTGGGGAGGTTCCACCAACGGTCGGCAGCGCTTGGGTTCTAACGGAATGCATAAGCTCGTCTCCCCTGAGGGTTTTCCTAATGTCTCCGTGCCAGGGAATGCTTGGGGTGATTGCAGGATATCCCAGTGTCAGAGGCTGCATCCCCAAGGTCAGGGAAGGTCTTTCTCGGACTTCCCCGAACAGGGAACACCTGTGACTGAAGAGAGCTGCGTGGAGTTGTCTCTCGAGCTCCCCCACGCACTGACAATGTTTCCGGAATCCTGAGCGTCTGGAGGTTCCACCAACGGTCGGCAGCGCGTGCGTTCATACGGAATGCCTAAGCTAGTCTCCCCTGAGGGTTTTCCTAATGTCTATGTGCCAGGGAATGCTAGGGGTGATTGCAGGATATCCCAGTGTCAGAGGTTGCCTCCCCAAGGTCAGGGAATGTATTTCTCGGACTTCCCCGAACAGGGAACACCTGTGACTGAAGAGAGCTGCGTGGAGTTGTCTCTCGAGCTCCCCCACGCACTGACAATGGTTCCGGAATCCTGAGCGTGGGGAGGTTCCACCAACGGTCGGCAGCGCGTGGGTTCAAACGCAATGCCTAAGCTCGTCTCCCCTGAGCTTTTTCCTAATGTGTCTGTGCCAGGGAATGCTAGGGGTGATTGCAGGATATCCCAGTGTCAGAGGTTGCCTCCCCAAGGTCAGGGAATGTATTTCTCGTACTTCCCCAATCAGGGAACACCTGTGACTGAAGAGAGCTGCGTGGAGTTGTCTCTCGAGCTCCCCCACGCACTGACAATGGTTCCGGAATCCTGAGCGTGGGGAGGTTCCACCAACGGTCGTCAGCGCGTGGGTTCTAACGGAATGCCTAAGCTCGTCTCCCCTGAGGGTTTTCCTAATGTCTCTATGCCACGGAATGCTTGGGGTGATTGCAGGATATCCCAGTGTCAGAGGCTGCCTCCCCAAGTTCAGGGAAGGTATTTCTCGGACTTCCCCGAACAGGGAACACCTGTGACTGAAGAGAGCTGCGTGGAGTTGTCTCTCGAGCTCCCCCACGCACTGACAATGGTTCCGGAATCCTGAGCGTGGGGAGGTTCCACCAACGGTCGGCAGCGCGTGCGTTCTAACGGAATGCATAAGCTCGCCTCCCCTGAGGGTTTTCCTAATTTGTCTGTGCCAGGGAATGCTAGGAGTGATTGTAGGTTATCCCAGTGTCAGAGGCTGCCTCCCCAAGGTCAAGGAAGGTATTTCTCGGACTTCCCCGAACAGGGAACACCTGTGACTGAAGAGAGTTGTGTGGAGTTTTCTCTCGAGCTCCCCCACGCACTGACAATGGTTCCGGAATCCTGAGCGTGGGGAGGTTCCACCAACGGTCGGCAGCGCGTGGGTTCTAACGGAATGCCTAAGCTCGTCTCCCCTGAGGGTTTTCCTAATGTCTCTGAGCCAGGGAATGCTAGCGGTGATTGCAGGATATTCCAGTGTCAGAGGCTGCCTCCCCAAGGTCAGGGAAGTTTTTTCTCGGACTTCCCCGAACAGGGAACACCTGTGACTGAAGAGAGCTGCGTGGAGTTGTCTCTCGAGATCCCCCACGCACTGACAATGTTTCCGGAATCCTGAGCGTGGGGAGGTTCCACCAACGGTCGGCAGCGCGTGGGTTCTAACGGAATGCATAAGCTCGACTCCCCTGATGGTTTTCCTAATGTCTCTGTGCCAGGGAATGCTAGGGGTGATTGCAGGATATCCCAGTGTCAGAGGCGGCCTCCCCAAGGTGGGAAGTTATTTCTCGGACTTCCCCGAGCAGGGAACACCTGTGAATGAAGAGAGATGCGTGGAGATGTCTCTCGAGCTCCCCCACGCACTGACAATGGTTCCGGAATCCTGAGCGTGTGGAGGTTCCACCAACGGTCGGCAGCGCGTGGGTTCTAACGGAAGGTTTAAGCTTGTCTCCCCTGAGGGTCTTCCTAATGTCTCTGTGCCAGGGAATGCTAGGGGTGATTGCAGGATATCCCAGTGTCAGAGTCTGCCTCCCCAAGGTCAGGGAAGGTATTTCTAGGACTTCCCCGAACAGGGAACACCTGTGACTGAAGAGAGCTGCATGGAGTTGTCTCTCGAGCTCCCCCACGCACTGACAATGGTTCCAGAATCCTGAGCGTGGGGAGGTTTCACCAACGGTCGGCAGCACGTGGGTTCTAACGGAATGCATAAGCTCGACTCCCCTGATGCTTTTCCTAATGTCTCTGTGCCAGGGAATGCTAGGTGTGATTGCAGGATTTCCCAGTGTCAGAGGCTGCCTCCCCAAGGTCAGGGAAGTTATTTCTCGGACTTCCCCAAGCAGGGAACACCTGTGACTGAAGAGAGCTGCGTGGAGTTGTCTCTCGATCTCCCCCACGCACTGACAATGATTCCGGAATCCTGAGCTTGGGGAGGTTCCACCAACGGTCGGCAGCGCGTGGGTTCTAAAGTAATGCCTAAGCTCGTCTCCCCTGAGGGTTTTCCTAATGTCTCTGTGCCAGGGAATGCTAGGGGTGATTGCAGAATATCCCAGTGTCAGAGGCTGCCTCCCCAAGGTCAGGGAAGGTATTTCTCAGACTTCCCCGAACAGGGAACACCTGTGACTGAAGAGAGCTGCGTGGAGTTGTCTCTCGAGCTCTCCCACGCACTGACAATGGTTCCGGAATCCTGAGCGTGGGGAGGTTCCAACAACGGTCGGGAGCGCGTGGGTTCTAACGGAATACCTAAGCTCGTCTCCCCTGAGGGTTTTCCTAATGTCTCTGTGCCAGGGAAAGCTAGGGGTGATTGCAGGATATCCCAGTGTCAGAGGTTGTCTCCCCAAGGTCACGGAAGTTATTTCTAGGACTTCCCCGAACAGGGAACACCTGTGACAGAAGAGAGCTGCGTGGAGTTGTCTCTCGAGCTCCCCCACGCACTGACAATGGTTCCGGAATCATGAGCGTGGGGAGGTTCCACCAACGGTCGGCAGCGCGTGGGTTCTAACGGAATACATAAGCTCGTCTCCCCTGCGGGTTATCCTAATGTCTCTGTGCCAGGGAATGCTAGGGGTGATTGCAGGATATCCCAGTGTCAGAGGCTGCCTCCCCAAAGTCAGGGAAGGTATTTCTCTGACTTCCCCGAACAGGGAACACCTGTGAATGAAGAGAGCTGCGTGGAGATGTCTCTCGAGCTCCCCCACGCACTGACAATGGTTCCGGAATCCTGAGCGTGGGGAGGTTCCACCAACGGTCGGCAGCGCGTGGGTTCTAGCGGAATACCTATGCTCGTCTCCACTGAGGATTTTCCTAATATCTCTGTGCCAGGGAATGCTAGGGGTGATTGCAGGATATCCCAGTGTCAGAGGCTGCCTCCCCAAGGTCAGGGAAGTTATTTCTCAGACTTCCCCGAACAGGGAACACCTGTGACTGAAGAGAGCTGCGTGGAGTTGTCTCTCCAGCTCCCCCACGCACTGACAATGGTTCCGGAATCCTGAGCGTGGGGAGGTTCCACCAACGGTCGTCAGCGCGTGGGTTCTAACGGAATGCCTAAGCTCGTCTCCCCTGAGGGTTTTCCTAATGTGTCTGTGCCAGGGAATGCTAGGGGTGATTGCAGGATATCCCAGTGTCAGAGGCTGCCTCCCCAAAGTCAGGGAAAGTATTTCTCGGGCTTCCCCGAACAGGGAAAACCTGTGACTGAAGAGAGATGCGTGGAGTTGTCTCTCGAGCTCCCCACTCACTGACAATGGTTCCGGAATCCTGAGCGTGGGGAGGTTCCACCAACGGTCGGCAGCGTGTGGGTTCTAACGGAATGCCTAAGCTCGTCTCCCCTGAGTGTTTTCCTAATGTCTCTGTGCCAGGGAATTCTAGGGGTGATTGCAGGATATCCCAGTGTCTGAGGCTGCCTCCCCAAGGTCAGGGTAGTTATTTCTCGGACTTCCCCGAACAGGGAACACCTGTGACAGAAGAGAGCTGCGTGGAGTTCTCTCAGGAGCTCCCCCACTCCCTGACAATGATTCCGGAATCCTTAGCGTGGGGAGGTTCCACCAACGGTCGGCAGCGCGTGGGTTCTAATGGAATGCCTAAGCTCGTCTCCCCTGAGGTTTTTCCAAATTTCTCTGTGCCAGGGAATGCTAGGTGTGATTGCAGGATATCCCAGTGTCAGAGGCTGCCTCCCCAAGGTCAGGGAAGTTATTTCTCGGACTTCCCCGAACAGGGAACACCTGTGACTGAAGAGAGCTGCGTGGAGTTGTCTCTCGAGCTCCCCCACGCACTGACAATGTTTCCGGAATCCTGAGCGTGGGGAGGTTCCACCAACGGTCGGCAGCGCGTGGGTTCTAACGGAATGCCTAAGCTCGTCTCCCCTGAGGGTTTTCCTAATGTCTCTGTGCCAGGGAATGCTAGGGGTGATTGCAGGATAACCCAGTGTCTGAAGCTGCCTCCCCAAGGTCAGGGAAGGTTTTTCTCGGACTTCCCCGAACAGGGAACACCTGTGACTGAAGAGATCTGCGTGGAGTTGTCTCTCGAGCTCCCCCACGCAATGACAATGGTTCCGGAATCCTGAGCGTGGGGAGGTTCCACCAACGGTCGGCAGCGCTTGGGTTCTAACGGAATGCATAAGCTCGTCTCCCCTGAGGGTTTTCCTAATGTCTATGTGCCAGGGAATGCTAGGGGTGATTGGAGGATATCCCAGTGTCAGAGGCTGCCTCCCCAAGGTCAGGGAAGGTATTTCTCGGACTTCCCCGAACTTGGAACACCTGTGACTGAAGAGAGCTACGTGGAGTTGTCTCTCGAGCTCCCCCACGCACTGACAATGGTTCCGGAATCCTGAGCATGGGGAGGTTCCACCAACGGTCGGCAGCGCGTGCGTTCATACGGAATGCCTAAGCTAGTCTCCCCTGAGGGTTTTCCTAATGTCTCCGTGCCAGGGAATGCTTGGGGTGATTGCAGGATATCCCAGTGTCAGAGGCTGCATCCCCAAGGTCAGGGAAGTTCTTTCTCGGACTTCCCCGAACAGGGAACACCTGTGACTGAAGAGAGCTGCGTGGAGTTGTCTCTCGAGCTCCCCCACGCACTGACAATGTTTCCGGAATCCTGAGCGTCTGGAGGTTCCACCAACGGTCGGCAGCGCGTGCGTTCATACGGAATGCCTAAGCTAGTCTCCCCTGAGGGTTTTCCTAATGTCTATGTGCCAGGGAATGCTAGGGGTGATTGCAGGATATCCCAGTGTCAGAGGTTGCCTCCCCAAGGTCAGGGAATGTATTTCTCGGACTTCCCCGAACAGGGAACACCTGTGACTGAAGAGAGCTGCGTGGAGTTGTCTCTCGAGCTCCCCCACGCACTGACAATGGTTCCGGAATCCTGAGCGTGGGGAGGTTCCACCAACGGTCGGCAGCGCGTGGGTTCAAACGCAATGCCTAAGCTCGTCTCCCCTGAGCTTTTTCCTAATGTGTCTGTGCCAGGGAATGCTAGGGGTGATTGCAGGATATCCCAGTGTCAGAGGTTGCCTCCCCAAGGTCAGGGAATGTATTTCTCGTACTTCCCCAATCAGGGAACACCTGTGACTGAAGAGAGCTGCGTGGAGTTGTCTCTCGAGCTCCCCCACGCACTGACAATGGTTCCGGAATCCTGAGCGTGGGGAGGTTCCACCAACGGTCGTCAGCGCGTGGGTTCTAACGGAATGCCTAAGCTCGTCTCCCCTGAGGGTTTTCCTAATGTCTCTATGCCACGGAATGCTTGGGGTGATTGCAGGATATCCCAGTGTCAGAGGCTGCCTCCCCAAGTTCAGGGAAGGTATTTCTCGGACTTCCCCGAACAGGGAACACCTGTGACTGAAGAGAGCTGCGTGGAGTTGTCTCTCGAGCTCCCCCACGCACTGACAATGGTTCCGGAATCCTGAGCGTGGGGAGGTTCCACCAACGGTCGGCAGCGCGTGCGTTCTAACGGAATGCATAAGCTCGCCTCCCCTGAGGGTTTTCCTAATTTGTCTGTGCCAGGGAATGCTAGGAGTGATTGTAGGTTATCCCAGTGTCAGAGGCTGCCTCCCCAAGGTCAAGGAAGGTATTTCTCGGACTTCCCCGAACAGGGAACACCTGTGACTGAAGAGAGTTGTGTGGAGTTTTCTCTCGAGCTCCCCCACGCACTGACAATGGTTCCGGAATCCTGAGCGTGGGGAGGTTCCACCAACGGTCGGCAGCGCGTGGGTTCTAACGGAATGCCTAAGCTCGTCTCCCCTGAGGGTTTTCCTAATGTCTCTGAGCCAGGGAATGCTAGCGGTGATTGCAGGATATTCCAGTGTCAGAGGCTGCCTCCCCAAGGTCAGGGAAGTTTTTTCTCGGACTTCCCCGAACAGGGAACACCTGTGACTGAAGAGAGCTGCGTGGAGTTGTCTCTCGAGATCCCCCACGCACTGACAATGTTTCCGGAATCCTGAGCGTGGGGAGGTTCCACCAACGGTCGGCAGCGCGTGGGTTCTAACGGAATGCATAAGCTCGACTCCCCTGATGGTTTTCCTAATGTCTCTGTGCCAGGGAATGCTAGGGGTGATTGCAGGATATCCCAGTGTCAGAGGCGGCCTCCCCAAGGTGGGAAGTTATTTCTCGGACTTCCCCGAGCAGGGAACACCTGTGAATGAAGAGAGATGCGTGGAGATGTCTCTCGAGCTCCCCCACGCACTGACAATGGTTCCGGAATCCTGAGCGTGTGGAGGTTCCACCAACGGTCGGCAGCGCGTGGGTTCTAACGGAAGGTTTAAGCTTGTCTCCCCTGAGGGTCTTCCTAATGTCTCTGTGCCAGGGAATGCTAGGGGTGATTGCAGGATAGCCCAGTGTCAGAGTCTGCCTCCCCAAGGTCAGGGAAGGTATTTCTAGGACTTCCCCGAACAGGGAACACCTGTGACTGAAGAGAGCTGCATGGAGTTGTCTCTCGAGCTCCCCCACGCACTGACAATGTTTCCGGAATCCTGAGCGTGGGGAGGTTCCACCAACGGTAGGCAGCGCTTGGGTTCTAACGGAATGCCTAAGCTCGTCTCCCCTGAGGTTTTTCCTAATGTCTCTGTGCCAGGGAATGCTAGGGGTGATTGCAGGATATCCCAGTGTCAGAGGCTGCCTCCCCAAGGTAAGGGAAGGTATTTCTCAGACTTCCTCGAACAGGGAACACCTGTGACTGAAGAGAGCTGCGTGGAGTTGTCTCTCGAGCTCCCCCACGCACTGACAATGGTTCCGGAATCCTGAGCGTGGGGAGGTTCCACCAACGGTCGGCAGCGCGTGGGTTCTGACGGAATGCCTAAGCTCGTCTCCCCTGAGGGTTTTCCTAATGTCTCTGTGCCAGGGAATGCTAGGGGTGATTGCAGGATATCCCAGTGTCAGAGGCTGCATCCCCAAGGTCAGGGAAGGTATTTCTCGGACTTCCCCGAACAGGGAACACCTGTGACTGAAGAGAGCTGCGTGGAGTTGTCTCTCGAGCTCCTCCACGCACTGACAATGGTTCCAGAATCCTGAGCGTGGGGAGGTTTCACCAACGGTCGGCAGCGCGTGGGTTCTAACGGAATGCATAAGCTCGACTCCCCTGATGGTTTTCCTAATGTCTCTGTGCCAGGGAATGCTAGGTGTGATTGCAGGATATCCCAGTGTCAGAGGCTGCCTCCCCAAGGTCAGGGAAGTTATTTCTCGGACTTCCCCAAGCAGGGAACACCTGTGACTGAAGAGAGCTGCGTGGAGTTGTCTCTCGATCTCCCCCACGCACTGACAATGATTCCGGAATCCTGAGCTTGGGGAGGTTCCACCAACGGTCGGCAGCGCGTGGGTTCTAAAGTAATGCCTAAGCTCGTCTCCCCTGAGGGTTTTCCTAATGTCTCTGTGCCAGGGAATGCTAGGGGTGATTGCACGATATCCCAGTGTCAGAGGCTGCCTCCCCAAGGTCAGGGAAGGTATTTCTCAGACTTCATCGAACAGGGAACACCTGTGACTGAAGAGAGCTGCGTGGAGTTGTCTCTCGAGCTCCCCCACGCACTGACAATTGTTGCAGAATCCTGAGCGTGGGGAGATTCCAACAACGGTCGGCAGCGCGTGGGTTCTAACGGAATACCTAAGCTCGCTCCCCTGAGGGTTTTCCTAATGTCTCTGTGCCAGGGAATGCTAGGGGTGATTGCAGGATATCCAAGTGTGAGAGGCTGCATCCCCAAGTTCAGGGAATGTATTTCTCAGACTTCCCCGAACAGGGAACACCTGTGACTGAAGAGAGCTGCGTGGAGTTGTCTCTCGAGCTCCCCCACGCACTGACAATGGTTCCGGAATCCTGAGCGTGGGGAGGTTCCACCAACGGTCGTCAGCGCGTGGGTTCTAACGGAATGCATAAGCTCATCTCCCCTGAGGATTTTCCTAATGTCTCTGTGCCAGGGAATGCTAGGGGTGATTGCAGGATATCCCAGTGTCAGAGGCTGCCTCCCCAAGGTCAGGGAATTTATTTCTCGGAATTCCCCGAACAGGGAACACCTGTGACTGAAGAGAGCTGCGTGGAGTTGTCTCTCGAGCTCCCCCACGCACTGACAATGGTTCCGGAATCCTGAGCGTGGGGAGGTTCCACCAACGGTCGGCAGCGTGTGGGTTCTAACGGAATGCCTAAGCTCCTCTCCCCTGAGGGTTTTCCTAATGTCTCTCTGCCAGGGAATGCTAGGGGTGATTACAGGATATCCCAGTGTCAGAGGCTGCCTCCCCAAGGTCAGGGAAGGTATTTCTCGGACTTCCCCGAACAGGGAACACCTGTGACTGAAGAGAGCTGTGTGGAGTTTTCTCTCGAGCTCCCCCACGCACTGACAATGGTTCCGGAATCCTGAGCGTGGGGAGGTTCCACCAACGGTCGGCAGCGCGTGGGTTCTATCGGAATGCATAAGCTCGTCTCCCCTGAGGGTTTTCCTAATGTCTCTGAGCCAGGGAATGCTAGCGGTGATTGCAGGATATTCCAGTGTCAGAGGCTGCCTCCCCAAGGTCAGGGAAGGTTTTTCTCGGACTTCCCCCAACAGGGAACACCTGTGACTGAAGAGAGCTGCGTGGAGTTGTCTCTCGAGATCCCCCACGCACTGACAATGTTTCCGGAATCCTGAGCGTGGGGAGGTCCCACCAACGGTCGGCAGCGCGTGGGTTCTAACGGAATGCATAAGCTCGACTCCCCTGATGGTTTTCCTAATATCTCTGTGCCAGGGAATGCTAGGGGTGATTGCAGGATATCCCAGTGTCAGAGGCTGCCTCCCCAAGGTGGGAAGTTATTTCTCGGACTTCCCCGAGCAGGGAACACCTGTGAATGAAGAGAGATGCGTGGAGTTGTCTCTCGAGCTCCCCCACGCACTGACAATGGTTCCGGAATCCTGAGCGTGTGGAGGTTCCACCAACGGTCGGCAGCGCGTGGGTTCTAACGGAAGGTTTAAGCTTGTCTCCCCTGAGGGTCTTCCTAATGTCTCTGTGCCAGGGAATGCTAGGGGTGATTGCAGGATATCCCAGTGTCAGAGTCTGCCTCCCCAAGGTCAGGGAAGGTATTTCTAGGACTTCCCCGAACAGGGAACACCTGTGACTGAAGAGAGCTGCGTGGAGTTCTCTCTCGAGCTCCCACACGCACTGACAATGTTTCCGGAATCCTGAGCGTGGGGAGGTTCCACCAACGGTCGGCAGCGCTTGGGTTCTAACGGAATGCCTAAGCTCGTCTCCCCTGAGGTTTTTCCTAATGTCTCTGTGCCAGGGAATGCTAGGGGTGATTGCAGGATATCCCAGTGTCAGAGGCTGCCTCCCCAAGGTAAGGGAAGGTATTTCTCAGACTTCCCCGAACAGGGAACACCTGTGACTGAACAGAGCTGCGTGGAGTTGTCTCTCGAGCTCCCCCACGCACTGACAATGATTCCGGAATCCTGAGCTTGGGGAGGTTCCACCAACGGTCGGCAGCGCGTGGGTTCTAAAGTAATGCCTAAGCTCGTCTCCCCTGAGGGTTTTCCTAATGTCTCTGTGCCAGGGAATGCTAGGGGTGATTGCAGGATATCCCAGTGTCAGAGGCTGCCTCCCCAAGGTCAGGGAAGGTATTTCTCAGACTTCCCCGAACAGGGAACACCTGTGACTGAAGAGAGCTGCGTGGAGTTGTCTCTCGAGCTCCCCCACGCACTGACAATGGTTGCAGAATCCTGAGCGTGGGGAGATTCCAACAACGGTCGGCAGCGCGTGGGTTCTAACGGAATGCCTAAGCTCGCTCCCCTGAGGTTTTTCCTAATGTCTCTGTGCCAGGGAATGCTAGGGGTGTTTGCAGGATATCCAAGTGTGAGAGGCTGCATCCCCAAGTTCAGGGAATGTATTTCTCAGACTTCCCCGAACAGGGAACACCTGTGACTGAAGAGAGCTGCGTGGAGTTGTCTCTCGAGCTCCCCCACGCACTGACAATGGTTCCGGAATCCTGAGCGTGGGGAGGTTCCACCAACGGTCGTCAGCGCGTGGGTTCTAACGGAATGCATAAGCTCGTCTCCCCTGAGGGTTTTCCTAATGTCTCTGTGCCAGGGAATGCTAGGGGTGATTGCAGGATATCCCAGTGTCAGAGGCTGCCTCCCCAAGGAAAGGGAAGGTATTTCTCAGACTTCCCCGAACAGGGAACACCTGTGACTGAAGAGAGCTGCGTGGAGTTTTCTCTCGAGCTCCCCCACGCACTGACAATGGTTCCGGAATCCTGAGCGTGGGGAGGTTCCACCAACGGTCGTCAGCGCGTGGGTTCTAACGGAATGCATAAGCTCGTCTCCCCTGAGGGTTTTCCTAATGTCTCTGTGCCAGGGAATGCTAGGGGTGATTGCAGGATATCCCAGTGTCAGAGTCTGCCTCCCCAAGGTCAGGGAAGGTATTTCTAGGACTTCCCCGAACAGGGAACACCTGTGACTGAAGAGAGCTGCGTGGAGTTCTCTCTCGAGCTCCCACACGCACTGACAATGTTTCCGGAATCCTGAGCGTGGGGAGGTTCCACCAACGGTCGGCAGCGCTTGGGTTCTAACGGAATGCCTAAGCTCGTCTCCCCTGAGGTTTTTCCTAATGTCTCTGTGCCAGGGAATGCTAGGGGTGATTGCAGAATATCCCAGTGTCAGAGGCTGCCTCCCCAAGGTAAGGGAAGGTATTTCTCAGACTTCCCCGAACAGGGAACACCTGTGACTGAAGAGAGCTGCGTGGAGTTGTCTCTCGAGCTCCCCCACGCACTGACAATGGTTCCGGAATCCTGAGCTTGGGGAGGTTCCACCAACGGTCGGCAGCGCGTGGGTTCTGACGGAATGCCTAAGCTCATCTCCCCTGAGGATTTTCCTAATGTCTCTGTGCCAGGGAATGATAGGGGTGATTGCAGGATATCCCAGTGTCAGAGGCTGCATCCCCAAGGTCAGGGAAGGTATTTCTCGGACTTCCCCGAACAGGGAACACCTGTGACTGAAGAGAGCTGCGTGGAGTTGTTTCTCGAGCTCCTCCACGCACTGACAATGGTTCCAGAATCCTGAGCGTGGGGAGGTTTCACCAACGGTCGGCAGCGCGTGGGTTCTAACGGAATGCATAAGCTCGACTCCCCTGATGGTTTTCCTAATGTCTCTGTGCCAGGGAATGCTAGGTGTGATTGCAGGATATCCCAGTGTCAGAGGCTGCCTCCCCAAGGGTAGGGAAGTTATTTCTCGGACTTCCCCAAGCAGGGAACACCTGTGACTGAAGAGAGCTGCGTGGAGTTGTCTCTCGAGCTCCCCCACGCACTGACAATGATTCCGGAATCCTGAGCTTGGGGAGGTTCCACCAACGGTCGGCAGCGCGTGGGTTCTAAAGTAATGCCTAAGCTCGTCTCCCCTGAGGGTTTTCCTAATGTCTCTGTGCCAGGGAATGCTAGGGGTGATTGCAGGATATCCCAGTGTCAGAGGCTGCCTCCCCAAGGTCAGGGAAGGTATTTCTCAGACTTCCCCGAACAGGGAACACCTGTGACTGAAGAGAGCTGCGTGGAGTTGTCTCTCGAGCTCCCCCACGCACTGACAATGGTTGCAGAATCCTGAGCGTGGGGAGATTCCAACAACGGTCGGCAGCGCGTGGGTTCTAACGGAATGCCTAAGCTCGCTCCCCTGAGGGTTTTCCTAATGTCTCTGTGCCAGGGAATGCTAGGGGTGATTGCAGGATATCCAAGTGTGAGAGGCTGCATCCCCAAGTTCAGGGAATGTATTTCTCAGACTTCCCCGAACAGGGAACACCTGTGACTGAAGAGAGCTGCGTGGAGTTGTCTCTCGAGCTCCCCCACGCACTGACAATGGTTCCGGAATCCTGAGCGTGGGGAGGTTCCACCAACGGTCGTCAGCGCGTGGGTTCTAACGGAATGCATAAGCTCGTCTCCCCTGAGGGTTTTCCTAATGTCTCTGTGCCAGGGAATGCTAGGGGTGATTGAAGGATATCCCAGTGTCAGAGGCTGCCTCCCCAAGGTCAGGGAATTTATTTCTCGGACTTCCCCGAACAGGGAACACATGTGACTGAAGAGAGCTGCGTGGAGTTGTCTCTCGAGCTCCCCCACGCACTGACAATGGTTCCGGAATCCTGAGCGTGGGGAGGTTCCACCAACGGTCGGCAGCGTGTGGGTTCTAAGGGAATGCCTAAGCTCGTCTCCCCTGAGGGTCTTCCTAATGTCTCTGTGCCAGGGAATGCTAGGGGTGATTGCAGGATACCCCAGTGTCAGAGGCTGCCTCCCCAAGATCAGGGAAGGTTTTTCTCTGACTTCCCCGAACAGGGAACACCTGTGACTGAAGAGAGCGGCGTGGAGTTGTCTCTCGAGCTCCCCCACGCACTGACAATGGTTCCGGAATCCTGAGCGTGGGCAGGTTCCAACAACGGTCGGCAGCGCGTTGGTTCTAACGGAATGCCTAAGCTCCTCTCCCCTGAGGGTTTTCCTAATGTCTCTCTGCCAGGGAATGCTAGGGGTGATTACAGGATATCCCAGTGTCAGAGGCTGCCTCCCCAAGGTCAGGGAAGGTATTTCTCGGACTTCCCCGAACAGGGAACACCTGTGACTGAAGAGAGCTGTGTGGAGTTTTCTCTCGAGCTCCCCCACGCACTGACAATGGTTCCGGAATCCTGAGCGTGGGGAGGTTCCACCAACGGTCGGCAGCGCGTGTGTTCTATCGGAATGCCTAAGCTCGTCTCCCCTGAGGGTTTTCCTAATGTCTCTGAGCCAGGGAATGCTAGCGGTGATTGCAGGATATTCCAGTGTCAGAGGCTGCCTCCCCAAGGTCAGGGAAGGTTTTTCTCGGACTTCCCCCAACAGGGAACACCTGTGACTGAAGAGAGCTGCGTGGAGTTGTCTCTCGTGATCCCCCACGCACTGACAATGTTTCCGGAATCCTGAGCGTGGGGAGGTTCCACCAACGGTCGGCAGCGCGTGGGTTCTAACGGAATGCATAAGCTCGACTCCCCTGATGGTTTTCCTAATATCTCTGTGCCAGGGAATGCTAGGGGTGATTGCAGGATATCCCAGTGTCAGAGGCTGCCTCCCCAAGGTGGGAAGTTATTTCTCGGACTTCCCCGAGCAGGGAACACCTGTGAATGAAGAGAGATGCGTGGAGTTGTCTCTCGAGCTCCCCCACGCACTGACAATGGTTCCGGAATCCTGAGCGTGTGGAGGTTCCACCAACGGTCGGCAGCGCGTGGGTTCTAACGGAAGGTTTAAGCTTGTCACCCCTGAGGGTCTTCCTAATGTCTCTGTGCCAGGGAATGCTAGGGGTGATTGCAGGATATCCCAGTGTCAGAGTCTGCCTCCCCAAGGGCAGGGAAGGTATTTCTAGGACTTCCCCGAACAGGGAACACCTGTGACTGAAGAGAGCTGCGTGGAGTTGTCTCTCGAGCTCCCCCACGCACTGACAATGGTTCCGGAATCCTGAGCGTGGGGAGGTTCCACCAACGGTCGGCAGCGCTTGGGTTCTAACGGAATGCCTAAGCTCGTCTCCCCTGAGGTTTTTCCTAATGTCTCTGTGCCAGGGAATGCTAGGGGTGATTGCAGGATATCCCAGTGTCAGAGGCTGCCTCCCCAAGGTAATGGAAGTTATTTCTCAGACTTCCCCGAACAGGGAACACCTGTGACTGAAGAGAGCTGCGTGGAGTTGTCTCTCGAGCTCCCCCACGCACTGACAATGATTCCGGAATCCTGAGCTTGGGGAGGTTCCACCAACGGTCGGCAGCGCGTGGGTTCTAAAGTAATGCCTAAGCTCGTCTCCCCTGAGGGTTTTCCTAATGTCTCTGTGCCAGGGAATGCTAGGGGTGATTGCAGGATATCCCAGTGTCAGAGGCTGCCTCCCCAAGGTCAGGGAAGGTATTTCTCAGACTTCCCCGAACAGGGAACACCTGTGACTGAAGAGAGCTGCGTGGAGTTGTCTCTCGAGCTCCCCCACGCACTGACAATGGTTGCAGAATCCTGAGCGTGGGGAGATTCCAACAACGGTCGTCAGCGCGTGGGTTCTAACGGAATGCCTAAGCTCGCTCCCCTGAGGTTTTTCCTAATGTCTTTGTGCCAGGGAATGCTAGGGGTGATTGCAGGATATCCAAGTGTGAGAGGCTGCATCCCCAAGTTCAGGGAATGTATTTCTCAGACTTCCCCGAACAGGGAACACCTGTGACTGAAGAGAGCTGCGTGGAGTTGTCTCTCGAGCTCCCCCACGCACTGACAATGGTTCCGGAATCCTGAGCGTGGGGAGGTTCCACCAACGGTCGTCAGCGCGTGGGTTCTAACGGAATGCATAAGCTCGTCTCCCCTGAGGGTTTTCCTAATGTCTCTGTGCCAGGGAATGCTAGGGGTGATTGCAGGATATCCCAGTGTCAGAGTCTGCCTCCCCAAGGTCAGGGAAGGTATTTCTAGGACTTCCCCGAACAGGGAACACCTGTGACTGAAAAGAGCTGCGTGGAGTTCTCTCTCGAGCTCCCACACGCACTGACAATGTTTCCGGAATCCTGAGCGTGGGGAGGTTCCACCAACGGTCGGCAGCGCTTGGGTTCTAACGGAATGCCTAAGCTCGTCTCCCCTGAGGTTTTTCCTAATGTCTCTGTGCCAGGGAATGCTAGGGGTGATTGCAGGATATCCCAGTGTCAGAGGCTGCCTCCCCAAGGAAAGGGAAGGTATTTCTCAGACTTCCCCGAACAGGGAACACCTGTGACTGAAGAGAGCTGCGTGGAGTTGTCTCTCGAGCTCCCCCACGCACTGACAATGGTTCCGGAATCCTGAGCGTGGGGAGGTTCCACCAACGGTCGTCAGCGCGTGGGTTCTAACGGAATGCATAAGCTCGTCTCCCCTGAGGGTTTTCCTAATGTCTCTGTGCCAGGGAATGCTAGGGGTGATTGCAGGATATCCCAGTGTCAGAGTCTGCCTCCCCAAGGTCAGGGAAGGTATTTCTAGGACTTCCCCGAACAGGGAACACCTGTGACTGAAGAGAGCTGCGTGGAGTTCTCTCTCGAGCTCCCCCACGCACTGACAATGGTTGCAGAATCCTGAGCGTGGGGAGATTCCAACAACGGTCGGCAGCGCGTGGGTTCTAACGGAATGCCTAAGCTCGCTCCCCTGAGGGTTTTCCTAATGTCTCTGTGCCAGGGAATGCTAGGGGTGATTGCAGGATATCCAAGTGTGAGAGGCTGCATCCCCAAGTTCAGGGAATGTATTTCTCAGACTTCCCCGAACAGGGAACACCTGTGACTGAAGAGAGCTGCGTGGAGTTGTCTCTCGAGCTCCCCCACGCACTGACAATGTTTCCGGAATCCTGAGCGTGGGGAGGTTCCACCAACGGTCGTCAGCGCGTGGGTTCTAACGGAATGCATAAGCTCGTCTCCCCTGAGGGTTTTCCTAATGTCTCTGTGCCAGGGAATGCTAGGGGTGATTGCAGGATATCCCAGTGTCAGAGGCTGCCTCCCCAAGGTCAGGGAATTTATTTCTCGGACTTCCCCGAACAGGGAACACCTGTGACTGAAGAGAGCTGCGTGGAGTTGTCTCTCGAGCTCCCCCACGCACTGACAATGGTTCCGGAATCCTGAGCGTGGGGAGGTTCCACCAACGGTCGGCAGGGTGTGGGTTCTAACGGAATGCCTAAGCTCGTCTCCCCTGAGGGTCTTCCTAATGTCTCTGTGCCAGGGAATGCTAGGGGTGATTGCAGGATACCCCAGTGTCAGAGGCTGCCTCCCCAAGATCAGGGAAGGTTTTTCTCTGACTTCCCCGAACAGGGAACACCTGTGACTGAAGAGAGCGGCGTGGAGTTGTCTCTCGAGCTCCCCCACGCACTGACAATGGTTCCGGAATCCTGAGCGTGGGCAGGTTCCAACAACGGTCGGCAGCGCGTTGGTTCTAACGGAATGCCTAAGCTCCTCTCCCCTGAGGGTTTTCCTAATGTCTCTCTGCCAGGGAATGCTAGGGGTGATTACAGGATATCCCAGTGTCAGAGGCTGCCTCCCCAAGGTCAGGGAAGGTATTTCTCGGACTTCCCCGAACAGGGAACACCTGTGACTGAAGAGAGCTGTGTGGAGTTTTCTCTCGAGCTCCCCCACGCACTGACAATGGTTCCGGAATCCTGAGCGTGGGGAGGTTCCACCAACGGTCGGCAGCGCGTGTGTTCTATCGGAATGCCTAAGCTCGTCTCCCCTGAGGGTTTTCCTAATGTCTCTGAGCCAGGGAATGCTAGCGGTGATTGCAGGATATTCCAGTGTCAGAGGCTGCCTCCCCAAGGTCAGGGAAGGTTTTTCTCGGACTTCCCCCAACAGGGAACACCTGTGACTGAAGAGAGCTGCGTGGAGTTGTCTCTCGTGATCCCCCACGCACTGACAATGTTTCCGGAATCCTGAGCGTGGGGAGGTTCCACCAACGGTCGGCAGCGCGTGGGTTCTAACGGAATGCATAAGCTCGACTCCCCTGATGGTTTTCCTAATATCTCTGTGCCAGGGAATGCTAGGGGTGATTGCAGGATATCCCAGTGTCAGAGGCTGCCTCCCCAAGGTGGGAAGTTATTTCTCGGACTTCCCCGAGCAGGGAACACCTGTGAATGAAGAGAGATGCGTGGAGTTGTCTCTCGAGCTCCCCCACGCACTGACAATGGTTCCGGAATCCTGAGCGTGTGGAGGTTCCACCAACGGTCGGCAGCGCGTGGGTTCTAACGGAAGGTTTAAGCTTGTCACCCCTGAGGGTCTTCCTAATGTCTCTGTGCCAGGGAATGCTAGGGGTGATTGCAGGATATCCCAGTGTCAGAGTCTGCCTCCCCAAGGGCAGGGAAGGTATTTCTAGGACTTCCCCGAACAGGGAACACCTGTGACTGAAGAGAGCTGCGTGGAGTTCTCTCTCGAGCTCCCACACGCACTGACAATGTTTCCGGAATCCTGAGCGTGGGGAGGTTCCACCAACGGTCGGCAGCGCTTGGGTTCTAACGGAATGCCTAAGCTCGTCTCCCCTGAGGTTTTTCCTAATGTCTCTGTGCCAGGGAATGCTAGGGGTGATTGCAGGATATCCCAGTGTCAGAGGCTGCCTCCCCAAGGTAAGGGAAGGTATTTCTCAGACTTCCCCGAACAGGGAACACCTGTGACTGAAGAGAGCTGCGTGGAGTTGTCTCTCGAGCTCCCCCACGCACTGACAATGATTCCGGAATCCTGAGATTGGGGAGGTTCCACCAACGGTCGGCAGCGCGTGGGTTCTAAAGTAATGCCTAAGCTCGTCTCCCCTGAGGGTTTTCCTAATGTCTCTGTGCCAGGGAATGCTAGGGGTGATTGCAGGATATCCCAGTGTCAGAGGCTGCCTCCCCAAGGTCAGGGAAGGTATTTCTCAGACTTCCCCGAACAGGGAACACCTGTGACTGAAGAGAGCTGCGTGGAGTTGTCTCTCGAGCTCCCCCACGCACTGACAATGGTTGCAGAATCCTGAGCGTGGGGAGATTCCAACAACGGTCGGCAGCGCGTGGGTTCTAACGGAATGCCTAAGCTCGCTCCCCTGAAGGTTTTCCTAATGTCTCTGTGCCAGGGAATGCTAGGGGTGATTGCAGGATATCCAAGTGTGAGAGGCTGCATCCCCAAGTTCAGGGAATGTATTTCTCAGACTTCCCCGAACAGGGAACACCTGTGACTGAAGAGAGCTGCGTGGAGTGGTCTCTCGAGCTCCCCCACGCACTGACAATGGTTCCGGAATCCTGAGCGTGGGGAGGTTCCACCAACGGTCGTCAGCGCGTGGGTTCTAACGGAATGCATAAGCTCGTCTCCCCTGAGGGTTTTCCTAATGTCTCTGTGCCAGGGAATGCTAGGGGTGATTGCAGGATATCCCAGTGTCAGAGGCTGCCTCCCCAAGGTCAGGGAAGGTATTTCTCGGACTTCCCCGAACAGGGAACACCTGTGACTGAAGAGAGCTGCGTGGAGTTGTCTCCCGAGCTCCCCCACGCACTGACAATGTTTCCGGAATCCTGAACGTGGGGAGGTTCCACCAACGGTCGGTAGCGCGTGGGTTCTAACGGAATGCCTAAGCTCGTCTCCCCGGAGGGTTTTCCAAATGTCTCTGTGCCAGGGAATGCTAGGGGTGATTGCAGGATATCCCAGTGTCAGAGGCTGCCTCCCCAAGGTCAGGGAAGGTATTTCTCGGACTTCCCTGAACAGGGAACACCTGTGACTGAAGAGAGCTGCGTGGAGTTGCCTCTCGAGCTCCCCCACGCACTGACAATGGTTCCGGAATCCTGAGCGTGGGGAGGTTCCAACAACGGTCGGCAGTGCGTGGGTTTTAACGGAATGCATAAGCTCGACTCCCCTGAGTGTTTTCCTAATGTCTCTGTGCGAGGGAATGCTAGGGGTGATTGCAGAATATCCCAGTGTCAGAGGCTGCCTCCCCAAGGTCAGGGAAGGTTTTTCTCGGATATCCCTGAACAGGGAACACCTGTGACTGAAGAGAGCTGCGTGGAGTTTTCTCTCGAGCTCCCCCACGCACGGACAATGATTCCGGAATCCTGAGCGTGGGGAGGTTCCACCAACGGTCGGCAGCGCGTGGGTTCTGACGGAATGCCTAAGCTCGTCTCCCCTGAGACTTTTCCTAATGTCTCTGTGCCAGGGAATACTTGGTGTGATTGCAGGATATCCCAGTGTCAGAGGCTGTCTCCCCAAGGTCAGGGAAGGTATTTCTCGGACTTCCCCGAACAGGGAACACCTGTGACTGAAGAGAGCTACGTGGAGTTGTTTCTCGAGCTCCCCCACGCACTGACAATGTTTCCGGAATCCTGAGCATGGGCAGGTTCCACCAACGTTCGGCAGCGCGTTGGTTCTAACGGAATGCCAAAGCTCGACTTCCCTGAGGTTTTTCCTAATGTCTCTCTGCCAGGGAATGCTAGGGGTGATTGCAGGATATCCCAGTGTCAGAGGCTGCCTCCCCAAGGTCAGGGAAGGTATTTCTCGGACTTCCCCGAACAGGGAACACCTGTGACTGAAGAGAGCTGCGTGGAGTTTTCTCTCGAGCTCCCCCACGCACTGACAATGGTTCCGGAATCCTGAGCGTGGGGAGGTTCCACCAACGGTCGGCAGCGCGTGGGTTCTAACGGAATGCCTAAGCTCGTCTCCCCTGAGGGTTTTCCTAATGTCTCTGAGCCAGGGAAAGCTAGCGGTGATTGCAGGATATTCCAGTGTCAGAGGCTGCCTCCCCAAGGTCAGGGAAGGAATTTCTCGGACTTCCCCGAACAGGGAACTCCTGTGACTGAAGAGAGCTGCGTGGAGTTGTCTCTCGAGCTCCCCCACGCACTGACAATGGTTCCGGAATCCTGAGCGTGGGGAGGTTCCACCAACGGTCGGCAGCGCGTGGGTTCTAACGGAATGCATAAGCTCGTCTCCCCTGAGGGTTTTCCTAATGTCTCTGTGCCAGGGAATGCTAGGGGTGATTGCAGGATATCCCAGTGTCAGAGGCTGCCTCCCCAAGGTCAAGGAAGGTATTTCTCGGACTTCCCCGAGCAGGGAACACCTGTGACTGAAGAGAGCTGCGTGGAGTTGTCTCTCGAGCTCCTCCACGCACTGACAATGGTTCCAGAATCCTGAGCGTGGGGAGGTTCCACCAACGGTCGGCAGCGCGTGGGTTCTAACGGAATTCCTATGCTCGTCTCCCCTGAGAGTTTTCCTAATGTCTCTGTGTCAGGGAATGCTAGGGGTGATTGCAGGATATCCCAGTGTCAGAGGCTGCCTCCCCAAGGTCAGGGAAGGTATTTCTCGGACTTCCCCGAGCATGGAACACCTGTGACTGAAGAGAGCTGCGTGGAGTTTCTCTCGATCTCCCCCACGCACTGACAATGGTTCCGGAATCCTGAGCGTGGGGAGGATCCACCAACGGTCGGCAGCGCGTGGTTTCAAACGGAATGCCTAAGTTCGTCTCCCCTGAGGGTTTTCCTAATGTCTCTGTGCCAGGGAATGCTAGGGGTGATTGCAGGATATCCCAGTGTCAGAGGCTGCCTCCCCAAGGTCAGGGAAGTTATTTCTCAGACTTCCCCGAACAGGGAACACCTGTGACTGAAGAGAGCTGCGTGGAGTTGTCTCTCGAGCTCCCCCACGCACTGACAATGGTTCCGGAATCCTGAGCGTGGGGAGGTTCCACAAACGGTCGGCAGCGCGTGGGTTCTGACGGAATGCCTAAGCTCGTCTCCTCTGAGGATTTTCCTAATGTCTCTGTGCCAGGGAATGCTAGGGGTGATTGCAGGATATCCCAGTGTCAGAGGCTGCATCCCCAAGGTCAGGGAAGGTATTTCTCGGACTTCCCCGAACAGGGAACACCTGTGACTGAAGAGAGATACGTGGAGTTGTCTCTCGAGCTCCCCCACGCACTGACAATGGTTCCGGAATCCTGAGCGTGGGGAGGTTCCACCAACGGTCGGCAGCGCGTGGGTTCTAACGGAATGCATAAGCTCGACTCCCCTGATGGTTTTCCTAATGTCTCTGTGCCAGGGAATGCTAGGTGTGATTGCAGGATATCCCAGTGTCAGAGGCTGCCTCCCCAAGGTCAGGGAAGTTATTTCTCGGACTTCCCCAAGCAGGGAACTCCTGTGACTGAAGAGAGCTGCGTGGAGTTGTCTCTCGATCTCCCCCACGCACTGACAATGATTCCGGAATCCTGAGCTTGGGGAGGTTCCACCAACGGTCGGCAGCGCGTGGGTTCTAAAGTAATGCCTAAGCTCGTCTCCCCTGAGGGTTTTCCTAATGTCTCTGTGCCAGGGAATGCTAGGGGTGATTGCAGGATATCCCAGTGTCAGAGGCTGCCTCCCCAAGGTCAGGGAAGGTATTTCTCAGACTTCCCCGAACAGGGAACACCTGTGACTGAAGAGAGCTGCGTGGAGTTGTCTCTCGAGCTCCCCCACGCACTGACAATGGTTGCAGAATCCTGAGCGTGGGGAGATTCCAACAACGGTCGGCAGCGCGTGGGTTCTAACGGAATGCCTAAGCTCGCTCCCCTGAGGGTTTTCCTAATGTCTCTGTGCCAGGGAATGCTAGGGGTGATTGCAGGATATCCAAGTGTGAGAGGCTGCATCCCCAAGTTCAGGGAATGTATTTCTCAGACTTCCCCGAACAGGGAACACCTGTGACTGAAGAGAGCTGCGTGGAGTTGTCTCTCGAGCTCCACCACGCACTGACAATGGTTCCGGAATCCTGAGCGTGGGGAGGTTCCACCAACGGTCGTCAGCGCGTGGGTTCTAACGGAAGGTTTAAGCTTGTCTCCCCTGAGGGTCTTCCTAATGTCTCTGTGCCAGGGAATGCTAGGGGTGATTGCAGGATATCCCAGTGTCAGAGTCTGCCTCCCCAAGGTCAGGGAAGGTATTTCTAGGACTTCCCCGAACAGGGAACACCTGTGACTGAAGAGAGCTGCGTGGAGTTGTCTCCCGAGCTCCCCCACGCACTGACAATATTTCCGGAATCCTGAACGTGGGGAGGTTCCACCAACGGTCGGTAGCGCGTGGGTTCTAACGGAATGCCTAAGCTCGTCTTCCCGGAGGGTTTTCCAAATGTCTCTGTGCCAGGGAATGCTAGGGGTGATTGCAGGATATCCCAGTGTCAGAAGCTGCCTCCCCAAGGTCAGGGAAGATATTTCTCGGACTTCCCTGAACAGGGAACACCTGTGACTGAAGAGAGCTGCGTGGAGTTGCCTCTCGAGCTCCCCCACGCACTGACAATGGTTCCGGAATCCTGAGCGTGGGGAGGTTCCAACAACGGTCGGCAGTGCGTGGGTTTTAACGGAATGCATAAGCTCGACTCCCCTGAGTGTTTTCCTAATGTCTCTGTGCGAGGGAATGCTAGGGGTGATTGCAGAATATCCCAGTGTCAGAGGCTGCCTCCCCAAGGTCAGGGAAGGTATTTCTCGGATATCCCTGAACAGGGAACACCTGTGACTGAAGAGAGCTGCGTGGAGTTTTCTCTCGAGCTCCCCCACGCACGGACAATGATTCCGGAATCCTGAGCGTGGGGAGGTTCCACCAACGGTCGGCAGCGCGTGGGTTCTGACGGAATGCCTAAGCTCGTCTCCCCTGAGACTTTTCCTAATGTCTCTGTGCCAGGGAATACTTGGTGTGATTGCAGGATATCCCAGTGTCAGAGGCTGTCTCCCCAAGGTCAGGGAAGGTATTTCTCGGACTTCCCCGAACAGGGAACACCTGTGACTGAAGAGAGCTACGTGGAGTTGTTTCTCGAGCTCCCCCACGCACTGACAATGTTTCCGGAATCCTGAGCGTGGGCAGGTTCCACCAACGTTCGGCAGCGCGTTGGTTCTAACGGAATGCCAAAGCTCGACTTCCCTGAGGGTTTTCCTAATGTCTCTCTGCCAGGGAATGCTAGGGGTGATTGCAGGATATCCCAGTGTCAGAGGCTGCCTCCCCAAGGTCAGGGAAGGTATTTCTCGGACTTCCCCGAACAGGGAACACCTGTGACTGAAGAGAGCTGCGTGGAGTTTTCTCTCGAGCTCCCCCACGCACTGACAATGGTTCCGGAATCCTGAGCGTGGGGAGGTTCCACCAACGGTCGGCAGCGCGTGGGTTCTAACGGAATGCCTAAGCTCGTCTCCCCTGAGGGTTTTCCTAATGTCTCTGAGCCAGGGAAAGCTAGCGGTGATTGCAGGATATTCCAGTGTCAGAGGCTGCCTCCCCAAGGTCAGGGAAGGTATTTCTCGGACTTCCCCGAACAGGGAACTCCTGTGACTGAAGAGAGCTGCGTGGAGTTGTCTCTCGAGCTCCCCCACGCACTGACAATGGTTCCGGAATCCTGAGCGTGGGGAGGTTCCACCAACGGTCGGCAGCGCGTGGGTTCTAACGGAATGCATAAGCTCGTCTCCCCTGAGGGTTTTCCTAATGTCTCTGTGCCAGGGAATGCTAGGGGTGATTGCAGGATATCCCAGTGTCAGAGGCTGCCTCCCCAAGGTCAAGGAAGGTATTTCTCGGACTTCCCCGAGCAGGGAACACCTGTGACTGAAGAGAGCTGCGTGGAGTTGTCTCTCGAGCTCCTCCACGCACTGACAATGGTTCCAGAATCCTGAGCGTGGGGAGGTTCCACCAACGGTCGGCAGCGCGTGGGTTCTAACGGAATTCCTAAGCTCGTCTCCCCTGAGAGTTTTCCTAATGTCTCTGTGTCAGGGAATGCTAGGGGTGATTGCAGGATATCCCAGTGTCAGAGGCTGCCTCCCCAAGGTCAGGGAAGGTATTTCTCGGACTTCCCCGAGCATGGAACACCTGTGACTGAAGAGAGCTGCGTGGAGTTTCTCTCGAGCTCCCCCACGCACTGACAATGGTTCCGGAATCCTGAGCGTGGGGAGGTTCCACCAACGGTCGGCAGCGCGTGGTTTCAAACGGAATGCCTAAGTTCGTCTCACCTGAGGGTTTTCCTAATGTCTCTGTGCCAGGGAATGCTAGGGGTGATTGCAGGATATCCCAGTGTCAGAGGCTGCATCCCCAAGGTCAGGGAAGGTATTTCTCGGACTTCCCCGAACAGGGAACACCTGTGACTGAAGAGAGCTACGTGGAGTTGTCTCTCGAGCTCCCCCACGCACTGACAATGTTTCCGGAATCCTGAGCGTGGGGAGGTTCCACCAACGGTCGGCAGCGCGTGGGTTCTAACGGAATGCATAAGCTCGACTCCACTGAGGGTCTTACTAATGTCTCTGTGCCAGGGAATGCTAGGGGTGATTGCAGGTTATCCCAGTGTCAGAGGCTGCCTCCCCAAGGTCAGGGAAGGTATTTCTCGTACTTCCCCGAGCAGGGAACACCTGTGAATGAAGAGAGCTGCGTGGAGTTGTCTCTCGAGCTCCCCCACGCACTGACAATGGTTCCGGAATCCTGAGCATGGGGAGGTTCCACCAACGGTCGGCAGCGCGTGGGTTCAAACGGAATGCCTAAGCTCGTCTCCCCTGAGTGTTTTCCTAATATCTCTGTGCCAGGGAATGCTAGGGGTGATTGCAGTATATCCCAGTGTCAGAGGCTGCCTCCCCAAGGTCAGGGAAGGTATTTCTCGGACTTCCCCGAACAGGGAACACCTGTGACTGAAGAGAGCTGCGTGGAGTTGTCTCTCGAGCTACCCCACGCACTGACAATGGTTCCGGAATCCTGAGCGTGGGGAGGTTCCACCAACGGTCAGCAGCGCGTGGGTTCTAACGGAATGCCTAAGCTCGTCTACCTTGAGGTTTTTCCTAATGTCTCTGTGCCAGGGAATGCTAGTGATAATTGCAGGATATCCCAGTGTCAAAGGCCGCCTCCCCAAGTTCAGGGAAGGTATTTCTCGGACTTCCCCGAACAGGGAACACCTGTGACTGAAGAGAGCTGCGTGGAGTTGTCTCTCGAGCTCCCCCACGCACTGACAATGGTTCCGGAATCCTGAGCGTGGGGAGGTTCCACCAACGGTCGGCAGCGCTGGGTTCTAACGGAATGCCTAAGCTCGTCTCCCCTGAGGGTTTTCCTAATGTCTCTGTGCCAGGGAAAGCTAGGTGTGATTGCAGGATATCCCAGTGTCAGAGGATGCCTCCCCAAGGTCAGGGAAGGTATTTCTCGGACTTCCCCGAACAGGGAACCCCTGTGACTGAAGAGAGCTGTGTGGAGTTGTCTCTCGAGCTCCCCCACGCACTGAAAATGGTTCCGGAATCCTGAGCGTTGGGAGGTTCCACCAACGGTCGGCAGCGCGTGGGTTCTAACGGAATGCCTAAGCTCATCTCCCCTGAGGATTTTCATAATGTCTCTGTGCCAGGGAATGCTAGCGGTGATTGCAGAATATCCCATTGTCAGAGGCTGCCTCCCCAAGGTCAGGGAATGTATTTCTCGGACTTCCCCGAACAGGGAACACCTGTGACTGAAGAGAGCTGCGTGGAATTTTCTCTCGAGCTCCCCCACGCACTGACAATGGTTCCGGAATCCGGAGCGTGGGGAGGTTCCACCAACGGTCGGCAGCGCGTGGGTTCTAACGGAATGCCTAAGCTCGTCTCACCGGAGGGTTTTCCTAATGTCTCTGTGTCAGGGAATGCTAGGGGTGATTGCAGGATATCCCAGTGTCAGAGGCTGCCTCCCCTAGGTCAGGGAACGTATTTCTCGGACTTCCACGCACAGGGAACACCTGTGACTGAAGAGAGCTACGTGGAGTTGTCTCTCGAGCTCCCCCACGCACTGAAAATGGTTCCGGAATCCTGAGCGTGGGGAGGTTCCACCAATGGTCTGCAGCGCGTGGGTTCTATCGGAATGCCTAAGCTCGTCTCCCCTGAGGGTTTTCCTAATGTCTATGTGCCAGGGAATGCTAGGGGTGATTGCAGGATATCCCAGTGTCAGAGGCTGCCTCCCCAAGGTCAGGGAAGTTATTTCTCGGACTTCCCCGAACTTGGAACACCTGTGACTGAAGAGAGCTACGTGGAGTTGTCTCTCGAGCTCCCCCACGCACTGACAATGGTTCCGGAATCCTGAGCGTGGGTAGGTTCCACCAACGTTCGGCAGCGCGTGGGTTCAAACGGAATGCCTAAGCTCGTCTCCCCTGAGGGTTTTCCTAATGTCTCTGTGCCAGGGAATGCTCGGGGAGATTGCAGGATATCCCAGTGTCAGAGGCTGCCTCCCCAAGGTCAGGGAAGGTATTTCTCGGACTTCCCCGAACAGGGAACTCCTGTGACTGAAGAGAGCTGCGTGGAGTTGTCTCTCGAGCTCCCCCACGCACTGACAATGGTTCCGGAATCCTGAGCGTGGGGAGGTTCCACCAACTGTCGGCAGCGCGTGGGTTCTAACGGAATGCCTAAGCTCTTCTCCCCTGAGGGTTTTCCTAATGTCTCTGTGCCAGGGAATGCAAGGGGTGATTGCAGGATATCCCAGTGTCAGAGGCTGCATCCCCAAGGTCAGGTAAGTTATTTCTCGGACTTCCCCGAACAGGGAACACCTGTGAATGAAGAGAGCTGCGTGGATTTTTCTCTCGAGCTCCCCCACGCACTGACAATGTTTCCGGAATCCTGAGCGTGGGGAGGTTCCACCAACGGTCCGCAGCGCGTGGGTTCTTACGGAGTGCCTAAGCTCGTTTCCCCTGAGGCTTTTCCTAATGTCTCTGTGCCAGGGAATGCTTGGTGTGATTGCAGGATTTCCCAGTGTCAGAGGCTGACTAACCAAGGTCAGGGAAGATATTTCTCGGACTTCCCCGAACAGGGAACACCTGTGACTGAAGAGAGCTGCGTGGAGTTGTCTCTCGAGCTCCCCCACGCACTGACAATGGTTCCGGAATCCTGAGCGTGGGGAGGTTCCACCAACGATCGGCAGCGCGTGGTTTCTTACGGAATGCCTAAGCTCGTCTCCCCTGAGGGTTTTCCTAATGTCTCTGTGCCAGGGAATGCTAGGGGTGATTGCAGGATATCCCAGTGTCAGAGGCTGCCTCCCCAAGATCAGGGAAGTTATTTCTCGGACTTCCCCAAACAGGGAACACCTGTGACTGAAGAGAGCTGCGTGGAGTTGTCTCTCGAGCTCCCCCACGCACTGAAAATGGTTCCGGAATCCTGAGCGTGGGGAGGTTCCACCAACGGTCGTCAGCGCGTTGGTTCTAACGGAATGCCTAAGCTCGTCTCCCCTGAGGGTTTTCCTAATGTCTCTGTGCCAGGGAATGCTTGGGGTGATTGCAGGATATCCCAGTGTCAGAGGCTGCCTCCCCAAGGTAAGGGAATGTATTTCAAGGACTTCCCCGAACAGGGAACACCTGTGACTGAAGAGAGCTGCGTGGAGTTGTCTCTCGAGCTCCCACAAGCACTGACAATGTTTCCGGAATCCTGATCGTGGGGAGGTTCCACCAACGGTCGGCAGCGCGTGGGTTCTAACGGAATGCCTAAGCTCGTCTCCCCTGAGGTTTTTCCAAATTTCTCTGTGCCACGGAATGCTAGGTGTGATTGCAGGATATCCCAGTGTCAGAGGCTGCCTCCCCAAGGTCAGGGAAGTTATTTCTCGGACTTCCCCGAACAGGGAACACCTGTGACTGAAGAGAGTTGCGTGGAGATTTCTCTCGAGCTCCCTCACGCACTGACAATGTTTCCGGAATCCTGAGCGTGGGGAGGTTCCACCAACGGTCGGCAGCGCGTGGGTTCTAACGGAATGCCTTAGCTCGTCTCCCCTGAGGATTTTCCTAATTTCTCTGTGCCAGGGAATGCTAGGGGTGATTGCAGGATATCCCAGTGTCTGAGGCTGCCTCCCCAAGTTCAGGGAAGGTATTTCTCGGACTTCCCCGAACAGGGAACACCTGTGACTGAAGAGATCTGCGTGGAGTTGTCTCTCGAGTTCCCCCACGCACTGAGAATGGTTCCGGAATCCTGAGCGTGGGGAGGTTCCACCAACGGTCGGCAGCGCTTGGGTTCTAACGGAATGCCTAAGCTCGTCTCCCCTGAGGGTTTTCCTAATGTCTCTGTGCCAGGGAATGCTAGGGGAGATTGCAGGATATCCCAGTGTCAGTGGCTGCCTCCCCAAGATCAGGGAAGTTATTTCTCGGGCTTCCCCGTACAGGGAACTCCTGTGACTGAAGACAGATGCGTGGAGTTGTCTCTCGAGATCCCCACGCACTGACAATGTTTCCGGAATTCTGAGCGTGGGGAGGTTCCACCAACGGTCGGCAGCGCGTGCGTTCTAACGGAATGCCTAAGCTAGTCTCCCCTGAGGGTTTTCCTAATGTCTCCGTGCCAGGGAATGCTAGGGGTGATTGCAGGATATCCCAGTGTCAGAGGCTGCCTCCCCAAGGTCAGGGAAGGTATTTCTCGGACTTCCCCGAACAGGGAACACCTGTGACTGAAGAGAGCTGCGTGGAGTTGTCTCTCGAGCTCCCCCACGCACTGACAATGTTTCCGGAATCCTGAGCGTGGGGAGGTTCCACCAACGGTCCGCAGCGCGTGGGTTATTACGGAGTGCCTAAGCTCGTCTCCCCTGAGGGTTTTCCTAATGTCTCTGTGCCAGGGAATGCTAGGTGTGATTGCAGGATTTCCCAGTGTCAGAGGCTGACTAACCAAGGTCAGGGAATATATTTCTCGGACTTCCCCGAACAGGGAACACCTGTGACTGAAGAGAGCTGCGTGGAGTTGTCTCTCGAGCTCCCCCACGCACTGACAATGGTTCCGGAATCCTGAGCGTGGGGAGGTTCCACCAACGATCGGCAGCGCGTGGTTTTTAACGGAATGCCTACTCTCGTCTCCCCTGAGGCTTTTCCTAATGTCTCTGTGCCAGGGAATGCTAGGGGTGATTGCAGGATATCCCAGTGTCAGAGGCTGCCTCCCCAAGGTCAGGGAAGTTATTTCTCGGACTTCCCCAAACAGGGAACACCTGTGACTGAAGAGAGCTGCGTGGAGTTGTTTCTCGAGCTCCCCCACGCACTGACAATGGTTCCGGAATCCTGAGCGTGGGGAGGTTCAACCAACGGTCGGCAGCGCGTGGGATTTAACGGAATGCCTAAGCTCGTCTCCCCTGAGGGTTTTCCTAATGTCTCTGTGCCAGGGAATGCTAGGTGTGATTGCAGGATATCCCAGTGTCAGAGGCTGCCTCCCCAAGGTAAGGGAAAGTATTTCAAGGACTTCCCCGAACAGGGAACACCTGTGACTGAAGAGAGCTGCGTGGAGTTGTCTCTCGAGCTCCCCCACGCACTGACAATGGTTCCGGAATCCTGATCGTGGGGAGGTTCCACCAACGGTCGGCAGCGCGTGGGTTCTAACGGAATGCCTAAGCTCGTCTCCCCTGAGGTTTTTCCAAATTTCTCTGTGACACGGAATGCTCGGTGTGATTGCAGGATATCCCAGTGTCAGAGGCTGCCTCCCCAAGATCAGGGAAGTTATTTCTCGGACTTCCCCGAACAGGGAACACCTGTGACTGAAGAGAGTTGCGTGGAGTTGTCTCTCGAGCTCCCCCACGCAATGACAATGTTTCCGGAATCCTGAGCGTGGGGAGGTTCCACCAACGGTCGGCAGCGCGTGGGTTCTAACGGAATGCCTTAGCTCGTCTCCCCTGAGGATTTTCCTAATTTCTCTGTGCCAGGGAATGCTAGGGGTGATTGCAGGATATCCCAGTGTCTGAGGCTGCCTCCCCAAGGTCAGGGAAGGTATTTCTCGGACTTCCCCGAACAGGGAACACCTGTGACTGAAGAGATCTGCGTGGAGTTGTCTCTCGAGTTCCCCCACGCACTGACAATGGTTCCGGAATCCTGAGCGTGGGGAGGTTCCACCATCGGTCGGCAGCGCTTGGGTTCTAACGGAATGCCTAAGCTCGTCTCCCCTGAGGGTTTTACTAATGTCTATGTGCCAGGGAATGCTAGGGGTGATTGCAGGATATCCCAGTGTAAGAGGCTGCCTCCCCAAGGTCAGGGAAGGTATTTCTCGGACTTCCCCGAACTTGGAACACCTGTGACTGAAGAGAGTTACGTGGAGTTGTCTCTCGAGCTCCCCCACGCACTGACAATGGTTCCGGAATCCTGAGCGTGGGGAGGTTCCACCAACGATCGGCAGCGCGTGGGTTCTAAAGGAATACCTAAGCTCGTCTCCCCTGAGGGTTTTCTTAATGTCTCTGTGCCAGGGAATGCTAGGGGAGATTGCAGGATATCCCAGTGTCAGAGGCTGCCTCCCCAAAGTCAGGGAAGTTATTTCTCGGGCTTCCCCGTACAGTGAACTCCTGTGACTGAAGACAGCTGCGTGGAGTGGTCTCTCGAGCTCCCACACGCACTGACAATGTTTCCGGAATTCTGAGCTGGGGAGGTTCCACCAACGGTCGGCAGCGCTTGCGTTCTAACGGAATGCCTAAGCTAGTCTCCCCTGAGGGTTTTCCTAATGTCTCCGAGCCAGGGAATGCTAGGGGTGATTGCAGGATATCCCAGTGTCAGAGGCTGCCTCCCCAAGGTCAGGGAAGGTATTTCTCGGACTTCCCCGAACAGGGAACACCTGTGACTGAAGAGAGCAGCGTGGAGTTGTCTCTCGAGCTCCCCCACGCACTGACAATGTTTCCGGAATCCTGAGCGTGGGGAGGTTCCACCAACGGTCGGCATCGCGTGGGTTCTAACGGAATGACTAAGCTCGTTTCCCCTGAGGGTTTTCCTAATGTCTCTGTGCCAGGGAATGCTAGGGGTGATTGCAGGATATCCCAGTGTCAGAGGCTGCCTCCCCAAGGTAATGGAATGTATTTCAAGGAATTCCCCGAACAGGGAACACCTGTGACTGAAGAGAGCTGCGTGGAGTTGTCTCTCTAGCTCCCCCATGCACTGACAATGTTTCCGGAATCCTGATCGTGGGGAGGTTCCACCAACGGTCGGCAGCGCGTGGGTTCTAACGGAATGCCTAAGCTCGTCTCCCCTGAGGGTTTTCCTAATGTCTCTGTGCCAGGGAATGCTAGGGGAGATTGCAGGATATCCCAGTGTCAGAGGCTGCCTCCCCAAGGTCAGGGAAGGTATTTCTCGGACTTCCCCGAACTTGGAACACCTGTGACTGAAGAGAGCTACGTGGAGTTGTCTCTCGAGCTCCCCCGCGCACTGACAATGGTTCCGGAATCCTGAGCGTGGGGAGGTTCCACCAACGTTCGGCAGCGCGTGGGTACTAACGGAATGCCTAAGCTCGTCTCCCCTGAGGGTTTTCTTAATGTCTCTGTGGCAGGGGATGCTAGGGGTGATTGCAGGATATCCCAGTGTCAGAGGCTGCCTCCCCAAGGTCAGGGAAGGTATTTCTCGGACTTCCCCGAACTTGGAACACCTGTGACTGAAGAGAGCTACGTGGAGTTGTCTCTCGAGCTCCCCCGCGCACTGACAATGGTTCCGGAATCCTGAGCGTGGGGAGGTTCCACCAACGGTCGGCAGCGCGTGGGTTCTAACGGAATGCCTAAGCTCGTCTCCCCTGAGGGTTTTCCTAATGTGTCTGTGCCAGGAAATGCTAGGATTGATTGTAGGATATCCCAGTGTCAGAGGCTGCCTCCCCATGGTCAGGGAAGGTATTTCTCGGGCTTCCCCGAACAGGGAACACCTGTGACTGAAGAGAGCTGCGTGAAGTTGTCTCTCGAGCTCCCCCACGCACTGACAATGGTTCCGGAATCCTGAGCGTGGGGAGGTCCACCAACGGTAGGCAGCGCGTGGGTTCTAACGAAATGCATAAGCTCGTCTCCCCTGAGGGTTTTCCTAATGTCTCTGTGCCAGGGAATGCTAGGGGTGATTGCAGGATATCCCAGTGTCAGAGGTTGCCTCCCCAAGGTCAGGGAATTTTTTTCTCGGACTTCCCCGAACAGGGAACACCTGTGACTGAAGAGAGCTGCGTGGAGTTGTCTCTCGAGCTCCCCCACGCACTGACAATTGTTCCGGAATCCTGAGCGTGGGGAGGTTCCACCAACGGTCGGCAGCGCGTGGGTTCTAACGGAATGCCTAAGCTCGTCTCCCCTGAGGGTTTTCCTAATGTCTCTGTGCCAGGGAATGCTAGGGGTGATTGCAGGATATCCCAGTGTCTGAGGCTGCCTCCCCAAGGTCAGGGAAGGTATTTCTCGGACTTCCCCGAACAGGGAACAACTGTGACTGAAGAGATCTGCGTGGAGTTGTCTCTCGAGCTCCCCCACGCACTGACAATGGTTCCGGAATCCTGAGCGTGGGGAGGTTCCACCAACGGTCGGCAGCGCTTGGGTTCTAACGGAATGCCTAAGCTCGTCTCCCCTGAGGGTTTTCCTAATGTCTCTGTGCCAGGGAATGCTAGGGGTGATTGCAGGATATCCCAGTGTCAGAGGCTGCCTCCCCAAGGTCAGGGAAGGTATTTCTCGGACTTAACCGAACTTGGAACACCTGTGACTGAAGAGAGCTACGTGGAGTTGTCTCTCGAGCTCCCCCACACACTGACAATGGTTCCGGAATCCTGAGCGTGGGGAGGTTCAACCAACGGTCGGCAGCGCGTGGGTTCTAACGGAATGCCTAAGCTGTCTCCCCTGAGGGTTTTCCTAATGTCTCTGTGCCAGGGAATGCTAGGGGAGATTGCAGGATATCCCAGTGTCAGAGGCTGCCTCCCCAAGGTCAGGGAAGTTATTTCTCAGGCTTCCCCGTACAGGGAACTCCTGTGACTGAAGACAGCTGCGTGGAGTTGTCTCTCGAGCTCCCCCACGCACTGACAATGGTTCCGGAATCCTGAGCGTGGGGAGGTTCCACCAACGGTCGGCAGCGCGTGGGTTCTAACGGAATGCCTAAGCTCGTCTCCCCTGAGGATTTTCCTAATGTGTCTGTGCCAGGGAATGCTAGGAGTGATTGTAGGATATCCCAGTGTCAGAGGCTGCCTCCCCACGGTCAGGGAAGGTATTTCTCGGGCTTCCCCGAACAGGGAACACCTGTGACTGAAGAGAGCTGCGTGGAGTTGTCTCTCGAGCTCCCCCACGCACTGACAATGGTTCCGGAATCCTGAGCGTGGGGAGGTTCCACCAAAGGTCGGCAGCGCGTGGGTTCAAACGGAATGCCAAACTCGTCTCCCCTGAGTTTTTTCCTAATGTCTCTGTGCCAGGGAAAGCTAGGGGTGATTGCAGGATATCCCAGTGTCAGAGGTTGCCTCCCCAAGGTCAGGGAATGTATTTCTCCTACTTCCCCAATCAGGGAACACCTGTGATTGAAGAGAGCTGCGTGGAGTTGTCTCTCGAGCTCCCCCACGCACTGACAATGGTCCCGGAATCCTGAGCGTGGGGAGGTTCCACCAACGGTCGGTAGCGCGTGGGTTCTAACGGAATGCCTAAGCTCGTCTCCCCTGAGGGTTTTCCTAATGTCTCTGTGCCACGGAATGCTAGGGGTGATTGCAGGATATCCCAGTGTCAGAGGCTGCCTCCCCAAGTTCAGGGAAGGTATTTCTCGGACTTCCCCGAACAGGGAACACCTGTGACTGAAGAGAGCTGCGTGGAGTTGTCTCTCGAGCTCCCCCACGCACTGACAATGGTTCCGGAATCCTGAGAGTGGGGAGGTTCCACCAACGGTCGGCAGCGCGTGGGTTCTAACGGAATGCCTAAGCTCGTCTCCCCTGAGGGTTTTCCTAATGTGTCTGTGCCAGGGAATGCTAGGAGTGATTGTAGGATATCCCAGTGTCAGAGGCTGCCTCCCAAGGTCAGGGAAGGTATTTCTCGGGCTTCCCCGAACAGGGAACACCTGTGATTGAAGAGAGCTGCGTGGAGTTGTCTCTCGAGCTCCCCCACGCACTGACAATGTTTCCGGAATCCTGAGCGTGGGGAGGTTCCACCAACGGTCGGCAGCGCGTGGTTTCTAACGGAATGACTAAGCTCGTCTCCCCTGAGGGTTTTCCTAATGTCTCTGTGCCAGGGAATGCTAGGGGTGATTGCAGGATATCCCTGTGTCAGAGGTTGCCTCCCCAAGGTCAGGGAATGTATTTCTCGGACTTCCCCGAACAGGGAACACCCCTGACTGAAGAGAGCTGCGTGGAGTTGTCTCTCGAGCTCCCCCACGCACTGACAATGGTTCCGGAATCCTGAGCGTGGGGAGGTTCCACCAACGGTCGGCAGCGCGTGGGTTCAAACGGAATGCATAAGCTCGTCTCCCCTGAGGTTTTTCCTAATGTCTCTGTGCCAGGGAAAGCTAGGTGTGATTGCAGGATATCCCAGTGTCAAAGGTTGCCTCCCCAAGGTCAGGGAATGTATTTCTCGTACTTCCCCAATCAGGGAACACCTGTGATTGAAGAGAGCTGCGTGGAGTTGTCTCTCGAGCTCCCCCACGCACTGACAATGGTTCCGGAATCCTGAGCGTGGGGAGGTTCCACCAACGGTCGGCAGCGCGTGGGTTCTAACGGAATGCCTAAGCTCTTCTCCCCTGAGGGTTTTCCTAATGTCTCTGTGCCACGGAATGCTAGGGGTGATTGCAGGATATCCCAGTGTCAGAGGCTGCCTCCCCAAGTTCAGGGAAAGTATTTCTCGGACTTCCCCGAACAGGGAACACCTGTGACTGAAGAGAGCTGCGTGGAGTTGTCTCTCGAGCTCCCCCACGCACTGACAATGGTTCCGGAATCCTGAGCGTGGGGAGGTTCCCCCAACGGTCGGCAGCGCGAGGGTTCTAACGGAAAGCCTAAGCTCGTCTCCCCTGAGGGTTTTCCTAATGTCTCTGTGCCAGGGAATGCTAGGGAGGTTTGCAGGATATCCCAGTGACAGAGGCCGGCTCCCCAATGTCAGGGAAGGTATTTCTCGGACTTCCCCGAACAGGGAACACCTGTGACTGAAGAGAGCTGCGTGGAGTTGTCTCTCGAGCTCCCCCACGCACTGACAATGGTTCCGGAATCCTGAGCGTGGGGAGGTTCCACCTACGGTCGGCAGCGCGTGGGAACTAACGGAAAGCCTAAGCTCGTCTCCCCTGAGGGTTTTCCTAATGTCTCTGTGCCAGGGAATGCTAGGGGGGTTTGCAGGATATCCCAGTGACAGAGGCTGCCTCCCCAAAGTCATAGAAGGTACTTCTCGGACTTCCCCGAACAGGGAACACCTGTGACTGAAGAGAGCTGCGTGGAGTTGTCTCTCGAGCTCCCCCACGCACTGACAATGGTTCCGGAATCCTGAGCGTGGGGAGGTTCCACCAACGGTCGGCAGCGCGTGGGTTCAAACGGAATGCATAAGCTCGTCTCCCCTGAGGTTTTTCCTAATGTCTCTGTGCCAGGGAAAGCTAGGTGTGATTGCAGGATATCCCAGTGTCAAAGGTTGCCTCCCCAAGGTCAGGGAATGTATTTCTCGTACTTCCCCAATCAGGGAACACCTGTGATTGAAGAGAGCTGCGTGGAGTTGTCTCTCGAGCTCCCCCACGCACTGACAATGGTTCCGGAATCCTGAGCGTGGGGAGGTTCCACCAACGGTCGGCAGCGCGTGGGTTCTAACGGAATGCCTAAGCTCTTCTCCCCTGAGGGTTTTCCTAATGTCTCTGTGCCACGGAATGCTAGGGGTGATTGCAGGATATCCCAGTGTCAGAGGCTGCCTCCCCAAGTTCAGGGAAAGTATTTCTCGGACTTCCCCGAACAGGGAACACCTGTGACTGAAGAGAGCTGCGTGGAGTTGTCTCTCGAGCTCCCCCACGCACTGACAATGGTTCCGGAATCCTGAGCGTGGGGAGGTTCCCCCAACGGTCGGCAGCGCGAGGGTTCTAACGGAAAGCCTAAGCTCGTCTCCCCTGAGGGTTTTCCTAATGTCTCTGTGCCAGGGAATGCTAGGGAGGTTTGCAGGATATCCCAGTGACAGAGGCCGGCTCCCCAAAGTCAGGGAAGGTATTTCTCGGACTTCCCCGAACAGGGAACACCTGTGACTGAAGAGAGCTGCGTGGAGTTGTCTCTCGAGCTCTCCCATGCACTGACAATGGTTCCGGAATCCTGAGCGTGGGGAGGTTCCCCCAACGGTCGGCAGCGCGAGGGTTCTAACGGAAAGCCTAAGCTCGTCTCCCCTGAGGGTTTTCCTAATGTCTCTGTGCCAGGGAATGCTAGGGAGGTTTGCAGGATATCCCAGTGACAGAGGCCGGCTCCCCAAGGTCAGGGAAGGTTTTTCTCGGACTTCCCCGAACAGGGAACACCTGTGACTGAAGAGAGCTGCGTGGAGTTGTCTCTCGAGCTCCCCCACGCACTGACAATGGTTCCGGAATCCTGAGCGTGGGGAGGTTCCACCTACGGTCGGCAGCGCGTGGGAACTAACGGAAAGCCTAAGCTCGTCTCCCCTGAGGGTTTTCCTAATGTCTCTGTGCCAGGGAATGCTAGGGGGGTTTGCAGGATATCCCAGTGACAGAGGCTGCCTCCCCAAAGTCATAGAAGGTACTTCTCGGACTTCCCCGAACAGGGAACACCTGTGACTGAAGAGAGCTGCGTGGAGTTGTCTCTCGAGCTCCCACACGCACTGACAATGGTTCCGGAATCCTGAGCGTGGGGAGGTTCCACCTACGGTCGGCAGCGCGTGCGTACTAACGGAAAGGTTAAGCTCGTCTCCCCTGAGGGTTTTCCTAATGTCTCTGTGCCAGGGAATGCTAGGGAGGTTTGCAGGATATCCCAGTGACAGAGGCCGGCTCCCCAAGTTCAGGGAAGGTATTTCTCGGACTTCCCCGAACAGGGAACACCTGTGACTGAAGAGAGCTGCGTGGAATTGTCTCTCGAGCTCCCCCACGCACTGACAATGGTTCCGGAATCCTGAGCGTGGGGAGGTTCCACCAACGGTCGGCAGCGCTTGGGTTCTAACAGAATGCATGTGCTCGTCTCCCCTGAGAGTTTTCCTCATTTCTCTGTGACAGGGAATGCTAGGGGGGGTTACAGGAATTCCCAGTGACAGAGGCTGCCTCCCCAAGGTCAGGGAAATTATTTCTCGGTCTTCCCAGGGCAGGGGACACCTGTGACTGAAGAGAGCTGCGTGGAGTTTTCTCTCGAGCTCCCCCACTCAATGACATGGTTCCGGAATCCTGAGCGTGGGGAGGTTCCCCCAACTGTCGGCAGAGCATGGGTTCTAAGGGAATACCTGTGCTAGTCTCCCCTGAGAGTTTTCCTCATGTCTCTGTGCCAGGGAATGCTGGGGGTGGTGGCAGAAATTCCCAGTGACAGAGGCTGCCTCACCAATGTCAGGGAATATATTTCTCGGACTTCCCCGAGCAGTGAACACCTTTGACTGAAAAGAGCTGCGTGGAGTTGTCTCTCGAGCTCCCCCACTCAATGACAATGGTTCCGGAATCCTGAGCGTGGGGAGGTTCCACCATCGGTCGGCAGCGCGTTGGTTCTAAAGGAATGACTGTGCTCCTCTCCCCTGAGGTTTTTCCCCATGTCTCTGTGCCAGGGAATGCTAGGTGGGGTTGCAGGTAATCCCAGTGACAGAGGCTGCCTCCACAAGGTAAGGGAAGTTATTTCTCGGACTTTCCCGAACAGGGAACACCTGTGACTGAAGAGAGCTGCGTGGAGTTGTCTCTTGTGCTCCCCCACGCAGTGACTATGGTGCCGGAATCATGAGCGTGGGGAAGTTCCACCAACGGTCGACAGCGCGTGGGTTCAAGCGGAATGCCTTAGCTCGTTTCCCCTGAGGGTTTTCCTAATGTCTCTGTGCC
Organism: Vicugna pacos; assembly: GCF_048564905.1. Taxonomy (NCBI): domain Eukaryota; kingdom Metazoa; phylum Chordata; class Mammalia; order Artiodactyla; family Camelidae; genus Vicugna; species Vicugna pacos. The sequence goes on from NC_133021.1 coordinate 1,448,850, forward strand.
AGGGAATGTTAGGGGGTTTTGAAGTATATCCCAGTGTCAGAGTCTGCCTCCCCAAGGTCAGGGAAAGTATTTCTCGGAATTCCCCGAACAGGGAACACCTGTGACTCAAGAGAGCTGCGTGGAGTTGTCTCTCGTACTCCCCCACGCACTGAAAATGGTGCCGGAATCCTGAGCGTGGGGAGGTTCCACCAACGGTCGGCAGCGCGTGGGTTCTATCGGAATGCCTAAGCTCGTCTCCCCTGAGGGTTTTCCTAATGTCTCAGTGCCAGGGAAAGCTAGGGGGGTTTGCAGGATACCCCAGTGTCAGAGACTGCCTTCCCATGGTCAGGGAAGTTATTTCTCGGACTTCCCCAACAGGGAACATCTGTGACTGAAGGGAGCGGCGTGGAGTTGTCTCTCGAACTCCCCCACGCACTGACAATGGTTCCGGAATCTTGAGCGTGGTGAGGTTCCACCAACGGTCGGCAGCGCGTGGGTTCTAACGGAATGCCTAAGCACGTCTCCCCTGAGGGTATTCCTAATATTTCTGTGCCAGGGAATGCTAGGGGGGTTTACAGGATATCCCAGTGACAGAGGCTGCCTCCCCAAGTCAGGGAAGGTTTTTCTCGGACTTCCCCAAACAGGGAACACCTGTGAATGACGAGAGCTGCGTGGAGTTTTCTCTCGAGCTCCCCCAAGCACTGACAAAGTTTCCGGAATCCTGAGCGTGGGGAGGTTCCTCCGACGGTCGGCAGCGCGTGGGTTCTAACGGAAAGACTAAGCTCGTCTCCCCTGAGGGTTTTCCTAATGTCTCTCTGCCAGGGAATGCTAGGGGGGTTTGCAGAATATCCCAGAGACAGAAGCTGCCTCCCCATGGTCAGGGAAGCTATTTCTCGGACTTCCCCGAACAGGGAACACCTGTGACTGAAGAGAGCTGCGTGGAGTTGTCTCTCGAGCTCCCCCACGCACTGACAATGGTTCCGGAATCCTGAGCTTGGGGAGGTTCCACCAACGGTCGGCAGCGCGTGGGTTCAAACGGAAAGCCTAAGCTCGACTCCCCTGAGGGTTTTCCTAATGTCTCTGTGCCAGGGAATGCTAGGGGGGTTTGCAGGATATCCCAGTGACAGAGGCTGACTCCCCAAAGTCAGGGAAGTTATTTCTCGGACTTCCCCGTACAGGGAACACCTGTGACTGAAGAGGGCTTGCCTGGAGTTGTCTCTCGAGCTTCCCCACGCACTGAATATATTTCCAGAATCCTGAGCGTGGGGAGGTTCCACCAACGATCGTCAGCGCGTGTGTTCAAACGGAATGCCTAAGCTCGTCTCCCCTGAGGGTTTTTCTAATATCTCTTTGGCTGGGAATGCTAGGGGAGTTTGCAGGATATCCCAGTGACAGTCGCTGCCTCTCCAAAGTCTGTGAAGGTATTTCTCGGACTTCCCCGAACAGGGAACACCTGTGACTGAAGAGAGATGCGTGGAGTTGTCTCTCGAGCTCCCCCACGCACTGACAATGTTTCCAGAATCCTGAGCGTGGGGAGGTTCCACCAACGGTCGGCAGCGCATGGGTTCTAACGGAATGCCTAAGCTCGTCTCCTCTGAGAATTTTCCTAATATCTCTCTGCCAGGAAATGCTAGGGGTGATTGCAGGATATCCCAGTGACAGAGGCTGCCTCCACAAGGTAAGGGAAGTTATTTCTCGGACTTTCCCGAACAGGGAACACCTGTGACTGAAGAGAGCTGCGTGGAGTTGTCTCTCGTGCTCCCCCACGCAGTGACTATGGTGCCGGAATCATGAGCGTGGGGAAGTTCCACCAACGGTCGACAGCGCGTGGGTTCTAGCGGAATGCCTAAGCTCGTTTCCCCTGAGGGTTTTCCTAATGTCTCTGTGCCAGGGAATGTTAGGGGGTTTTGAAGTATATCCCAGTGTCAGAGTCTGCCTCCCCAAGGTCAGGGAAAGTATTTCTCGGAATTCCCCGAACAGGGAAGACCTGTGACTCAAGAGAGCTGCGTGGAATTGTCTCTCGTACTCCCCCACGCACTGAAAATGGTGCCGGAATCCTGAGCGTGGGGAGGTTCCACCAACGGTCGGCAGCGCGTGGGTTCTATCGGAATGCATAAACTCGTCTCCCCTGAGGGTTTTCCTAATGTCTCTGTGCCAGGGAATGCTAGGGGAGTTTGCAGGATATCCCAGTGACAGAGGCTGCGTCCCCAAGGTCAGGGAAGATTTTTCTCGGACTTCCCCGAACAGGGAACACCTGTGACTGAAGAGAACTGCGTGGAGATGTCTCTCGAGCTCCCCCACGCACTGACAATGTTTCCCGAATCCTGAGTGTGGGGAGGTTCCACCAACGGTCGGCAGCGCGTGGGTTCTAACGGAAAGCCGAAGCTCGCTTCCCCTGAGGGTTTTCCTAACGTCTCTGTGCCAGGGAATGCTAGGGGGTTTTGCAGGATATCCCAAAGACAGAGGCTGACTCCCCAAGGTCAGGGAAGGTATTTCTCGGACTTCCCTGAACAGGGCACACCTGTGACTGTAGAGAGCTTCGTGGAGTTGTCTCTCGAGCTCCCCCACGCACTGACAGTGGTTCTGGAATACTGAGCGTTGGGAGGTTCCACCAACGGTCGACAGCGCGTGGGTTATAACGGAAATCCTAAGCTCGTCTCCCCTGAGGGTTTTCCTAATGTCTCTGTGCCAGGGAATGCTTGGGGGGTTTGCAGGATATCCCAGTGACAGAGGCTGCCTCCCAAAGGTCAGGGAAGATATTTCTCGGACTTCCCCGAACAGGGAACACATGTGACTGAAGAGAGCTGCGTGGAGTTGTCTCTCGAGCTCCCCCACGAACTGACAATGGTTCCCGAATCCTGAGCGTGGAGAGGTTCCACCAACGATCGGCAGCGCGTGGGTTCTAACGGAATGCCTAAGCTCGTCTCCCCAGAGGTTTTTCCTAATGTCTCTGTGCCAGGGAAAGCTAGGGGGTTTTGCAGGATATCCCAGTGACAGAGGCTGCCTCCCCAAGTCAGGGAAGTTATTTCTGGACTTCCCCGAACAGGGAACACCTGTGACTGAAGAGAGCTGCGTGGAGTTGTCTCTGGAGCTCCCACACTCAATGAATATTATTCCGGAATCCTGAGCGTGGGGAGGTTCCACCAACGGTCGGCAGCGCGTATGTTCTAACGGAATGCCTAAGCTCGTCTCCTCTGAGGTTTTTCCAAATGTCTCGTGCCAGGGAATTCTAGGGGGTTTGCAGTATTTCCCAGTGAGAGAGGCTGCCTCCCCAAGTTCAGGGAAGGTATTTCTCGGACTTCCCCGAACAGGGAACACCTGTGACTGAAGAGAGCTGCGTGGAGTTGTCTCTCGAGCTCCCCCACGCACTGACAATGGTTCCGGAATCCTGAGCGTGGGGAGGTTCCACCAACGGTCGGCCGCGCGTGGGTTCTAACGGAAAGCCTAAGCTCGCCTCCCCTGAGGGTTGTCTTAATGTCTCTGTGCCAGGGAATGCTAGGGGGGTTTGCAGGATATCCCAGTGACAGTGCCTGCCTCGCCAAGTTCAGGAAAGTTATTTCTTGGAATTCCCCGATCAGGGAACACCTATGAATGAAGAGAGCTGCGTGGAGTTGTCTCTCGAGCTCCCCCACTCACTGACAATGGTTCCGGAATCCAGAGCTTGGGGAGGTTCCACCAACCGTCGGCAGCGCGTGGGTTCTAACAGAAAGCCAAAGCTCGTCTCCCCTGAGGGTTTTCCTAACGTCTCTGTGCCAGGGAATGCTAGGGGTGTTTGCAGGATATCCCAGTGTGCAGAGGCTGCCTCCACAAGGTCAGGGAAGTTTTTTCTCGGACTTCCCCGAATAGGGAACACTTGTGACTGAAGAGAGCTGCGTGCAGTTTTCTCTCGAGGTCCCCCACGCACTGACAATATTTCCGGAATCCTGAGCGTGGGGAGGTTCCACCAAAGTTCGGCAGCGTTTGTGTTCTAACGGAATGCCTAAGCTCGTCTTCCTTGAGTGTTTTCCTAATGTCTCTGTGCCAGGGAAAGCTGGGGGGATTTGCCGGGTATCCCAGTGACAGAGGCTGCCTCCCCAAGGTCAGGGAAGGTGTTTCTCGGACTTCCCCGAACAGGGAACACCTGTTACTGTAGAGAGCTGCATGGAGTTGTCTCTCGAGGTCCCCCACGCACTGACAATGGTTCCGGAATCCTGAACGTGGGGAGGTTCCACCAAAGGTCGTCAGCACGTGGGTTCTAACGGAAAGCCTAAGCTCGTTTCCCCTGAGTGTTTTCCTAATGTCTCTGTGCCAGGGAATGCTAGGGGGGGTTTGCAGGATATCCCAGTGACAGAGGTTGCCTCCCCAAGTTCAGTGAAGATATTTCTCGGACTTCCCCGAACAGGGAACACCTGTTACTGAAGAGAGCTGCGTGGGGTTGTCTCTCGAGCTCCCCCACGCACTGACAATGGTTCCGGAATCCTGAGCGTGGGGAGGTTCCACCAACGGTCGGCAGCGCGTGGGTTCTAACGGAAAGCCTAAGCTCGTTTCCCCTGAGGTTTTTCCTAATATCTGTGTGCCGGGGAATGCTAGGGGTGTTGGCAGGATATCCCAGTGACAGAGGCTGCCTCACCAAGGTCAGGGAAGTTTTTTCTCGGACTTCACCGAACAGGGAACACCTGTGACTGAAGAGAGCTGCGTGGAGTTGTCTCTCGAGCTCCCCCACTCAATGACTATGATTCCGGGAATCCTGAGCTTGGGCAGGTTCCACCAACGGTCGGCAGCGCTTGGGTTCTAACGGAATGCCTGTGCTCGTCTCCCCTGATGGTTTTCCTCATTTCTCTGTTCCAGGGAATGCTAGGGGTGGTTGCAGGAAATCCCAGTGGCAGAGGCTGCCTCCCCAAGTTCAGGGAAGATTTTTCTCGGACTTCCCCGAGCAGGGAACACCTGTGAAAGAAGAGAGCTGCGTGGAGTTGTCTCTCGAGCTCCCCCACTCAATGACTATGTTTCAAGGAATCCTGAGAGTCGGGAGGTTCCACCAAAGTTCGGCAACGAGTGGGTTCTATGGGAATGCCTGTGCTCATCGACTCTGAGGTTTTTCCTCATGTCTCTGTGCCAGGGAATGCTAGGGCTGGTTGCAGGAAATCCCAGTGACAGAGGCTGCCTCCACAAGGTCAGGGAATTTATTTCTCGGACTTCCCCGAACAGGGAACACCTCTGACTGAATAGAGATGCGTGGAGTTGTCTCTCGAGCTCCCCCACTCAATGACAATAATTCCGGAATCCTGAGCGTGGGGAGGTTCCACCAACGGTCGGCAGCGCGTGGGTTCTAACGGAATGCTTGTGCTCGTCTCCCCTGAGGGTTTTCCTCATTTCTCTGTGCCAGGGAACGCTAGGGGCGGTTGCATGGAATCCCAGTGACAGAGGAAGCATCCCCAAGGTCAGGGAAAGTTTTTCTCGGACTTCCCCTAGCAGGGAACACCTGTGACTTAAGAGAGCTGCGTGGAGTTGTCTCTCGAGATCCCCAATCAATGACTATGTTTCCGGAATCCTGAGCGTGGGGAGGTTCCACCAACAGTCGGCAGCGCGTGGGTTCTAACGGAATGCCTGTGCTCGTCTCCCCTGAAGGTTTTCCTCATTTCTCTGTTCCAGGGAATGCTAGGGAGGGTTGCAGGAAATCCCAGTGGCAGAGGCTGCATCCCCAAGGTCAGGGAAGGTATTTCTCGGACTTCCCCGAGAAGGGAACACCTGTGACTCAAGAGAGCTGCGTGGAGTTGTCTCTGGAGCTCCCCAACTCAATGACAATGCTTTCGGAATCCTGAGCGTGGGGAAGTTCCACCAACGGGCGGTAGCGCGTGTGTTCTAAGGGAATGCCTGTGCTCGTCTCCCCTTAGATTTTTCCTCATGTCTCTGTGCCAGGGAATGCTAGGGATGTTGCAGGAAATCCCGATGACAGAGGCTGCCTCCCCAAGGTCAGGGAATGTATTTCTCGGACTTCCCCGAGCAGGGAACACCTGTGACTGAAGAGAGCTGCGTGGAGTTCTCTCTCGTGCTCCCCCACTCAATGACTATGATTCCGGGAATCCTGAGCTTGGGCAGGTTCCACCAACGGTCGGCAGCGCTTGGGTTCTAACGGAATGCCTGTGCTCGTCTCCCCTGATGGTTTTCCTCATTTCTCTGTTCCAGGGAATGCTAGGGGTGGTTGCAGGAAATCCCAGTGGCAGAGGCTGCCTCCCCAAGTTCAGGGAAGATTTTTCTCGGACTTCCCCGAGCAGGGAACACCTGTGAAAGAAGAGAGCTGCGTGGAGTTGTCTCTCGAGCTCCCCCACTCAATGACTATGTTTCAAGGAATCCTGAGAGTCGGGAGGTTCCACCAAAGTTCGGCAGCGAGTGGGTTCTATGGGAATGCCTGTGCTCATCGACTCTGAGGTTTTTCCTCATGTCTCTGTGCCAGGGAATGCTAGGGCTGGTTGCAGGAAATCCCAGTGACAGAGGCTGCCTCCCCAAGGTCAGGGAATTTATTTCTCGGACTTCCCCGAACAGGGAACACCTCTGACTGAATAGAGATGCGTGGAGTTGTCTCTCGAGCTCCCCCACTCAATGACAATAGTTCCGGAATCCTGAGCGTGGGGAGGTTCCACCAACGGTCGGCAGCGCGTGGGTTCTAACGGAATGCTTGTGCTCGTCTCCCCTGAGGGTTTTCCTCATTTCTCTGTGCCAGGGAACGCTAGGGGCGGTTGCATGGAATCCCAGTGACAGAGGAAGCATTCCCAAGGTCAGGGAAAGTTTTTCTCGGACTTCCCCTAGCAGGGAACACCTGTGACTTAAGAGAGCTGCGTGGAGTTGTCTCTCGAGATCCCCAATCAATGACTATGGTTCCGGAATCCTGAGCGTGGGGAGGTTCCACCAACAGTCGGCAGCGCGTGGGTTCTAACGGAATGCCTGTGCTCGTCTCCCCTGAAGGTTTTCCTCATTTCTCTGTTCCAGGGAATGCTAGGGATGTTGCAGGAAATCCCGATGACAGAGGCTGCCTCCCCAAGGTCAGGGAATGTATTTCTCGGACTTCCCCGAGCAGGGAACACCTGTGAATGAAGAGAGATGCGTGGAGTTGTCTCTCGAGCTCCCCCACTCAATGACAATGGTTCCGGAATCCTGAGCTTGGGGAGGTTCCACCAACGGTCGGCAGCGCGTGGGTTCCAAAGGAATGCCTGTGCTCGACTCCCGTGAGTGTTTTCCTCATGTCTCTGTGCCAGGGAATGCTAGGGTGGTTTGCAGGTTATCACAGTGACAGAGGCTGCCTCCCCAAGGTCAGGGAAGGTATTTTTCGGACTTCCCCGAACAGGGAACACCTGTGACTGAAGAGATCTGCGTGGAGTTGTCTCTCGAGCTCCCCCACGCACTGACAATGGTTCCGGAATCCTGAGCATGGGGAGGTTCCACCAACGGTCAGCAGCGCGTGGGTTCTAACGGAAAGCCTAAGCTCGTCTCCCCTGAGGTTTTTCCTAATGTCTCTGTGCCAGGGAATGCTAGGGGGGTTTGCAGGAAATCCCAGTGCCAGAGGCTGCCTCCCCAAGGTCAGGGAAGGTATTTCTCGGACTTCCCCGAACAGGGAACACCTGTGACTGAAGACATCTGCGTGGAGTTGTCTCTCGAGCTCCCCCACGCACTGACAATGGTTCCGGAATCCTGAGCATGGGGAGGTTCCACCAACGGTCAGCAGCGCGTGGGTTCTAACGGAAAGCCTAAGCTCGTCTCCCCTGAGGTTTTTCCTAATGTCTCTGTGCCAGGGAATGCTAGGGGGGTTTCAGGATATCCCAGTGACAGAGGCTGCCTCCCCAAGGTCAGGGAAGGTATTTCTCGGACTTCCCCGAACAGGGAACACCTGTGACTGAAGAGAGCTGCGTGGAGTTGTCTCTCGAGCTCCCCCACTCAATGACTATGTTTCAAGGAATCCTGAGAGTCGGGAGGTTCCATCAACGATCGGCAGTACGTGGGTTCTTAGGGAATGCCTGAGCTCATCGCCCGTGAGGGTTTTCCTCATGTCTCTGTGCCAGGGAATGCTAGGGGGGGTTGCAGGAAATCCCAGTGACAGAGGCTGCCTCCCCAAGGTCAGGGAAGTTATTTCTTGGACTTCCCCGAGCAGGGAAAACCTGTGACTGAAGAGAGCTGCGTGGAGTTGTCTCTCGAGCTCCCCCAAACAATGACAATGGTTCCGGAATCCTGGACGTGGGGAGGTTCCACCAAAGTTCGGCAGCGCGTTGGTTCTAACGGAATGCATGTGGTCGTCTCCCCTGAGGGTTTTCCTCATGTCTCTGTGCCAGGGAATGCTAGGGGGTGTTGCAGGAATTCCCAGTGACAGAGGACGCCTTCTCAAGGTCAGGGAAGTTAATTCTCGGACTTCCCCGAACAGGGAACACCTGTGACTTAAGAGAGCTGCGTGGATTTGTCTCTCGAGTTCCCCCACGCATTGACAATGGTTCCGGAATCCTGAGCGTGGGGAGGTTCCACCAACGGTCGGCAGCGCGTGGGTTCTAACGGAAAGGCTAAGCTCGTCTCCCCTGAGGTTTTTCCTAATGTCTCTGTGCCAGGGAATGCTAGGGGGGTTTGCAGGATATCCCAGTGACAGAGGCTGCCTCCCCAAGGTCAGGGAAGTTATTTCTCGGAAATCCGCGAACAGGGATCTCCTTTGACTGAAGAGAGCTACGTGGAGTTGTCTCTCGAGCTCCCTCACGCATTGACAATGGTTCCGGAATCCAGAGCGTGGGGAGGTTCCACCAACGGTGGTCAGTGCGTGGGTTCTAACGGAAAGACTAAGCTCGTCTCCGCTGAGGTTTTTCCTAATGTCTCTGTGCCAGGGAATGCTAGGGGTGTTTGCAGGATATCCCAGTGACAGAGACTGCATCCACAATATCAGGGAAGGTACTTCTCGGACTTCCCCGAACAGTGAACACCTGTGACTGAAGAGAGCTGCGTGGAGTTGTCTCTCGAGCACCCCCACTCAATGACTATGTTTCAAGGAATCCTGAGAGTCGGGAGGTTCCATCAACGGTCGGCAGCGCGTGGGTTCTTAGGGAATGCCTGAGCTCATCGACCGTGAGGGTTTTCCTAATGTCTCTGTGCCAGGGAATGCTAGGGGGTTTGCAGTATATCCCAGTGACAGAGGCCACCTCCCCAAGGTCAGGGAAGTTATTTCTCGGACTTCCCCGAACAGGGAACACCTGTGACTGAAGAGAGCTGCGTGGAGTTGTCTCTCGAGCTCCCCCACGCACTGACAATGGTTCCGGAATCCTGAGCGTGGGGAGGTTCCACCAACGGTCAGCAGCGCGTGTGTTCTAACGGAAAGCCTAAGCTCGTCTCCCCTGAGGCTTTTCCTAATGTCTCTGTGCCAGGGAATGCTAGGGGGGTTTGCAGGATATCCCAGTGACAGAGGCTGCCTCCCCAAGGTCAGGTAAGGTATTTCTCGGACTTCCCCGAAAAGGAAACACCTGTGACTGAAGAGAGCTGCGTGGAGTTGTCTCTCGAGCTCCCCAACGCACTGACAATGGTTCCGGAATCCTGAGCGTCGGGAGGTTCCACCAGCGGTCGGCAGCGCTTGGGTTCTAACGGAATGCCTAAGCTCGTCTCCCCTGAGGGTTTTCTAATGTCTCTGTGCCAGGGAATGCTAGGGGGGTTTGCAGGATATCCCATTGACAGAGGCTGCCTCCCCATGGTCAGGGAAGTTATTTCTCGGAATTCCCCGAAAAGGGATCTCCTTTGACTGAAGAGAGCTGCGTGGATTTGTCTCTCGAGATCCCTCAAGCACTGACATTGGTTCCGGAATCCAGAGCGTGGGGAGGTTCCACCAACGGTGGGCAGCGCGTGGGTTCTAACGGAATGTCTGTGCTCGTATCCCCTGATGCTTTTCCTCATTTCTCTGTTCCAGGGAATGCAAAGGGGGGGTTGCAGGAAATCCCAGTGTCAGAGACTGCCTTCCCAATGTCAGGGAATGTATTTCTCGGACTTCCCCTAGCAGGGAACTCCTGTGACTGAAGAGAGCTGCGTGGAGTTGTCTCTCGAGCTCCCCCAATCAATGACAATGGTTCCGGAATCCTGAGCGTGGGGAGGTTCCACCAACGGTCGGCAGGGCGTGGGTTCCAAGGGAATGCCTGTGCTCGACTCCCCTGAGGGTTTTCCTCATTTCTCTGTGCCAGGGAATGCTAGGGGGTGTTGCAGGAATTCCCAGTGACAGAGGCTTACTCCCCAAGGTCAGGGAAGGTATTTCTCGGACTTCCCCGATCAGGGAACACCTGTGACTGAAGAGAGCTGCGTGGAGTTGTCTCTCGAGCTCCCCCACTCAATGACTATGATTCCGGAATCCTGAGCTTGGGGAGGTTCCACCAACGGTCGGCAGCGCTTGGGTTCTAACGGAAAACCTGTGCTCGTCTCCCCTGATGGTTTTCCTCATTTCTCTGTTCCAGGGAATGCTAGGGGGTGTTACAGGAAATCCCAGTGGCAGAGTCTGCCTCCCAAAGATCAGGGAAGGTATTTCTCGGACTTCCCCGAGAAGGGAACTCCTGTGACTGAAGAGAGCTGCGTGGAGTTGTCTCTGGAGCTCCCCAACTCAATGACAATGGTTCCGGAATATTGAGCGTGGGGAGGATCCACCAAAGTTCGGCAGCGCGTGTGGGTTCTAACGGAAAGCCTGTGCTCGTCTCCCCTCAGGTTTTTCCTCATGTCTCTGTACCAGGGAATGCTAGGGGGGTTGGCAGGATATCCCAGTGTCAGAGGCTGCCTCCCCAAGGTCAGGGAAGTTATTTCTCGGACTTCCCCGAGCAGGGAACACCTGTGACTGAAGAGAGCTGTGTGGAGTTGTCTCTCGAGCTCCCCAACTCAATGACAATTGTTCCGGAATCCTGAGCTTGGGGAGGTTCCACCAACGGTCGGCAGCGCGTGGGTTCCAAGGGAATGCCTGTGCTCGACTCCCGTGATGGTTTTCCTCATGTCTCTGTGCCAGGGAATGCTGGGGGGGTTGCAGGATTTCCCAGTGACAGATGCTGCCTCCCCAAGGTCAGGGAAGTTATTTCTCGGACTTCCCCGAGCAGAGAACACCTGTGAATGAAGAGAGCTGCGTGGAGTTTTCTCTCGAGCTCCCCCACTCAATGACTATGTTTCAAGGAATCCTGAGAGTCGGGAGTTTCCACCAAAGGTCGGCAGCGAGTGGGATCTATGGGAATGCCTGTGCTCATCGACTCTGAGGGTTTTCGTCATGTCTCTGTGCCAGGGAATTCTAGGGGTGGTTGCAGGAAATCCCAGTGACAGAGGCTGCTTCCCCAAGGTCAGGGAATTTATTTCTCGGACTTCCCCGAACAGGGAACACCTGTGACTGAAGAGAGCTGCGTGGACTTGTCTCTCGAGCTCCCCCACTCAATGACAATGGTTCCGGAATCCTGATCGTGGGGAGGTCCACAAACGGTCGGCAGCGCGTGGGTTCTAACGGAATGCATGTGCTCGTCTCCCCTGAGGGTTTTCCTCATGTCTCTGTGCCAGGGAATGCTAGGGGCGGTTGCAGGAATTCCCAGTGAAAGAGGATGCCTCCCCAAGGTCAGGGAATGTTTTTCTCGGACTTCCCCGAGCAGGGAACACCTGTGACTGAAGAGAGCTGCGTGGAGTTGTCTCTCGAGCTCCCCCACTCAATGACTATGGTTCCGGAATCCTGAGCGTGGGGAGGTTCCACCAACGGTCGGCAGCGCGTGGGTTGTAACGGAATGCGTGTGCTCCTCTCCCCTGATGGTTTTCCTCATTTCTCTCTTCCAGGGAAAGCTAGGGGGGGTTGCAGGAAATCCCAGTGCAGAGGTTGCCTCCCCAAGGTCAGGGAAGTTTTTTCTCGGACTTCCCCGAGCAGGGAACACCTGTGAAAAAAGAGAGCTGCGTGGAGTTTTCTCTCGAGATCCCCCACTCAATGACTATGTTTCAAGGAATCCTGAGAGTCGGGATATTCCACCAACGGTCGGCAGCGCGTGGGTTTTTAGGGAATTCCTGTGCTCATCGCCCCTGAGGATTTTCCTCATGTCTCTGTGTCAGGGAATGCTAGGGGGGGTTGCAGGAAATCCCAGTGACAGAGGCTGCCTCCCCAAGGTCAGGGAATTTATTTCTTGGACTTCCCCGAGCAGGGAAAACCTGTGACTGAAGAGAGCTGCGTGGAGATGTCTCTCGAGCTCACCCACACAATGACAATGGTTCCGAAATCCTGAGCGTGGGGAGGTTCCACCAAAGTTCGGCAGCGCGTAGGTTCTAACGGAATGCATGTGGTCATCTCCCCTGAGGGTTTTCCTCATGTCTCTGTGCCAGGGAATGCTAGGGGGGTTTGCAGGATATAGCAGTGACAGAGGCTGCCTCCCCAAGGTCAGGGAAGGTATTTCCCAGACTTCCCCGAAAAGGGAACACCTGTGACTGAAAAGAGCTGTGTGGAGTTGTCTCTCGCGCTCCCCCAAGCACTGACAATGGTTCCGGAATCCTGAGCGTGGGGTGGTTCCACCAACGGTCGGCAGCGCTTGGGTTCTAACGGAATGCCTAAGATCGTCTCCCCTGAGTGTTTTCCTAAATTCTCTTTGCCAGGGAATGCTTGGGGGGTTTGCAGGATATCCCAGTGAAAGAGGCTGCCTCCCCAAGTTCTGGGAAGGTATTTCTCGGACTTCCCCGAACAGGGAACACCTGTGACTGAAGAGAGCTGCGTGGAGTTGTCTCTCGAGCTCCCCCACGCACTGACAATGTTCCCGGACTCCTGAGCTTGGGGAGGTTCCACCAACGGTCGGCAGCGCGTGGGTTCTAACGGAAAGCCTAAGCTCGTCTCCCCTGAGGGTTTTCCTAATGTCTCTGTGCCAGGGAATGCTAGTGGGTTTGCAGGATATCCCAGTGACAGAGTCTGCCTCCCCAAGGTCAGGGAAGGTATTTCTCGGACTTCCCCGAACAGGGAACACCTGTGACTGTAGAGAGCTGAGTGGAATTGTCTCTCGAGCTCCCCCACGCACTGACAATGTTTCCGGAATCCTGAGCGTGGGGAGGTTCCACCAACGGTCGGCAGCGCGTGGGTTCTAACGGAAAGCCTAAGCTCGTCTCCCCTGTGGGTTTTCCTAATGTCTCTGTGCCAGGGAATGCTAGGGGGGTTAGCAGGATATCCCAGTGACAGAGGCTGCCTCCCCAAGGTAAGGGAAGTTATTTCTCGGACTTCCCCGAACAGGGAACACCTGTGACTGAAGAGAGCTGCGTGGAGTTGTCTCTCGAGCTCCCCCACGCACTGACAATGGTTCCGGAATCCTGAGCGTGGGGAGGTTCCACCAACGGTCGGCAGAGCGTGGGTTCTAACGGAAAGTCTAAGCTCGTCTCCCCTGAGGGTTTTCCTAATGTCTCTGTGCCAGGGAATGCTAGGGGGTTTGCAGGATTTCCCAGTGACAGATTTTGCCTCCCCAAGTTCAGGGAAGGTATATCTCGGACTTCCCCGACCAGGGAACACCTGTGACTGAAGAGAGCTTCGTGGAGTTGTCTCTCGAGCTCCCCCACGCACTGACAATGTTTCCGGAATCCTGAGCGTGGGGATGTTCCACCAAAGGTCGGCAGCGCGTGGGTTCTAACGGAATGCATGTGCTCGTCTCCCCTGAGGGTTTCCCTCATGTCTCTGTTCCAGGGAATGCTAGGGAGGGTTGCGGGAAATCCCAGTGTCAGAGGCTGCTCCCCAAGGTCAGGGAAGTTTTTTCTCGGACTTCCCCGTACAGGGAACACCTGTGAATGAAGAGAGCTGCGTGGAGTTGTCTCCCGAGCTCCCCCACTCAATGACAATGGTTCCGGAATCCTGAGCTTGGGGAGGTTCCACCAACGGTCGGCAGCGCGTGGGTTCCAAGGGAATGCCTGTGCTCGACTCCCGTGAGGGTTTTCCTCATGTCTCTGTGCCAGGGAATTCTACGGGGGTTTGCACGTTATCCCAGTGACAGAGGCTGCCTCCCCAAGGTCAGGGAAGATATTTCTCGGACTTCCACGAACAGGGAACACCTGTGACTGAAGAGAGCTGCGTGGAGTTGTCTCTCGAGCTCCCCCACGCACTGACAATGGTTCCGGAATCCAGAGCGTGTGGAGGTTCCACCAACGGTCGGCACCACGTTTGTTCTAATGGAAAGACTGAACTCGTCTCCCCTGAGGGTTTTCCTAATGTCTCTCTGCCAGGGAATGCTAGGGGGGTTTGCAGGATATCCCAGTGACAGAGGCTGCCTCCACAATGTCAGGGAAGGTACTTCTCGGACTTCTCCGAACAGGGAACACCTGTGACTGAAGAGAGATGCGTGGAGTTGTCTCTCGAGCTCACCCACGCACTGACAATTTTTCCGGAATCCTGAGCGTGCGCAGGTTCCTCCAACGGTCGGCATCGCGTGGGTTCTAACTGAAAGCCTAAGCTCGTCTCCCCTAAGGGTTTTCCTAATGTCTCTGTGCCAGGGAATGCTAGGGGGGTTTGCAGGATATAACAGTGACAGAGGCTGCCTCCCCAAGGTCATGGAAGGTATTTCTCGGACTTCCCCGAACAGGGAACACCTGTGACTGAAGAAAGCTGCGTGGAGTTTTCTCTCGAGCTCCCCCACGCACTGAGAATGGTTCCGGAATCCAGAGCGTGGGGAGGTTCCACCAACGGTCGGCAGCGCGTGGGTTGTAACGGAAAGACTAAGCTCGTCTCCTCTGAGGGTTTTCCTAATGTTTCTGTGCCAGGGAATGCTAGGGGGGTTTGCAGGATATCCCAGTGACAGAGGCTGACTCCACACTTTCAGGGAAGTTACTTCTCGGACTTCCCCGAACAGGGAACACCTGTGACCTAAGAGAGCTGCGTGGAGTTTTCTCTCGTGCTCCCCACTCAATGACAATGGTTCCGGAATCCTGAGCGTGGGGAGGTTCCTCCAACGGTCGGCAGCGCGTGGGTTCTAAGGGAATGCGTGTGCTCGTCTACCCTGAGGGTTTTCATTTTGTCTCTGCGCCAGGGAATGCTAGGGAAGGTTGCAGGAAATCCCAGTGTCAGAGGCTGCTCCCCAAGGTCAGGGAAGGTATTTCTCGGACTTCCCCGTACAGGGAACACCTGTGACTGAAGAGAGCTGCGTGGAATTTTCTCTGGAGCTCCCCAACTCAATGACAATGCTTCCGGAATCCTGAGCGTGGGGAGGTACCACCAACGGTCGGTAGCGCGTGTGTTCTAAGGGAATGCCTGTGCTCGTCTCCCCTCAGGTTTTTCCTCATGTTTTCTGTGCCGTGGAAGGCTAGGAGCGTTGCAGGAAATCCCAGTTACAGAGTCTGCCTCCCCAAGGTAAGGGAATGTATTTCTCGGACTTCCCCGAGCAGGGAACACGTGTGAATGAAGAGAGCTGCGTGGAGTTGTCTCCCGAGCTCCCCCACTCACTGACAATGGTTTCTGAATCCTGAGCGTGGGGAGGTTCCACCAACGGTCGGCAGCACGTGGGTTCTGACGTAAAGACTTAGCTCGTCTCCGCTGAGGGTTTTCCTAATGTCTCTGTGCCAGGGAATGCTAGGGGGGTTTGCAGGATATCCCAGTGACAGAGGCTGCCTCCCCAAAGTCAGGGAAGGTATTTCTCGGACTTCCCCGAACAGGGAACACCTGTGACTGAAGAGAGCTGCGTGGAGTTGTCTCTCGGGCTTCCCCACGCACTGACAATAGTTCCGGAATCCTGAGCGTGGGGAGGTTCCACCAACGGTCAGCAGCGCGTGTGTTCTTAGGGAATGCCTGTGCTCGTCTCCCCTCAGGTTTTTCCTCATGTCTCTGTGCAAGGGAATGCTAGGGGGGTTGCAGGAAATCCCAGTGACAGAGGCTGCCTCCCCAATGTCAGGGAAGGTATTTCTCGGACTTCCCCGAACAGGGAACACCTGTCACTGAAGCGAGCTTCGTGGAGTTGTCTCTCGAGCTCCCCAACTCAATGACAATGGTTCCGGAATCCTGAGCTTGGGGAGGTTCCACCAACGGTCGGCAGCGCGTGGGTTCCAAGTGAATGCCTGTGCTCGATTCCCGTGAGGGTTTTCCTTATGTCTCTGTGCCAGGGAATGCTAGGGGAGGTTGCAGGAATTCCCAGTGACAGATGCTGCCTCCCCAAGGTCAGGGAAGGGATTTCTCGGACTTCCCGGTGCAGGGAACACCTGTGAATGAAGAGAGCTGCGTGGAGTTGTCTCTCGTGCTCCCCCACCCAATGACTATGTTTCAAGGAATCCTGAGAGTCGGGAGTTTCCACCAACTTTCGGCAGCGCGTGGGTTCTAAGGGAATGACTGTGCTCATCGACTCTGAGGGTTTTCCTCATGTCTCTGTGCCAGGGAATGCTAGGGGTGTTTGCAGGATATAACAGTGACAGAGGCTGCCTCCCCAAGCTCAGGGAAGGTATTTCTCGGACTTCCCCGAACAGGGAACACCTGTGACTGATGAGAGCTGCGTGGAGTTGTCTCTCGATCTCCCCCACGCACTGACAATTTTTCCGGAATCCTGAGCGTGGGCAGGATCCACCAACGGTCGGCAGCGCGTGGGTTCTAACAGAATGCCTAAGCTCGTATCCCCTGAGGCTTTTCCAAATGTCTCTTTGCCAGGCAATGCTAGGGGTGATTGCAGGATATCCCAGAGACCGAGGCTGCCTCCCCTAGGTCAAGGAAGGTATTTCTCGCACTTCCCCGAAGTGGGAACACCTGTGACTGAAGAGAGTTGCGTGGAGTTGTCTCTCGAGCTCCCCCACGCACTGACAATATTTCCGGAATCCTTAGCGTGGGGAGGTTCCACCAACGGTCGGCAGTGCGTGGGTTCAAACGGAATGCCTAAGCTCGTCTCCCCTGAGGCTTTTCCTAATGTCTCTGTGCCAGGGAATGCTAGGGGTGATTGCAGGATATCTCAGTGACCGAGGCTGCCTCCCCAAGATCAGGGAAGTTACTTCTCGGACTTCCCCGAACAGGGAACACCTGTGACTGAAGAGAGCTCCGTGGAGTTGTCTCTCGACCTCCCCCACGCACTGACAATATTTTCGGAATCCTGAGCGTGGGGAGGTTCCTCCAACGGTCGGCAGCGCGTGGGTTCTAACGGAATGCCTAAGCTGTTCTCCCCTGAAGTTGTTCCTAATATCTCTGTGCCAGGGAATTCTAGGGGTGTTTGCAGGATATCCCAGTGACAGAGGATGCCTCCTGAAGGTCAGGGAATTTATTTCTCAGACTTCCCCGAACAGGGAACACCTGTGACTGAAGAGAGCTGCGTGGAGTTGTCTCTCGAGCTCTCCCACGCACTGACAATGTTTCCGGAATCCTGAGCGTGGGGAGGTTCCACCAACTGTCGGCAGCGCATGGGATCTAACGGAACGCCTAAGCTCGTCTCCCCTGAGGTTTTTCCTAATGTCTCTGTGCCAGGGAATGCTAGGGGTGATTGCAGGATATCCCAGTGCCCGAGGATGCATCCACAAGTCAGCGAAGTATTTACCGGACTTCCCAGAACAGGGAACTCCTGTGACTGAAGAGAGCTACGTGGAGTTGTCTCTCAAGCTCCCCCACGCATTGACAATGGTTCCGGAATCCTGAGCGTGGGGAGGTTCCACCAACGGTCGGCAGCGCGTGGGTTCTTGCGGAATGCCTTAGCTCGTCTCCCCTGGGGGTTTTCCTCATGTCTCTGTGCCAGGGAATGCTAGGGGCGGTTGCAGGAATTCCCAGTGAAAGAGGATGCCTCCCCACGGTCAGGGAAAGTTTTTCTCGGACTTCCCCGAGCAGGGAACACCTGTGACTGAAGAGAGCTGCGTGGAGTTGTCTCTCGAGCTCCCCCACTCAATGACTATGGTTCCGGAATCCTGAGCGTGGGGAGGTTCCACCAACGGTCGGCAGCGCGTGGGTTGTAACGGAATGCGTGTGCTCCTCTCCCCTGATGGTTTTCCTCATTTCTCTCTTCAAGGGAAAGCTAGGGGGGGTTGCAGGAAATCCCAGTGCAGAGGTTGCCTCCCCAAAGTCAGGGAAGTTTTTTCTCGGACTTCCCCGAGCAGGGAACACCTGTGAAAAAAGAGAGCTGCGTGGAGTTTTCTCTCGAGATCCCCCACTCAATGACTATGTTTCAAGGAATCCTGAGAGTCGGGATATTCCACCAACGGTCGGCAGCGCGTGGGTTTTTAGGGAATTCCTGTGCTCATCGCCCCTGAGGATTTTCCTCATGTCTCTGTGTCAGGGAATGCTAGGGGGGGTTGCAGGAAATCCCAGTGACAGAGGCTGCCTCCCCAAGGTCAGGGAATTTATTTCTTGGACTTCCCCGAGCAGGGAAAACCTGTGACTGAAGAGAGCTGCGTGGAGATGTCTCTCGAGCTCACCCACACAATGACAATGGTTCCGAAATCCTGAGCGTGGGGAGGTTCCACGAAAGTTCGGCAGCGCGTAGGTTCTAACGGAATGCATGTGGTCATCTCCCCTGAGGGTTTTCCTCATGTCTCTGTGCCAGGGAATGCTAGGGGGGTTTGCAGGATATAGCAGTGACAGAGGCTGCCTCCCCAAGGTCAGGGAAGGTATTTCCCAGACTTCCCCGAAAAGGGAACACCTGTGACTGAAAAGAGCTGTGTGGAGTTGTCTCTCGCGCTCCCCCAAGCACTGACAATGGTTCCGGAATCCTGAGCGTGGGGTGGTTCCACCAACGGTCGGCAGCGCTTGGGTTCTAACGGAATGCCTAAGATCGTCTCCCCTGAGTGTTTTCCTAAATTCTCTTTGCCAGGGAATGCTTGGGGGTTTTGCAGGATATCCCAGTGAAAGAGGCTGCCTCCCCAAGTTCTGGGAAGGTATTTCTCGGACTTCCCCGAACAGGGAAAACCTGTGACTGAAGAGAGCTGCGTGGAGTTGTCTCTCGAGCTCCCCCACGCACTGACAATGTTCCCGGACTCCTGAGCTTGGGGAGGTTCCACCAACGGTCGGCAGCGCGTGGGTTCTAACGGAAAGCCTAAGCTCGTCTCCCCTGAGGGTTTTCCTAATGTCTCTGTGCCAGGGAATGCTAGTGGGTTTGCAGGATATCCCAGTGACAGAGTCTGCCTCCCCAAGGTCAGGGAAGGTATTTCTCGGACTTCCCCGAACAGGGAACACCTGTGACTGTAGAGAGCTGAGTGGAATTGTCTCTCGAGCTCCCCCACGCACTGACAATGTTTCCGGAATCCTGAGCGTGGGGAGGTTCCACCAACGGTCGGCAGCGCGTGGGTTCTAACGGAAAGCCTAAGCTCGTCTCCCCTGTGGGTTTTCCTAATGTCTCTGTGCCAGGGAATGCTAGGGGGGTTAGCAGGATATCCCAGTGACAGAGGCTGCCTCCCCAAGGTAAGGGAAGTTATTTCTCGGACTTCCCCGAACAGGGAACACCTGTGACTGAAGAGAGCTGCGTGGAGTTGTCTCTCGAGCTCCCCCACGCACTGACAATGGTTCCGGAACCCTGAGCGTGGGGAGGTTCCACCAACGGTCGGCAGAGCGTGGGTTCTAACGGAAAGTCTAAGCTCGTCTCCCCTGAGGGTTTTCCTAATGTCTCTGTGCCAGGGAATGCTAGGGGGTTTGCAGGATTTCCCAGTGACAGATTTTGCCTCCCCAAGTTCAGGGAAGGTATATCTCGGACTTCCCCGACCAGGGAACACCTGTGACTGAAGAGAGCTTCGTGGAGTTGTCTCTCGAGCTCCCCCACGCACTGACAATGTTTCCGGAATCCTGAGCGTGGGGATGTTCCACCAAAGGTCGGCAGCGCGTGGGTTCTAACGGAATGCATGTGCTCGTCTCCCCTGAGGGTTTCCCTCATGTCTCTGTTCCAGGGAATGCTAGGGAGGGTTGCGGGAAATCCCAGTGTCAGAGGCTGCTCCCCAAGGTCAGGGAAGTTTTTTCTCGGACTTCCCCGTACAGGGAACACCTGTGAATGAAGAGAGCTGCGTGGAGTTGTCTCCCGAGCTCCCCCACTCAATGACAATGGTTCCGGAATCCTGAGCTTGGGGAGGTTCCACCAACGGTCGGCAGCGCGTGGGTTCCAAGGGAATGCCTGTGCTCGACTCCCGTGAGGGTTTTCCTCATGTCTCTGTGCCAGGGAATTCTACGGGGGTTTGCACGTTATCCCAGTGACAGAGGCTGCCTCCCCAAGGTCAGGGAAGATATTTCTCAGACTTCCACGAACAGGGAACACCTGTGACTGAAGAGAGCTGCGTGGAGTTGTCTCTCGAGCTCCCCCACGCACTGACAATGGTTCCGGAATCCAGAGCGTGTGGAGGTTCCACCAACGGTCGGCACCACGTTTGTTCTAATGGAAAGACTGAACTCGTCTCCCCTGAGGGTTTTCCTAATGTCTCTCTGCCAGGGAATGCTAGGGGGGTTTGCAGGATATCCCAGTGACAGAGGCTGCCTCCACAATGTCAGGGAAGGTACTTCTCGGACTTCTCCGAACAGGGAACACCTGTGACTGAAGAGAGATGCGTGGAGTTGTCTCTCGAGCTCACCCACGCACTGACAATTTTTCCGGAATCCTGAGCGTGCGCAGGTTCCTCCAACGGTCGGCATCGCGTGGGTTCTAACTGAAAGCCTAAGCTCGTCTCCCCTAAGGGTTTTCCTAATGTCTCTGTGCCAGGGAATGCTAGGGGGGTTTGCAGGATATAACAGTGACAGAGGCTGCCTCCCCAAGGTCATGGAAGGTATTTCTCGGACTTCCCCGAACAGGGAACACCTGTGACTGAAGAAAGCTGCGTGGAGTTTTCTCTCGAGCTCCCCCACGCACTGAGAATGGTTCCGGAATCCAGAGCGTGGGGAGGTTCCACCAACGGTCGGCAGCGCGTGGGTTGTAACGGAAAGACTAAGCTCGTCTCCTCTGAGGGTTTTCCTAATGTTTCTGTGCCAGGGAATGCTAGGGGGGTTTGCAGGATATCCCAGTGACAGAGGCTGACTCCACACTTTCAGGGAAGTTACTTCTCGGACTTCCCCGAACAGGGAACACCTGTGACCTAAGAGAGCTGCGTGGAGTTTTCTCTCGTGCTCCCCACTCAATGACAATGGTTCCGGAATCCTGAGCGTGGGGAGGTTCCTCCAACGGTCGGCAGCGCGTGGGTTCTAAGGGAATGCGTGTGCTCGTCTACCCTGAGGGTTTTCATTTTGTCTCTGCGCCAGGGAATGCTAGGGAAGGTTGCAGGAAATCCCAGTGTCAGAGGCTGCTCCCCAAGGTCAGGGAAGGTATTTCTCGGACTTCCCTGTACAGGGAACACCTGTGACTGAAGAGAGCTGCGTGGAATTTTCTCTGGAGCTCCCCAACTCAATGACAATGCTTCCGGAATCCTGAGCGTGGGGAGGTACCACCAACGGTCGGTAGCGCGTGTGTTCTAAGGGAATGCCTGTGCTCGTCTCCCCTCAGGTTTTTCCTCATGTTTTCTGTGCCATGGAAGGCTAGGAGCGTTGCAGGAAATCCCAGTTACAGAGTCTGCCTCCCCAAGGTAAGGGAATGTATTTCTCGGACTTCCCCGAGCAGAGAACACGTGTGAATGAAGAGAGCTGCGTGGAGTTGTCTCCCGAGCTCCCCCACTCACTGACAATGGTTTCTGAATCCTGAGCGTGGGGAGGTTCCACCAACGGTCGGCAGCACGTGGGTTCTGACGTAAAGACTTAGCTCGTCTCCGCTGAGGGTTTTCCTAATGTCTCTGTGCCAGGGAATGCTAGGGGGGTTTGCAGGATATCCCAGTGACAGAGGCTGCCTCCCCAAAGTCAGGGAAGGTATTTCTCGGACTTCCCCGAACAGGGAACACCTGTGACTGAAGAGAGCTGCGTGGAGTTGTCTCTCGGGCTTCCCCACGCACTGACAATAGTTCCGGAATCCTGAGCGTGGGGAGGTTCCACCAACGGTCAGCAGCGCGTGTGTTCTTAGGGAATGCCTGTGCTCGTCTCCCCTCAGGTTTTTCCTCATGTCTCTGTGCAAGGGAATGCTAGGGGGGTTGCAGGAAATCCCAGTGACAGAGGCTGCCTCCCCAATGTCAGGGAAGGTATTTCTCGGACTTCCCCGAACAGGGAACACCTGTCACTGAAGCGAGCTTCGTGGAGTTGTCTCTCGAGCTCCCCAACTCAATGACAATGGTTCCGGAATCCTGAGCTTGGGGAGGTTCCACCAACGGTCGGCAGCGCGTGGGTTCCAAGGGAATGCCTGTGCTCGATTCCCGTAAGGGTTTTCCTTATGTCTCTGTGCCAGGGAATGCTAGGGGAGGTTGCAGGAATTCCCAGTGACAGATGCTGCCTCCCCAAGGTCAGGGAAGGGATTTCTCGGACTTCCCGGTGCAGGGAACACCTGTGAATGAAGAGAGCTGCGTGGAGTTGTCTCTCGTGCTCCCCCACCCAATGACTATGTTTCAAGGAATCCTGAGAGTCGGGAGTTTCCACCAACGTTCGGCAGCGCGTGGGTTCTAAGGGAATGACTGTGCTCATCGACTCTGAGGGTTTTCCTCATGTCCCTGTGCCAGGGAATGCTAGGGGTGTTTGCAGGATATAACAGTGACAGAGGCTGCCTCCCCAAGCTCAGGGAAGGTATTTCTCGGACTTCCCCGAACAGGGAACACCTGTGACTGATGAGAGCTGCGTGGAGTTGTCTCTCGATCTCCCCCACGCACTGACAATTTTTCCGGAATCCTGAGCGTGGGCAGGATCCACCAACGGTCGGCAGCGCGTGGGTTCTAACAGAATGCCTAAGCTCGTATCCCCTGAGGCTTTTCCAAATGTCTCTTTGCCAGGCAATGCTAGGGGTGATTGCAGGATATCCCAGAGACCGAGGCTGCCTCCCCTAGGTCAAGGAAGGTATTTCTCGCACTTCCCCGAAGTGGGAACACCTGTGACTGAAGAGAGTTGCGTGGAGTTGTCTCTCGAGCTCCCCCACGCACTGACAATATTTCCGGAATCCTTAGCGTGGGGAGGTTCCACCAACGGTCGGCAGTGCGTGGGTTCAAACGGAATGCCTAAGCTCGTCTCCCCTGAGGCTTTTCCTAATGTCTCTGTGCCAGGGAATGCTAGGGGTGATTGCAGGATATCTCAGTGACCGAGGCTGCCTCCCCAAGATCAGGGAAGTTACTTCTCGGACTTCCCCGAACAGGGAACACCTGTGACTGAAGAGAGCTCCGTGGAGTTGTCTCTCGACCTCCCCCACGCACTGACAATATTTTCGGAATCCTGAGCGTGGGGAGGTTCCTCCAACGGTCGGCAGCGCGTGGGTTCTAACGGAATGCCTAAGCTGTTCTCCCCTGAAGTTGTTCCTAATATCTCTGTGCCAGGGAATTCTAGGGGTGTTTGCAGGATATCCCAGTGACAGAGGATGCCTCCTGAAGGTCAGGGAATTTATTTCTCAGACTTCCCCGAACAGGGAACACCTGTGACTGAAGAGAGCTGCGTGGAGTTGTCTCTCGAGCTCTCCCACGCACTGACAATGTTTCCGGAATCCTGAGCGTGGGGAGGTTCCACCAACTGTCGGCAGCGCATGGGATCTAACGGAATGCCTAAGCTCGTCTCCCCTGAGGTTTTTCCTAATGTCTCTGTGCCAGGGAATGCTAGGGGTGATTGCAGGATATCCCAGTGCCCGAGGATGCATCCACAAGTCAGCGAAGTATTTACCGGACTTCCCAGAACAGGGAACTCCTGTGACTGAAGAGAGCTACGTGGAGTTGTCTCTCAAGCTCCCCCACGCATTGACAATGGTTCCGGAATCCTGAGCGTGGGGAGGTTCCACCAACGGTCGGCAGCGCGTGGGTTCTTGCGGAATGCCTTAGCTCGTCTCCCCTGAGGGTTTTCCTAATATCTCTCTGCCAGGGAATGCTAGGGGTGATTGTAGGATATCTCAGTGACCGAGGCTGCCTCCCCAAGGTCAGGAAAGGTATATCCCAGACTTCCACGAGCAGGGAACACCTGTGAATGAAGAGAGCTGCGTGGAGTTGTCTCTCGGGCTCCCCCACGCACTGATAATGGTTCCGGAATCCTGAGCGTGGGGAGGTTCCACCAAAAGTCGGCAGCGCATGGGTTCTAACGGAATGCCTAAGCTCGTCTCCCCTGAGTGCTTTACTAATATCTCTGTGCCAGGGAATGTTAGGGGGGTTTGCAGGATATCCCAGTGACATACGCTGCCTCCCCAAGGTCAGGGAACGTATTTCCCGGACTTCCCCGAACAGGGAACACCTGTGACTGAAGAGAGCTGCGTGGAGTTGTCTCTCGAGTTCCCCCACGCACTGACAATTTTTCCGGAATCCTGAGCGTGGGGAGGTTCCACCAACGGTCGGCAGCGCGTGGGTTCTAACGGAATGCCTAAGCTCGCCACCCCTGAGGGTTTTCCTAATGTCTCTGTGCCAAGAAATGCTAGGGGTGATTGCAGGATATCCCAGGGACCGAGGTTGCCTCCCCAAGGTCAGGGAAGTTATTTCCCTGACTTCCCCGAACAGGGAACACCTGTGACTGAAGAGAGCTGCGTGGAGTTTTCTCTCGAGCTCCCCCACGCTCTGACAATGGTTCCGGAATACTGAGCGTGGGGAGGTTCCACCAACGGTCGGCAGCGCGTGGGTTCTAACGGAATGCCTAAGCTCGTCTCCCCTGAGGGTTTTCCTAATGTCTCTGTGCCAGGGAATGGTAGGGGTGATGGCAGGATATCCCAGTGACCGAGGCTGCCTCCCCAAGTTCAGAAAAGTTATTTCTCGGACTTCCCCGATCAGGGAACTCCTGTGAATGAAGAGAGCTGCGTGCAGTTGTCTCTCGAGCTCCCCCACGCACTGACAATGGTTCCGGAATCCTGAGCGTGGGGAGGTTCCACCAACGGTCGTCAGCTCGTGGGTTCTCACGGAATGCCTAAGCTCGTCTCCCCTGAGGTTTTTCCTAATGTCTCTGTGCCAGGGAATGGTAGGGGGGTTTGCAGGATATCCCAGTGACCGAGGCTACCTCCCCAAGGTGAGGAAAGGTATTTCTCGGACTTCCCCGAACAGGGAACTCCTGTGAATGAAGAGAGCTGCGTGGAGTTCTCTCTCGAGCTCCCCCACGCACTGACAATGGTTCCGGAATCCTGAGCGTGGGGAGGTTCCACCAACGGTTGGCAGTGCGTGGGTTCTAACGAAATTCCTAAGCTCGTCTCCCCTGAGGGTTTTCCTAATATGTCTGTGCCAGGGAATGATATGGGGGTTTGCAGGATATCCCAGTGACATACCCTGCCTCCCCATGGTCAGGGAAGTTATTTCCGGGACTTCCCCGAACAGGGAAATCCTGTGAATGAAGAAAGCTGCGTGGAGTTGTCTCTCGACCTCCCCCACCCACTGACAATTGTTCCGGAATACTGAGCGTGGGGAGGTTCCACCAACGGTCGGCAGCGTTTGGGTTCTAACGGAATGCCTAAGCTCGTCTCCCCTGAAGGTTTTCCTAATGTCTCTGTGCCAGGGATTGGTATGGGTGTTTGCAGGATATCCCAGTGACATACGCTGCCTCCCCAAGGTCAAGGAAGGTATTTCCCGGACTTCCCCGAACAGGGAACTCCTGTGAATGAAGAGAGCTGCGTGGAGTTGTCTCTCGAGCTCCCCCACGCACTGACAATGGTTCCGGAATCCTGAGCGTCGGGAGGTTCCACCAACGGTCGGCAGCGCGTGGGTTCTAACGGAATGCCTATGCTCGTCTCCCCTGAGGCTTTTCCTAATGTCTCTGTACCAGGGAATGCTAGGAGTGATTGCAGGATATCCCAGTGACCGAGGATGCCTCCCCAAGTTCAGGGAATGTATATCCCAGACTTCCACGAACACGGAACACCTGTGACTGAAGAGAGCTGCGTGGAGCTGTCTCTCAAGCTCCCCCACGCACTGACAATGGTTCCGGAATCCTGAGCGTGGGGAGGTTCCACCAACGGTCGGCAGCACGTGGGTTCTAACGGAATGCCTAAGCTCGTCTCCCCTGAGGGTTTTCCTAATTTCTCTGTGCCAGGGAATGGTAGGGGGGTTTGCAGGATATCCCAGTGACATACGCTGCTTCCCCAAGGTGAGGGATGGTATTTCCTGGACTTCCCCGAACAGGGAACTCCTGTGAATGAAGAGAGCTGCGTGGAGTTGTCTCTCGAGCTCCCCCACGCACTGACAATTTTTCCGGAATCCTGAGCGTGGGGAGGTTCCACCAAAGGTCGGCAGCGCGTGGGTTCTAACGGAATGCCTAAGCTCGCCTCCCCTGAGGGTTTTCCTAATGTCTCTGTGCCAAGAAATGCTAGGGGTGATTGCAGGATATCCCAGGGACCGAGGCTGCCTCCCCAAGGTCAGGGAAGGTATTTCCCGGACTTCCCCGAACAGGGAACACCTGTGACTGAAGAGAGCTGCGTGGAGTTTTCTCTCGAGCTCCCCCACGTACTGACAATGGTTCCGGAATCCTGAGCGTGGGGAGGTTCCACCAACGGTCGGCAGTGCGTGGGTTCTAACGGAATGCCTAAGCTCGTCTCCCCTGAGGGTTTTCCTAACGTCTCTGTGCCAGGGAATGGTAGGGGTGATTGCAGGATATCCCAGTGGCTGAGGCTGCCTCCCCAAGTTCAGGGAAGTTATTTTCCGGACTTCCCCGTAAAGGGAACTCCTGTGAATGAAGATAGCTGCGTGGAGTTGTCTCTCGAGCTCCCCCACGCACTGACAATGTTTCCGGAATCCTGAGCTTGGGGAGGTTCCACCAACGGTCGGCAACGCGTGGGTTCTAACGGAATGCCTAAGCTCGTCTCCCCTGAGGGTTTTCTAAATGTCTCTGTGCCAGGGAATGGTAGGGGTGATGGCAGGATATCCCAGTGACCGAGGTTGCCTCCCCAAGGTCAGGAAAGTTATTTCTCGGACTTCCCCGATCAGGGAACTCCTATGAATGAAGAGAGCTGCGTGGAGTTGTCTCTCGAGCTCCCCCACGCACTGACAATGGTTCCGGAATCCTGAGCGTGGGGAGGTTCCACCAACGGTCGGCAGCGCGTGGGTTCTAACGGAATGCCTAAGCTCGTCTCCCCTGAGGGTTTTCCTAATTTGTCTGTGCCAGGGAAAGGTAGTTGGGTTTGCAGGATATCCCAGTGACATACGCTGCCTCCCCAAGTTCATGGAAGGTATTTCCCGGAATTCCCCGAACAGGGAACTCCTGTGAATGAAGAGAGCTGCGTGGAGTTGTCTCTCGAGCTCCCCCTCGCACTGACAATGGTTCCGGAATCCTGAGCGTGGGGAGGTTCCACCAACGATCGGCAGCGCGTGGGTTCTAACGGAATGCCTAAGCTCGCCTCCCCTGAGGGTTTTCCTAATGTGTCTGTGCCAGGGAATGTTAGGGGTGTTTGCAGGATATCCTAGTGTCATACGCTGCCTCCCCAAGGTCATGGAAGGTATTTCCGGGACTTCCCCGAACAGGGAAATCCTGTGAATGAAGAGAGCTGCGTGGAGTTCTCTCTCGAGCTCCCCCACGCACTGACATTGGTTCCGGAATCCTGAGCGTGGGGAGGTTCCACCAACGGTCGGCAGCGCGTGGGTTCTAACGGAATGCCTAAGCTCGCCTCCCCTGAGGTTTTTCCTAATATCTCTGTGCCAGGGAATGCTAGGGGGGATTGCATGGTATCCCATTGACCGAGGCTTCCTCCCCAAGGTCAGGAAAGTTATTTCTCGGACTTCCCCGAACATGGAACTCCTGTGAATGAAGAGAGCTGCGTGGAGTTGTCTCTCGAGCTCCCCCACGCACTGACAATGGTTCCGGAATCCTGAGCGTGGGGAGGTTCCACCAACGGTCGGCAGCGCGTGGGTTCAAACGGAATGCCTAAGCTCGTCTCCCCTGAGGCTTTTCCTAATGTCTCTGTGCCAGGGAATGCTAGGAGTGATTGCAGGATATCCCAGTGACCGAGGATGCCTCCCCAAGTTCAGGGAAGGTATATCCCAGACTTCCACGAACAGGGAACACCTGTGACTGAAGAAAGCTGCGTGGAGCTGTGTCTCAAGCTCCCCCACGCACTGACAATGGTTCCGGAATCATGAGCGTGGGGAGGTTCCACCAACGGTCGGCAGCACGTGGGTTCTAACGGAATGTCTAAGCTCGTCTCCCCTGAGGTTTTTCCTAATTTCTCTGTGCCAGGGAATGGTAGGGGTGTTTGCAGGATATCCCAGTGACATACGCTGCCTCCCCAAGGTGAGGGATGGTATTTCCTGGACTTCCCCGAACAGGGAACTCCTGTGAATGAAGAGAGCTGCGTGGAGTTGTCTCTCGATCTCCCCCACGCACTGACAATTGTTCCGGAATCCTGAGCGTGGGGAGGGTCCACCAACGGTCGTCAGCGCGTGGGTTCTAACGAAATGCCTAAGCTCGCCTCCCCTGAGGGTTTTCCTAATGTCTCTGTGCCAGGAAATGCTAGGGGTGATTGCAGGATATCCCAGTGACCGAGGCTGCCTCCCCAAGGTCAGGGAAGGTATTTCCCGGACTTCCCCGAACAGGGAACACCTGTGACTGAAGAGAGCTGCGTGGAGTTGTCTCTCGAGCTCCCCCACGCACTGACAATGGTTCCGGAATCCTGAGCTTGGGGAGGTTCCACCAACCGTCGGCGGCGCGTGGGTTCTAACGGAATGCCTAAGCTCGTCTCCCCTGAGGGTTTTCCTAATGTGTATGTGCCAGGGAATGGTAGGGGTGATTGCAGGATATCCCAGTGACCGAGGATGTCTCCCCAAGTTCAGGAAAGGTATTTCTCGGAATTCCCCGAACAGGGAACCCCTGTGAATGAAGAGAGCTGCGTGGATTTGTCTTTCGAGCTCCCCCACGCACTGACAATGGTTCCGGAATCCTGAGCGTGGGTAGGTTCCACCAACGGTCGGCAGCGCGTGGGTTCTAACGGAATGCCTAAGCTCGTCTCCCCTGAGGGTTTTCCTAATGTGTCTGTGCCAGGGAATGGTAGAGGAGATTGCAGGATATCCCAGTGACATACGCTGCCTCCCCAAGGTCAGGGAAGTTATTTCCCGGACTTCCCCGAACAGGGAACTCCTGTGAATGAAGAGAGCTGCGTGGAGTTTTCTCTCGAACTCCCCCACGCACTGACAATGGTTCCGGAATCCTGAGCGTGGGGAGGTTCCACCAACGGTCGGCAGTGCGTGGGTTCTAACGGAATGCCTAAGCTCGTCTCCCCTGAGGGTTTTCCTAATGTCTCTGCGCCAGGGAATGCGAGGGGTGATTGCAGGATATCCCAGTGACCGAGGCTGCCTCCCCAAGTTCAGGGAAGCTATTTCCTGGACTTCCCCGAACAGGGAACTCCTGTGAATGAAGAGAGCTGCGTGGAGTTGTCTCTCGAGCTCCCCCACGCACTGACAATGGTTCCGGAATCCTGAGCGTGGGGAGGTTCCACCAACGGTCGGCAGCGCGTGGGTTCTAACGGAATGCCTAAGCTCGTCTCCCCTGAGGGTTTTCCTAATTTGTCTGTGCCAGGGAATTGTAGGGGGGTTTGCAGGATATCCCAGTGACATACGCTGCCTCCCCAAGGTCAGGGAAGGTATTTCCCTGACTTCCCCGAACAGGGAACTTCTGTGAATGAAGAGAGCTGCGTGGAGTTGTCTCTCGAGCTCCCCCACGCACTGACAATGTTTCCGGAATCCTGAGCGTGGGGAGGTTCCACCAACGTTCGGCAGCGCGTGGGTTCTAACGGAATGCCTAAGCTCGTCTCCCCTGAGGGTTTTCCTAATGTGTCTGTGCCAGGGAATGTTAGGGGGGTTTGCAGGATATCCCAATGACATACGCTGCCTCCCCAAGGTCAGGGAAAATATTTCCCGGACTTCCCCGTACAGGGAAATCTTGTGAATGAAGAGAGCTGCGTGGAGTTGTCTCTCGAGCTCCCTCACGCACTGACAATGGTTCCGGAATCCTGAGCGTGGGGAGGTTCCACCAACGGTCGGCAGCGCGTGGGTTCTAACGGAATGCCTAAGCTCGTCTCCCCTGAGGGTTTTCCTAATGTGTCTGTGCCAGGGAATGCTAGGGGTGATTGCAGGGTATCCCAGTGACCGAGGCTGCCTCCACAAGTTCAGGGAAGGTATTTCCCGGACTTCCCCGAACAGGGAACACCTGTGACTGAAGTGAGCTGCGTGGAGTTGTCTCTCGAGCTCCCCCACGCACTGACAATGGTTCCGGAATCCTGAGCGTCGGGAGGTTCCACCAACGGTCGGCAGCGCGTGGGTTCTAACGGAATGCCTATGCTCGTCTCCCCTGAGGCTTTTCCTAATGTCTCTGTACCAGGGAATGCTAGGAGTGATTGCAGGATATCCCTGTGACCGAGGATGCCTCCCCAAGTTCAGGGAAGGTATATCCCAGACTTCCACGAACACGGAACACCTGTGACTGAAGAGAGCTGCGTGGAGCTGTCTCTCAAGCTCCCCCACGCACTGACAATGGTTCCGGAATCCTGAGCGTGGGGAGGTTCCACCAACGGTCGGCAGCACGTGGGTTCTAACGGAATGCCTAAGCTCGTCTCCCCTGAGGGTTTTCCTAATTTCTCTGTGCCAGGGAATGGTAGGGGGGTTTGCAGGATATCCCAGTGACATACGCTGCTTCCCCAAGGTGAGGGATGGTATTTCCTGGACTTCCCCGAACAGGGAACTCCTGTGAATGAAGAGAGCTGCGTGGAGTTGTCTCTCGAGCTCCCCCACGCACTGACAATTTTTCCGGAATCCTGAGCGTGGGGAGGTTCCACCAAAGGTCGGCAGCGCGTGGGTTCTAACGGAATGCCTAAGCTCGCCTCCCCTGAGTGTTTTCCTAATGTCTCTGTGCCAAGAAATGCTAGGGGTGATTGCAGGATATCCCAGGGACCGAGGCTGCCTCCCCAAGGTCAGGGAAGGTATTTCCCGGACTTCCCCGAACAGGGAACACCTGTGACTGAAGAGAGCTGCGTGGAGCTGTCTCTCAAGCTCCCCCACGCACTGACAATGGTTCCGGAATCCTGAGCGTGGGGAGGTTCCACCAACGGTCGGCAGCGCGTGGGTTCTAACGGAATGCCTAAGCTCGTCTCCCCTGAGGGTTTTCCTAATTTGTCTGTGCCAGGGAAAGGTAGTTGGGTTTGCAGGATATCCCAGTGACATACGCTGCCTCCCCAAGTTCATGGAAGGTATTTCCCGGAATTCCCCGAACAGGGAACTCCTGTGAATGAAGAGAGCTGCGTGGAGTTGTCTCTCGAGCTCCCCCTCGCACTGACAATGGTTCCGGAATCCTGAGCGTGGGGAGGTTCCACCAACGATCGGCAGCGCGTGGGTTCTAACGGAATGCCTAAGCTCGCCTCCCCTGAGGGTTTTCCTAATGTGTCTGTGCCAGGGAATGTTAGGGGTGTTTGCAGGATATCCTAGTGTCATACGCTGCCTCCCCAAGGTCATGGAAGGTATTTCCGGGACTTCCCCGAACAGGGAAATCCTGTGAATGAAGAGAGCTGCGTGGAGTTGTCTCTCGATCTCCCCCACGCACTGACAATTGTTCCGCAATCCTGAGCGTGGGGAGGGTCCACCAACGGTCGTCAGCGCGTGGGTTCTAACGGAATGCCTAAGCTCGCCTCCCCTGAGGGTTTTCCTAATGTCTCTGTGCCAGGAAATGCTAGGGGTGATTGCAGGATATCCCAGTGACCGAGGCTGCCTCCGCAAGGTCAGGGAAGGTATTTCCCGGACTTCCCCGAACAGGGAACACCTGTGACTGAAGAGAGCTGCGTCGAGTTGTCTCTCGAGCTCCCCCACGCACTGACAATGTTTCCGGAATCCTGAGCTTGGGGAGGTTCCACCAACCGTCGGCGGCGCGTGGGTTTTAACGGAATGCCTAAGCTCGTCTCCCCTGAGGGTTTTCCTAATGTGTATGTGCCAGGGAATGGTAGGGGTGATTGCAGGATATCCCAGTGACCGAGGATGTCTCCCCAAGTTCAGGAAAGGTATTTCTCGGAATTCCCCGAACAGGGAACCCCTGTGAATGAAGAGAGCTGCGTGGATTTGTCTTTCGAGCTCCCCCACGCACTGACAATGGTTCCGGAATCCTGAGCGTGGGTAGGTTCCACCAACGGTCGGCAGCGCGTGGGTTCTAACGGAATGCCTAAGCTCGTCTCCCCTGAGGGTTTTCCTAATGTGTCTGTGCCAGGGAATGGTAGAGGAGATTGCAGGATATCCCAGTGACATACGCTGCCTCCCCAAGGTCAGGGAAGTTATTTCCCGGACTTCCCCGAACAGGGAACTCCTGTGAATGAAGAGAGCTGCGTGGAGTTTTCTCTCGAGCTCCCCCACGCACTGACAATGGTTCCGGAATCCTGAGCGTGGGGAGGTTCCACCAACGGTCGGCAGTGCGTGGGTTCTAACGGAATGCCTAAGCTCGTCTCCCCTGAGGGTTTTCCTAATGTGTCTGTGCCAGGGAATGGTAGGGGGGTTTGCAGGATATCCCAATGACATACGCTGCCTCCCCAAGGTCAGGGAAAATATTTCCCGGACTTCCCCGTACAGGGAAATCCTGTGAATGAAGAGAGCTGCGTGGAGTTGTCTCTCGAGCTCCCTCACGCACTGATAATGGTTCCGGAATCCTGAGCGTGGGGAGGTTCCACCAACGGTCGGCAGCGCGTGGGTTCTAACGGAATGCCTAAGCTCGTCTCCCCTGAGGGTTTTCCTAATGTGTCTGTGCCAGGGAATGCTAGGGGTGATTGCAGGGTATCCCAATGACCGAGGCTGCCTCCACAAGTTCAGGGAAGGTATTTCCCGGACTTCCCCGAACAGGGAACACCTGTGACTGAAGTGAGCTGCGTGGAGTTGTCTCTCGAGCTCCCCCACGCACTGACAATGGTTCCGGAATCCTGAGCGTGTGGAGGTTCCACCAACGGTCGGCAGCGCGTGGGTTCTAACGGAATGCCTAAGCTCGTCTCCCCTGAGGGTTTTCCTAATGTGTCTGTGCCAGGGAATGGTAGGGGTGATTGCAGGATATCCCAGTGACCGAGGATGCCTCCCCATGTTCAGGAAAGGTATTTCTCGGAATTGCCCGAACAGGGAACCCCTGTGAATGAAGAGAGCTGCGTGGAGTTGTCTCTCGAGCTCCCCCACGCACTGACAATGTTTCCGGAATCCTGAGCGTGGGGAGGTTCCACCAACGGTCGGCAGCGCGTGGGTTCTAACGGAATGCCTAAGCTCGTCTCCCCTGAGGGTTTTCCTAATGTGTCTGTGCCAGGGAATGGTAGGGGTGTTTGCAGGATATCCCAGTGTCATACGCTGCCTCCCAAAGGTCAGGGAAGGTATTTACGGGACTTCCCCCAACAGGGAAATCCTGTGAATGAAGAGAGCTGCGTGGAGTTCTCTCTCGAGCTCCCCCACGCACTGACAATGGTTCCGGAATCCTGAGCGTGGGGAGGTTCCACCAACCGTCGGCAGCGCGTGGGTTCTAACAGAATGCCTAAGCTCGCCTCCCCTGAGGGTTTTCCTAATATCTCTGTGCCAGGGAATGCTAGGGGTGATTGCAGGGTATCCCATTGACCGAGGCTCCCTCCCAAGGTCAGGAAAGGTATTTCTCGGACTTCCCCGTACAGGGAACTCCTGTGAATGAAGAGAGCTTCGTGGAGTTGTCTCTCGAGCTCCCCCACGAACTGACAATGTTTCCGGAATCCTGAGCGTGGGTAGGTTCCACCAACGGTCGGCAGCGCGTGGGTTCTAACGGAATGCCTAAGCTCGTCTCCCCTGAGGGTTTTCCTAATGTGTCTGTGCCAGGGAATGGTAGAGGTTATTGCAGGATATCCCAGTGACATACGCTGCCTCCCCAAGGTCAGGGAAGTTATTTCCCGGACTTCCCGGAACAGGGAACTCCTGTGAATGAAGAGAGCTGCGTGGAGTTTTCTCTCGAGCTCCCCCACGCACTGACAATGGTTCCGGAATCCTGAGCGTGGGGAGGTTCCACCAACGTTAGGCAGCGCGTTGGTTCTAACGGAATGCCTAAGCTCGTCTCCCCTGAGGGTTTTCCTAATGTGTCTGTGCCAGGGAATGGTAGGGGGGTTTGCAGGATATCCCAGTGACATACGCTGCCTCCCCAAGTTCAGGGAAGTTTTTTCCCGGACTTCCCCGAACAGGGAACTCCTGTGAATGAAGAGAGCTGCGTGGAGTTGTCTCTCGAGCTCCCCCACGCACTGACAATGGTTCCGGAATCCTGAGCGTGGGGAGGTTCCACCAACGGTCGGCAGCGCGTGGGTTCTAACGGAATGCCTAAGCTCGTCTCCCCTAAGGGTTTTCCTAATGTGTCTGTGCCAGGGAATGCTAGGGGTGATTGCAGGGTATCCCAGTGAACGAGGCTGCCTCCCCAAGGTCAGGGAAGTTATTTCCCAGACTTCCCTGAACAGGGAACTCCTGTGAATGAAGAGAGCTGCGTGGAGTTGTCTCTCGAGCTCCCCCACGCACTGACAATGGTTCCGGAATCCTGAGCGTGGGGAGGTTCCACCAACGGTCGGCAGCGCGTGGGTTCTAACGGAATGCCTAAACTCGCCTCCCCTGAGTGTTTTCCTAATGTCTCCGTGCCAGGGAATGTTAGGGGTTAGTGCAGGTTATCACAGTGACCGAGGCTACCTCCCCAAGTTCAGGAAAGTTATTTCTCGGACTTCATCGAACAGGGAACCCCTGTGAATGAAGAGAGCTGCGTGGAGTTGTCTCTCGAGCTCCCCCACGCACTTACAATGGTTCCGGAATCCTGAGTGTGGGGAGGTTCCACCAACTGTCGGCAGCGCGTGGGTTCTAACGGAATGCCTAAGCTCGTCTCCCCTGAGGGTTTTCCTAATGTGTCTGTGCCAGGGAATTGTAGGGTGGTTTGCAGAATATCCCAGTGACATACGCTGCCTCCCCAAGGTCAGGGAAGGTATTTCCGGGACTTCCCCGAACAGGGAACTCCAGTGAATGAAGAGAGCTGCGTGGAGTTGTCTCTCGAGCTCCCCCACGCACTGACAATGGTTCCGGAATCCTGAGCTTGGGGAGGTTCCACCAACGGTCGGCAGCGTGTGGGTTCTAAAGGAATGCCTAAGCTCGTCTCCCCTAGAGTTTTCCTTATGTCTCTGTGCCAGGGAAAGCTAGGGGTGATTACAGGATATCCCAGTGACCGAGGCTGCCTCCCCAAGGTCAGGGAAGTTAAATCCCAGACTTCCACAAAGAGGGAACACCTGTGAATGAAGAGAGCTGCGTGGAGTTGTCTCTCGAGCTCCCCCACGCACTGACAATGGTTCCGGAATCCTGAGCGTGGGGAGGTTCCACCAACGGTCGGCAGCGCGTGGGTTCTAACGGAATGCCTAAGCTCGTCTCCCCTGAGGGTTTTCCTAATGTGTCTGTGCCAGGGAATGGTAGGGGGGTTTGCAGGATATCCCAGTGACATACGCTGCCTCCCCAAGATCAGGGAAGGTATTTCACGGACTTCCCCATACAGGGAAATCCTGTGAATGAAGACAGCTTCGTGGAGTTGTCTCTCGAGCTCCTCCACGCACTGACAATGTTTCCGGAACACAGATCGTGGGGAGGTTCCACCAACGGTCGGCAGCGCGTGGGTTCTAACGGAATGCCTAAGCTCGTCTCCCCTGAGGGTTTTCCTAATGTGTCTGTGCCAGGGAATGGTAGGGGGGTTTGCAGGATATCCCAGTGACATACGCTGCCTCCCCAAGGTCAGGGAAGGTATTTCCCGGACTTCCCCGAACAGGGAAATCCTGTGAATGAAGAGAGCTGCGTGGAGTTTTCTCTCGAGATCCTCCACGCACTGACAATGGTTCCGGATTCCTGAGCGTGGGGAGGTTCCACCAACGGTCGGCAGCGCGTGGGTTCTAACGGAATGCTTAAGCTCGCTTCCACTGAGATTTTTCCTAATGTCTCTGTGCCAGGGAATGCTAGGGGTGATTGCAGGATATCCCAGTGACCGAGGCTGCCTCCCCCAGGTCAGGGAAGGCCTTTCCCGGACTTCCACGAACAGGGAACACCTGTGAATAAAGAGAGATGCGTGGAGTTGTCTCTCGAGCTCCCCCACGCACTGACAAGTGTTCCGGAATCCTGAGCGTGGGGAGGTTCCACCAACGTTAGGCAGCGCGTGGGTTCTAACGGAATGCCTAAGCTCGTCTCCCCTGAGGGTTTTCCTAATGTGTCTGTGCCAGGGAATGGTAGGGGGGTTTGCAGGATATCCCAGTGACATACGCTGCCTCCCCAAGGTCAGGGAAGTTTTTTCCCGGACTTCCCCGAACAGGGAACTCCTGTGAATGAAGAGAGCTGCGTGGAGTTGTCTCTCGAGCTCCCCCACGCACTGACAATGGTTCCGGAATCCTGAGCGTGGGGAGGTTCCACCAACGGTCGGCAGCGCGTGGGTTCTAACGGAATGCCTAAGCTCGTCTCCCCTGAGAGTTTTCCTAATTTGTCTGTGCCAGGGAATTGTAGGGGGGTTTGCAGGATATCCCAGTGACATACGCTGCCTCCCCAAGGTCAGGGAAGGTATTTCCCTGACTTCCCCGAACAGGGAACTTCTGTGAATGAAGAGAGCTGCGTGGAGTTGTCTCTCGAGCTCCCCCACGCACTGACAATGTTTCCGGAATCCTGAGCGT
Organism: Vicugna pacos; assembly: GCF_048564905.1. Lineage (NCBI taxonomy): Eukaryota > Metazoa > Chordata > Mammalia > Artiodactyla > Camelidae > Vicugna > Vicugna pacos. Next base: position 1,485,320 of record NC_133021.1, read on the forward strand.
GGGGAGGTTCCACCAACGTTCGGCAGCGCGTGGGTTCTAACGGAATGCCTAAGCTCGTCTCCCCTGAGGGTTTTCCGAATGTGTCTGTGCCAGGGAATGGTAGGGGGGTTTGCAGGATATCCCAATGACATACGCTGCCTCCCCAAGGTCAGGGAAAATATTTCCCGGACTTCCCCGTACAGGGAAATCCTGTGAATGAAGAGAGCTGCGTGGAGTTGTCTCTCGAGCTCCCTCACGCACTGACAATGGTTCCGGAATCCTGAGCGTGGGGAGGTTCCACCAACGGTCGGCAGCGCGTGGGTTCTAACGGAATGCCTAAGCTCGTCTCCCCTGAGGGTTTTCCTAATGTGTCTGTGCCAGGGAATGCTAGGGGTGATTGCAGGGTATCCCAGTGACCGAGGCTGCCTCCACAAGTTCAGGGAAGGTATTTCCCGGACTTCCCCGAACAGGGAACACCTGTGACTGAAGTGAGCTGCGTGGAGTTGTCTCTCGAGCTCCCCCACGCACTGACAATGGTTCCGGAATCCTGAGCGTGTGGAGGTTCCACCAACGGTCGGCAGCGCGTGGGTTCTAACGGAATGCCTAAGCTCGTCTCCCCTGAGGGTTTTCCTAATGTGTCTGTGCCAGGGAATGGTAGGGGTGATTGCAGGATATCCCAGTGACCGAGGATGCCTCCCCATGTTCAGGAAAGGTATTTCTCGGAATTGCCCGAACAGGGAACCCCTGTGAATGAAGAGAGCTGCGTGGAGTTGTCTCTCGAGCTCCCCCACGCACTGACAATGTTTCCGGAATCCTGAGCGTGGGGAGGTTCCACCAACGGTCGGCAGCGCGTGGGTTCTAACGGAATGCCTAAGCTCGTCTCCCCTGAGGGTTTTCCTAATGTGTCTGTGCCAGGGAATGGTAGAGGGGATTGCAGGATATCCCAGTGACATACGCTGCCTCCCCAAGGTCAGGGAAGTTATTTCCCGGACTTCCCCGAACAGGGAACTCCTGTGAATGAAGAGAGCTGCGTGGAGTTGTCTCTCGAGCTCCCCCACGCACTGACAATGGTTCCGGAATCCTGAGCGTGGGTAGGTTCCACCAACGGTCGGCAGTGCGTGGGTTCTAACGGAATGCCTAAGCTCGTCTCCCCTGAGGGTTTTCCTAATGTCTCTGCGCCAGGGAATGCTAGGGGTGATTGCAGGATATCCCAGTGACCGAGGCTGCCTCCCCAAGTTCAGGGAAGCTATTTCCTGGACTTCCCCGAACAGGGAACTCCTGTGAATGAAGAGAGCTGCGTGGAGTTGTCTCTCGAGCTCCCCCACGCACTGACAATGGTTCCGGAATCCTGAGCGTGGGGAGGTTCCACCAACGGTCGGCAGCGCGTGGGTTCTAACGGAATGCCTAAGCTCGTCTCCCCTGAGGGTTTTCCTAATGTGTCTGTGCCAGGGAATGGTAGGGGTGTTTGCAGGATATCCCAGTGTCATACGCTGCCTCCCAAAGGTCAGGGAAGTTATTTCCGGGACTTCCCCGAACAGGGAAATCCTGTGAATGAAGAGAGCTGCGTGGAGTTCTCTCTCGAGCTCCCCCACGCACTGACAATGGTTCCGGAATCCTGAGCGTGGGGAGGTTCCACCAACCGTCGGCAGCGCGTGGGTTCTAACAGAATGCCTAAGCTCGCCTCCCCTGAGGGTTTTCCTAATATCTCTGTGCCAGGGAATGCTAGGGGTGATTGCAGGGTGTCCCATTGACCGAGGCTCCCTCCCCAAGGTCAGGAAAGGTATTTCTCGGACTTCCCCGAACAGGGAACTCCTGTGAATGAAGAGAGCTGCGTGGAGTTGTCTCTCGAGCTCCCCCACGCACTGACAATGGTTCCGGAATCCTGAGCGTGGGTAGGTTCCACCAACGGTCGGCAGCGCGTGGGTTCTAACGGAATGCCTAAGCTCGTCTCCCCTGAGGGTTTTCCTAATGTGTCTGTGCCAGGGAATGGTAGAGGTTATTGCAGGATATCCCAGTGACATACGCTGCCTCCCCAAAGTCAGGGAAGTTATTTCCCGGACTTCCCCGAACAGGGAAATCCTGTGAATGAAGAGAGCTGCGTGGAGTTTTCTCTCGAGATCCTCCACGCACTGACAATGGTTCCGGATTCCTGAGCGTGGGGAGGTTCCACCAACGGTCGGCAGCGCGTGGGTTCTAACGGAATGCTTAAGCTCGCTTCCACTGAGATTTTTCCTAATGTCTCTGTGCCAGGGAATGCTAGGGGTGATTGCAGGATATCCCAGTGACCGAGGCTGCCTCCCCCAGGTCAGGGAAGGCCTTTCCCGGACTTCCACGAACAGGGAACACCTGTGAATAAAGAGAGATGCGTGGAGTTGTCTCTCGAGCTCCCCCACGCACTGACAATTGTTCCGGAATACTGAGCGTGGGGAGGTTCCACCAACGTTAGGCAGCGCGTGGGTTCTAACGGAATGCCTAAGCTCGTCTCCCCTGAGGGTTTTCCTAATGTGTCTGTGCCAGGGAATGGTAGGGGGGTTTGCAGGATATCCCAGTGACATACGCTGCCTCCCCAAGGTCAGGGAAGTTTTTTCCCGGACTTCCCCGAACAGGGAACTCCTGTGAATGAAGAGAGCTGCGTGGAGTTGTCTCTCGAGCTCCCCCACGCACTGACAATGGTTCCGGAATCCTGATCGTGGGGAGGTTCCACCAACGGTCGGCAGCGCGTGGGTTCTAACGGAATGCCTAAGCTCGTCTCCCCTGAGGGTTTTCCTAATGTGTCTGTGCCAGGGAATGGTAGGGGGGTTTGCAGGATATCCCAGTGACATACGCTGCCTCCCCAAGGTCAGGGAAGGTATTTCCCGGACTTCCCCGAACAGGGAAATCCTGTGAATGAAGAGAGCTGCGTGGAGTTTTCTCTCGAGATCCTCCACGCACTGACAATGGTTCCGGATTCCTGAGCGTGGGGAGGTTCCACCAACGGTCGGCAGCGCGTGGGTTCTAACGGAATGCTTAAGCTCGCTTCCACTGAGATTTTTCCTAATGTCTCTGTGCCAGGGAATGCTAGGGGTGATTGTAGGATATCCCAGTGACCGAGGCTGCCTCCCCCAGATCAGGGAAGGCCTTTCCCGGACTTCCACGAACAGGGAACACCTGTGAATAAAGAGAGCTGCGTGGAGTTGTCTCTCGAGCTCCCCCACGCACTGACAATTGTTCCGGAATCCTGAGCGTGGGGAGGTTCCACCAACGGTCGGCAGCGCGTCGGTTCTAATGGAATGCTTAAGCTCGTCTCCCCTGAGGGTTTTCCTAATATCTCTGTGCCAGGGAATGGTAGGGGGGTTTGCAGGATATCCCAGTGACATACGCTGCCTCCCCAAGTTCAGGGAAGGTATTTCCCGGACTTCCCCGAACATGGAACTCCTGTGAATGAAGAGAGCTGCGTGGAGTTGTCTCTCGAGCTCCCCCACGCACTGACAATGGTTCCGGAATTCTGAGGTTGGGGAAGTACCACCAAAGTTCGGCAGCGCATGGGTTCTAACGGAATGCCTAAGCTCGTCTCCCCTGAGGATTTTCCTAAAATCTCTGTGCCAGGGAATGGTAGGGGGGTTTTCAGGATATCCCAGTGATATACGGCGCCTTCCCAAGGTCAGGGAAGTTATTTCCCGGACTTCCCCGAACAGGGAACACCTGTGACTGAAGAGAGCTGCGTCGAGTTGTCTCTCGAGCTCCCCCACGCACTGACAATTTTTCCGGAATCCTGAGCGTGGGGAGGTTCCACCAACGGTCGGCAGCGCGTGGGTTCTAACGGAATGCCTAAGCTCGTCTCCCCTGAGGGTTTTCCTAATGTCTATGTGCCAGGGAATGCTAGGGGTGATTGCAGGATATCCCAGTGACCGAGGATGCCTCCCAAAAGTCAGAAAAGGTATTTCTCGGACTTCCCCGAAAAGGGAACTCCTGTGACTGAAGAGATCTGCGTGGAGTTGTCTCTCGAGCTCCCCCACGCACTGATAATTGTTCCGGAATACTAAGCGTGGGGAGGTTCCACCAACGGTCGGCAGCGCGTGGGTTCAAACGGAATGTCTAAGCTCGTCTCCCCTGAGGTTTTTCCTAATTTTTCTGTGCCAGTGAATGGTAGGTGGGTTTGCAGGATATCCCAGTGACATACGCTGCCTCCCCAAGTTCAGGGAAGGTATTTCCCGGACTTCCCCGAACAGGGAACTCCTGTGAATGAAGAGAGCTGCGTGGAGTTGTCTCTCGAGCTCCCCCACGCACTGACAATGGTTCCGGAATCCTGAGAATGGGGAGGTTCCACCAACAGTCGGCAGCGCGTGGGTTCTAACGGAATGCCTAAGCTCGTCTCCCCTGAGGGTTTTCCTAATGTCACTGTGCCAGGGAATTTTAAGGGGGTTTGCAGGATATCCCAGTTAAATACGCTGCCTCCCCAAGGTCAGGGAAGTTATTCCCCGGACTTCCCCGAACAGGGAACTCCTTTGAATGAAGAGAGCTGCGTGGACTTGTCTCCCGAGATTCCCAACGCACTGACAATGGTTCCGGAATCCTGAGCCTGGGGAGGTTCCACCAACGGTCGGCAGCGCGTGGGTTCTAACGGAATGCCTAAGCTCGTCTCCCCTGAGGGATTTCCTAATGTATCTGTGCCAGGGAATGCTAGGGGTGATTGCAGGATATCCCAGTGACCGAGGCTGCCTCCCCTAGGTCAGGGAAAGTATATCCCGGACTTCCACGAACAAGGAACACCTGTGACTGAAGAGAGATGCGTGGAGTTGTCTCTCGAGCTCCCCACGCACTGACAATGGTTCCGGAATCCTGAGCGTGGGGAGGTTCCACCAACGGTCGGCAGCGTGTGGGTTCTAACGGAATGCCTAAGCTCGTCTCCCCTGAGGGTTTTCCTAATATCTCTGGGCCAGGAAATGCTAGGGGTGATTGCAGGATATCCCAGGGACCGAGGATGCCTCCCCAAGGTCAGGGAAGGTATATCCCAGATTTCCACGAACAGGGAACACCTGTGACTGAAGAGAGCTGCGTCGAGTTGTCTCTCGAGCTCCCCCACGCACTGACAATGGTTCCGGAATCCTGAGTTTGGGGAGATTTCAACAACGGTCGGCAGCGCGTGGGTTCTAACGGAATGCCTAAGCTCGTCTCCCCTGAGGGTTTTCCTAATGTGTCTGTGCCAGGGAATGGTAGGGGTGATTGCAGGATATCCCAGTGACATACGCTGCCTCCCCAAGGTCAGGGAAGCTATTTCCCGGACTTCCCCGAACAGGGAACTCCTGTGAATGAAGAGAGCTGCGTGGAGTTTTCTCTCGAGCTCCCTCACGCACTGAAAATGGTTCCGGAATCCTGAGCGTGGGGAGGTTCCACCAACGGTCGGCAGCGCGTGGGTTCTAACGGAATGCCTAATCTCGTCTCCCCTGAGGGTTTTCCTAATATCTCTGCGCCAGGAAATACTAGGGGTGATTGCAGGATATCCCAGTGACCGAGGCTGCCTCCCCAAATTCAGGGAAGGTATTTCCCGGACTTCCCCGAACAGGGAACTCCTGTGAATGAAGAGAGCTGCGTGGAGTTGTCTCTCGAGCTCCCCCACGCACTGACAATGGTTCCGGAATCCTGAGCGTGGGGAGGTTCCACCAACGGTAGGCAGCGCGTGGGTTCTAACGGAATGCCTAAGCTCGTCTCCCCTGAGTTTTTTCCTAATGTGTCTGTGCCAGGGAATGGTAGGGGGGTTTGCAGGATATCCCAGTGACATACGCTGCCTCCCCAAGGTCAGGGAAGGTATTTCCCGGACTTCCCCGAACAGGGAACTCCTGTGAATGAAGAGAGCTGCGTGGAGTTGTCTCTCGATCTCCCCCACGCACTGACAATTGTTCCGGAATCCTGAGCGTGGGGAGGGTCCACCAACGGTCGGCAGCGCGTGGGTTCTAACGGAATGCCTAAGCTCGCCTCCCCTGAGGGTTTTCCTAATGTCTCTGTGCCAGGAAATGCTAGGGGTGATTGCAGGATATCCCAGTGACCGAGGCTGCCTCCCCAAGGTCAGGGAAGGTATTTCCCGGACTTCCCCGAACAGGGAACACCTGTGACTGAAGAGAGCTGCGTGGAGTTGTCTCTCGAGCTCCCCCACGCACTGACAATGGTTCCGGGATCCTGAGCGTGGGGAGGTTCCACCAACGGTCGGCAGCGCGTGGGTTCTAACGGAATGCCTAAGCTCGTCTCCCCTGAGTGTTTTCCTAATGTGTCTGTGCCAGGGAATGGTAGGGGTGATTGCAGGATATCCCAGTGACCGAGGATGCCTCCCCAAGTTCAGGAAAGGTATTTCTCGGAATTCCCCGAACAGGGAACCCCTGTGAATGAAGAGAGCTGCGTGGAGTTGTCTCTCGAGCTCCCCCACGCACTGACAATGGTTCCGGAATCCTGAGCGTGGGGAGGTTCCACCAAAGGTCGGCAGCGTGTGGGTTCTAACGGAATGCCTACGCTCGTCTCCCCTGAGGGTTTTCCTAATGTGTATGTGCCAGGGAATGGTAGGGGTGTTTTTAGGATATCCCAGTGTCATACGCTGCCTCCCAAAGTTCAGGGAAGGTATTTCCGGGACTTCCCCGAACAGGGAAATCCTGTGAATGAAGAGAGCTGCGTGGAGTTCTCTCTCGAGCTCCCACACGCACTGACAATGGTTCCGGAATCCTGAGCGTGGGGAGTTTCCACCAACCGTCGTCAGCGCGTGGGTTCTAACAGAATGCCTAAGCTCGCCTCCCCTGAGGGTTTTCCTAATATCTCTGTGCCAGGGAATGCTAGGGGTGATTGCAGGGTATCCCATTGACCGAGGCTCCCTCCCCAAGGTCAGGAAAGGTATTTCTCGGACTTCCCCGAACAGGGAACTCCTGTGAATGAAGAGAGCTGCGTGGAGTTGTCTCTCGAGCTCCCCCACGCACTGACAATGTTTCCGGAATCCTGAGCGTGGGTAGGTTCCACCAACGGTCGGCAGCGCGTGGGTTCTAACGGAATGCCTAAGCTCGTCTCCCCTGAGGGTTTTCCTAATGTGTCTGTGCCAGGGAATGGTAGGGGTGTTTGCAGGATATCCCAGTGTCATACGCTGCATCCCAAAGGTCAGGGAAGGTATTTCCGGGACTTCCCCGAACAGGGAACTCCTGTGAATGAAGAGAGCTGCGTGGAGTTTTCTCTCGAGCTCCCCCACGCACTGACAATGGTTCCGGAATCCTGAGCGTGGGGAGGTTTCACCAACGGTCGGCAGTGCGTGGGTTCTAACGGAATGCCTAAGCTCGTCTCCCCTGAGGGTTTTCCTAATGTCTCTGCGCCAGGGAATGCTAGGGGTGATTGCAGGATATCCCAGTGACCGAGGCTGCCTCCCCAAGTTCAGGGAAGCTATTTCCTGGACTTCCCCGAACAGGGAACTCCTGTGAATGAAGAGAGCTGCGTGGAGTTGTCTCTCGAACTCCCCCACGCACTGACAATGGTTCCGGAATCCTGAGCGTGGGGAGGTTCCCCCAACGGTCGTCAGCGCGTGGGTTCTAACGGAATGCCTAAGCTCGTCTCCCCTGAGGGTTTTCCTAATGTGTCTGTGCCAGGGAATGTTAGGGGGGTTTGCAGGATATCCCAGTGACATACGCTGCCTCCCCAAGGTCAGGGAAGGTGTTTCCCGGACTTCCCCGAACAGGGAAATCCTGTGAATGAAGAGAGCTGCGTGGAGTTTTCTCTCGAGCTCCCCCACGCACTGACAATGTTTCCGGAATCCTGAGCGTGGGGAGGTTCCTCCAACGTTCGGCAGCGCGTGGGTTCTAACGGAATGCCTAAGCTCGTCTCCCCTGAGGGTTTTCCTAATGTGTCTGTGCCAAGGAATGTTAGGGGTGTTTGCAGGATATCCCAGTGACATACGCTGCCTCCCCAAGGTCAGGGAAGGTATTTCCCGGACTTCCCCGAACAGGGAAATCCTGTGAATGAAGAGAGCTGCGTGGAGTTGTCTCTCGAGCTCCCCCACGCACTGACAATGGTTCCGGAATCCTGAGCGTGGGGAGGTTCCACCAACGGTCGGCAGCGCGTGGGTTCTAACGGAATGCCTAAGCTCGTCTCCCCTGAGAGTTTTCCTAATGTGTCTGTGCCATGGAATGCTAGGGGTGATTGCAGGGTATCCCAGTGAACGAGGCTGCCTCCACAAGGTCAGGGAATTTATTTCCCGGACTTCCCTGAACAGGGAATTCCTGTGAATGAAGAGAGCTGCGTGGAGTTGTCTGTCGAGCTCCCCCACGCAATGACAATGGTTCCGGAATCCTGAGCGTGGGGAGGTTCCACCAACGTTCCGCAGCGCGTGGGTTCTAACGGAATGCATAAGCTCGTCTCCCCTGAGGGTTTTCCTAATGTGTCTGTGCCAGGGAATGATAGGGGGGTTTGCAGGATATCCCAGTGACATACGCTGCCTCCCCAAGATCAGGGAAGGTTTTTCCCGGACTTCCCCGAACAGGGAACTCCTGTGAATGAAGAGAGCTGCGTGGAGTTGTCTCTCGAGCTCCCCCACGCACTGACAATTGTTCCGGAATCCTGAGCGTGGGGAGGTTCCACCAACGGTCGGCAGCGCGTGGGTTCTAACGGAATGCCTAAGCTCGTCTCCCCTGAGGGTTTTCCTAATGTGTATGTGCCAGGGAATGCTAGGGGTGATTGCAGGGTATCCCAGTGAACGAGGCTGCCTCCCCAAGGTCAGGGAAGTTATTTCCCAGACTTCCCTGAACAGGGAACTCCTGTGAATGAAGAGAGCTTCGTGGAGTTGTCTCTCGAGCTCCCCCACGCACTGACAATGGTTCCGGACTCCTGAGCGTGGGGAGGTTCCACCAACGGTCGGCAGCGCGTGGGTTCTAACGGAATGACTAAACTCGTCTCCCCTGAGTGTTTTCCTAATGTCTCCGTGCCAGGGAATGTTAGGGGTTAGTGCAGGTTATCACAGTGACCGAGGCTGCCTCCCCAAGTTCAGGAAAGTTATTTCTCGGACTTCATCGAACAGGGAACTCCTGTGAATGAAGAGAGCTGCGTGGAGTTGTCTCTCGAGCTCCCCCACGCACTTACAATGGTTCCGGAATCCTGAGTGTGGGGAGGTTCCACCAAATATCGGCAGCGCGTGGGTTCTAACGGAATGCCTAAGCTCGTCTCCCCTGAGGGTTTTCCTAATGTGTCTGTGCCAGGGAATGGTAGGGTGGTTTGCAGAATATCCCAGTGACATACGCTGCCTCCCCAAGGTCAGGGAAGGTATTTCCGGGACTTCCCCGAACAGGGAACTCCTGTGAATGAAGAGAGCTGCGTGGAGTTGTCTCTCGAGCTCCCCAACGCACTGACAATGGTTCCGGAATCCTGAGCTTGGGGAGGTTCCACCAACGGTCGGCAGCGTGTGGGTTCTAACGGAATGCCTAAGCTCGTCTCCCCTAGGGTTTCCCTTATGTCTCTGTGCCAGGGAAAGCTAGGTGTGATTGCAGGATATCCCATTGATCGAGGCTGCCTCCCCAAGGTCAGGGAAGTTAAATCCCAGACTTCCACAAAGAGGGAACACCTGTGAATGAAGAGAGCTTCGTGGAGTTGTCTCTCGAGCTCCCCCACGCACTGACAATGGTTCCGGAATCCTGAGCGTGGGGAGGTTCCACCAACGGTCGGCAGCGCGTGGGTTCTAACGGAATGCCTAAGCTCGTCTCCCCTGAGGGTTTTCCTAATGTGTCTCTGCCAGGGAATGGTAGGGGGGTTTGCAGGATATCCCAGTGACATACGCTGCCTCCCCAAGATCAGGGAAGGTATTTCACGGACTTCCCCATACAGGGAAATCCTGTGAATGAAGAGAGCTGCGTGGAGTTGTCTCTCGAGCTCCCCCACGCACTGACAATGGTTCCGGAATCCTGAGCGTGGGGAGGTTCCACCAACGGTCGGCAGCGCGTGGGTTCTAACGGAAAGCCTAAGCTCGTCTCCCCTGAGTGTTTTCCTAATGTGTCTCTGCCAGGGAATGCTAGGGGTGATTGCAGGATATCCCAGTGACCAAGGATGCATCCCAAAAGTCAGAAAAGGTATTTCTCGGACTTCCCCGAAAAGGGAACTCCTGTGACTGAAGAGAGCTGCGTGGAGTTGTCTCTCGAGCTCCCCCACGCACTGACAATTGTTCCGGAATCCTGAGCGTGGGGAGGTTCCACCAACGGTCGGCAGCGCGTGGGTTCAAACGGAATGTCTAAGCTCGTCTCCCCTGAGGTTTTTCCTAATTTCTCTGTGCCAGTGAATGGTAAGTGGGTTTGCAGGATATCCCAGTGACATACGCTGCCTCCCCAAGTTCAGGGTAGGTATTTCCCGGACTTCCCAGAACAGGGAACTCCTGTGAATGAAGAGAGCTGCGTGGAGTTGTCTCTCGAGATCCCCCACGCACTTACAATGGTTCCGGAATCCTGAGCATGGGGAGGTTCCACCAACAGTCGGCAGCGCGTCGGTTCTAACGGAATGCCTAAGCTCGTCTCCCCTGAGGGTTTTCCTAATGTCTCTGTGCCAGGGAATGGTAGGGGGGTTTGCAGGATATCCCAGTGACATACGCTGCCTCCCCAAGTTCAGGGATGTTATTTCCCGGACTTTCCCGAACAGGGAAATCCTGTGAATTAAGAGAGCTGCGTGGAGTTTTCTCTCGAGATCCCCCACGCACTGACAATGGGTCCGGAATCATGAGCGTGGGGAGGTTCCACCAACGGTCGGCAGCGCGTGGGTTCTAACGGAATGCCTAAGCTCGTCTCCCCTGAGGGTTTTCCTAATGTCTCTGAGCCAGGGAATGCTAGGGGTGATTGCAGGATAACCCAGTGACCGAGGCTGCCTCCCCAAATCAGGGAAGGTATATCCCAGACTTCCCCGAACTGGGAACACCTGTGACTGGAGAGAGCTGCGTGGAGTTGTCTCTCGAGCTCCCCCTCGCACTGACAGTGTTTCCGGAATCCTGAGTGTGGGGAGGTTCCACCAACGTTCGGCAGCGCGTAGGTTCTAACGGAATGCCTAAGCTCGTCTCCCCTGAGGGTTTTCCTAATGTCTCTGTGCCAGAGAATGCTAGGGGTGATTGCAGGTTATCCCAGTGACCGAGGCTGCCTCCCCAATGTCAGGAAAGATATTTCTCGGACTTCCCCGAACAGGAAACTCCTGTGAATGAAGAGAGCTGTGTGGAGTTGTCTCTCGAGCTCCCCCACGCACTGACATTAGTTCCGGAATCCTGAGCGTGGGGAAGTTCCACCAACGGTCGGCAGCACGTGGGTTCTAACGGAATGCCTAAGCTCGTCTCCCCTGAGGGTTTTCCTAATTTCACTGTGCCAGGGAATTTTAAGGGGGTTTGCAGGATATCCCAGTTACATACGCTGCCTCCCCAAGGTCAGGGAAGGTATTCCCCGGACTTCCCCGAACAGGGAACTCCTTTGAATGAAGAGAGCTGCGTGGAGTTGTCTCCCGAGATTCCCAACGCACTGACAATGGTTCCGGAATCCTGAGCGTGGGGAGGTTCCACCAACGGTCGGCAGCGTGTGGGTTCTAACGGAATGCCTAAGCTCGTCTCCCCTGAGGGTTTTCCTAATATCTCTGGGCCAGGAAATGCTAGGGGTGATTGCAGGATATCCCAGGGACCGAGGATGCCTCCCCAAGGTCAGGGAAGGTATATCCCAGATTTCCACGAACAGGGAACACCTGTGACTGAAGAGAGCTGCGTCGATTTGTCTCTCGAGCTTCCCCACGCACTGACAATTGTTCCGGAATCCTGAGCGTGGGGAGGTTCCACCAACGGTCGGCAGCGCGTGGGTTCTAACGGAATGCCTAAGCTCGTCTCCCCTGAGGGTTTTCCTAATGTCTCTGTGCCAGGGAATGCTAGGGGTGATTGCAGGATATCCCAGTGGCCGAGGCTGCCTCCCCAAGGTCAGGAAAGCTTTTTCTCGGACTTCACCTAACAGGGAACTCCTGTGAATGAAGAGAGCTGCGTGGAGTTGTCTCTCGGGCTCCCCCACGCACTGACAATGGTTCCGGAATCCTGAGCGTGGGGAGGTTCCAACAACGGTCGGCAGCGCTTGGGTTCTAACGGAATGCCTAAGCTCGTCTCCCCTGAGGATTTTCCTAATGTCACTGTGTCAGGGAATGCTAGGGGTGATTGCAGGATATCCCAGTGCCCGAGGCTCCCTCCCCAAGGTCAGGAAATTTATTTCTCGGACTTCCCCGAACAGTGAACTCCTGTGAATGAAGAGAGCTGCGTGGATTTGTCTCTCGAGCTCCCCCACGCACTGACAATTTTTCCGGAATCCTGAGCGTGGGGAGGTTCCACCAACGGGCGGCAGCGCGTGGGTTCTAACGGAAAGCCTAAGCTCGTCTCCCCTGAGTGTTTTCCTAATGTGTCTCTGCCAGGGAATGCTAGGGGTGATTGCAGGATATCCCAGTGACCAAGGATGCATCCCAAAAGTCAGAAAAGGTATTTCTCGGACTTCCCCGAAAAGGGAACTCCTGTGACTGAAGAGAGCTGCGTGGAGTTGTCTCTCGAGCTCCCCCACGCACTGACAATTGTTCCGGAATCCTGAGCGTGGGGAGGTTCCACCAACGGTCGGCAGCGCGTGGGTTCAAACGCAATGTCTAAGCTCGTCTCCCCTGAGGTTTTTCCTAATTTCTCTGTGCCAGTGAATGGTAAGTGGGTTTGCAGGATATCCCAGTGACATACGCTGCCTCCCCAAGTTCAGGGTAGGTATTTCCCGGACTTCCCAGAACAGGGAACTCCTGTGAATGAAGAGAGCTGCGTGGAGTTGTCTCTCGAGATCCCCCACGCACTTACAATGGTTCCGGAATCCTGAGCATGGGGAGGTTCCACCAACAGTCGGCAGCGCGTCGGTTCTAACGGAATGCCTAAGCTAGTCTCCCCTGAGGGTTTTCCTAATGTCTCTGTGCCAGGGAATGGTAGGGGGGTTTGCAGGATATCCCAGTGACATACGCTGCCTCCCCAAGTTCAGGGATGTTATTTCCCGGACTTTCCCGAACAGGGAAATCCTGTGAATTAAGAGAGCTGCGTGGAGTTTTCTCTCGAGATCCCCCACGCACTGACAATGGGTCCGGAATCATGAGCGTGGGGAGGTTCCACCAACGGTCGGCAGCGCGTGGGTTCTAACGGAATGCCTAAGCTCGTCTCCCCTGAGGGTTTTCCTAATGTCTCTGAGCCAGGGAATGCTAGGGGTGATTGCAGGATAACCCAGTGACCGAGGCTGCCTCCCCAAATCAGGGAAGGTATATCCCAGACTTCCCCGAACTGGGAACACCTGTGACTGGAGAGAGCTGCGTGGAGTTGTCTCTCGAGCTCCCCCTCGCACTGACAGTGTTTCCGGAATCCTGAGTGTGGGGAGGTTCCACCAACGTTCGGCAGCGCGTAGGTTCTAACGGAATGCCTAAGCTCGTCTCCCCTGAGGGTTTTCCTAATGTCTCTGTGCCAGAGAATGCTAGGGGTGATTGCAGGTTATCCCAGTGACCGTGGCTGCCTCCCCAATGTCAGGAAAGATATTTCTCGGACTTCCCCGAACAGGAAACTCCTGTGAATGAAGAGAGCTGTGTGGAGTTGTCTCTCGAGCTCCCCCACGCACTGACATTAGTTCCGGAATCCTGAGCGTGGGGAAGTTCCACCAACGGTCGGCAGCACGTGGGTTCTAACGGAATGCCTAAGCTCGTCTCCCCTGAGGGTTTTCCTAATTTCACTGTGCCAGGGAATTTTAAGGGGGTTTGCAGGATATCCCAGTTACATACGCTGCCTCCCCAAGGTCAGGGAAGGTATTCCCCGGACTTCCCCGAACAGGGAACTCCTTTGAATGAAGAGAGCTGCGTGGAGTTGTCTCCCGAGATTCCCAACGCACTGACAATGGTTCCGGAATCCTGAGCGTGGGGAGGTTCCACCAACGGTCGGCAGCGTGTGGGTTCTAACGGAATGCCTAAGCTCGTCTCCCCTGAGGGTTTTCCTAATATCTCTGGGCCAGGAAATGCTAGGGGTGATTGCAGGATATCCCAGGGACCGAGGATGCCTCCCCAAGGTCAGGGAAGGTATATCCCAGATTTCCACGAACAGGGAACACCTGTGACTGAAGAGAGCTGCGTCGATTTGTCTCTCGAGCTTCCCCACGCACTGACAATTGTTCCGGAATCCTGAGCGTGGGGAGGTTCCACCAACGGTCGGCAGCGCGTGGGTTCTAACGGAATGCCTAAGCTCGTCTCCCCTGAGGGTTTTCCTAATGTCTCTGTGCCAGGGAATGCTAGGGGTGATTGCAGGATATCCCAGTGGCCGAGGCTGCCTCCCCAAGGTCAGGAAAGCTTTTTCTCGGACTTCACCTAACAGGGAACTCCTGTGAATGAAGAGAGCTGCGTGGAGTTGTCTCTCGGGCTCCCCCACGCACTGACAATGGTTCCGGAATCCTGAGCGTGGGGAGGTTCCAACAACGGTCGGCAGCGCTTGGGTTCTAACGGAATGCCTAAGCTCGTCTCCCCTGAGGATTTTCCTAATGTCACTGTGTCAGGGAATGCTAGGGGTGATTGCAGGATATCCCAGTGCCCGAGGCTCCCTCCCCAAGGTCAGGAAATTTATTTCTCGGACTTCCCCGAACAGTGAACTCCTGTGAATGAAGAGAGCTGCGTGGATTTGTCTCTCGAGCTCCCCCACGCACTGACAATTTTTCCGGAATCCTGAGCGTGGGGAGGTTCCACCAACGGGCGGCAGTGCGTGGGTTCTAACGGAAAGCCTAAGCTCGTCTCCCCTGAGGGTTTTCCTAATGTCTCTGTGCCAGGGAATGGTAGGGGGGTTTGCAGGATATCCCAGTGACATTCGCGGCCTACCCAAGGTCAGGGAATGTATTTCCCGGACTTCCCCGAACAGGGAACCCCTGTGAATGAAGAGAGCTGCGTGGAGTTGTCTCTCGAGCTCCCCCACGCACTGACAATGGTTCCGGAATCCTGAGCGTGGGGAGGTTCCACCAACGGTCGGCAGCGCGTGGGTTCTAGCGGAATGCCTAAGCTCGTCTCCCCTGAGGTTTTTCCTAATGTCTCTGTGCCAGGGAATGCTAGGGGTGATTGCAGGATATCCCAGAGTCCGAGGCTGCCTCCCCAAGGTCAGGGAAGGTATTTCCCGGACTTCCCCGAAAAGGGAACACCTGTGACTGAAGAGAGCTTCGTGGAGTTGTCTCTCGAGTTCCCACACGCACTGACAATTGTTCCGGAATCCTGAGTGTGGGGAGGTTCCACCAACGGTCGGCAGCGCGTGGGTTCTAACGGAATGTCTAAGCTCGTCTCCCCTGAGGGTTTTCCTAATGTCTCTGTGCCAGGGAATGGTAGGTGTGTTTGCAGGATATCCCAGTGACATACGCTGCCTCCACAAGTTCAGGGAAGTTATATCCCGGACTTCCCCGAACAGGGAACTCCTGTGAATGAAGAGAGCTACGTGGAGTTGTCTCTCGAGCTCCCCCACGCACTGACAATGGTTCCGGAATCCTGAGCGGGGGGAGGTTCCACCAAAGTTCGGCAGCGCGTGGGTTTTAACGGAATGCCTAAGCTCGTCTCCCCTGAGGGTTTTCCTAATGTCTCTGTGCCAGTGAATGGTAGGTGGGTTTGCAGGATATCCCAGTGACATACACTGCCTCCCCAAGGTCAGGGAAGGTATTTCCCGGACTTCCCCGAACAGGGAACTCCTGTGACTGAAGAGAGCTCCGTGGTGTTGTCTCTCGAGCTCCCCCACGCACTGACAATATCCGGAATCCTGAGCGTGGGGAGGTTCCGCCAACGGTCGGCAGCACTTGGGTTCTAACGGAATGCCTAAGCTCGTCTCCCCTGAGGGTTTTCCTAATTTGTCTGTGCCAGGGAATGTTAGGGCGGTTTGCAGGATATCCCAGTGAAATACGCTGACTCCCCAAGGTCAGGGAAGGTATTTCCCGGACTTCCCCGAACAGGGAACTCCTGTGAATGAAGAGAACTGCGTGGAGTTGTCTCTCGAGCTCCCCCACGCACTGACAATTGTTCCGGAATCCTGAGCGTGGGGAGGTTCCACCAACGGTCGGCAGCGCGTGGGTTCTTACAAAATGCCTAAGCTCGTCTCCCCTGAGGGTTTTCCTAATGTCTCTGTGCCAGTGAATTTTAGGTGGGTTTGCAGGATATCCCAGTGACATACGCTGCCTCCCCAAGTTCAGGGAAGTTATTTTCCGGACTTCCCCGAACAGGGAACTCCTGTGAATGAAGAGAGCTGCGTGGAGTTGTCTCTCGAGCTCCCCCACGCACTGACAATGTTTCCGGAATCCTGATCGTGGGGAGGTTCCAACAACGTTCAGCAGCGCCTGGGTTCTAACGGAATGCCTAAGCTCGTCTCCCCTGAGGGTTTTCCTAATGTCTCTGTGCCAGGGAATGCTAGGGGTGATTGCAGGATATCCCAGTGACCGAGGCTGCCTCCCCAAAATCAGGGAATATATATCCCAGACTTCCACGAACAGGGAACTCCTGTGAGTGAAGAGAGCTGCGTGGAATTGTCTCTCGAGCTCCCCCACGCACTGACAATGGTTCCGGAATCCTGAGCGTGGGGAGGTTCCGCCAAAGGTCGGCAGCACTTGGGTTCTAACGGAATGCCTAAGCTCGTCTCCCCTGAGGGTTTTCCTAATGTGTCTGTGCCTGGGAATGGTAGGGGGGTTTGCAGGATATCCAAGTGACATACGCTGCCTCCCCAAGGTCAGGGAAGGAATTTCCCGGACTTACCCGAACAGGGAACTCCTGTGAATGAAGAGAGCTGCGTGGAGTTGTCTCTCGAGCTCCCCCACGCACTGACAATTGTTCCAGAATCCTGAGCGTGGGGAGGTTCCGCCAACGGTCGGCAGCGCGTGGGTTCTAACGGAATGCCTAAGCTCGTCTCCCCTGAGGGTTTTCCTAAAATCTCTTTGCCAGGGAATGCTAGGGGGGTTTGCAGGATATCCCAGTGACATATGCTGCTTCCCCAAGTTCAGGGAAGCTATTTCCCGGACTTCCCCGAACAGGGAACTCCTGTGAATGAAGGGAGCTGCGTGGAGTTGTCTCTCGAGCTCCCCCACGCACTGACAATTGTTCCGAAATCCTGAGCGTGGGGAGGTTCCACCAACGGTCGGCAGCGCGTGGGTTCTAACGGAATGCCTAAGTTCGTCTCCCCTGAGGGTTTTCCTAATGTCTCTGTGCCAGGGAATGCTAGGGGTAATTGCAGGATATCCCAGTGACCGAGGCTGCCTCCCCAAGTTCAGGAAAGGTATTTCTCGGACTTCCCCGAACAGGGAACTCCTGTGAATGAAGAGAGCTGCGTGGAGTTGTCTCTCGAGCTCCCCCACGCACTGACAATGGTTCCGGAATCCTGAGCGTGGGGAGGTTCCACCAACGTTCGGCAGCGCTTGGGTTCAAACGGAATGCCTAAGCTAGTCTCCCCTGTGGGTTTTCCTAATGTCTCTGTTCCAGGGAATGCTAGGGGTGATTGCAGGATATCCCAGTGACCGAGGCTGCCTCCCCAAGGTCAGGGAAGGTAATTCCCGGACTTCCCCGAACAGGGAACACCTGTGACTGAAGAGAGCTGCGTGGAGTTGTCTCTCGAGCTCCCCCACGCACTGACAATTTTTCCGGAATCCTGAGCGTGGCGAGGTTCCACCAACGGTCGGCAGCGCGTGTGTTCTAACGGAATGCCTAAGCTCGTCTCCCCTGAGGGTTTTCCTAATATCTCTGTGCCAGGGAATGTTAGGGGGGTTTGCAGGATATCCCAGTGACATACGCTGCCTCCCCAAGTTCAGGGAAGGTATTTCCCGGACTTCCCCGAACAGGGAACTCCTGTGAGTGAAGATAGCTGCGTGGAGTTGTCTCTCGAGCTCCCCCACGCACTGACAATGGTTCCGGAATCCTGAGCGTGGGGAGGTTCCACCAACGGTCGGCAGCGCGTGGGTTCTAACGAAATGCCTAAGCTCGTCTCCCCTGAGGGTTTTCCTAATGTCTCTGTGCCAGGGAATGGTAGGGGGGTTTGCAGGATATCCCAGTGACATACGCTGCCTCCCCAATTTCAGGGAATGTATTTCCCGGACTTCCCCGAACAGGGAAATCCTGTGAATGAAGAGAGCTACGTGGAGTTTTCTCTCGAGCTCCCCCACGCACTGACAATTGTTCCGGAATCCTGAGCGTGAGGAGGTTCCACCAACGGTCGGCAGCGCGTGGGTTCTAACGGAATGCCTAAGCTCGTCTCCCCTGAGGGTTTTCCTAATGTCTCTGTGCCAGGGAATGGTAGGTGTGTTTGCAGGTTATCCCAGTGACATACGCTGCCTCCCCAAGGTCAGGGAAGTTATTTCCCGGACTTGTCCGAACAGGGAACTCCTGTGAATGAAGAGAGCTGCGTGGAGTTGTGTCTCGAGCTCCCCCACGCACTGACAATGGTTCCGGAATCCTGAGCCTGGGTAGGTTCCACCAACGGTCGGCAGCGCGTGGGTTCTAACGGAATGCCTAAGCTCGTCTCCCCTGAGGTTTTTCCTAATGTCTCTGAGCCAGGGAATGGTAGGGGTGATTGCAGGATAACCCAGTGAACGAGGCTGCCTCCCCAAGTTCAGGAAAGGTATTTCTCGGACTTCCCCGAACAGGGAACTCCTGTGAATGAAGAGAGCTGCGTGGAGTTGTCTCTCGAGCTCCCCCACGCACTGACAATTGTTCCGGAATCCTGAGCGTGGGTAGGTTCCACCAACGGTCGGCAGCGCGTGGGTTCTAACGGAATGTCTAAGCTCGTTTCCCCTGAGGGTTTTCCTAATGTCTCTGTGCCAGTGAATGGTAGGTGGGTTTGCAGGATATCCCAGTGACATACGCTGCCTCCCCAAGTTCAGGGAAGATATTTCCTGGACTTCCCCAAACATGAAACTCATGTGAATGAAGAGAGCTGCGTGGAGTTGTCTCTCGAGCTCCCCCACGCACTGACAATGGATCCGGAATCCTGAGCGTGGGGAGGTTCCACCAACGGTCGGCAGCGCGTGGGTTCTAACGGAATGCCTAAGCTCGTCTCCCCTGAGTGTTTTCCTAATGTCTCTGAGCCAGGGAATTCTAGGGGTGATTGCAGGATATCCCAGTGACCGAGGCTGCCTCCCCAAGTTCAGGGAAGGTATATCCCAGACTTCCACGAACAGGGAACACCTGTGACTGAAGAGAGCTGCGTGGAATTGTCTCTCGAGCTCCCCCACGCACTGACAATGTATCCGGAATCCTGAGCGTGGGGAGGTTCCACCAACGGTCGGCAGCGCGTGGGTTCTAACGGAATGCCTAAGCTCGTCTCACCTGAGGGTTTTCCAATTGTCTCTGTTTCAGGGAATGCTAGGGGTGATTGCAGGATATCCCAGTGAACGAGGCTGAATCCCCAAGTTCAGGAAAGGTATTTCTCGGACTTCCCCGAACAGGGAACTCCTGTGAATTAAGAGAGCTGCGTGGAGTTGTCTCTCGAGCTCCCCCACGCACTGACAATTGTTCCGGAATCCTGAGCGTGGGGAGGTTCCACCAACGGTCGCCAGGGCGTGGGTTCTAACGGAATGTCTAAGCTCGTCTCCGCTGAGGGTTTTCCTAATGTCTCTGTGCCAGTGAATGGTAGGTGGGTTTGCAGGATATCCCAGTGAAATACGCTGCCTCCCCAAGTTCAGGGAAGATATTTCCTGGACTTCCCCAAACATGAAACTCCTGTGAATGAAGAGAGCTGCGTGGAGTTTTCTCTCGAGCTCCCCCACGCACTGACAATGGATCCGGAATCCTGAGCGTGGGGAGGTTCCACCAACGGTCGGCAGCACGTGGGTTCTAACGGAATGCCTAAGCTCGTATCCCCTGAGGGTTTTCCTAATGTCTCTGTGCCAGGGAATGCTAGGGGTGATTGCAGGATATCCCAGTGAACGAGGCTGCCTCCCCAAGTTCAGGGAAGTTATTTCCCGGACTTCCCCGTACAGGGACCTCCTGTGACTGAAGAGAGCTGCGTGGAGTTTTCTCTCGAGCTCCCCCACGCACTGACAATGGTTCCGGAATACTGAGCTTGGGGAGGATCCACCAACGGTCGTCAGCGCGTGGGTTCTAACGGAATGCCTAAGCTCGTCTCCCCTGAGGGTTTTCCTAATGTCTCTGTGCCAGGGAATTGTAGGGGGGTTTGCAGGATATCCCAGTGACATACGCTGCCTCCCCAAGGTCAGGGAAGGTATTTCCCGGACTTCCCCGAACAGGGAACTCCTGTGAATGAAGAGAGCTGCTTGGAGTTGTCTCTCGAGCTCCCCCACGCACTGACAATGGTTCCGGAATCCTGAGCGTGGGGAGGTTCCACCAACGGTCGGCAGCGCGTGGGTTCTAACGGAATACCTAAGCTCGTGTCCCCTGTGGGTTTTCCTAATGTCTCTGTGCCAGGGAATGCTAGGGGGGTTTGCAGGATTTCCCAGTGACATACGCTGCCTCCCCAAGTTCAGGGAAGGTATTTCCCGGACTTCCCCGAACAGGGAACTCCTGTGAATGAAGAGAGCTGAGTGGAGTTGTCTCTCGAGCTCCCCCACGCACTGACAATGGTTCCGGAATCCTGAGCTTGTGGAGGTTCCACCAACGTTCGGCAGCACGTGGGTTCTAACGGAATGCAAAAGCTCGTCTCCCCTGAGGGTTTTCCTAATGTCTCTGTGCCAGAGAATGGTAGGGGGGTTTGCAGGATATCCCAGTGACATACGCTGCCTCCCCAAGGTCAGGGAAGTTATTTCCCGGACTTCCCCGAACAGGGAACTGCTGTGAATGAAGAGAGCTGCGTGGAGTTGTCTCTCGAGCTCCCCCACGCACTGACAATGGTTCCGGAATCCTGAGCGTGGGGAGGTTCCACCAACGGTCGGCAGCGCGTGGGTTCTAACGGAATGCCTAAGCTCGTCTCCCCTGAGGGTTTTCCTAATGTCTCTGTGCCAGGGAATGGTAGTGGGGTTTGCAGGATATCCCAGTGACATATGCTGCCTCCACAAGTTCAGGGAAGTTATTTCCCGGACTTCCCCGAACAGGGAAATCCTGTGAATGAAGAGAGCTTCGTGGAGTTGTCTCTCGAGCTCCGCCACGCACTGACAATGGTTCCGGAATCCTGAGCGTGGGGAGGTTCCACCAACGGTCGGCAGCGCTTGGGTTCTAACGGAATGCCTAAGCTCGTCTCCCCTGAGGGTTTTCCTAATGTCTCTGTGCCAGGGAATGCTAGGTGTGATTGCAGGATATCCCAGTGTCCGAGGCTGCCTCACCAAGGTCAGGTAAGGTATATCCCAGAGTTCCAAAAACAGGGAACACCTGTGACTGAAGAGAGCTGCGTGGAGTTGTCTCTCGAGCTCCACCACGCACTGACAATATCCGGAATCCTGAGCGTGGGGAGGTTCCACCAACGGTCGGCAGCGCGTGGGTTCTAACGGAAAGCCTAAGCTCGTCTCCCCTGAGGGTTTTCCTAATGTCTCTGTGCCAGGGAATGGTAGGGGGGTTTGCAGAATATCCCAGTGACATAATGTGCCTCCCCAAGGTCAGGGAAGGTATTTCCCGGACTTCCCCGAACAGGGAACTCCTGTGAATGAAGAGAGCTGCGTGGAGTTTTCTCTCGAGCTCCTCCACGCACTGACAATGTTTCCGGAATCCAGAGCGTGCGGAGGTTCCACCAACGGTCGGCAGCGCGTGGTTTCTAACGGAATGCCTAAGCTCGTCTCCCCTGAGTGTTTTCCTAATGTCTCTGTGCCAGGGAAAGTTAGGGGGGTTTGCAGGTTATCCCAGTGACAGAGGCTGCCTTCCCAAGGTCAGGGAAGGTATTTCCCGGACTTCCCCGAACAGGGAACTCCTGTGAATGAAGAGAGCTGCGTGGAGTTGTGTCTCGAGCTCCCCCACGCACTGACAATGGTTCCGGAATCCTGAGCGTGGGGAGGTTCCACCAACGGTCGGCAGCGCGTGGGTTCTAACGGAATGCCTAAGCTCGTCTCCCCTGAGTGTTTTCCTAATGTCTCTGAGCCAGGGAATTCTAGGGGTGATTGCAGGATATCCCAGTGACCGAGGCTGCCTCCCCAAGTTCAGGGAAGGTATATCCCAGACTTCCACGAACAGGGAACACCTGTGACTGAAGAGAGCTGCGTGGAATTGTCTCTCGAGCTCCCCCACGCACTGACAATGTATCCGGAATCCTGAGCGTGGGGAGGTTCCACCAACGGTCGGCAGCGCGTGGGTTCTAACGGAATACCTAAGCTCGTCTCCCCTGAGGGTTTTCCTAATGTCTCTGTGTCAGGGAATGCTAGCGGTGATTGCAGGATATCCCAGTGAACGAGGCTGCCTCCCCAAGTTCAGGGAAGATATTTCCCGGACTTCCCCGTACAGGGAACACCTGTGAGTGAAGAGAGCTGCGTGGAGTTGTCTCTCGAGCTCCCACACGCACTGACAATTTTTCCGGAATCCTGAGCGTGGGGAAGTTCCAAGAACGGTCGGCAGCGCGTGGGTTCAAACGGAATACCTAAGCTCGTCTCCCCTGAGGGTTTTCCAATTGTCTCTGTTTCAGGGAATGCTAGGGGTGATTGCAGGATATCCCAGTGAACGAGGCTGACTCCCCAAGTTCAGGAAAGGTATTTCTCGGACTTCCCCGAACAGGGAACTCCTGTGAATGAAGAGAGCTGCGTGGAGTTGTCTCTCGAGCTCCCCCACGCACTGACAATTGTTCCGGAATCCTGAGCGTGGGGAGGTTCCACCAACGGTCGCCAGCGCGTGGGTTCTAACGGAATGTCTAAGCTCGTCTCCGCTGAGGGTTTTCCTAATGTCTCTGTGCCAGTGAATGGTAGGTGGGTTTGCAGGATATCCCAGTGAAATACGCTGCCTCCCCAAGTTCAGGGAAGATATTTCCTGGACTTCCCCAAACATGAAACTCCTGTGAATGAAGAGAGCTGCGTGGAGTTTTCTCTCGAGCTCCCCCACGCACTGACAATGGATCCGGAATCCTGAGCGTGGGGAGGTTCCACCAACGGTCGGCAGCACGTGGGTTCTAACGGAATGCCTAAGCTCGTATCCCCTGAGGGTTTTCCTAATGTCTCTGTGCCAGGGAATGCTAGGGGTGATTGCAGGATATCCCAGTGACCGAGGCTGCCTCCCCAAGTTCAGGAAAGTTATTTCTCGGACTTCCCCGAACAGGGAACTCCTGTGAATGAAGAGAGCTGCGTGGAGTTGTCTCTCGAGCTCCCCCACGCACTGACAATGGTTCCGGAATCCTGAGCATGGGGAGGTTCCACCAACGATAGGCAGCGCGTGGGTTCTAACGGAATGTCTAAGCTCGTCTCCCCTGAGTATTTTCCAAATGTCTCTGTGCCAGTGAATGGTAGGTGGGTTTGCAGAATATCCCAGTGACATACGCTGCCTCCCCAAGGTCAGGGAAGATATTTCCCGAACTTCCCCGAACAGGGAACTCCTGTGAATGAAGAGAGCTGCGTGGAGTTGTCTCTCGAGCTCCCCCACGCACTGACAATGGTTCCGGAATCCGGAGCGTGGGGAGGTTCCACCAACGGTCGGCAGCGCGTGGGTTCTAACGGAATGCCTTAGCTCGTCTCCCCTGAGGTTTTCCTAATGTGTCTGTGCCAGGGAATGTTAGGGGAGTTTGCAGGATATCCCAGTGACATACGCTGCCTCCCCAAGTTCAGGGAAGTTATTTCCCGGACTTCCCCGTACAGGGACCTCCTGTGAATGAAGAGAGCTGCGTGGAGTTTTCTCTCGAGCTCCCCCACGCACTGACAATGGTTCCGGAATACTGAGCTTGGGGAGGATCCACCAACGGTCGTCAGCGCGTAGGTTCTAACGGAATGCCTAAGCTCGTCTCCCCTGAGGGTTTTCCTAATGTCTCTGTGCCAGGGAATTGTAGGGGGGTTTTCAGGATATCCCAGTGACATACGCTGCCTCCCCAAGGTCAGGGAAGGTATTTCCGGGACTTCCCCGAACAGGGAACTCCTGTGAATGAAGAGAGCTGCGTGGAGTTGTCTCTCGAGCTCCCCCACGCACTGACAATGGTTCCGGAATCCTGAGCGTGGGGAGGTTCCACCAACGGTCGGCAGCGCGTGGGTTCTAACGGAATACCTAAGCTCGTGTCCCCTGTGGGTTTTCCTAATGTCTCTGTGCCAGTGAATGGTAGGTGGGTTTGCAGGATATCCCAGTGACATACGCTGCCTCCCCAAGTTCAGGGAAGGTATTTCCCGGACTTCCCCGAACAGGGAACTCCTGTGAATGAAGAGAGCTGAGTGGAGTTGTCTCTCGAGCTCCCCCACGCACTGACAATGGTTCCGGAATCCTGAGCGTGTGGAGGTTCCACCAACGTTCGGCAGCACGTGGGTTCTAACGGAATGCAAAAGCTCGTCTCCCCTGAGGGTTTTCCTAATGTCTCTGTGCCAGGGAATGGTAGGGGGGTTTGCAGGATATCCCAGTGACATACGCTGCCTCCCCAAGGTCAGGGAAGTTATTTCCCGGACTTCCCCGAACAGGGAACTGCTGTGAATGAAGAGAGCTGCGTGGAGTTGTCTCTCGAGCTCCCCCACGCACTGACAATGGTTCCGGAATCCTGAGCGTGGGGAGGTTCCACCAACGGTCGGCAGCGCGTGGGTTCTAACGGAATGCCTAAGCTGGTCTCCCCTGAGGGTTTTCCTAATGTCTCTGTGCCAGGGAATGGTAGTGGGGTTTGCAGGATATCCCAGTGACATATGCTGCCTCCACAAGTTCAGGGAAGGTATTTCCCGGACTTCCCCGAACAGGGAAATCCTGTGAATGAAGAGAGCTTCGTGGAGTTGTCTCTCGAGCTCCGCCACGCACTGACAATGGTTCCCGAATCCTGAGCGTGGGGAGGTTCCACCAACGGTCGGCAGCGCGTGGGTTCTAAAGGAATGCCTAAGCTCGCCTCTCCTGAGGGTTTTCCTAATGTCTCTGTGCCAGGGAATGCTAGGGGTGATTGCAGGTTATCCCAGTGACCGAGGCTGCCTCCCCAAGATCAGAGAAGGTCTATCCCAGACTTCCAAGAACAGGGAACACCTGTGACTGAAGAGAGCTGCGTCGAGTTGTCTCTCGAGCTCCCCCACGCACTGACAATGGTTCCGGAATCCTGAGCGTGGGGAGGTTCCACCAACGGTCGGCAGCGCTTGGGTTCTAACGGAATGCCTAAGCTCGTCTCCCCTGAGGGGTTTCATAATGTCTCTGAGCCAGGGAATGCTAGGGGTGATTGCAGGTTATCCCAGTGACCGAGGCTGCCTCCCCAAGATCAGAGAAGGTCTATCCCAGAGTTCTACGAACAGGGAACACCTGTGACTGAAGAGAGTTGCGTGGAGTTGTCTCTCGAGCTTCCCCACGCACTGACAATGGTTCCGGAATCCTGAGCGTGGGGAGGTTCCACCAACGGTCGGCAGCGCGTGGGTTCTAACGGAATGCCTAAGCTCGTCTCCCCTGAGGGTTTTCCTAATGTGTCTGTGCCAGGGAATGGTAGGGGGGTTTGCAGGATATCCCAGTGACATACGCTGTCTCCTCAAAGTCAGGGAAGTTATTTCCCAGACTTACCCGAACAGGGAACTCCTGTGAATGAAGAGAGCTGCGTGGAGTTTTCTCCCGAGCTCCCCCACGCACTGACAATGGTTCTGGAATCTTGAGAGTGTGGAGGTTCCACCAACGGTCGGCAGCGCGTGGGTTCTAACGGAATGCCTAAGCTCGTCTCCCCTGAGGGTTTTCCTAATTTCTCTGTGCCTGGGAATGTTAGGGGGGTTTGCAGGATATCCCAGTGATATACGCTGCCTCCCCAAGGTCAGGGAAGGTATTTCCCGGACTTCCCCCGTACAGGGAACTCCTGTGAATGAAGAGAGCTGCGTGGAGTTTTCTCTCGAGCTCCCCCACGCACTGACAATGTTTCCAGAATCCTGAGCGTGGGGAGGTTCCACCAACGGTCGGCAGCGCGTGGGTTCTAACGGAATGCATAAGCTCGACTCCCCTGAGTATTTTCCTAATGTCTCTGTGCCAGGGAATGGTAGGGGCGTTTGCAGGATATCCCAGTGTCCGAGGCTGCCTCCCCAAGTTAAGGAAAGGTATTTCCCGGACTTCTCCGAACATGGAACTCCTGTGAATGAAGAGAGCTGCGTGGAGTTGTCTCTCGAGCTCCCCCACGCACTGACAATGGTTCCGGAATCCTGAGCGTGGGGAGGTTCCACCAACGGTCGGCAGCGCGTGGGTTCTAACGGAATGCCTAAGCTCGTCTCCCCTGAGAGTTTTCCTAATGTGTCTGTGCCAGGGAATGGTAGGGGGGTTTGCAGGATATCCCAGTGACATACGCTGCCTCCCCAAGTTCAGGGAAGGTATTTCCCGGACTTCCCCGAACAGGGAACTCCTGTGAATGAAGAGAGCTGCGTGGAGTTTTCTCTCGAGCTTCCCCACGCACTGACAATGATTCCGGAATCCTGAGCGTGGGGAGGTTCCACCAACGGTCGGCAGCGCGTGGGTTCTAAAGGAATGCCTAAGCTCGTCTCCCGTGTGGCTTTTCCTAATGTCTCTGTGCCAGGGAATGCTAGGGGTGATTGCAGGTTATCCCAGTGACCGAGGCTGCCTCCCCAAGGTCAGGGAAGGGATTTCCCGGACTTCCCCGAACAGGGAACACCTGTGACTGAAGAGAGCTGCGTGGAGTTGTCTCTCGAGCTAGCCCACGCACTGACAATGGTTCCTGAATCCTGAGCGTGGGGAGGTTCCACCAACGGTCGGCAGCGTGTGGGTTCTAACGGAATGCATAAGCTCGTCTCCCCTGTGGGTTTTCCTAATGTCTCTGTGCCAGGGAATGTTTGGGGGGTTTGCAGGATATCCCAGTGACATACGCTGCCTCCCCAAGTTCAGGGAAGGTATTTTTCGGACTTCCCCGAACAGGGAACTCCTGTGAATGAAGAGAGCTGCGTGGAGTTGTCTCTCGAGCTCCCCCACGCACTGACAATGGTTCCGGGATCCTGAGCGTGGGGAGGTTCCACCAACGGTCGGCAGCGCGTGGGTTCTAACGGAATGCCTAATCTCGTCTCCCCTGAGGGTTTTCCTAATGTCTCTGTGCCAGGAAATGGTAGGCGGGTTTGCAGGATATCCCAGTGACAAACGCTGCCTCCCCAAAGTCAGGGAAGGTATTTCCCGGACTTCCCCGAACAGGGAACTCCTGTGAATGAAGAGAGCTGCGTGGAGTTTCCTTTCGAGCTCACCCAAGCACTGACAATGGTTCCGGAATCCTGAGCGTGGGGAGGTTCCACCAACGGTCGGCAGCGCGTGGGTTCTAACGGAATGGCTAAGCTCGACTCCCCTGAGCATTTTCCTAATGTCTCTGTGCCAGGGAATGGTAGGGGCGTTTGCAGGATATCCCAGTGTCCGAGGCTGCCTCCCCAAGTTAAGGAAAGGTATTTCCCGGACTTCTCCGAACAGGGAACTCCTGTGAATTGAGAGAGCTGCGTGGAGTTGTCTCTCGAGCTCCCCCACGCACTGACAATGGTTCCGGAATACTGAGCGTGGGGAGGTTCCACCAACGGTCGGCAGCGCGTGGGTTCTAACGGAATGCCTAAGCTCGTCTCCCCTGAGAGTTTTCCTAATGTGTCTGTGCCAGGGAATGGTAGGGGGGTTTGCAGGATATCCCAGTGACATACGCTGCCTCCCCAAGTTCAGGGAAGGTATTTCCCGGACTTCCCCGAACAGGGAACTCCTGTGAATGAAGAGAGCTGCGTGGAGTTGTCTCTCGAGCTTCCCCACGCACTGACAATGGTTCTGGAATCCTGAGCGTGGGGAGGTTCCACCAACGGTCGGCAGCGCGTGGGTTCTAAAGGAATGCCTAAGCTCGTCTCCCGTGTGGCTTTTCCTAATGTCTCTGTGCCAGGGAATGCTAGGGGTGATTGCAGGATATCCCATTGAACGAGGCTGCCTCACCAAGGTCAGGGAAGGGATTTCCCGGACTTCCCCGAACAGGGAACACCTGTGACTGAAGAGAGCTGCGTGGAGTTGTCTCTCGAGCTCCCCCACGCACTGACAATGGTTCCGGGATCCTGAGCGTGGGGAGGTTCCACCAACGGTCGTCAGCGCGTTGGTTCTAACGGAATGCCTAAGCTCGTCTCCCCTGAGGGTTTTCCTAATGTCTCTGTGCCAGGGAATGGTAGGCGGGTTTGCAGGATATCCCAGTGACAAACGCTGCCTCCCCAAAGTCAGGGAAGGTATTTCCCGGACTTCCCCGAACAGGGAACTCCTGTGAATGAAGAGAGCTGCGTGGGGTTGCCTCTCGAGCTCAAACACGCACTGACAATGGTTCCGGAATCCTGAGCGTGGGGAGGTTCCACCAACGGTCGGCAGCGCGTGGGTTCTAAAGGAATGCCTAAGCTCGTCTCCCCTGAGGTTTTTCCTAATGTATCTGTGCCAGGGAATGCTAGGGGTGATTGCAGGATATCCCAGTGAACGAGGCTGCCTCCCCAAGGTCAGGGAAGGTTTTTCCCGGACTTCCCCGAACAGGGAACTCCTGTGAATGAAGAGAGCTGCGTGGAGTTTTCTCTCGAGCTCCCCCACGCACTGACAATGGTTCCGGAATCCTGAGCGTGGGGAGGTTCCACCAACTGTCGGCAGCGCGTGGGTTCTAACGGAATGCCTAAGCTCGTCTCCCCTGAGGTTTTTCCTAATTTCTCTGTGCCAGGGAATGGTAGGGGGTTTTGCAGTATATCCCAGTGTCATACGCTGCCTCCCCAAGTCAGGGAAGTTATTTCCCGGACTTCCCCGTACAGGGAACTCCTGTGAATAAAGAGAGCTGCGTGGAGTTGTCTCTCGAGCTCCCCCACGCACTGACAATGGTTCCGGAATCCTGAGCGTGGGGAATTGCACCAACGGTCGGCAGCGCGTGGGTTCTAACGGAATGCCTAAGCTCGTCTCCCCTGAGGGGTTTCATAATGTCTCTGAGCCAGGGAATGCTAGGGGTGATTGCAGGTTATCCCAGTGACCGAGGCTGCCTCCCCAAGATCAGAGAAGGTCTATCCCAGAGTTCTACGAACAGGGAACACCTGTGACTGAAGAGAGCTGCGTGGAGTTGTCTCTCGAGCTCCCCCACGCACTGACAATGGTTCCGGAATCCTGAGCGTGGGGAAGTTCCACCAACGGTCGGCAGCGCGTGGGTTCTAACGGAATGCCTAAGCTCGTCTCCCCTGAGGGTTTTCCTAATGTCTCTGTGCCAGGGAATGGTTGGGGGGTTTGCAGGATATCCCAGTGACATACGCTGCCTCCCCAAGTTCAGGGAAGGTATTTCCCGGACTTCCCCGAACAGGGAACTCCTGTGAATGAAGAGAGCTGCGTGGAGTTGTCTCTCGAGCTCCCCCACGCACTGACAATGTTTCCGGAATCCTGAGCGTAGGGAGGTTCCCACAACGGTCGGCAGCGCGTGGGTTCTAACGGAATGCCTAAGCTCGTCTCCCCTGAGGGTTTTCCTAATGTCTCTGTGCCAGGAAATGGTAGGCGGGTTTGCAGGATATCCCAGTGACAAACGCTGCCTCCCCAAAGTCAGGGAAGGTATTTCCCGGACTTCCCCGAACAGGGAACTCCTGTGAATGAAGAGAGCTGCGTGGAGTTTCCTCTCGAGCTCACCCACGCACTGACAATGGTTCCGGAATCCTGAGCGTGGGGAGGTTCCACCAACGGTCGGCAGCGCGTGGTTTCTAACGGAATGGCTAAGCTCGACTCCCCTGAGTATTTTCCTAATGTCTCTGTGCCAGGGAATGGTAGGGGCGTTTGCAGGATATCCCAGTGTCCGAGGCTGCCTCCCCAAGTTAAGGAAAGTTATTTCCCGGACTTCTCCGAACAGGGAACTCCTGTGAATTGAGAGAGCTGCGTGGAGTTGTCTCTCGAGCTCCCCCACGCACTGACAATGGTTCCGGAATACTGAGCGTGGGGAGGTTCCACCAACGGTCGGCAGAGCGTGGGTTCTAACGGAATGCCTAAGCTCGTCTCCCCTGAGAGTTTTCCTAATGTGTCTGTGCCAGGGAATGGTAGGGGTGTTTGCAGGATATCCCAGTGACATACGCTGCCACCCCAAGTTCAGGGAAGGTATTTCCCGGACTTCCCCGAACAGGGAACTCCTGTGAATGAAGAGAGCTGCGTGGAGTTGTCTCTCGAGCTTCCCCACACACTGACAATGGTTCTGGAATCCTGAGCGTGGGGAGGTTCCACCAACGGTCGGCAGCGCGTGGGTTCTAAAGGAATGCCTAAGCTCGTCTCCCGTGTGGCTTTTCCTAATGTCTCTGTGCCAGGGAATGCTAGGGGTGATTGCAGGATATCCCAGTGAACGAGGCTGCCTCCCCAAGGTCAGGGAAGGTATTTCCCGGACTTCCCCGAACAGGGAACACCTGTGACTGAAGAGAGCTGCGTGGAGTTGTCTCTCGAGCTAGCCCACGCACTGACAATGGTTCCTGAATCCTGAGCGTGGGGAGGTTCCACCAACGGTCGGCAGCGCGTGGGTTCTAACGGAATGCATAAGCTCGTCTCCCCTGTGGGTTTTCCTAATGTCTCTGTGCCAGGGAATGGTTGGGGGGTTTGCAGGATATCCCAGTGACATACGCTGCCTCCCCAAGTTCAGGGAAGGTATTTTTCGGACTTCCCCGAACAGGGAACTCCTGTGAATGAAGAGAGCTGCGTGGAGTTGTCTCTCGAGCTCCCCCACGCACTGACAATGGTTCCGGGATCCTGAGCGTGGGGAGGTTCCACCAACGGTCGTCAGCGCGTTGGTTCTATCGGAATGCCTAAGCTCGTCTCCCCTGAGGGTTTTCCTAATGTCTCTGTGCCAGGGAATGGTAGGCGGGTTTGCAGGATATCCCAATGACAAACGCTGCCTCCCCAAAGTCAGGGAAGGTATTTCCCGGACTTCCCCGAACAGGGAACTCCTGTGAATGAAGAGAGCTGCGTGGGGTTGCCTCTCGAGCTCACCCACGCACTGACAATGGTTCCGGAATCCTGAGCGTGGGGAGGTTCCACCAACGGTCGGCAGCGCGTGGGTTTTAAAGGAATGCCTAAGCTCGTCTCCCCTGAGGTTTTTCCTAATATATCTGTGCCAGGGAATGCTAGGGGTGATTGCAGGATATCCCAGTGAACGAGGCTGCCTCCCCAAGGTCAGGGAAGGTATTTCCCGGACTTCCCCGAACAGGGAACTCCTGTGAATGAAGAGAGCTGCGTGGAGTTTTCTCTCGAGCTCCCCCACGCACTGACAATGGTTCCGGAATCCTGAGCGTGGGGAGGTTCCACCAACTGTCGGCAGCGCGTGGGTTCTAACGGAATGCCTAAGCTCGTCTCCCCTGAGGTTTTTCCTAATTTCTCTGTGCCAGGGAATGGTAGGGGGTTTTGCAGTATATCCCAGTGACATACGCTGCCTCCCCAAGTCAGGGAAGTTATTTCCCGGACTTCCCCGAACAGGGAACTCCTGTGAATAAAGAGAGCTGCGTGGAGATGTCTCTCGAGCTCCCCCACGCACTGACAATGGTTCCGGAATCCTGAGCGTGGGGAAGTTCCACCAACGGTCGGCAGCGCGTGGGTTCTAACGGAATGCCTAAGCTCGTCTCCCCTGAGGGTTTTCCTAATGTCTCTGTGCCAGGGAATGGTTGGGGGGTTTGCAGGATATCCCAGTGACATACGCTGCCTCCCCAAGTTCAGGGAAGGTATTTCCCGGACTTCCCCGAACAGGGAACTCCTGTGAATGAAGAGAGCTGCGTGGAGTTGTCTCTCGAGCTCCCCCACGCACTGACAATGTTTCCGGAATCCTGAGCGTGGGGAGGTTCCAACAACGGTCGGCAGCGCGTGGGTTCTAACGGAATACCTAAGCTCGTCTCCCCTGAGGGTTTTCCTAATGTCTCTCTGCCAGGGAATGCTAGGGGTGATTGCAGGATATCCCAGTGACCGAGGCTGCCTCCCCAAGGTCAGGAAAGTTATTTCTCGGACTTCCCCGAACAGGGAACTCCTGTGAATGAAGAGAGCAGCGTGGAGTTTTCTCTCGAGCTCCCCCACGCACTGACAATGGTTCCGGAATCCTGAGCGTGGGGAGGTTCCACCAACGGTCGGCAGTGCGTGGGTTCTAACGGAATGTCTAAGCTCGTCTCCCCTGAGGGTTTTCCTAATGGCTCTGTGCCAGTGAATGGTAGGTGGGTTGCAGGATATCCCAGTGACATACGCTGCCTCCCAAAGTTCATGGAAGGTATTTCCCGGACTTCCCCGAACAGGGAACTCCTGTGAATGAAGAGAGCTGCGTGGAGTTGTCTCTCGAGCTCCCCCACGCACTGACAATGGTTCCGGAATCCTGAGCGTGGGGAGGTTCCACCAACGGTCGGCAGCGCGTGGGTTCTAACGGAATGCCTAAGCTCGTATTCCCTGAGGGTTTTTCTAATATCTCTGTGCCAGGGAATGCTAGGGGTGATTGCAGGATATCCCAGTGACCGAGGCATCCTCCCCAAGGTCAGAGAAGGTATTTCCCAAACTCCCCGAACAGGGAACACCTGTGACTGAAGAGAGCTGCGTGGAGTTGTCTCTCGAGCTCCCCCACGCACTGACAATGGTTCCGGAATCCTGAGCGTGGGGAGGTTCCACCAACGGTCGGCAGCGCGTGGGTTCTAACGGAATGCCTAAGCTCGTCTCCCCTGAAGTTTTTCCTAATGTCTCTGTGCCAGGGAATGGTAGGGGGGTTTGCAGGTTATCCCAGTGACATACGCTGCCTCCCCAAGGTCAGTGAAGGTATTTCCCGGACTTCCCCGAACAGGGAACTCCTGTGAATGAAGAGAGATGCGTGGAGTTGTCTCTCGATCTCCCCCATGCACTGACAATGATTACGGAATCCTGAGCGTGGGGAGGTACCACCAACGTTCGGCAGCGCGTGGGTTCTAACGGAATGCCTATGCTCGTCTCCCCTGAGGGTTTTCCTAATGTGTCTGTGCCAGGGAATGGTAGGGGGGTTTGCAGGATATCCCAGTGACATACGTTGCCTCCCCAAGGTCAGGGAAGGTGTTTCCCGGGCTTACCCGAACAGGGAACTGCTGTGAATGAAGAGAGCTGCGTGGAGTTTTCTCTCGAGCTCCCCCACGCTCTGACAATGGTTCCGGAATCCTGAGCTTGGGGAGGTTCCACCAACAGTCGGCAGCGCATGGGTTCTAACGGAATGCCTATGCTCGTCTCCCCTGAGGGTTTTCCTAATGTCTCTGTGCCAGGGAATGTTAGGGGGGTTTGCAGGATATCCCAGTGACATACGCTGACTCCCCAAGGTCAGGGAAGTTATTTCCAGTACTTCCCCGAGCAGGGAACTCCTGTGAATGAAGAGAGCTGCGTGGTGTTGTCTCTCGAGCTCCCCCACGCACTGACAATGGTTCCGGAATCCTGAGCGTGGGGAGTTTACACCAACGGTCGGCAGCTCGTGGGTTCTAACGGAATGCCTAAGCTCGTCTCCCTTGAGGGTTTTCCTAATGTCTCTGTGCCAGGGAATGGTAGGGGGGTTTGCAGGATATCCCAGTGACATACGCTGCCTCCCCAAGTTCAGGGAAGGTATTTCCCGGACTTCCCCGAACAGGGAACTCCTGTGAATGAAGAGAGCTGCGTGGAGTTGTCTCTCGAGCTCCGCCACGCACTGACAATTTTTCCGGAATCCTGAGCGTGGGGAGGTTCCACCAATGGTCGGCAGGCCGTGGGTTCTAACGGAATGCCTTAGCTAGTCTCCCCTGAGGGTTTTCCTAATGTCTCTGTGCCAGGGAATGCTGGGGGTGATTGCAGGATATAACAGTGACCGAGGCTGTCTCCCCAAGATCAGGAAAGGTATTTCTCGGACTTCCCCGAACGGTGAACTCCTGTGAATGAAGAGAGCTGCGTGGAGTTGTCTCTCGAGCTCCCCCACGCACTGACAATGTTTCCGGAATCATGAGCGTGGGGAGGTTCCACCAACGGTCGTCAGCGCGTGGGTTACAACGGAATGCCTAAGCTCGTCTCCCCTGTGGGTTTTCCAAATGTCTCTGTGCCAGGGAATGGTAGGAGGGTTTGCAGGATATCCCAGTGACATACGCTGCCTACCCAAGGTCAGGGAAGGTATTTCCCGGACTTCTCCGTAGAGGGAACTTTTGTGAATGAAGAGAGCTGCGTGGAGTTGTCTCCCGAGCTCCCCCACGCACTGACAATGTTTCCGGAATCCTGAGCGTGGGGCGGTTCCACCAAAGGTCGGCAGCACGTGGGTTCTAACGGAATGCCTAAGCTCGTCTCCCCTGAGGGTTTTCCTAATGACTCTGTGCCAGGGAATGCTAGGGGTGATTGCAGGATATCCCAGAGACTGAGGCTGTCTCCCCAAGCTCAGGAAAGCTATTTCTCGGACTTCCCCGAACAGGGAACTCCTGTGAATGAAGCGAGCTGCGTGGAGTTGTCTCTCGAGCTCCCCCACGCACTGACAATGGTTCCGGAATCATGAGCGTGGGGAGGTTCCACCAACGGTCGGCAGCGCGTGGGTTCTAACGGAATGCCTAAGCTCGTCTCCCCTGAGGGTTTTCCTAATGTGTCTGTGCCAGGGAATGGTAGGGGGGTTTGCAGGATATCCCAGTGAAATACGCTGCCTCCCCAAGGTCAGGGAAGTTATTTCCCGGACTTCCCCGAACAGGGAACTCCTGTGAATGAAGAGAGCTGCGTGGAGTTTTCTCTCGAGCTCCCCCACGCACTGACAATGGTTCCGGAATTCCGAGCGTGGGGAGGTTCCACCAACGGTTGGCAGCGCGTGGGTTCTAACGGAATGCCTAAGCTCGTCTCCCCTGAGGGTTTTCCTAATGTCTCTGTGCCAGGGAATGCTAGGGGTGATTGCAGGATATCCCAGAGTCCGAGGCTGCCTCCCCAAGTCAGGGAAGGTTTTTCCCGGACTTACCCGGACAGGAAACTCCTGTGAATGAAGAGAGCTGCGTGGAGTTTTCTCTCGAGCTCCCCAACGCACTGACAATGGTTCCAGAATCCTGAGAGTGGGGAGGTTCCACCAACCGTCAGCAGCGCGTGGGTTCTAATGGAATGCCTAAGCTCGTCTCCCCTGAGGGTTTTCCTAATGTCTCTGTGCCAGGGAATGCTAGGGGTGATTGCAGGATATCCCAGTGACCGAGGCTGCCTCCCCAAGGACAGAGAAGGTTTTTCCCGGACTTATCCGAACAGGGAAATCCTGTGAATGAAGAGAGCTGCGTGGAGTTTTCTCTCGAGCTCCCCCACGCACTGAAAATGGTTCCGGAATCCTGAGCGTGGGGAGGTTCCACCAACGGTCGGCAGCGCGTGGGTTCTAACGGAATGCCTAAGCTCGTCTCCCCTGAGGATTTTCCTAATGTCTCTGTGCCAGGGAATGGTAGGGGGGTTTGCAGTATATCCCAGTGAAATACGCTGCCTCCCCAAGGTCAGGGAAGGTATTTCCAGGACTTCCCCGAACAGGGAAATCCTGTGAATGAAGAGAAATTCGTGGAGTTGTCTCTCGAGCTCCCCCACGCACTGACAATGTTTCCGGAATCCTGAGCGTGGGGAGGTTCCACCAACGGTCGGCAGCGCGTGGGTTCTAACGGAATGCCTAAGCTCGTCTCCCCTGAGGATTTTCCTAATGTCTCTGTGCCAGGGAATGCTAGGGGTGATTGCAGGATAACCCAGTGACCGAGGCTGTCTCCCCAAGGTCAGGAAAGTTATTTCTCGGACTTCCCCGAACAGGGAATTCCTCTGAATGAAGAGAGCTGCGTGGAGTTGTCTCTCGAGCTCCCCCACGCAATGATAATGGTTCCGGAATCCTGAGCGTGGGGAGGTTCCACCAACGGTCGTCAGCGCGTGGGTTCTAACGGAATGCCTAAGCTCGCTCCCCTGAGGGTTTTCCTAATATCTCTGTGCAAGGGAATTTTAGGGGTGATTGCAGGATATTCCAGTGACCGAGGCTGCCTCCCCAAGTTCAGGGAAGATATTTCCCGGACTTCCCCGAACTGGGAATACCTGTGAATGAAGAGAGCTGCGTGGAGTTGTCTCTCGATCTCCCCCACGCACTGAAAATGGTTCCGGAATCCTGAGCGTGGGGAGGTTCCACCAACGGTCGGCAGCGCGTGGGTTCTAACGGAATGCCTAAGCTCGTCTCCCCTGAGGGTTTTCCTAATGTCTCTGTGACAGGGAATGGTAGGGGGGTTTGCAGGATATCCCAGTGACATACGCTGCCTCCCCAAGTTCAGGGAAGGTATTTCCCGGACTTCCCCGAACAGGGAACTCCTGTGAATGAAGAGAGCTGCGTGGAGTTTTCTCTCGAGCTCCCCCACACACTGACAATGGTTCCAGAATCCTGAGCGTGGGGAGGTTCCACCGACGGTCGGCAGCGCGTGGGTTCTAACGGAATGCTTAAGCTCGTCTCCCCTGAGGGTTTCCCTAATGTCTCTGTGCCAGGGAATGGAAGGGGGGTTTGCAGGATAACCCAGTGACATACGTTGCCTCCCCAATGTCAGGGAAATTTTTTCCCGGACTTCCCCGAACAGGGAACTCCTGTGAATGAAGAGAGCTGCGTGGATTTGTCTCTCGAGATCCCCCACGCACTGACAATGGTTCCGGAATCCTGAGCGTGGGGAGGTTCCACAAACGGTAGGTAGCGCGTGGGTTCTAACGGAATGCCTAAGCTCGTCTCCCCTGAGGGTTTTCCTAATGTCTCTGTGCCAGGGAATGGTAGGGGGGTTTGCAGGATATCCCAGTGACATACGCTGCCTCCCCAAGGTCAGGGAAGATATTTCCAGGACTTCCCCGAACAGGGAACTCCTGTGAATGAAGAGAGCTTCGTGGAGTTGTCTCTCGAGCTCCCCCATGCACTGACAATGGTTCCGGAATCCTGAGCGTGGGGAGGTTCCACCAACGGTAGGCAGCGCGTGGGTTCTAACGGAATGCCTAAGCTCGACTACCCTGAGGGTTTTCCTAATGTCTCTGTGCAAGGGAATGGTAGGGGGGTTTGCAGGTTATCCCAGTGACATACGCTGCCTCCCCAAGGTCAGGGAAGGTATTTCCCGGACTTCCTCGAACAGGGAACTCCTGTGAATGAAGAGTGCTGCTGGAGTTGTCTCTCTAGCTCCCCCACGCACTGACAATGTTTCCGGAATCCTGAGCGTGGGGAGGTTCCACCAACGGTCGGCAGCGCGTGGGTTCTAACGGAATGCCTAAGCTCGTCGCCCCTGAGGGTTTTCCTAATTTCTCTGTGCCAGGGAATAGTAGGGGGTTTTTCAGGATATCCCAGTGACATACGCTGCCTCCCCAAGTTCAGGGAAGGTATTTCCCGGACTTCCCCGAACAGGGAACTCCTGTGAATGAAGAGAGCTGCGTGGAGTTGTCTCTCGAGCTCCCCCACGCACTGACAATGGTTCCGGAATCCTGAGCGAGTGGAGGTTCCACCAACGGTCGGCAGCCCGTGGGTTCTAACGGAATGCATAAGCTCGTCTCCCCTGAGGATTTTCCTAATGTCTCTTTGCCAGGGAATGCTAGGGGTGATTGCAGGATATCCCAGTGACAGAGGCAGCCTCCCCAAGGTCAGGGAAAGTATTTCCCGGACTTACCCGAACAGGGAACTCCTGTGAATGAAGAGAGCTGCGTGGAGATATATCTCGAGCTCCCCCACGCACTGACAATGTTTCCGGATTTCTGAGCGTGGGGAGGTTCCACCAACGGTCGGCAGCGCGTGGGTTCTAACTGAATGCTTAAGCTCGTCTCCCCTGAGGGTTTTCCTAATGTCTCTGTGCCAGGGAATGCTAGGGGTGATTGCAGGATAACCCAGTGACCGAGGATAGCTCCCCAAGGTCAGGGAAGTTATTTCCCGGACTTCCCCGAACAGGGAAATCCTGTGAATGAAGAGAGCTGCGTGGAGTTTTCTCTCGAGCTCCCCCACGCACTGACAATGGTTCCGGAATCCTGAGCGTGGGGAGGTTCCACCAACGGTCGGCAGCGCGTGGGTTCTAACGGAATGCCTAAGATCGTCTCCCCTGAGGGTTTTCCTAATGTCTCTGGGCCAGGGAATGGTAGGGGGGTTTGCAAGATATCCCAGTGACATACGCTGCCTCCCCAAGGTCAGGGAATGTATTTCCCGGACTTCCCCGAAAAGGGAACTCCTGTGAATGAAGAGAGCTGCGTGGAGTTGTCTCTCGAGCTCCCACACGCACTGACAATGGTTCCGGAATCCTCAGCGTGGGGAGGTTACAACTTTGGTCGGCAGCACGTGGGTTCTAACGGAATGCCTAAGCTCGTCTCCCCTGAGGGTTTTCCTAATGTCTCTGTGCCAGGGAATGCTAGGGGTGATTGCAGGATATCCCAGTGACCGAGGCTGCCTCCCCAAGGTCAGAGAAGGTATTTCCCGGACTTACCCGAACAGGGAACTCCTGTGAATGAAGAGAGCTGCGTGGAGTTTTCTCTCGAGCTCCCCCACTCACTGACAATTGTTCCGGAATCCTGAGCTTGGGGAGGTTCCACCAACGGTCGGCAGCGCGTGGGTTCTAACGGAATGGCTAAGCTCGTCTCCCCTGAGTGTTTTCCTAATGTCTCTGTGCCAGGGAATGTTAGGGGTGATTGCAGGATATTCCAGTGACCGAGGCTGCCTCCCCAAGTTCAGGGAAGGTATTTCCCGGACTTCCCCGAACAGGGAATACCTGTGACTGAAGAGAGCTGCGTGGGGTTGTCTCTCGATCTCCCCCACGCACTGACAATGGTTCCGGAATCCTGAGCGTGGGGAGGTTCCAACAACGGTAGGCAGCGCGTGGGTTCTAACGGAATGCCGAAGCTCGTCTCCCCTGAGGGTTTTCCTAATATCTCTGTGCCAGGAAATGGTAGGGGGGTTTGCAGGATATCCCAGTGTCATACGCTGCCTCCCCAAGGTCAGGGAAGGTATTTCCCGGACTTCCCCGAACAGGGAAATCCTGTGAATGAAGAGAGCTGCGTGGAGTTTTCTCTCGAGCTCCCCCACGCACTGACAATGGTTCCGGAATCCTGAGCGTGAGGAGGTTCCACCAACGGACAGCAGCGCGTTGTTTCTAACGGAATGCCTAAGCTCGTCTCCCCTGAGGGTTTTCCTAATGTCTCTGTGCCAGGGAATGCTAGGGGTGATTGCAGGATAACCCAGTAACCGAGGCTAGATTCCCAAGGTCAGGGAAGTTATTTCCCGGACTTACCCGAACAGGGAAATCCTGTGAATGAAGAGAGCTGCGTGGAGTTTTCTCTCGAGATCCCCCACGCACTGACAATGTTTCCGGAATCCTGAGCGTGGGGAGGTTCCACCAACGGTCGGCAGCGCATGGGTTCTAACGGAATGCCTAAGCTCGTCTCCCCTGTGGGTTTTCCTAATGTCTCTTTGCCAGGGAATGTTAGGGGGGTTTGCAGGATATCCCAGTGAAATACGCTGCCTCCCCAAGGTCAGGGAAGATATTTCCAGGACTTCCCCGAACAGGGAACTCCTGTGAATGAAGAGAGCTTCGTGGAGTTGTCTCTCGAGCTCCCCCACGCACTGACAATGGTTCCGGAATCCTGAGC
This sequence comes from Vicugna pacos, assembly GCF_048564905.1. Taxonomy (NCBI): domain Eukaryota; kingdom Metazoa; phylum Chordata; class Mammalia; order Artiodactyla; family Camelidae; genus Vicugna; species Vicugna pacos. Next base: position 1,524,818 of record NC_133021.1, read on the forward strand.
GTGGGGAGGTTCCACCAACGGTAGGCAGCGCGTGGGTTCTAACGGAATGCCTAAGCTCGTCTCCCCTGAGGGTTTTCCTAATGTCTCTGTGCCAGGGAATGGTAGGGGGGTTTACAGGTTATCCCAGTGACATACGCTGCCTCCCCAAGGTCAGGGAAGGTATTCCCCGGACTTCCCCGAACAGGGAACTCCTGTGAATGAAGAGAGCTTTGTGGAGTTGTCTCTCGAGCTCCCCCACGCACTGATAATGGTTCCGGAATCCTGAGCGTGGGGAGGTTCCACCAACGGTCGGCAGCGCGTGGGTTCTAACGGAATGCCTAAGCTCGCTTCCCTGAGGGTTTTCCTAATTTCTCTGTGCCAGGGAATGGTAGGGGGGTTTGCAGGATATCCCAGTGACATACGCTGCCTCCCATGGTCAGGGAAGGTATTTCCCGGACTTCCCCGAACAGGGAACTCCTGTGAATGAAGAGAGCTGCGTGGAGTTTTCTCTCGAGCTCCCCCACGCACTGACAATGGTTCAGGAATCCTGATCGTGGGGAGGTTCCACCAACGGTCAGCAGCGCGTTGGTTCTAACGGAATGCCTTAGCTCGTCTCCCCTGAGGGTTTTCCTAATGTCTCTGTGCCAGGGAATGCTAGGGGTGTTTGCAGGATAACCCAGTAACCGAGGCTAGCTTCCCAAGGTCAGGGAAGGTATTTCCCGGACTTATCCGAACAGGAAACTCCTGTGAATGAAGAGAGCTGAGTGGAATTTTCTCTCGAGCTCCCCCACTCACTGACAATGGTTCCGGAATCCTGAGCGTGGGGAGGTTCCACCAACGGTCGGCAGCGCGTGGGTTCTAACGGAATGCCTAAGCTCGTCTCCCCTGAGGGTTTTCCTAATGTCTCTGTGCCAGGGAATGTTAGGGGTGATTGAAGTATATTCCAGTGACCGAGTCTGCCTCCCCAAGTTCAGGGAAGTTATTTCCCGGACTTCCCCGAACAGGGAATACCTGTGACTGAAGAGAGCTGCGTGGGGTTGTCTCTCGAACTCCCCCAAGCACTGACAATGTTTCCGGAATCCTGAGCGTGGGGAGGTTCCAACAACGGTCGGCAGCGCGTGGGTTCTAACGGAATGCCTAAGCTCGTTTCCCCTGAGGGTTTTCCTAATGTCTCTGTGCCAGGGAATATTAGGGGGCTTTGCAGGATATCCCAGTGAAATACGATGCCTCCCCAAGGTCAGGGAAGTTATTTCCAGGACTTCCCCTAACAGGGAACTCCTGTGAATGAAGAGAGCTGCGTGGAGTTGTCTCTCGAGCTCCCCCACACACTGACAATGTTTCCAGAATCCTTAGCGTGGGGAGGTTCCTCCAACGGTCGGCAGCGCGTGGGTTCGATCGGAATGCCTAAGCTCGTCTCCCCTGAGGGTTTCCCTAATGTCTCTGTGCCAGGGAATGTTAGGGGGGTTTGCAGGATATCCCAGTGACATACGTTGCCTCCCCAAGGTCAGGGAATGTATTTCCCGGACTTCCCAGAACAGGGAACTCCTGTGAATGAAGAGAGCTGCGTGGAGTTGTCTCTCGAGCTCCCCCACGCACTGACAATGGTTCCGGAATCCTGAGCGTGGGGAGGTTCCACCAACGGTCAGCAGCGCGTGGGTTCTAACGGAATGCCTAAGCTCGTCTCCCCTGAGGGTTTTCCTAATGTCTCTGTGCCAGTGAATACTAGGGGTGATTGCAGGATAACCCAGTGACCGAGGCTAGCTTTCCAAGGTCAGGGAAGGTATTTCCCGGACTTTCCCGAACAGGGAACTTCTGTGAATGAAGAGAGCTGCGTGGAGTTTTCTCTCGAGATCCCCCACGCACTGACAATGTTTCCGGAATCCTGAGCGTGGGGAGGTTCCACCAACAGTCGGCAGCGCGTGGGTTCTAACGGTATGCCTAAGCTCGTCTCCCCTGAGGGTTTTCCTAATGTGTCTGTGCCAGGGAATGGTAGGGGGGTTTGCAGGATATCTCAGTGACATACGCTGCCACCCCAAGTTCAGGAAAGTTATTTCCCGGACTTCCCCGAACAGGGAACTCCTGTGAATGAAGAGAGCTGCGTGGAGTTGTCTCTCGAGCTCCCCCACGCACTGACAATGGTTCCGGAATCCTGAGCGTGGGGAGGTTCCACCAACGGTCGGCAGCGCGTGGGTTCTAACGGAATGTCTAAGCTCGTCTCCCCTGAGGGTTTTCCTAATGTCTCTGTGCCAGGGAATGCTTGGGGTGATTGCAGGATATCCCAGTGACCGAGGCTGCCTCCCCAATGTAAGGGAATCTATTTCCCGGACTTACCCGAGCAGGGAAGTCCTGTGAATGAAGAGAGCTGCGTGGAGTTGTCTCTCGAGCTTCCCCACGCACTGACAATGGTTCCGGAATCCTGAGCGTGGGGAGGTTCCACCAACGGTCGGCAGCGCGTGGGTTCTAACGGAATGCCTATGCTCGTCTCCCCTGAGAGTTTTCCTAATATCTCTGTGCCAGGGAATGCTAGGGGTGATTGCAGGATATCCCAGTGACCGAGGCTGCCTCCCCAAGGTCAGGGAAGTTATTTCCCGGACTTCCCCGAACAGGGAACACCTGTGACTGAAGAGAGATGCGTGGAGTTGTCTCTCGAGCTCCCCCACCCACTGACAATGGTTCCGGAATCCTGAGCGTGGGGAGGTTCCAACAACGGTCGGCAGCGCGTGGGTTCTAACGGAATGCCTAAGCTCGTATCCCCTGAGGGTTTTCTTAATTTCTCTGTGCCAGAAATTGTTAGGGGGGTTTGCAGGATATCCCAGTGAAATACGCTGCCTCCCCAAGGTCAGGGAAGTTATTTCCAGGACTTCCCCGAACAGGGAACTCCTGTGAATGAAGAGAGCTGCGTGGAGTTGTCTCTTGAGCTCCCCCACGCACTGACAATGTTTCCGGAATCCTGAGCGTGGGGAGGTTCCACCAACGGTCGGCAGTGCGTGGGTTCTAACGGAATGCCTAAGCTCGTCTCCCCTGAGTGTTTTCCTAATGTCTCTGTGCCAGGGAATGGTAGGGGGGTTTGTAGGATATCCCAGTGACATACGCTGCCTCCCCAAGTTCAGGGAAGTTATTTCCCGGACTTCCCCGAACAGGGTACTCTTGTGAATTAAGAGAGCTGCGTGGAGTTGTCTCTCGAGCTCCCCCACGCACTGACAATGGTTCCGGAATCCTGAGCGTGGGGAGGTTCCACCAACGGTCGGCAGCCCGTGGGTTCTAACGGAAAGCCTAAGCTCGTCTCCCCTGAGGGTTTTCCTAATGTCTCTGTGCCAGGGAATGCTAGGGGTGATTGCAGGATAACCCAGTGACCAAGGCTAGCTCCCCAAGGTCAGGGAAGTTACTTCCCGGACTTCCCCGAACAGGGAACTCCTGTGAATGAAGAGAGCTGCGTGGAGTTGTCTCTCGAGCCCCCCACGCACTGACAATGGTTCCGGAATCCTGAGCGTGCGGAGGTTCCACCAACGGTCGGCAGCACGTGGGTTCTAACGGAATGCCTAAGCTCGTCTTCCCTGAGGGTTTTCCTAATGTCTCTGTGCCAGGGAATGCTAGGGGTATTTGCAGGATATCCCAGTGTCATACGCTGCCTCCCCAAGGTCAGGGAAGGTATTTCCCGGACTTCCCCGAACAGGGAACTCCTGTGAATGAAGAGAGCTGCGTGGATTTGTCTCTCGAGCTCCCCCACGCACTGACAATCGTTCCGGAATCCTGAGCGTGGGGAGGTTCCACCAATGGTCGGCAGCGTGTGGGTTCTAACTGAATGACTAAGCTCGTCTTCCATGAGGGTTTTCCTAATGTCTCTGTGCCAGGGAATGGTAGGGGTATTTGCAGGATATCCCAGTGTCATACGCTGCCTCCCCAAGGTCAGGGAAAGTATTTCCCGGACTTCCCCGAACAGGGAACTCCTGTGAATGAAGAGAGCTGCGTGGAGATATCTCTCGAGCTCCCCCACGCACTGACAATTGTTCCGGAATCCTGAGCGTGGGGAGGTTCCACCAACGATCGGCAGCGCGTGGGTTATAACGGAATGCCTAAGCTCGTCTCCCCTGAGTGTTTTTCTAATATCTCTGTGCCAGGGAATGCTAGGGGTGATTGCAGGATATCCCAGTGACCGAGGCTGCCTCCCCAAGGTCAGGGAAGGTATTTCCCGGGCTTACCCGAACAGGGAACACCTGTGACTGAAGAGAGCTGCGTGGAGTTGTCTCTCGAGCTCCCCCACGCACTGACAATGGTTCCGGAATCCTCAGCGTGGGGAGGTTCCACCAACGGTCGGCAGCGCGTGGGTTCAAACGGAATGCCTAAGCACGTCTCCCCTGAGGGTTTTCCTAATGTCTCTGTGCCAGGGAATGTTAGGGGGGTTTTCAGGATATCCCTGTGACATACACTGCCTCCCCAAGTTCAGGGAAGGTATTTCCCGGACTTCCCCGAACAGGGAACTCCTGTGAATGAAGAGAGCTGCGTGGAGTTGTCTCTCGAGCTCCCCCACGCAATGACAATGGTTCCGGAATCCTGAGCGTGGGGAGGTTTCACCAACGGTCGGCAGCGCGTGGGTTCTAACGGAATGCCTAAGCTCGTCTCCCCTGAGGTTTTTCCTAATGTCTTTGTGCCAGGGAATGCTAGAGTGGTTTGCAGGTTATCCCAGTGACATACGCAGCCTCCCCAAGTTCAGGGAATGTATATCCCGGACATTCCCGAACAGGGAACTCCTGTGAATGAAGAGAGCTGCGTGGAGTTGTCTCTCGAGCTCCCCCACGCACTGACAATTGTTCCGAAATCCTGAGCGTGGGGAGGTTCCACTAACGGTCGGCAGCGCGTGGGTTTTAACGGAATGCCTAAGCTCGTCTCCTCTGAGGCTTTTCCTAATTTCTCTGTGCCAGAAAATTCTAGGGGTGATTGCAGGATATCCCAGTGACCGCGGCTGCCTCCCCAAGGTCAGGGAAGGTATTTCCCGGACTTCCCCGAACAGGGAACACCTGTGACTGAAGAGAGCTGCGTGGAGTTGTCTCTCGAGCTCCCCCACGCACTGACAATGGTTCCGGAATCCTGAGTGTGGGGATGTTCCACCAACGGTCGGCAGCACGTGGGTTCTAACGGAATGCCGAAGCTCGTCTCCCCTGAGTGTTTTCCTAATGTCTCTGTGCCAGGGAATGCTAGGGGTGATTGCAGGATATCCCAGTGACCGAGGCTGCCTCCCCAAAGTCAGGAAAGTTATTTCTCGGACTTCCCCGAACAGGGAACTCCTGTGAATGAAGAGAGCTGCGTGGAGTTGTCTCTCGAGCTCCCCCACGCACTGACAGTGGTTCCGGAATCCTGAGCGTGGGGAGGTTCCACCAACGGTCGGCAGCGCGTGGGTTCTAACGGAATGCATAAGCTCGTCTCCCCTGAGGGTTTTCCTAAAGTCTCTGTGCCAGGAAATGGTAGGGGGGTTTGCAGGATATCCCAGTGACATACGCTGCCTCCCCAAGTTCAGGGAAGTTATTTCCCGGACTTCCCCGAACAGGGAATACCTGTGAATGAAGAGAGATGCGTGGAGTAGTCTCTCGAGCTCCCCCACGCACTGACAATGGTTCCGGAATCCTGAGCGTGGGGAGGTTCCACCAACGGTCGGCAGCGCGTTGGTTCTAATGGAATGCCTAAGCTCGTCTCCCCTGAGGGTTTTCCTAATGTCTCTGTGCCAGGGAATGCTAGGGGTGATTGCAGGATATCCCAGTAACCGAGGCTAGCTTTCCAAGGTCAGGGAAGGTATTTCCCGGACTTACCCGAACAGGGAAATCCTGTGAATGAAGAGAGCTTCGTGGAGTTTTCTCTCCAGATCCCCCACGCACTGACAATGTTTCCGGAAAACTGAGCGTGGGGAGGTTCCACCAACGGTCGGCAGCGCATGGGTTCTAACGGAATGCTTAAGCTCGTCTCCCCTGAGGGTTTTCCTAATTTCTCTGTGCCAGGGAATGGTAGGGGGGTTTGCAGGATATCCCAGTGAAATACGCTGCCTCCCCAAGATCAGGGAAGATATTTCCAGGACTTCCCCGAACAGGGAACTCTGTGAATGAAGAGAGCTTCGTGGAGTTGTCTCTCGAGCTCCCCCACGCACTGACAATGGTTCCGGAATCCTGAGCGTGGGGAGGTTCCACCAACGGTAGGCAGCGCGTGGGTTCTAACGGAATGCCTAAGCTCGTCTACCCTGAGGGTTTTCCTAATGTCTCTGTGCCAGGGAATGGTAGGGGGGTTTGCAGGTTATCCCAGTGACATACGCTGCCTCCCCAAGGTCAGGGAAGGTATTTCCCGGACTTCCCCGAACAGGGAACTCCTGTGAATGAAGAGAGCTGCGTGGAGTTGTCTCTCGAGCTCCCCCACGCACTGACAATTGTTCCGGAATCCTGAGCGTGGGGAGGTTCCACCAACGGTCGGCAGCGCGTGGGTTCTAACGGAATGCCTAAGCTCGTCTCCCCTGAGGGTTTTCCTAATGTCTCTGAGCCAGGGAATAGTAGGGGGGTTGTCAGGATATCCCAGTAACATACGGTGCCTCCCCAAGTTCAGGGAAGGTATTTCCCGGACTTCCCCGAACAGGGAACACCTGTGAATGAAGAGAGCTGCGTGGAGTTGTCTCTCGAGCTCCCCCACGCACTGACAATATTTCCGGAATCCTGAGCGTGGGGAGGTTCCACCAACGGTAGGCAGCGCGTGGGTTCTAACGGAATGCCTAAGCTCGTCTACCCTGAGGGTTTTCCTAATCTCTCTGTGCCAGGGAATGGTAGGGGGGTTTGCAGGTTATCCCAGTGACATACGCTGCCTCCCCAAGGTCAGGGAAGGTATTTCCCGGACTTCCCCGAACAGGGAACTCCTGTGAATGAAGAGAGCTGCGTGGAGTTGTCTCTCGAGCTCCCCCACGCACTGACAATGGTTCCGGAATCCTGAGCGTGGGGAGGTTCCACCAACGGTTGGCAGCGCGTGGGTTCTAACGGAATGCCTAAGCTCGTCTCCCCTGAGGGTTTTCCTAATGTCTCTGTGCCAGGGAATAGTAGGGGGGTTTTTAGGATATCCCAGTGACATACGCTGCCTCCCCAAGTTCAGGGAAGCTTTTTCCCGGACTTCTCCGAACAGGGAACTCCTGTGAATGAAGAGAGCTGCGTGGAGTTGTCTCTCGAGCTCCCCCACGCACTGAAAATGGTTCCGGAATCCTGAGCGTGGGGAGGTTCCACCAACGGTCGGCAGCACGTGGGTTCTAACGGAATGCTAAGCTCGCTTCCCTGAGGGTTTTCCTAATGTCTCTGTGCCAGGGAATTGTAGGGGGGTTTGCAGGATATCCCAGTGTCATACGCTGCCTCCCCAAGGTCAGGGAAGGTATTTCCCGGACTTCCCCGAACAGGGAACTCCTGTGAATGAAGAGAGCTGCGTGGAGTTGTCTCTCGAGCTCCCCCACGCACTGACAATGGTTCCGGAATCCTGAGCGTGGGGAGGTTCCACCAACGGTCAGCAGCGCGTGGGTTCTAACGGAATGCCTAAGCTCGTCTCCCCTGAGGGTTTTCCTAATGTCTCTGTGCCAGTGAATACTAGGGGTGATTGCAGAATAACCCAGTGACCGAGGCTAGCTTTCCAAGGTCAGGGAAGGTATTTCCCGGACTTTCCCGAACAGGGAACTTCTGTGAATGAAGAGAGCTGCGTGGAGTTTTCTCTCGAGATCCCCCACGCACTGACAATGTTTCCGGAATCCTGAGCGTGGGGAGGTTCCACCAACAGTCGGCAGCGCGTGGGTTCTAACGGTATGCCTAAGCTCGTCTCCCCTGAGGGTTTTCCTAATGTGTCTGTGCCAGGGAATGGTAGGGGGGTTTGCAGGATATCTCAGTGACATACGCTGCCACCCCAAGTTCAGGAAAGTTATTTCCCGGACTTCCCCGAACAGGGAACTCCTGTGAATGAAGAGAGCTGCGTGGAGTTGTCTCTCGAGCTCCCCCACGCACTGACAATGGTTCCGGAATCCTGAGCGTGGGGAGGTTCCACCAACGGTCGGCAGCGCGTGGGTTCTAACGGAATGTCTAAGCTCGTCTCCCCTGAGGGTTTTCCTAATGTCTCTGTGCCAGGGAATGCTTGGGGTGATTGCAGGATATCCCAGTGACCGAGGCTGCCTCCCCAATGTAAGGGAATCTATTTCCCGGACTTACCCGAGCAGGGAAGTCCTGTGAATGAAGAGAGCTGCGTGGAGTTGTCTCTCGAGCTTCCCAACGCACTGACAATGGTTCCGGAATCCTGAGCGTGGGGAGGTTCCACCAACGGTCGGCAGCGCGTGGGTTCTAACGGAATGCCTATGCTCGTCTCCCCTGAGAGTTTTCCTAATATCTCTGTGCCAGGGAATGCTAGGGGTGATTGCAGGATATCCCAGTGACCGAGGCTGCCTCCCCAAGGTCAGGGAAGTTATTTCCCGGACTTCCCCGAACAGGGAACACCTGTGACTGAAGAGAGATGCGTGGAGTTGTCTCTCGAGCTCCCCCACCCACTGACAATGGTTCCGGAATCCTGAGCGTGGGGAGGTTCCAACAACGGTCGGCAGCGCGTGGGTTCTAACGGAATGCCTAAGCTCGTATCCCCTGAGGGTTTTCTTAATTTCTCTGTGCCAGAAATTGTTAGGGGGGTTTGCAGGATATCCCAGTGAAATACGCTGCCTCCCCAAGGTCAGGGAAGTTATTTCCAGGACTTCCCCGAACAGGGAACTCCTGTGAATGAAGAGAGCTGCGTGGAGTTGTCTCTTGAGCTCCTCCACGCACTGACAATGTTTCCGGAATCCTGAGCGTGGGGAGGTTCCACCAACGGTCGGCAGTGCGTGGGTTCTAACGGAATGCCTAAGCTCGTCTCCCCTGAGTGTTTTCCTAATGTCTCTGTGCCAGGGAATGGTAGGGGGGTTTGTAGGATATCCCAGTGACATACGCTGCCTCCCCAAGTTCAGGGAAGTTATTTCCCGGACTTCCCCGAACAGGGTACTCTTGTGAATTAAGAGAGCTGCGTGGAGTTGTCTCTCGAGCTCCCCCACGCACTGACAATGGTTCCGGAATCCTGAGCGTGGGGAGGTTCCACCAACGGTCGGCAGCCCGTGGGTTCTAACGGAAAGCCTAAGCTCGTCTCCCCTGAGGGTTTTCCTAATGTCTCTGTGCCAGGGAATGCTAGGGGTGATTGCAGGATAACCCAGTGACCAAGGCTAGCTCCCCAAGGTCAGGGAAGTTACTTCCCGGACTTCCCCGAACAGGGAACTCCTGTGAATGAAGAGAGCTGCGTGGAGTTTTCTCTCGAGCTCCCCCACACACTGACAATGGTTCCGGAATCCTGAGCGTGGGGAGGTTACACCAACGGTCGGCAGCGCGTGGGTTCTAACGGAATGCCTAAGCTCGTCTTCCCTGAGGGTTTTCCCAATGTCTCTGTGCCAGGGAATGGTAGGGTGGTTTGCAGGATATCCCAGTGTCATACGCTGCCTCCCCAAGGTCAGGGAAGGTATTTCCTGGACTTCCCCGAACAGGGAACTCCTGTGAATGAAGAGAGCTGCGTGTAGTTGTCTCTCGAGCCCCCCACGCACTGACAATGGTTCCGGAATCCTGAGCGTGCGGAGGTTCCACCAACGGTCGGCAGCACGTGGGTTCTAACGGAATGCCTAAGCTCGTCTTCCCTGAGGGTTTTCCTAATGTCTCTGTGCCAGGGAATGCTAGGGGTATTTGCAGGATATCCCAGTGTCATACGCTGCCTCCCCAAGGTCAGGGAAGGTATTTCCCGGACTTCCCCGAACAGGGAACTCCTGTGAATGAAGAGAGCTGCGTGGATTTGTCTCTCGAGCTCCCCCACGCACTGACAATCGTTCCGGAATCCTGAGCGTGGGGAGGTTCCACCAATGGTCGGCAGCGTGTGTGTTCTAACTGAATGCCTAAGCTCGTCTTCCATGAGGGTTTTCCTAATGTCTCTGTGCCAGGGAATGGTAGGGGGATTTGCAGGATATCCCAGTGACATACGCTGCCTCCCCAAGGTCAGGGAAGGTATTTCCCGGACTTCCCCGAACAGGGAACTCCTGTGAATGAAGAGAGCTGCGTGGAGTTGTCTCTCGAGCTCCCCCACGCACTGACAATCGTTCCGGAATTCTGAGCGTGGGGAGGTTCCACCAACGGTCGGCAGCGCGTGGGTTCTAACGGAATGCATAAGCTCGTCTCCCCTGAGGGTTTTCCTAATGTCTCTGTGCCAGGGAATTCTAGGGGGGTTTGCAGGATATTCCAGTGACATACGCTGCCTCCCCAAGGTCAGGGAAAGTATTTCCCGGACTTCCCCGAACAGGGAACTCCTGTGAATGAAGAGAGCTGCGTGGAGATATCTCTCGAGATCCCCCACGCACTGACAATTGTTCCGGAATCCTGAGCGTGGGGAGGTTCCACCAACGATCGGCAGCGCGTGGGTTATAACGGAATGCCTAAGCTCGTCTCCCCTGAGTGTTTTTCTAATATCTCTGTGCCAGGGAATGCTAGGGGTGATTGCAGGATATCCCAGTGACCGAGGCTGCCTCCCCAAGGTCAGGGAAGGTATTTCCCGGGCTTACCCGAACAGGGAACACCTGTGACTGAAGAGAGCTGCGTGGAGTTGTCTCTCGAGCTCCCCCACGCACTGACAATGGTTCCGGAATCCTCAGCGTGGGGAGGTTCCACCAACGGTCGGCAGCGCGTGGGTTCAAACGGAATGCCTAAGCACGTCTCCCCTGAGGGTTTTCCTAATGTCTCTGTGCCAGGGAATGTTAGGGGGGTTTTCAGGATATCCCTGTGACATACACTGCCTCCCCAAGTTCAGGGAAGGTATTTCCCGGACTTCCCCGAACAGGGAACTCCTGTGAATGAAGAGAGCTGCGTGGAGTTGTCTCTCGAGCTCCCCCACGCAATGACAATGGTTCCGGAATCCTGAGCGTGGGGAGGTTTCACCAACGGTCGGCAGCGCGTGGGTTCTAACGGAATGCCTAAGCTCGTCTCCCCTGAGGTTTTTCCTAATGTCTTTGTGCCAGGGAATGCTAGAGTGGTTTGCAGGTTATCCCAGTGACATACGCAGCCTCCCCAAGTTCAGGGAATGTATATCCCGGACATTCCCGAACAGGGAACTCCTGTGAATGAAGAGAGCTGCGTGGAGTTGTCTCTCGAGCTCCCCCACGCACTGACAATTGTTCCGAAATCCTGAGCGTGGGGAGGTTCCACTAACGGTCGGCAGCGCGTGGGTTTTAACGGAATGCCTAAGCTCGTCTCCTCTGAGGCTTTTCCTAATTTCTCTGTGCCAGAAAATTCTAGGGGTGATTGCAGGATATCCCAGTGACCGCGGCTGCCTCCCCAAGGTCAGGGAAGGTATTTCCCGGACTTCCCCGAACAGGGAACACCTGTGACTGAAGAGAGCTGCGTGGAGTTGTCTCTCGAGCTCCCCCACGCACTGACAATGGTTCCGGAATCCTGAGTGTGGGGATGTTCCACCAACGGTCGGCAGCACGTGGGTTCTAACGGAATGCCGAAGCTCGTCTCCCCTGAGTGTTTTCCTAATGTCTCTGTGCCAGGGAATGCTAGGGGTGATTGCAGGATATCCCAGTGACCGAGGCTGCCTCCCCAAAGTCAGGAAAGTTATTTCTCGGACTTCCCCGAACAGGGAACTCCTGTGAATGAAGAGAGCTGCGTGGAGTTGTCTCTCGAGCTCCCCCACGCACTGACAGTGGTTCCGGAATCCTGAGCGTGGGGAGGTTCCACCAACGGTCGGCAGCGCGTGGGTTCTAACGGAATGCATAAGCTCGTCTCCCCTGAGGGTTTTCCTAAAGTCTCTGTGCCAGGAAATGGTAGGGGGGTTTGCAGGATATCCCAGTGACATACGCTGCATCCCCAAGTTCAGGGAAGTTATTTCCCGGACTTCCCCGAACAGGGAATACCTGTGAATGAAGAGAGATGCGTGGAGTAGTCTCTCGAGCTCCCCCACGCACTGACAATGGTTCCGGAATCCTGAGCGTGGGGAGGTTCCACCAACGGTCGGCAGCGCGTTGGTTCTAATGGAATGCCTAAGCTCGTCTCCCCTGAGGGTTTTCCTAATGTCTCTGTGCCAGGGAATGCTAGGGGTGATTGCAGGATATCCCAGTAACCGAGGCTAGCTTCCCAAGGTCAGGGAAGGTATTTCCCGGACTTACCCGAACAGGGAAATCCTGTGAATGAAGAGAGCTTCGTGGAGTTTTCTCTCCAGATCCCCCACGCACTGACAATGTTTCCGGAAAACTGAGCGTGGGGAGGTTCCACCAACGGTCGGCAGCGCATGGGTTCTAACGGAATGCTTAAGCTCGTCTCCCCTGAGGGTTTTCCTAATTTCTCTGTGCCAGGGAATGGTAGGGGGGTTTGCAGGATATCCCAGTGAAATACGCTGCCTCCCCAAGATCAGGGAAGATATTTCCAGGACTTCCCCGAACAGGGAACTCTGTGAATGAAGAGAGCTTCGTGGAGTTGTCTCTCGAGCTCCCCCACGCACTGACAATGGTTCCGGAATCCTGAGCGTGGGGAGGTTCCACCAACGGTAGGCAGCGCGTGGGTTCTAACGGAATGCCTAAGCTCGTCTACCCTGAGGGTTTTCCTAATGTCTCTGTGCCAGGGAATGGTAGGGGGGTTTGCAGGTTATCCCAGTGACATACGCTGCCTCCCCAAGGTCAGGGAAAGTATTTCCCGGACTTCCCCGAACAGGGAACTCCTGTGAATGAAGAGAGCTGCGTGGAGTTGTCTCTCGAGCTCCCCCACGCACTGACAATTGTTCCGGAATCCTGAGCGTGGGGAGGTTCCACCAACGGTCGGCAGCGCGTGGGTTCTAACGGAATGCCTAAGCTCGTCTCCCCTGAGGGTTTTCCTAATGTCTCTGAGCCAGGGAATAGTAGGGGGGTTGTCAGGATATCCCAGTAACATACGGTGCCTCCCCAAGTTCAGGGAAGGTATTTCCCGGACTTCCCCGAACAGGGAACACCTGTGAATGAAGAGAGCTGCGTGGAGTTGTCTCTCGAGCTCCCCCACGCACTGACAATATTTCCGGAATCCTGAGCGTGGGGAGGTTCCACCAACGGTAGGCAGCGCGTGGGTTCTAACGGAATGCCTAAGCTCGTCTACCCTGAGGGTTTTCCTAATCTCTCTGTGCCAGGGAATGGTAGGGGGGTTTGCAGGTTATCCCAGTGACATACGCTGCCTCCCCAAGGTCAGGGAAGGTATTTCCCGGACTTCCCCGAACAGGGAACTCCTGTGAATGAAGAGAGCTGCGTGGAGTTGTCTCTCGAGCTCCCCCACGCACTGACAATGGTTCCGGAATCCTGAGCGTGGGGAGGTTCCACCAACGGTTGGCAGCGCGTGGGTTCTAACGGAATGCCTAAGCTCGTCTCCCCTGAGGGTTTTCCTAATGTCTCTGTGCCAGGGAATAGTAGGGGGGTTTTTAGGATATCCCAGTGACATACGCTGCCTCCCCAAGTTCAGGGAAGGTTTTTCCCGGACTTCTCCGAACAGGGAACTCCTGTGAATGAAGAGAGCTGCGTGGAGTTGTCTATCGAGCTCCCCCACGCACTGAAAATGGTTCCGGAATCCTGAGCGTGGGGAGGTTCCACCAACGGTCGGCAGCACGTGGGTTCTAACGGAATGCTAAGCTCGCTTCCCTGAGGGTTTTCCTAATGTCTCTGTGCCAGGGAATTGTAGGGGGGTTTGCAGGATATCCCAGTGTCATACGCTGCCTCCCCAAGGTCAGGGAAGGTATTTCCCGGACTTCCCCGAACAGGGAAATCCTGTGAATGAAGAGAGCTGCGTGGAGTTTTCTCTCGAGCTCCCCCACGCACTGACAATGGTTCCGGAATCCTGAGCGTGGGGAGGTTCTACCAACGGTCAGCAGCGCGTTGGTTCTAACGGAATGCCTAAGCTCGTCTCCCCTGAGGGTTTTCCTAATGTCTCTGTGACAGGGAATGCTAGGGGTGATTGCAGGATAACCCAGTAACCGAGGCTAGCTTCCCAAGGTCAGGGAAGGTATTTCCCGGACTTACCCGAACAGGGAAATCCTGTGAATGAAGAGAGCTGCGTGGAGTTTTCTCTCGAGATCCCCCACGCACTGACAATGTTTCCGGAATCCTGAGCGTGGGGAGGTTCCACCAACGGTCGGCAGCGCATGGGTTCTAACGGAATGCCTAAGCTCGTCTCCCCTGTGGGTTTTCCTAATGTCTCTGTGCCAGGGAATGTTAGGGGGGTTTGCAGGATATCCCAGTGAAATACGCTGCCTCCCCAAGGTCAGGGAAGATATTTCCAGGACTTCCCCGAACAGGGAACTCCTGTGAATGAAGAAAGCTTCGTGGAGTTGTCTCTCGAGCTCCACCACGCACTGACAATGGTTCCGGAATCCTGAGCGTGGGGAGGTTCCACCAACGGTAGGCAGCGCGTGGGTTCTAACGGAATGCCTAAGCTCGTCTCCCCTGAGGGTTTTCCTAATGTCTCTGTGCCAGGGAATGGTAGGGGGGTTTGCAGGTTATCCCAGTGACATACGCTGCCTCCCCAAGGTCAGGGAAGGTATTACCCGGACTTCCCCGAACAGGGAACTCCTGTGAATGAAGAGAGCTTCGTGGAGTTGTCTCTCGAGCTCCCCCACGCACTGACAATGGTTCCGGAATCCTGAGCGTGGGGAGGTTCCACCAACGGTCGGCAGCGCGTGGGTTCTAACGGAATGCCTAAGCTCGCTTCCCTGAGGGTTTTCCTAATTTCTCTGTGCCAGGGAATGTTGGGGGGGTTTGCAGGATATCCCAGTGACATACGCTGCATCCCCAAGGTCAGGGAAGTTATTTCCCGGACTTCCCCGAACAGGTAACTCCTGTGAATGAAGAGAGCTGCGTGGAGTTTTCTCTCGAGCTCCCCCACGCACTGACAATGGTTCCGGAATCCTTAGCGTGGTGAGGTTCCACCAACGGTCAGCAGCGCGTTGGTTCTAACGGAATGCCTTAGCTCGTCTCCCCTGAGGGTTTTCCTAATGTCTCTGTGCCAGGGAATGCTAGGGGTGTTTGCAGGATAACCCAGTAACCGAGGGTATCTTTCCAAGGTCAGGGAAGGTATTTCCCGGACTTATCCGAACAGGGAAATCCTGTGAATGAAGAGAGCTGCGTGGAGTTTTCTCTCGAGCTCCCCCACGCACTGACAATGGTTCTGGAATCCTGAGCGTGGGGAGGTTCCACCAACGGTCGGCAGCGCGTGGGTTCTAACGGAATGCCTAAGCTCGTCTCCCCTGAGGGTTTTCCTTATATCTCTGTGCCAGGGAATGCTAGGGGTGATTGCAGGATAACCCAGTGACCGAGGCTAGCTTCCCAAGCTCAGGGAAGGTATTTCCCGGACTTTCCCGAACAGGGAACTCCTGTGAATGAAGAGAGCTGCGTGGAGTTGTCTCTCGAGCTCCCCCACGCACTGACAATGTTTCCGGAATCCTGAGCGTGGGGAGGTTCCACCAACGGTCGGCAGCGCGTGGGTTCTAACGGAATGCCTAATCTCGTCTCCCCTGAGGGTTTTCCTAATGTCTCTGTGCCAGGGAATGCTAGGGGTGATTGCAGGATATCCCAGTGCCCGAGGCTGCCTCCCCAAGGTCAGAGAAGTTATTTCCCGGACTTACCCGAACAGGGAACTCCTGTGAATGAAGAGAGCTGAGTGGAATTTTCTCTCGAGGTCCCCCACTCACTGACAATGGTTCCAGAATCCTGAGCGTGGGGAAGTTCCACCAACGGTCGGCAGCGCGTGGGTTCTAACGGAATGCCTAAGCTCGTCTCCCCTGAGGGTTTTCCTAATGTCTCTGTGCCAGGGAATGTTAGGGGTGATTGAAGGATATTCCAGTGACCGAGGCTGCCTCCCCAAGTTCAGGGAAGTTATTTCCCGGACTTCCCCGTACAGGGAATACCTGTGACTGAAGAGAGCTGCGTGGGGTTGTCTCTCGATCTCCCCCAAGCACTGACAATGTTTCCGGAATCCTGAGCGTGGGGAGGTTCCAACAACGGTCGGCAGCGCGTGGGTTCTATCGGAATGCCTAAGCTCGTTTCCCCTGAGGGTTTTCCTAATGTCTCTGTGCCAGGGAATATTAGGGGGCCTTGCAGGATATTCCAGTGAAATACGCTGCCTCCCCAAGGTCAGGGAAGTTATTTCCAGGACTTCCCCTAACAGGGAACTCCTGTGAATGAAGAGAGCTGCGTGGAGTTGTCTCTCGAGCTCCCCCACACACTGACAATGGTTCCAGAATCCTTAGCGTGGGGAGGTTCCACCAACGGTCGGCAGCGCGTGGGTTCTATCGGAATGCCTAAGCTCGTCTCCCCTGAGGGTTTCCCTAATTTCTCTGTGCCAGGGAATGTTAGGGGGGTTTGCAGGATATCCCAGTGACATACGTTGCCTCCCCAAGGTCAGGGAATGTATTTCCCGGACTTCCCCGAACAGGGAACTCCTGTGAATGAAGAGAGCTGCGTGGAGTTGTCTCTCGAGCTCCCCCACGCACTGACAATGGTTCCGGAATCCTGAGCGTGGGGAGGTTCCACCAACGGTCAGCAGCGCGTGGGTTCTAACGGAATGCCTAAGCTCGTCTCCCCTGAGGGTTTTCCTAATGTCTCTGTGCCAGGGAATGCTAGGGGTGATTGCAGGATAACCCAGTGACCGAGGCTAGCTTTCCAAGTTCAGGAAAGTTATTTCCCGGACTTCCCCGAACAGGGAACTCCTGTGAATGAAGAGAGCTGCGTGGAGTTGTCTCTCGAGCTCCCCCACGCACTGACAATGGTTCCGGAATCCTGAGCGTGGGGAGGATCCACCAACGGTCGGCAGCGCGTGGGTTCTAACGGAATGTCTAAGCTCGTCTCCCCTGAGGGTTTTCCTAATGTCTCTGTGCCAGGGAATGCTTGGGGTGATTGCAGGATATCCCAGTGACCGAGGCTGCCTCCCCAATGTCAGGGAAGCTATTTCCCGGACTTACCCGAGCAGGGAAGTCCTGTGAATGAAGAGAGCTGCGTGGAGTTGTCTCTCGAGCTTCCCCACGCACTGACAATTGTTCCGGAATCCTGAGCGTGGGGAGGTTCAAACAACGGTGGGCAGCGCGTAGGTTCTCATGGAATGCCTAAGCTCGTTTCCCCTGAGGGTTTTCCTAATGTCTCTGTGCCAGGGAATGGTAGGGGGGTTTGCAGGATATCCCAGTGAAATACGCTGCCTCCCCAAGGTCAGGGAAGGTATTTCCAGGACTTCCCCGAACAGGGAAATCCTGTGAAAGAAGAGAGCTTTGTGGAGATGTCTTTCGAGCTCCCCCACGCACTGACAATTGTTCCGGAATCCTGAGCGTGGGGAGGTTCCACCAACGGTCGGCAGCGCGTGGGTTCTAACGGAATGCCTAAGCTCGTCTTCCCTGAGGGTTTTCCCAATGTCTGTGTGCCAGGGAATGGTAGGGTGGTTTGCAGGATATCCCAGTGTCATACGCTGCCTCCCCAAGGTCAGGGAAGGTATTTCCTGGACTTCCCCGAACAGGGAACTCCTGTGAATGAAGAGAGCTGCGTGGAGTTTTCTCTCGAGCTCCCCCACACACTGACAATCGTTCCAGAATCCTGAGCGTGGGGAGGTTCCACCAATGGTCGCCAGCGCGTGGGTTCTAACTGAATGCCTAAGCTCGTCTTCCCTGAGGGTTTTCCTAATGTCTCTGTGCCAGGGAATGGTAGGGGGATTTGCAGGATATCCCAGTGACATACGCTGCCTCCCCAAGGTCAGGGAAGGTATTTCCCGGACTTCCCCGAACAGGGAACTCCTGTGAATGAAGAGAGCTGCGTGGAGTTGTCTCTCGAGCTCCCCCACGCACTGACAATCGTTCCGGAATTCTGAGCGTGGGGAGGTTCCACCAACGGTCGGCAGCGTGTGGGTTCTAACGGAATTCCTAATCTCGTCTCCCCTGAGGGTTTTCCTAATGTCTCTGTGCCAGGGAATGCTAGGGGGGTTTGCAGGATATTCCAGTGACATATGCTGCCTCCGCAAGGTCAGGGAAAGTATTTCCGGGACTTCCCCGAACAGGGAACTCCTGTGAATGAAGAGAGCTGCGTGGAGTTGTCTCTCGAGCTCCCCAACGCACTGACAATTGTTCCAGAATCCTGAGCGTGGGGAGGTTCCACCAACGATCGGCAGCGCGTGGGTTATAACGGAATGCCTAAGCTCGTCTCCCCTGAGTGTTTTTCTAATGTTTCTGTGCCAGGGAATGCTAGGGGTGATTGCAGGATATCCCAGTGACCGAGGCTGCCTCCCCAAGGTCAGGGAAGGTATTTCCCGGGCTTACCCGAACAGGGAACACCTGTGACTGAAGAGAGCTGCGTGGAGTTGTCTCTCGAGCTCCCCCACGCACTGACAATGGTTCCGGAATCCTGAGCGTGGGGAGGTTCCACCAACGGTCGGCAGCGCGTGGGTTCAAACGGAATGCCTAAGCACGTCTCCCCTGAGGGTTTTCCTAATGTCTCTGTGCCAGGGAATGTTAGGGGGGTTTTCAGGATATCCCTGTGACATACACTGCCTCCCCAAATTGAGGGAAGGTATTTCCCGGACTTCCCCGAACAGGGAACTCCTGTGAATGAAGAGAGCTGCGTGGAGTTGTCTCTCGAGCTCCCCCGCGCACTGACAGTGGTTCCGGAATCCTGAGCGTGGGGAGGTTCCACCAACGGTCGGCAGCGCGTGGGTTCTAACGGAATGCATAAGCTCGTCTCCCCTGAGTGTTTTCCTAATGTCTCTGAACCAGTGAATGGTAGGTGGGTTTGCAGGATATCCCAGTGACATACGCTGCCTCCCCAAATTCAGGGAAGGTATTTCCCGGACTTCCCCAAACAGGGAACACCTGTGAATGAAAAGAGCTGCGTGGAGTTGTCTCTCAAGCTCCCCCACGCACTGACAATGGTTCCGAAATCCTGAGCGTGGGGAGGTTCCACCAACAGACGGCAGCGCGTGGGTTCTAACGGAATGCCTAAGCTCGTCTCCCCTGAGGGTTTTCCTAATGTCTCTGTGCCAGGGAATGCTAGGGGTGATTGCAGGATATCCCAGTGACCGAGGCTAGCTTTCCAAGTTCAGGGAAGGTATTTCCCGGAATTTCCCGAACAGGGAACTCCTGTGAATGCAGAGAGTTGCGTGGAGTTGTCTCTCGAGCTCCTCCACGCACTGACAATGGTTCCAGAATCCTGAGCGTGGGGAGGTTCCACCAACGGTCGTCAGCACGTGGTTTCTAACGGAATGCCTAAGCTCGTCTCCCCTGAGGGTTTTCCTAATGTGTCTGTGCCAGGGAATTGTAGGGGGGTTTGCAGGATATCCCAGTGACATACGCTGCCTCCCCAAGTTCAGGGAAGGTATATCCCGGACTTCCCCGACCAGGGAACTCCTGTGAATCAAGAGAGCTGCGTGGAGATTTCTCTCGAGCTCCCCCACGCACTGACAATGATTCCGGAAACCTGAGCGTGGGGAGGTTCCACCAACGGTCGGCAGCGCGTGGGTTCTAACGGATTGCCTAAGTTCGTCCCCCTGAGGTTTTTCCTAATGTCTCTGTGCCAGGGAATATTAGGGGGGTTTGCAGGATTTCCCAGAGTCATACGCTGCCTCCCCAAGGTCAGGGAAGGTATTTCCCAGACTTCCCCGAACAGGGAACACCTGTGAATGTTGAGAGCTGCGTGGAGTTGTCTCTCGAGCTCCCCCACGCACTGACAATGGTTCCGGAATCCTGAGCGTGGGGAGGTTCCACCAACGGTTGGCAGGGCGTGGGTTCTAACGGAATGCCTAAGCTCGTCTCCCCTGAGGGTTTTCCTAATATCTCTGTGCCAGGGAATGCTAGGGGTGATTGCAGCATACCCCACTGACCGAGGCTGTCTCCCCAAGGTCAGGGAAGGTATTTCGCGGACTTCCCCGAACAGGGAACACCTGTGACTGAAGAGAGCTGCGTGGAGTTGTCTCTCGAGCTCCCTCACGCACTGACAATGTTTCCGGAATCTTGAGCGTTGGGAGGTTCCACCAACGGTCGGCAGCGCGTGGGTTCTAACGGAATGCCTAAGCTCGTCTCCCCTGAGGGTTTTCCTAATGTGTCTGTGCCAGGGAATGTTAGGTGGGTTTGCAGGATATCCCAGTGACATACGCTGCCTCCCCAAGGTCAGGGAAGGTATTTCCCGGACTTCCCCGAACAGGGAACTCCTGTGAATGAAGAGAGCTGCGTGGAGTTGTCTCTCGAACTCCCCCACGCCCTGACAATGGTTCCGGAATCCTGAGCGTGGGGAGGTTCCACCAACGGTCGGCAGCGCTTGGGTTCTATCGGAATGCCTAAGCTCGTCTCCCCTGAGGGTTTTCCTAATGTCTCTGTGCCAGGGAATGCTAGGGGTGATTGCAGGATATCCCAGTGACCGAGGCTGCCTCCCCAAGCTCAGGGAAGATATTTCCCGGACTTCCCCGAACAGGGAACACCTGTGACTGAAGAGAGCTGCGTGGAGTTGTCTCTCGAGCTCCCCCACGCACTGACAATGGTTCCGGAATCATGAGCGTGGGGAGGTTCCAACAACGGTCGGCAGCGCGTGGGTTCTAACGGAATGCCTAAGCTCATCTCCCCTGAGGGTTTTCCTAATATGTCTGTGCCAGGGAATGGTAGGGGGGTTTGCAGGATATCCCAGTGACATACGCTGCCTCCACAAGGTCAGGGAATGTATTTCCCGGACTTCCCCGAACAGGGAACTCCTGTGAATGAAGAGAGCTGCGTGGAGTTGTCTCTCGAGCTCCCCCACGCACTGACAGTGGTTCCGGAATCCTGAGCGTGGGGAGGTTCCACCAACGGTCGGCAGCGCGTGGGTTCTAACGGAATGCATAAGCTCGTCTCCCCTGAGTGTTTTCCTAATGTCTCTGAACCAGTGAATGGTAGGTGGGTTTGCAGGATATCCCAGTGACATACGCTGCCTCCCCAAGTTCAGGGAATGTATTTCCCGGACTTCCCCAAACAGGGAACACCTGTGAATGAAAAGAGCTGCGTGGAGTTGTCTCTCAAGCTCCCCCACGCACTGACAATGGTTCCGAAATCCTGAGCGTGGGGAGGTTCCACCAACAGACGGCAGCGCGTGGGTTCTAACGGAATGCCTAAGCTCGTCTCCCCTGAGGGTTTTCCTAATGTCCCTGTGCCAGGGAATGCTAGGGGTGATTGCAGGATATCCCAGTGCCCGAGGCTGCCTCCCCAAGGTCAGGGAAGGTATTTCCCCGACTTCCCCGAACAGGGAACACCTGTGAATGAAGAGAGATGCGTGGAGTTGTCTCTCGTGCTCCCACACGCACTGACAATGTTTCCGGAATCCTGAGCGTGGGGAGGTTCCACCGACGGTGGGCAGCGCGTGGGTTCTAACGGAATGCCTAAGCTCGCCTCCCCTGAGTGTTTTCCTAATGTCTCTGTGCCAGGGAAAGGTAGGGGGGTTTACAGGATATCCCAGTGACATACGCTGCCTCCCCAAGGTCAGGGAAGGTATTTCCCGATCTTCCCCGAACAGGGAACTCCTGTGAATGAAGAGAGCTGCGTGGAGTTGTCTCTCGAGCTTCCCCACGCACTGACAATGGTTCCGGAATCCTGAGCGTGGGGAGGTTCCACCAACGGTCGGCAGCGCGTGGGTTCTAACGGAATGCCTAAGCTCGTCTCCCCTGAGGGTTTTCCTAATGTCTCTGTGCCAGGGAATGGTAGGGGGGTTTGCAGGATATCCCAGTGACATACGCTGCCTCCCCAAGTTCAGGGAAAGTATTTCCCAGACTTCCCCGAACAGGGAACTCCTGTGAATGCAGAGAGTTGCGTGGAGTTGTCTCTCGAGCTCCCCCACGCACTGACAATGGTTCCAGAATCCTGAGCGTGGGGAGGTTCCACCAACGGTCGTCAGCACGTGGTTTCTAACGGAATGCCTAAGCTCGTCTCCCCTGAGGGTTTTCCTAATGTGTCTGTGCCAGGGAATTGTAGGGGGGTTTGCAGGATATCCCAGTGACATACGCTGCCTCCCCAAGTTCAGGGAAGGTATATCCCGGACTTCCCCGACCAGGGAACTCCTGTGAATCAAGAGAGCTGCGTGGAGATTTCTCTCGAGCTCCCCCACGCACTGACAATGATTCCGGAAACCTGAGCGTGGGGAGGTTCCACCAACGGTCGGCAGCACGTGGGTTCTAACGGAATGCCGAAGCTCGTCTCCCCTGAGGGTTTTCCTAATGTATCTGTGCCAGGGAATGCTAGGGGTGATTGCAGGATATCCCAGTGTCCGAGGCTGCCTCCCCAAGGTCAGGGAAGGTATTTCCCGGACTTCCCCGAACAGGGAACACCTGTGACTGAAGAGAGATGCGTGGAGTTGTCTCTCGAGATCCCCCACGCACTGACAATGGTTCCGGAATCCTGAGCGTGGGGAGGTTCCACCAACGGTCGGCAGCGCTTGGGTTCTAACGGAATGCCGAAGGTAGTCTCCCCTGAGGGTTTTCCTAATGTCTCTGTGCCAGGGAATGCTAGGGGTGATTGCAGGATATCCCAGTGTCCGAGGCTGCCTCCCCAAGGTCAGGAAAGGTATTTCCCGGACTTCCCCGAACAGGGAACACCTGTGACTGAAGAGAGCTGCGTGGAGTTGTCTCTCGAGCTCCCCCACGCACTGACAATGTTTCCGGAATCCTGAGCGTGGGGAGGTTCCACCAACGGTCGGCAGCCCGTGGGTTCTAACGGAATGCCTAAGCTCGTCTCCCCTGAGGGTTTTCCTAATATCTCTGTGCCAGGGAATGGTAGGGGGGTTTGCAGGATATCCCAGTGTCATACGCTGCCTCCCCAAGGTCAGGGAAGTTATTTCCCGGAATTCCCCGAACAGGGAACTCCTGTGAATGAAGAGAGCTCGTGGAGTTGTCTCTCGAGCTCCCCCACGCACTGACAATGGTTCCGGAATCCTGAGCGTGGGGAGGTTCCACCAACGGTCGGCAGCGCGTGGGTTCTTACGGAATGCCTAAGCTCGTCTCCCCTGAAGGTTTTCCTAATGTCTCTGTGCCAGGGAATGGTAGGGGGGTTTGCAGGATATCCCAGTGACATACGCTGCCTCCCCAAGTTCAGGGAAGGTATTTCCCGGACTTCCCCGAACAGGGAACTCCTGTGAATGAAGAGAGCTTCGTGGAGTTGTCTCTCGAGCTCCCCCACGCACTCACAATGGTTCCGGAATCCTGAGCGTGGGGATGATCCCCCAACGGTCGGCAGCGCGTGGGTTCTAACGGAATGCCTAAGTTCGTCCCCCTGAGGTTTTTCCTAATGTCTCTGTGCCAGGGAATATTAGGGGGGTTTGCAGGATTTCCCAGAGTCATACGCTGCCTCCCCAAGTTCAGGGAAGGTATTTCCCAGACTTCCCCGAACAGGGAACACCTGTGAATGTTGAGAGCTGCGTGGAGTTGTCTCACGAGCTCCCCCACGCACTGACAATGGTTCCGGAATCCTGAGCGTGGGGAGGTTCCACCAAAGGTTGGCAGGGCGTGGGTTCTAACGGAATGCCTAAGCTCGTCTCCCCTGAGGGTTTTCCTAATATCTCTGTGCCAGGGAATGCTAGGGGTGATTGCAGCATACCCCAGTGACCGAGGCTGTCTCCCCAAGGTCAGGGAAGGTATTTCGCGGACTTCCCCGAACAGGGAACACCTGTGACTGAAGAGAGCTGCGTGGAGTTGTCTCTCGTGCTCCCTCACGCACTGACAATGTTTCCGGAATGTTGAGCGTTGGGAGGTTCCACCAACGGTCGGCAGCGCGTGGGTTCTAACGGAATGCCTAAGCTCGTCTCCCCTGAGGGTTTTCCTAATGTGTCTGTGCCAGGAAATGTTAGGTGGGTTTGCAGGATATCCCAGTGACATACGCTGCCTCCCCAAGGTCAGGGAAGGTATTTCCCGGACTTCCCCGAACAGGGAACTCCTGTGAATGAAGAGAGCTGCGTGGAGTTGTCTCTCGAACTCCCCCACGCCCTGACAATGGTTCCGGAATCCTGAGCGTGGGGAGGTTCCACCAACGGTCGGCAGCGCGTGGGTTCTATCGGAATGCCTAAGCTCGTCTCCCCTGAGGGTTTTCCTAATGTCTCTGTGCCAGGGAATGCTAGGGGTGATTGCAGGATATCCCAGTGACCGAGACTGCCTCCCCAAGCTCAGGGAAGATATTTCCCGGACTTCCCCGAACAGGGAACACCTGTGACTGAAGAGAGCTGCGTGGAGTTGTCTCTCGAGCTCCCCCACGCACTGACAATGGTTCCGGAATCCTGAGCGTGGGGAGGTTCCAACAACGGTCGGCAGCGCGTGGGTTCTAACGGAATGCCTAAGCTCGTCTCCCCTGAGGGTTTTCCTAATATGTCTGTGCCAGGGAATGGTAGGGGGGTTTGCAGGATATCCAGTGACATACGCTGCCTCCACAAGGTCAGGGAATGTATTTCCTGGACTTCCCCGAACAGGGAACTCCTGTGAATGAAGAGAGCTGCGTGGAGTTGTCTATCGAGCTCCCCCACGCACTGACAATGGTTCCGGAATCCTGAGCGTGGGGAGGTTCCACCAACGGTCGGCAGCGCGTGGGTTCTAACGGAATGCCTAAGCTCGTCTCCCCTGAAGGTTTTCCTAATGTCTCTGTGCCAGGGAATGGTAGGGGTGTTTGCAGGATATCCCAGTGACATACGCTGCCTCCCCAAGGTCAGGGAAGGTATTTCCCGGACTTCCCCGAACAGGGAACTCCTGTGAATGAAGAGAGCTGCTTGGAGTTGTCTCTCGAGCTCCCCGAGGCACTGACAATGGTTCCGGAATCCTGAGCGTGGGGAGGTTCCATCAACGGTCGGCAGCGCTTGGGTTCTAACGGAATGTCTAAGCTCGTCTCCCCTGAGGGTTTTCCTAATGTCTCTGTGCCTGTGAATGATAGGTGGGTTTGCAGGATATCCCAGTGACATACGCTGCCTCCCCAAGTTCAGGGAAGTTATTTCCCGGACTTCCCCGAACAGGGAACTCCTGTGAATGAAGAGAGCTGCGTGGAGTTGTCTCTCGAGCTCCCCCACGCACTGACAATGGTTCCGGAATCCTGAGCGTGGGGAGATTCCACCAACGGTCGGCAGCGCGTGGGTTCTAACGGAATGCCTAAGCTCGTCTCCCCTGAGGGTTTTCCTAATGTCTCTGTGCCAGGGAATGCTAGGGGTGATTGCAGGATATCCCAGTGACCGAGGCTGCCTCCCCAAGCTCAGGGAAGGTATTTCCCGGACTTCCCCGAACAGGTAATACCTGTGACTGAAGAGAGCTGCGTGGAGTTGTCTCTCGAGCTCCCCCACGCACTGACAATGGTTCCGGAATCCTGAGCGTGGGGAGGTTCCACCAACGGTCGGCAGCGCGTGGGTTCTAACGGAATGCATAAGCTCGTCTACCCTGAGGGTTTTCCTAATGTCTCTGTGCCAGGGAATGGTAGGGGGGTTTGCAGGATATCCCAGTGTCATACGCTGCCTCCCCAAGGTCAGGGAAGGTATTTCCCGGACTTCCCAGAACAGGGAAATCCTGTGAATGAAGAGAGCTGCGTGGAGTTGTCTCTCGAGCTCCCCCACGCACTGACAATGGTTCCGGAATCCTGAGCGTGGGGAGGTTCCACCAACGGTCGGCAGCCGTTGGGTTCTAACAGAATGCCTAAGCTCGTGTCCCCTGAGGGTTTTCCTAATGTGTCTGTGCCAGGGAATGGTAGGTGGGTTTGCAGGATATCCCAGTGACATACGCTGCTTCCCCAAGGTCAGGGAAGTTATTTCCCGGACTTCCCCGAACAGGGAACTCCTGTGAATGAAGAGAGCTGCATGGAGTTGTCTCTCGAGCTCCCCAACGCACTGACAATGGTTCCGGAATATTGAGCGTGGGGAGGTTCCACCAACGGTCGGCAGCCCGTGGGTTCTAACGGAATGCCTAAGCTCGCCTCCCCTGAGGGTTTTCCTAATGTCTCTGTGCCAGGGAATGCTAGGGGTGATTGCAGCATATCCCAGTGACCGAGGCTGCCTCCCCAAGGTCAGGGAAGGTATTTCGCGGACTTCCCCGAACAGGGAACACCTGTGACTGAAGAGAGCCTCGTGGAGTTGTCTCTCGTGTTCCCCCACGCACTGACAATGTTTCCGGAATCCTGAGCGTTGGGAGGTTCCACCAACGGTCGGCAGCGCGTGGGTTCTAACGGAATGCCTAAGCTCGTCTCCCCTGAGGGTTTTCCTAATGTGTCTGTGCCAGGGAATGGTAGGTGGGTTTGCAGGGTATCCCAGTGACATACGCTGCCTCCCCAAGTTCAGGGAAGGTATTTCCCGGACTTCCCCGAACAGGGAACACCTGTGACTGAAGAGAGCTGCGTGGAGTTGTCTCTCGAGATCCCCCACGCACTGACAATGGTTCCGGAATCCTGAGCGTGGGGATGTTCCACCAACGGTCGGCAGCGCGTGGGTTCTAACGGAATGCCGAAGCTCGTCTCCCCTGAGGGTTTTCCTAATGTCTCTGTGCCAGGGAATGCTAGGGGTGATTGCAGGATATCCCAGTGACCGAGGCTGCCTCCCCAAGGTCAGGGAAGGTATTTCCCGGACTTCCCGGAACAGGGAACACCTGTGACTGAAGAGAGCTGCGTGGAGTTGTCTCTCGAGCTCCCCCACGCACTGACAATGGTTCCGGAATCCTGAGCGTGGGGAGGATCCACCAACGGTCGGCAGCGCGTGGGTTCTAACGGAATGCCTAAGCTCGTCTCCCCTGAGGGTTTTCCTAATGTGTCTGTGCCAGGGAATGGTAGGGGGGTTTGCCGGATATCCCAGTGACATACGCTGCCTCCACAAGGTCAGGGAAGGTATTTCCCGGACTTCCCCGAACAGGGAACTCCTGTGAATGAAGAGAGATGCGTGGAGTTGTCTCTCCAGCTCCCCCAAGCACTGACAATGGTCCCGGAATCCTGAGCTTGGGGAGGTTCCACCAACGGTCGGCAGCGCGTGGGTTCTAACGGAATGCCTAAGCTCATCTCCTCTGAGGGTTTTCCTAATGTGTCTGTGCCAGGGAATGGTAGGTGGTTTTGCAGGATATCCCAGTGACATACGCTGCCTCCCCAAGGTCAGGGAAGGTATTTCCCGGACTTCCACGAACAGGGAAATCCTGTGAATGAAGAGAGCTGCGTGGAGTTGTCTCTCGAGCTCCCCCACGCACTGACAATGGTTCCGGAATCCTGAGCGTGGGGAGGTTCCACCAACGGTCGGCAGCGCGTGGGTTCTAACGGAATGCCTAAGCTCGCCTCCACTGAGGTTTTTCCTAATGTCTCTGTGCCAGGGAATGCTAGGGGTGATTGCAGCATATCCCAGTGACCGAGGCTGCCTCCCCAAGTTCAGGGAAGTTATTTCGCGGACTTCCCCGAACAGGGAACACCTGTGACTGAAGAGAGCTGCGTGGAGTTGTCTCTCGAGCTCCCCCACGCACTGACAATGTTTCCGGAATCCTGAGCGTTGGGAGGTTCCACCAACGGTCGGCAGCGCGTGGGTTCTAACGGAATGCCTAAGCTCGTCTCCCCTGAGTGTTTTCCAAATGTGTCTGTGCCAGGGAATGGTAGGTGGGTTTGCAGGATATCCCAGTGACATACGCTGCCTCCCCAAGGTCAGGGAAGGTATTTCGCGGACTTCCCCGAACAGGGAACTCCTGTGAATGAAGAGAGCTGCGTGGAGTTGTCTCTCGAGCTCCCCCACGCACTGACAATGGTTCCGGAATCCTGAGCGTGGGGAAGTTCCACCAACGGTCGGCAGCGCGTGGGTTCTAACGGAATGCCTAAGCTCGTCTCCCCTGAGGGTTTTCCTAATATCTCTGTGCCAGGGAATGGTAGGGGGATTTGCAGGATATCCCAGTGTCATACGCTGCCTCCCCAAGGTCAGGGAATTTATTTCCCGGACTTCCCCGAACAGGGAACTCCTGTGAATGAAGAGAGCTGCGTGGAGTTGTCTCTCGAGCTCCCCCACGCACTGACAATGGTTCCGGAATCCTGAGCGTGGGGAGGTTCCACCAACGGTCGGCAGCGCGTGGGTTCTAACGGAATGCATAAGCTCGTTTCCCCTGAGGGTTTTCCTAATATGTCTGTGCCAGAGAATGGTAGGGGGGTTTGCAGGATATCCCAGTGACATACGCTGCCTCCACAAGGTCAGGGAAGGTATTTCCCGGACTTCCCCGAACAGGGAACTCCTGTGAATGAAGAGAGCTGCGTAGAGTTGTCTCTCGAGCTCCCCCACGCACTGACAATGGTTACGGAATCCTGAGCGTGGGGAGGTTCCACCAACGGTCGGCAGCACGTGGGTTCTAACGGAATGCCTAAGCTCGTCTCCCCTGAGGGTTTTCCTAATGTCTCTGTGCCAGGGAATGCTAGGGGTGATTGCAGGATATCCCAGTGACCGAGGCTGCCTCCCCAAGCTCAGGGAAATTATTTCCCTGACTTCCCCGAACAGGGAACAACTGTGACTGAAGAGAGCTTCGTGGAGTTGTCTCTCGAGCTCCCCCACTCACTGACAATGGTTCCGGAATCCTGAGCGTGGGGAGGTTCCACCAACGGTCGTCAGCGCGTGGGTTCTAACGGAATGCCTAAGCTCGTCTCCCCTGAGGGTTTTCCTAATGTCTCTGTGCCAGGGAATGCTAGGGGTGATTGCAGGATATCCCAGTGACCGAGGCTGCCTCCCCAAGCTCAGGGAAGTTATTTCCCGGACTTCCCCGAATAGGGAACACCTGTGACTGAAGAGAGCTGCGTGGAGTTGTCTCTTGAGCTCCCCCACGCACTGACAATGGTTCCGGAATCCTGAGCGTTGGGAGGTTCCACCAACGGTCGGCAGCGCGTGGGTTCTAACGGAATGCCTAAGCTCGTCTCCCCTGAGGGTTTTCCTAATGTGTCTGTGCCAGGGAATGGAAGGGGGGTTTGCAGGATATCCCAGTGTCATACGCTGCCTCCACAAGGTCAGGGAAGGTATTTCCCGGACTTCCCCGAACAGGGAACTCCTGTGAATGAAGAGAGCTGCGTGGAATTGTCTCTCGTGCTCCCCCAAGCACTGACAATGGTTCCGGAATCCTGAGCGTGGGGAGGTTCCACCAACGGTCGGCAGCGCGTGGGTTCTAACGGAATGCCTAAGCTCGTCTCCCCTGAGGGTTTTTCTTATGTCTCTGTGCCAAGGAATGCTAGGGGTGATTGCAGGATATCCCAGTGACCGAGGCTGCCTCCCCAAGGTCAGGGAAGGTATTTCCCGGACTTCCCCGAACAGGGAACACCTGTGACTGAAGAGAGCTGCGTGGAGTTGTCTCTCGAGCTCCCCCACGCACTGACAATGGTTCCGGAATCCTGAGCGTGGGGAGGATCCACCAACGGTCGGCAGCGCGTGGGTTCTAACGGAATGCCTAAGCTCGTCTCCCCTGAGGGTTTTCCTAATGTGTCTGTGCCAGGGAATGTTAGGGGGGTTTGCCGGATATCCCAGTGACATACGCTGCCTCCACAAGGTCAGGAAAGGTATTTCCCGGACTTCCCCGAACAGGGAACTCCTGTGAATGAAGAGAGCTGCGTGGAGTTGTCTCTCGAGCTCCCCCAAGCACTGACAATGGTTCCGGAATCCTGAGCTTGGGGAGGTTCCACCAACGGTCGGCAGCGCGTGGGTTCTAACGGAATGCCTAAGCTCATCTCCCCTGAGGGTTTTCCTAATGTGTCTGTGCCAGGGAATGGTAGGTGGGTTTGCAGGATATCCCAGTGACATACGCTGCCTCCCCAAGGTCAGGGAAGGTATTTCCCGGACCTCCCCCAACAGGGAACTCCTGTGAATGAAGAGAGCTGCGTGGAGTTGTCTCTCGAGCTCCCCCACGCACTGACAATTTTTCCGGAATCCTGAGCGTGGGGAGGTTCCACCAACGGTCGGCAGCGCGTGGGTTCTAACGGAATGCCTGCGCTCGTCTCCCCTGGGGGATTTCCTAATGTCTCTGGGCCAGGGAATGCTAGGGGTGATTGCAGGATATCCCAGTGTCCGAGGCTGCCTCCTCAAGTTCAGGGAAGGTATTTCCCGGACTTCCCCGAACAGGGAACACCTGTGACTGAAGAGAGCTGCGTGGAGTTGTCTCTCGAGCTCCCCCACGCACTGACAATGGTTCCGGAATACTGAGCGTGGGGAGGTTCCTACAACGGTCGGCAGCGTGTGGGTTCTAACGGAATGCCTAAGCTCGTCTCCCCTGAGGGTTTTCCTAATGTCTCTGTGCCAGGGTATGGTAGGGGGGGTTGCAGGTTATCCCAGTGACATACGCTGCCTCCCCAAGATCAGGGAAGGTATTTCCCGGACTTCCCTGAACAGGGAACTCCTGTGAATGAAGAGAGCTGCGTGGAGTTCTCTCTCGAGCTCCCCCACGCACGGACAATTGTTCCGGAATCCTGAGCGTGGGGAGGTTCCACCAACGGTCGGCAGCGCGTGGGTTCTAACGGAATGCCTAAGCTCGTCTCCCCTGAGGGTTTTGCTAATGTCTCTGTGCCAGGGAATGCTAGGGGTGATTGTAGGATATCCCAGTGTCCGAGGCTGACTCCCCAAGGTCAGGGAAGGTATTTCCCGGACTTCCCCGAACAGGGAACTCCTGTGAATGAAGAGAGCTGCGTGGAGTTGTCTCTCGAGCTCCCCCACGCACTGACAATGTTTCCGGAATCCTGAGCGTGGGGAATTTCCACCAACGGTCGGCAGCGCGTGGCTTCTAACGGAATGCCTAAGCTCGTCTCCCCTGAGGGTTTTCCTAATGTGTCTGTGAAAGGGAATGGTAGGGGGGTTTGCAGGATATCCCAGTGACATACGCTGCCTCCCCAAGGTCAGGGAATGTATTTCCCGGACTTCCCCGAACAGGGAACTCCTGTGACTGTAGAGAGCTGCGTGGAGTTGTCTCTCGAGCTCCCCCACGCACTGACAATTGTTCCGGAATCCTGAGCGTGGGGAGGTTCCAACAACGGTCGGCAGCGAGTGGGTTCTAACGGAATGCCTAAGCTCGTCTCCCCTGAGGGTTTTCCAAATATCTCTGTGCCCGGGAATGGTATGGGCGTTTGCAGGATATTCCAGTGACATACGCTGCTTCCCCAAGTTCAGGGAAGGTATTTCCCGGACTTCCCCGAACAGGGAACACCTGTGACTGAAGAGAGCTGCGTGGAGTTGTCTCTCGAGCTCCCCCACGCACTGACAATGGTTCCGGAATCCTGAGCGTGGGGAGGTTCCTACAACGGTCGGCAGCGTGTGGATTCTAACGGAATGCCTAAGCTCGTCTCCCCTGAGGGTTTTCCTAATGTCTCTGTGCCAGGGTATGGTAGGGGGGTTTGCAGGGTATCCCAGTGACATACGCTGCCTCCCCAAGTTCAGGGAATGTATTTCCCGGACTTCCCCGAACAGGGAACTCCTGTGAATGAAGAGAGCTGCGTGGAGTTGTCTCTCGAGCTCCCCCACGCACTGACAATGGTTCCGGAATCCTGAGCGTGGGGAGGTTCCAACAACGGTCGGCAGCGTGTGGGTTCTAACGGAATGCCTAAGCTCGTCTCCCCTGAGGGTTTTCCAAATATCTCTGTGCCCGGGAATGGTAGGGGCGTTTGCAGGATATCCCAGTGACATACGCTGCCTCCCCAAGTTCAGGGAAATTATTTCCGGGACTTCCCCGAACAGGGAACTCCTGTGAATGAAGAGAGCTGCGTGGAGTTTTCTCTCGAGCTCCCCGACGCACTGACAATGGTTCCGGAATCCTGAGCGTGGGGAGGTTCCACCAACGGTCGGCAGCGCGTGGGTTCTAACGGAAAGCCTAAGCTCGTCTCCCCTGAGGGTTTTCCTAATGTCTCTGTGCCAGGGAATGGTAGGGGGGTTTGCAGGATATCCCAGTGCCCGAGGCTGACTCCCCAATGTCAGGGAAGGTATTTCCCGGACTTCCCCGAACAGGGAACTCCTGTGAATGAAGAGAGCTGCGTGGAGTTGTCTCTCGAGCTCCCCCACGCACTGACAATGGTTCCGGAATCCTGAGCGTGGGGAGGTTCCACCAACGGTCGGCAGCGTGTGGGTTCTAACGGAATGCCTAAGCTCGTCTCCCCTGAGGATTTTCCTTATGTCTCTGTGCCAGGGAATGGTAGGGGGTTTTGCAGGATATCCCAGTGACATACGCTGCCTCCCCAAGGTCAGGGAATGTATTTCCGGACTTCAGCGAACAGGGAACACCTGTGAATGAAGAGAGCTGCATGGAGTTGTCTCTCGAGCTCCCCCACTCACTGACAATGTTTCCGGAATCCTGAGCGTGGGGGAGGTTCCACCAACGGTCGGCAGAGCGTGGGTTCTAACGGAATGCCTAAGCTCGTCTCCCCTGACGGTTTTCCTAATTTCTCTGTGCCAAGGAATGCTAGGGGTGATTGCAGGATATCCCAGTGACCGAGGCTGCTTCCCCAAGGTCAGGGAAGGTATTTCCCGGACTTCCCCGAACAGGGAACTCCTGTGAATGAAGAGAGCTGCGTGGAGTTGTCTCTCGAGCTCCCCCACGCACTGACAATGTTTCCGGAATCCTGAGCGTGGGGAGGTTCCACCAACGGTCGTCAGCGCGTGGGTTCTAACCGAATGCCTAAGCTCGTCTCCCCTGAGGGTTTTCCTAATGTGTCTGTGCCAGGGAATGGTTGGGGGGTTTGCAGGATATCCCAGTGGAATACGCTGCCTCCCCAAGGTCAGGGAAGGTATTTCCCGGACTTACCAGAACAGGGAACTCCTGCGAATGAAGAGAGCTGCGTGGATTTTTCTCTCGAGCTCCCCCACACACTGACAATGGTTCCGGAATCCTGAACGTGGGGAGGTTCCACCAACGGTCGGCAGCGCGTGGGTTCTAACGGAATGCATAAGCTCGTCTCCCCTGAGTATTTTCCTAATGTCTCTGTGCCAGGGAATGGTAGGGGGTTTTGCAGGATATCCCAGTGACATACGCTGCCTCCCCAAGTTCAGGGAATGTATTTCCCGGACCTCCCCGAACAGGGAACTCCTGTGAATGAAGAGAGCTGCGTGGAGTTGTCTCTCGAGCTCCCCCACGCACTGACAATTTTTCCGGAATCCTGAGCGTGGGGAGGTTCCACCAACGGTCGGCAGCGCGTGGGTTCTAACGGAATGCCTAAGCTCGTCTCCCCTGGGGGTTTTCCTAATGTCTCTGTGCCAGGGAATGCTAGGGGTGATTGCAGGATATCCCAGTGTCCGAGGCTGCCTCCCCAAGGTCAGGGAAGGTATTTCCCGGACTTCCCCGAAGAGGGAACACCTGTGACTGAAGAGAGCTGCGTGGAGTTGTCTCTCGAGCTCCCCCACGCACTGACAATGGTTCCGGAATCCTGAGCGTGGGGAGGTTCCTACAACGGTCGGCAGCGTGTGGGTTCTAACGGAATGCCTAAGCTCGTCTCCACTGAGGGTTTTCCTAATGTCTCTGTGCCAGGGAATGCTAGGGGTGATTGCAGGATATCCCAGTGAACGAGGCTGCCTCCCAAAGGTCAGGAAAGGTATTTCTCAGACTTCCCCGAACAGGGAACTCCTGTGAATGAAGAGAGCTGCGTGGAGTTGTCTCTCGAGCTCCCCCACGCACTGACAATGTTTCCGGAATCCTGAGCGTGGGGAGGTTCCACCAACGGTCGGCAGCGCGTGGGTTCCAACGGAATGCCTAAGCTCGTCTCCCCTGAGGTTTTTCCAAATATCTCTGTGCCCGGGAATGGTAGGGGCGTTTGCAGGATATCCCAGTGACATACGCTGCCTCCCCAAGTTCAGGGAATTTATTACCGGGACTTCCCCGAACAGGGAACTCCTGTGAATGAAGAGAGCTGCGTGGAGTTTTCTCTCGAGCTCCCCGACGCACTGACAATGGTTCCGGAATCCTGAGCGTGGGGAGGTTCCACCAACGGTCGGCAGCGCGTGGGTTCTAACGGAAAGCCTAAGCTCGTCTCCCCTGAGGGTTTTCCTAATGTCTCTGTGCCAGGGAATGCTAGGGGGGTTTGCAGGATATCCCAGTGTCCGAGGCTGACTCCCCAAGGTCAGGGAAGTTATTTCCCGAACTTCCCCGAACAGGGAACTCCTGTGAATGAAGAGAGCTGCGTGGAGTTGTCTCTCGAGCTCCCCCACGCACTGACAATGGTTCCGGAATCCTGAGCGTAGGGAGGTTCCACCAACGGTCGGCAGCGCGTGGGTTCTAACAGAATGCCTAAGCTCGTCTCCCCTGAGGGTTTTCCTAATGTCTCTGTGCCAGGGAATGCTAGGGGTGATTGCAGGATATCCCAGTGACCGAGGATGCCTCCCCCAGCTCAGGGAAGTTATTTCTCGACTTCCCCGAACAGGGAACACCTGTGACTGAAGAGAGCTGTGTGGAGTTGTCTCTCGAGTTCCCCATGCACTGACAATGGTTCCGGAATCCTGAGCGTGTGGAGGTTCCACCAACGGTCGGCAGCGCGTGGGTTCTAACGGAATGCTTAAGCTCGTCTCCCCTGAGGGTTTTCCTAATGTCTCTGTGCCAGGGAATTGTAGGGGGGTTTGCAGGATATCCCAGTGACATACGCTGCCTCCCCAAGTTCAGGGAATATATTTCCCGAACTTCCCCGAACAGGGAACTCCTGTGAATGAAGAGAGCTGCGTGGAGTTGTCTCTCGAGCTCCCCCACGCACTGACAATGGTTCCGGAATCCTGAGCGTGGGGAGGTTCCACCAACGGTCGGCAGCGCGTGGGTTCTAACGGAATGCCTAAGCTCGTCTCCCCTGAGGGTTTTCCTAATTTCTCTTTGCCAGGGAATGCTAGGGGTGATTGCAGGATATCCCAGTGTCCGAGGCTGCATACCCAAGGTCAGGGAAGTTATTTCCCGGACTTCCCCGAACAGGGAACACCTGTGAATGAAGAGAGCTGCGTGGAGTTGTCTCTCGAGCTCCCCCACGCACTGACAATTTTTCCGGAACCCTGAGCGTGGGAAGGTTCCACCAACGGTCGGCAGCGCTTGGGTTCTAACGGAATGTCTAAGCTCGTCTCCCCTGAGGGTTTTCCTAATGTCTCTGTGCCAGGGAATGGTAGGGGGGTTTGCAGGATATCCCAGTGACATACGCTGCCTCCCCAAGGTCAGGGAAGGTATTTCCCGGACCTCCCCGAACAGGGAAATCCTGTGAATGAAGAGAGCTGCGTGGAGTTGTCTCTCGAGCTCCCCCACGCACTGACAATGGTCCGGAATCCTGAGCGTGGGGAGGTTCCACCAACGGTCGGCAGCGCGTGGGTTCTAACGGAATGCCTAAGCTCGTCTCCCCTGAGGGTTTTCCTTATGTCTCTGTGCCAGGGAATGCTAGGGGTGATTGCAGGATATCCCAGTGTCCGAGGCTGACTCCCCAAGGTCAGGGAAGGTATATCCCGGACTTCCCCGAACAGGGAACACCTGTGACTTAAGAGAGCTGCGTGGAGTTTTCTCTCGAGCTCCCCCACGCACTGACAGTGGTTCCGGAATCCTGAGCGTGGGGAGGTTCCACCAACGGTCGGCAGCGCGTGGGGTCTAACGGAAAGCCTAAGCTCGTCTCCCCTGTGGGTTTTCCTAAAGTCTCTGTGCCAGTGAATGTTAGGTGGGTTTGCAAGATATCCCAGTGACATACGCTGCCTCCCCAAGTTCAGGGAAGGTTTTTCCCGGACTTCCCCGAACAGGGAACTCCTGTGAATGAAGAGAGCTGCGTGGAGTTGTCTCTCGAGCTCTCCCACGCACTGACAATGGTTCCGGAATCCTGAGCGTGGGGAGGTTCCACCAACGGTCGGCAGCGCGTGGGTTCTAACGGAATGCCTAAGCTCGTCTCCCCTGAGGGTTTTCCTAATTTGTCTGTGCCAGGGAATTTTAGGGGGGTTTGCAGGATATCCCAGTGACATACGTTGCCTCCCCAAGTTCAGGGAAGATATTTCCTGGACTTCCCCGTACAGGGAACTCCTGTGAATGAAGAGAGCTGCGTGGAGTTGTCTCTCGAGCTCCCCCACGCACTAACAATGGTTCCGGAATCCTGAGCGTGGGGAGGTTCCACCAACGGTCGGAAGCGCGTGGGTTCTAACGGAATGCCTAAGCTCGTCTCCCCTGAGGGTTTTCCTAATATCTCTGTGCCAGGGAATGGTAGTGGGGTTTGCAGGATATCCCAGTGACATACGCTGCCTCCCCAATGTTAGGGAAGGTTTTTCCTGGTCTTCCCCGAACAGGGAACTCCTGTGAATGAAGAGAGCTGCGTGGAGTTGTCTCTCGAGCTCCCCCACGCACTGACAATGGTTCCGAAATCCTGATCGTGGGGAGGTTCCTACAACGATCGGCAGCGCGTGGGTTCTAACGGAATGCCTAATCTCGTTTCCCCTGAGGGTTTTCCAAATGTGTCTGTGACAGGGTATGGTAGGGGGGTTTGCAGGATATCCCAGGGACATACGCTGCCTCCCCAAGTTAAGGGAAGGTATTTCCCGGACTTCCCCGAACAGGGAACACCTGTGACTGAAGAGATATGCGTGGAGTTGTCTCTCGAGCTCCCCCACGCACTGACAATGGTTCCGGAATCCTGAGCGTGGGGAGGTTCCACCAACGGTCGGCAGCGCGTGGGTTCTAACGGAATACCTAAGCTCGTCTCCCCTGAGTGTTTTCCTAATGTCTCTGTGCCAGGGAATGGTAGGGGGGTTTGCAGGATATCCCAGTGACCGAGGCTGCCTCCCCAAGGTCAGGGAAGATATTTCCCGGACTTCCCCGAACAGGGAACTCCTGCGAATTAAGAGAGCTGCGTGGAGTTGTCTCTCGAGCTCCCCCACGCACTGACAATGGTTCCGGAATCCTGAGCGTGGGGAGGTTCCACCAACTGTCGGCAGCGCGTGGGTTATAATGGAATGCCTAAGCTCGTCTCCCCTGAGGGTTTTCCTAATGTCTCTGTGCCAGGGAATGCTAGGGGTGATTGCAGGATATCCCAGTGACTGAGGCTGCCTCCCCCAGCTCAGGGAAGGTATTTCCCGACTTCCCCGAACAGGGAACACCTGTGACTGAAGAGAGCTGTGTAGAGTTGTCTCTCGAGCTCCCTCACGCACTGACAATGGTTCCGGAATCCTGAGCGTGTGGAGGTTCCACCAACGGTCGGCAGCGCGTGGGTTCTAACGGAATGCCTAAGCTCGTCTCCCCTGAGGGTTTTCCTAATGTGTCTGTGCCAGGGAATGGTAGGGGGGTTTGCAGGATATCCCAGTGACATACGCTGCCTCCACAAGTTCAGGGATGGTATTTCCCGGACTTCCCCGAACAGGGAACTCCTGTGAATGAAGAGAGCTGAGTGGAGTTGTCTCTCGAGCTCCCCCACGCACTGACAATGGTTCCGGAATCCTGAGCGTGGGGAGGTTCCACCAACGGTGGGCAGCGCGTGGGTTCTAACGGAATGCCTAAGCTCGTCTCCCCTGAGGGTTATCCTAATATCTCTGTGCCAGGGAATGCTAGGGTTGATTGCAGGATATCCCAGTGACCGAGGCTGCCTCCCCAAGCTCAGGGAAGGTATTTCCCGAACTTCCCCGAACAGGGAACTCCTGTGAATGAAGAGAGCTGCGTGGAGTTGTCTCTCGAGCTCCCCCACGCACTGACAATGGTTCCGGAATCCTTAGTGTGGGGAGGTTCCACCAACGGTCGGCAGCGCGTGGGTTCTAACGGAATGCCTAAGCTCGTCTCCCCTGAGGGTGTTCCTAATGTCTCTGTGCCAGGGAATGGTAGTAGGGATTGCAGGATATCCCAGTGACATACGCTGCCTCCCCAAGTTCAGGGAAGGTATTTCCGGGACTTCCCCGAACAGGGAACTCCTGTGAATGAAGAGAGCTGCGTGGAGTTGTCTCACGAGCTCCCCCACGCACTGACAATGGTTCCGGACTCCTGAGCGTGGGGAGTTTCCACCAACGGTCGGCAGCGCGTGGGTTCTAACGGAATGCCTAAGCTCGTCTCCCCTGTGGTTTTTTCAAATGTCTCTGTGCCAGGGAATGGTAGGGGCGTTTGCAGGAAATTCCAGTGACATACGCTGCCTCCCCAAGGTCAGGGAAAGTATTTCCGGGACTTCCCCGAACAGGGAACTCCTGTGAATGAAGAGAGCTGCGTGGAGTTGTCTCTCGAGCTCCCCAACGCACTGACAATTGTTCCAGAATCCTGAGCGTGGGGAGGTTCCACCAACGGTCGGCAGCGCGTGGGTTCTAACGGAATGCCTAAGCTCGTCTCCCCTGAGGGTTTTCCTAATGTCTCTGTGCCAGGGAATGCTAGGGTTGATTGCAGGATATCCCAGTGACCGAGGCTGCCTCCCCAAGGTCAGGAAAGTTATTTCCCGGACTTCCCCGTACAGGGAACTCCTGTGAATGAAGAGAGCTGCGTGGAGTTGTCTCTCGAGCTCCCCCACGCACTGACAATGGTTCCGGAATCCTGAGAGTGGGGAGGTTCCACCAACGGTCAGCAGCGCGTGGGTTCTAACGGAATGCCTAAGCTCGTCTCCCCTGAGTGTTTTCCTAATGTCTGTGTGCCAGGGAATGCTAGGGTTGATTGCAGGATATCCCAGTGACTGAGGCTGCCTCCCCAAGGTCAGGAAAGGTATTTCCCGGACTTCCCCGAACAGGGAACTCCTGTGAATGAAGAGAGCTGCGTGGAGTTGTCTCTCGAGCTCCCCCACGCACTGACAATGGTTCCGGAATCCTGAGCGTGGGGAGGTTCCACCAACGGTCGGCAGCGCGTGGGTTCTATCGGAATGCCTAAGCTCGTCTCCCCTGAGGGTTTTCCAAATGTCTCTGTGCCAGGGAATGGTAGGGGCGTTTGCAGGATATCCCAGTGACATACGCTGCCTCCCCAAGTTCAGGGAATTTATTTCCGGGACTTCCCCGAACAGGGAATTCCTGTGAATGAAGAGAGCTGCGTGGAGTTTTCTCTCGAGCTCCCCCACGCACTGACAATTGTTACGGAATACTGAGCGTGGGGAGGTTCCACCAACGGTCGGCAGCGCGTGGGTTCTAACGGAATGCCTAAGCTCGTCTCCCCTGAGGGTTTTCCTAATGTGTCTGTGCAAGGGAATGGTAGGGGGGTTTGCAGGACATCCCAGTGAAATACGCTGCCTCCCCAATTTCAGGGAAGTTATTTCCCGGACTTCCCCGAACAGGGAACTCCTGTGAATGAAGAGAGCTTCGTGGAGTTGTCTCTCGAGCTCCCCCAAGCACTGACAATGGTTCCGGAATCCTGAGCGTGGGGAGGTTCCACCAACGGTCGGCAGCGCGTGGTTTCTAACGGAATGCCTAAGCTCGTCTCCCCTGAGGCTTTTCCTAATGTCTCTGTGCCAGGGAATGCTAGGGTTGATTGCAGGATATCCCAGTGACCGAGGCGGCCTCCCCAAGGTCAGGGAAGTTATTTCCAGGACTTCCCCGAACAGGGAACACCTGTGACTGAAGAGATCTGCGTGGAGTTGTCTCTCGAGCTCCCCCACGCACTGACAATGGTTCCGGAATCCTGAGCGTGGGGAGGTTCCAACAATGGTCGGCAGCGCGTGGGTTCTAACGGAATGCCTAAGCTCGTCTCCCCTGAGATTTTTCCTAATGTGTCTGTGCCAGGGAATGGTAGGGATGTTTGCAGGATATCCCAGTGACATACGCTGCCTCCCCAAGTTCAGGGAAGATATTTCCCGGACTACCCCGAACAGGGAACTCCTGTGAATGAAGAGAGCTGCGTGGAGATGTCTCTCGAGCTCCCCCACACACTGACAATGGTTCCGGAATCCTGAGCGTGGGGAGGTTCCACCAACGGTCGGCAGCGCGTGGGTTCCAACGGAATGCTTAAGCTCGTCTCCCCTGAGGGTTTTCCTAATGTCTCTGTGCCAGGGAATGCTAGGGGTGATTGCAGGATATCCCAGTGACCGAGGCTGCCTCCCCCAGGTCAGGAAATTTATTTCCCGGACTTCCCCGAACAGGGAAATCCTCTGAATGAAGAGAGCTGCGTGGAGTTATCTCTCGAGCTCCCCCACGCACTGACAATGGTTCCGGAATCCTGAGCGTGGGGAGGTTCCACCAAAGGTCGGCAGCGCGTGGGTTCTAACGGAATGCCTAAGCTCGTCTCCCCTGTGGGTTTTCCTAATGTCTCTGTGCCAGGGAATGGTAGGGGGGTTTGCAGGATATCCCAGTGACGTACGCTGCCTCCCCAATGTCAGGGAAGGTATTTCCCGGACTTCCCCGAACAGGCAACTCCTGTGAATGAAGAGAGCTGCGAAGAGTTGTCTCTCGTGCTCCCCCATGCACTGACAATGGTTCCGGAATCCTGAGCGTGGGGAGGTTCCACCAACGGTCGGCAGCGCGTGGGTTCTAACGGAATGCCTAAGTTCGTCTCCCCTGAGGGTTTTCCTAATTTCTCTGTGCCAGGGAATGCTAGGGTTGATTGCAGGATATCCCAGTGACCGAGGCTGCCTCCCCAAGGTCAGGAAAGTTATTTCCCGGACTTCCCCGAACAGGGAACTCCTGTGAATGAAGAGAGCTGCGTGGAGTTGTCTCTCGAGCTCCCCCACGCACTGACAATGGTTCCGGAATCCTGAGCGTGGGGAGGTTCCACCAACGGTCAGCAGCGCGTGGGTTCTAACGGAATGCCTAAGCTCGTCTCCCCTGAGTGTTTTCCTAATGTCTCTGTGCCAGGGAATGCTAGGGTTGATTGCAGGATATCCCAGTGACCGAGGCTGCCTCCCCAAGGTCAGGAAAGGTATTTCCCGGACTTCCCCGAACAGGGAACTCCTGTGAATGAAGAGAGCTGCGTGGAGTTGTCTCTCGAGCTCCCCCACGCACTGACAATGGTTCCGGAATCCTGAGCGTGGGGAGGTTCCACCAATGGTCGGCAGCGCGTGGGTTCTAACGGAATGCATAAGCTCGTCTCCCCTGAGGGTTTTCCTAATGTCTCTGTGCCAGGGAATGGTAGGGGGGTTTGCAGGATATCCCAGTGACATTCGCTGCCTCCCCAAGGTCAGGGAAGGTATTTCCCGGACTTCCCCGAACAGGGAACTCCTGTGAATGAAGAGAGCTGCGTGGAGTTGTCTCTCGATCTCCCCCACGCACTGACAATGGTTCCGGAATCCTGAGCGTGGGGAGGTTCCACCAACGGTCTGCAGCGCGTGGGTTCTAACGGAATGCCTAAGCTCGTCTCCCCTGAGTGTTTTCCTAATGTCTCTGTGCCAGGGAATGCTAGGGTTGATTGCAGGATATCCCAGTGACCGAGGCTGCCTCCCCAATGTCAGGAAAGTTATTTCCCGGACTTCCCCGAACAGGGAACTCCTGTGAATGAAGAGAGCTGCGTGGAGTTGTCTCTCGAGCTCCCCCACGCACTGACAATGGTTCCGGAATCCTGAGCGTGGGGAGGTTCCACCAACGGTCGGCAGGGCGTGGGTTCTAACGGAATGCCTAAGCTCGTCACCCTTGGGTTTTTTCCTAATGTGTCTGTGCAAGGGAATGGTAGGGGGGTTTGCAGGATATCCCAGTGACATACGCTGCTTCCCCAAGTTCAGGGAAGGTATTTCGCGGACTTCCCCGACCAGGGAACTCCTGTGAATGAAGAGAGATGCGTGGAGATGTCTCTCGAGCTCCCCCACGCACTGACAATGGTTCCGGAATCCTGAGCGTGGGGAGGTTCCACCAACGGTCTGCAGCGCGTGGGTTCTAACGGAATGCCTAAGCTCGTCTCCCCTGATGGTTTTCCAAATGTCTCTGTGCCAGGGATGGTTGGGGCTTTTGCAGGATATCCCAGTGACATACGCTGCCTCCCCCAGTTCAGGGAATTTATTTCCGGGACTTCCCCGAACAGGGAACTCCTGTGAATGAATAGAGCTGCATGGAGTTGTCTCTCGAGCTCCCCCACGCACTGACAATGGTTCCGGAATCCTGAGCTTGTGGAGGTTCCACCAACGGTCGGCAGCGCGTGGGTTCTAACGGAATGCCTAAAGCTCGTCTCCCCTGAGGGTTTTCCTAATGTGTCTGTGCAAGGGAATGGTAGGGGGGTTTGCAGGATATCCCATTGAAAAACGCTGCCTCCCCAAGGTCAGGGAAGGTATTTCCCGGACTTCCCCGAACATGGAACTCCTGTGAATGAAGAGAGCTGCGTGGAGTTGTCTCTCGAGCTCCCCCACGCACTGACAATGGTTCCGGAATCCTGAGCGTGGGGAGTTTCCACCAACGGTCGGCAGCGCATGGGTTCTAACGGAATGCCTAAGCTCGTCTCCCATGAGGATTTTCCTAATATCTCTGTGCCAGGGAATGGTAGGGGGGTTTGCAGGATATCCCAGTGACATACGCTGCCTCCCCAAGGTCAGGGAAGGTATTTCCCGG
This sequence comes from Vicugna pacos, assembly GCF_048564905.1. Lineage (NCBI taxonomy): Eukaryota > Metazoa > Chordata > Mammalia > Artiodactyla > Camelidae > Vicugna > Vicugna pacos. The sequence goes on from NC_133021.1 coordinate 1,567,155, forward strand.
ACTTCCCCGAACAGGGAACTCCTGTGAATGAAGAGAGCTGCGTGGAGTTGTCTCTCGAGCTCCCCCACGCACTGACAATGGTTCCGGAATCCTGAGCGTGGGGAGGTTCCACCAACGGTCGGCAGCGCGTGGGTTCTAACGGAATGCCTAAGCTGGCCTCCCCTGAGGGTTTTCCTAATGTCTCTGTGCCAGGGAATGTTAGGGGGGTTTGCAGGATATCCCAGTGAAATACGCTGCCTCCCCAAGTTAAGGGAAGGTTTTTCCCGGACTTCCCCGAACAGGGAACACCTGTGAATGAAGAGAGCTGCGTGGAGTTGTCTCTCGAGCTCCCCCACGCACTGACAATGGTTCCGGAATTCTGAGCGTGGGGAGGTTCCACCAACGGTCGGCAGCGCGTGAGTTATAACGGAATGTCTAAGCTTGTCTCCCCTGAGGGTTTTACTAATGTCTCTGTGCCAGTGAATGGTAGGTGGGTTTGCAGGATATCCCAGTGACCGAGGCTGCCTCCCCAATGTAAGGAAAGGTATTTCCCGGACTTCCCCGAACAGGGAACTCCTGTGAATGAACAGAGATGCGTGGAGCTTTCTCTCGAGCTCACCCACGCACTGACAATGGTTCCGGAATCCTGAGCGTGGGGAGGTTCCACCAACGGTCGGCAGCGCGTGGGTTCTAACGGAATGCCTAAGCTCGTGTCCCATGAGGGTTTTCCTAATTTCTCTGTGCCAGGGAATGCTAGGGGTGATTGCAGGATATCCCAGTGACCGAGGCTGCCTCCCCAAGGTCAGGGAAGGTATTTCCCGGACTTCCCCGAACAGGGAACACCTGTGACTGAAGAGAGCTGCGTGGAGTTGTCTCTCGAGCTCCCCCACGCACTGACAATGGTTCCGGAATCCTGAGCGTGGGGAGGATTCACCAACGGTCGGCAGCGGTTGAGTCCTAACGGAATGCCTAAGCTGGTCTCCCCTGAGGGTTTTCCTAATATCTCTGGGCCAGGGAATGTTATGGGGGTTTGCAGGATATCCCAGTGACATACGCTGCATCCCGAAGGTCAGGGAAGGTATTTCCCGGACTTTCCCGAACAGGGAACTCCTGTGAATGAAGAGAGCTGCATGGAGTTGTCTCTCGAGCTCCCCCACGCACTGACAATGGTTCCGAAATCCTCAGCTTGGGGAGGTTCCACCAACGGTCGGCAGCGCGTGGGTTCTAACGGAATGCCTAAGCTCGCCTCCCCTGAGGGTTTTCCTAATGTGTCTGTGCCAGGGAATGATAGGGGGGTTTGCAGGTTATCCCAGTGACATACGCTGCCTCCCCAAGGTCAGGGAAGGTATTTCCCGGACTTCCCCGAACAGGGAACTCCTGTGAATGAAAAGAGCTGCGTGGAGTTGTCTCTCGAGCTCCCCCACGCACTGACAATGGTTCCGGAATCCTGAGCGTGGGGAGGTTCCACCAACGGTCGGCAGCGCGTGGGTTCTAACAGAATGCCTAAGCTGGTTTCCCCTGAGGGTTTTCCTAATGTCTCTGTGCCAGGGAATGTTAGGGGTGTTTGCAGGACATCCCAGTGACATACGCTGCCTCCCCAAGTTCAGGGAAGGTACTTCCCGGACTTCTCCGAACAGGGAACTCCTGTGAATGAAGAGAGCTGCGTGGAGTTTTCTCTCGAGCTCCCCAACGCACTGAAAATGATTCCGGAATCCTGAGCGTTGGGAGGTTCCACCAACGGTCGGCATCGCGTGGTTTCTAACGGAATGCCTAAGCTCGTCTCCCCTGAGGGTTTTCCTAATGTCTCTCGGCCAGGGAATGGTAGGGGGGTTTGCAGGTTATCCCAGTGAGATACACTGCCTCCCCAAGGTCAGTGAAGGTATTTCCCTGACTTCCCCGAACAGGGAAATCCTGTGAATGAAGAGAGCTGCGTGGAGATGTCTCTCGAGCTCCCCCACTCACTGACAATGGTTCCGGAATCCTGAGCGTGGGGAGGTTCCACCAACGGTCGGCAGCGCGTGGGTTCTAACGGAATTTCTAAGCTCGTCTCCCCTGAGTATTTTCCTAATATCTCTGTGCCAGTGAATGGTAGGTGGGTTTGCAGGATATCCCAGTGACATACGCTGCCTCCCCAAGTTCAGGGAAGGTATTTCCCGGACTTCCCCGAACAGGGAACACCTGTGACTGAAGAGAGCTGCGTGGAGTTGTCTCTCGAGCTTCCCCACTCCCTGACAATGGTTCCGGAATCCTGAGCGTGGGGAGGTTCCACCAACGGTCGGCAGCGCGTGGGTTCTAACGGAATGCCTAAGCTCGTCTCCCCTGAGGGTTTTCCTAATGTCTCTGTGCCAGGGAATGTTAGGGGGGTTTGCAGGATATCCCAGTGACATACGCTGCCTCCCCAAGTTCAGGGAAGGTATTTCCCGGACTTCCCCGAACAGGGAACTCCTGTGAATGAAAAGAGCGGCGTGGAGTTGTCTCTCTAGCTCCCCCACGCACTGACAATTGTTCCGGAATCCTGAGCGTGGGGAGGTTCCACCAACGGTCGGCAGCGCGTGTGTCCTAACGGAATGCCAAAGCTAGTCTCCCCTGAGGGTTTTCCTTAAGTCTCTGTGCCAGGGAATGTTAGGGGGGGTTGCAGGATATCCCAGTGACATACGCTGCCTCCCCAAGGTCAGGGAAGGTATTTCCCGGACTTACCCGATCAGGCAACTCCTGTGAATGAAGAGAGCTGCGTGGAGTTTTCTCTCGAGCTCCCACACGCACTGACAATGGTTCCAGAATCCTGAGCGTGGGGAGGTTCCACCAACGGTCGGCAGCGCGTGGGTTCTAACGGAATGCCTAAGCTCGTCTCCCCTGAGGGTTTTCCTAATGTCTCTGTGCCAGGGAATGGTAGTTGTGTTTGCAGGATATCCCAGGGACATACGCTGCCTCCCCAAGGTCAGGGAAGGTATTTACCGGACTTCCCCGAACAGGGAACTCCTGTGAATGAAGAGAGCTGCGTGGAGTTGTCTCTCGAGCTCCCCCACGCACTGACAATGGTTCCGGAATCCGGAGCGTGGGGAGTTTCCACCAACGGTCGGCAGCGCGTGGGTTCTAACGGAATGCCTAAGCTCGTCTCCCCTGAGGGTTTTCCTAATGTCTCTGTGCCAGGGAATGCTAGGGGTGATTGCAGGATATCCCAGTGACCGAGGCTGCCTCCCCAAGGTCAGGGAAGGTATTTCCCGGACTTCCCCGAACACGGAACTCCTGTGAATGAAGAGAACTGCGTGGAGTTGTCTCGACTTTCCCCACGCACTGACAATGGTTCCGGAATCCTGAGCGTGGGGAGGTTCCACCAACGGTCGGCAGCGCGTGGCTTCTAACGGAATGCCTAAGCTCGTCTCCCCTGAGGGTTTTCCTAATGTCTCTGTGCCAGGGAATTCTAGGGGGGTTTGCAGGATATCCCAGTGACATACGCTGCCTCCCCAAGGTCAGGGAAGGTATTTCCCGGACTTCCCCGAACAGGGAACTCCTGTGAATGAAGAGAGCTGCGTGGAGTTTTCTCTCGATCTCCCCCACGCACTGACAATGTATCCGGAAACCTGAGCGTGGGGAGGTTCCACCAACTGTCGGCAGCGCGTGGGTTCTAACGGAATGCCTAAGCTCGTCTCCCCTGAGGGTTTTCCTAATGTCTCTATGCTAGGGAATGGTAGGTGGGTTTGCAGGATATCCCAGTGACATACGCTGCCTCCCCAAGTTCAGGGAAGGTATTTCCCGGACTTCCCCGAACAGGGAACTCCTGTGAATGAAGAGAGCTGCGTGGAGTTGTCTCTCGAGCTCCCCCACGCACTGACAATGGTTCCGGATTCCTGAGCGTGGGGAGGTTCCACCAACGGTCGGCAGCGCGTGGGTTTTAACGGAATGCCTAAGCTTGTCACCCCTGAGGGTTTTCCTAATGTCTCTGTGCCAGGGAATGCTAGGAGTGATTGCAGAATATCCCAGTGACCGAGGCTGCCTCCCCAAAGTCAGGAAATGTATTTCCCGGACTTCCCCGAACAGGGAACTCCTGTGAATGAAGAGAGCTGCGTGGAGTTGTCTCTCGAGCTCCCCCACGCACTGAAAATGGTTCCGGAATGCTGAGCCTGGGAAGGTTCCACCAACGGTCGGCAGCGCGTAGGTTCTAACGGAATGCCTAAGCTCGTCTCCCCTGTGGGTTTTCCTAATGTCTCTGTGCCAGGGAATGTTAGGGGGGTTTGCAGGAAATCCCAGTAACTTACGCTGCCTCCCCAATATCTGGGAAGTTATTTCCCGGACTTCCCCGACCAGGGAACTCCTGTGAATGAAGAGAGCTGCGTGGAGTTGTCTCTCGAGCTCCCCCACGCACTGACAATGGTTCCGGAATCCTGAGCGTGGGGAGGTTCCACCAACGTTCGGCAGCGCGTGGGTTCTAACGGAATGCCTTAGCTCGTCTCCCCTGAGTGTTTTCCTAATGTCTCTGTGCCAGGGAATGGTAGGGGGGTTTGCAGGATATCCCAGTGACATACGCTGCCTCCCCAAGGTCAGGGAACGTATTTCCCGGACTTCCCTGAACAGGGAACTCCTGTGAATAAAGAGAGCTGCATGGAGTTGTCTCTCGAGCTCCCCCACGCACTGACAATGGTTCCGGAATCCTGAGCGTGGGGAGGTTCCACCAACGGTCGGCAGCGCGTGGGTTCTAACGGAATGCCTAAGCTCGTCTCCCCTGAGTGTTTTCCTAATGTCTCTGTGCCAGGGAATGTTAGGGGGGTTTGCAGGATATCCCAGTGACATACGCTGCCTCCCCAAGGTCAGGGAAGGTATTTCCCGGACTTCCCCGAACAGGGAACTCCTGTGAATGAAGAGAGCTGCGTGGAGTTGTCTCTCGAGCTCCCCCAAGCACTGACAATGGTTCCGGAATCCTGAGCGTGGGTAGGTTCCACCAACGGTCGGCAGCGCGTGGGTTCTAACGGAATGCCTAAGCTCGTCTCCCCTGAGGTTTTTCCTAATATCTCTGTGCCAGGGATTGCTAGGGGTGATTGCAGGATATCCCAGTGACCGAGGCTGCCTCCCCAAGTTCAGGAAAGGTATTTCTCGGACCTCCCCGAACAGGGAACTCTTGTGAATGAAGAGAGATGCGTGGAGTTGTCTCTCGAGCTCCCCCACGCACTGACAATGGTTCCGGAATCCTGAGCGTGGGGAGGTTCCACCAACGGTCGGCAGCGCGTGGGTTCTAACGGAATGCCTAAGCTCGTCTCCCCTGAAAGTTTTCCTAATGTCTCTGTGCCAGGGAATTCTAGGGGGGTTTGCAGGATATCCCAGTGACATACGCTGCCTCCCCAAGGTCAGGGAAGGTATTTCCCGGACTTCCCCGAACAGGGAACTCCTGTGAATGAAGAGAGCTGCGTGGAGTTTTCTCTCGATCTCCCCCACGCACTGACAATGTATCCGGAAACCTGAGCGTGGGGAGGTTCCACCAACTGTCGGCAGCGCGTGGGTTCTAACGGAATGCCTAAGCTCGTCTCCCCTGAGGGTTTTCCTAATGTCTCTATGCCAGGGAATGGTAGGTGGGTTTGCAGGATATCCCAGTGACATACGCTGCCTCCCCAAGTTCAGGGAAGGTATTTCCCGGACTTCCCCGAACAGGGAACTCCTGTGAATGAAGAGAGCTGCGTGGAGTTGTCTCTCGAGCTCCCCCACGCACTGACAATGGTTCCGGATTCCTGAGCGTGGGGAGGTTCCACCAACGGTCGGCAGCGCGTGGGTTTTAACGGAATGCCTAAGCTTGTCACCCCTGAGGGTTTTCCTAATGTCTCTGTGCCAGGGAATGCTAGGAGTGATTGCAGAATATCCCAGTGACCGAGGCTGCCTCCCCAAAGTCAGGAAATGTATTTCCCGGACTTCCCCGAACAGGGAACTCCTGTGAATGAAGAGAGCTGCGTGGAGTTGTCTCTCGAGCTCCCCCACGCACTGAAAATGGTTCCGGAATGCTGAGCCTGGGAAGGTTCCACCAACGGTCGGCAGCGCGTAGGTTCTAACGGAATGCCTAAGCTCGTCTCCCCTGTGGGTTTTCCTAATGTCTCTGTGCCAGGGAATGTTAGGGGGGTTTGCAGGAAATCCCAGTAACTTACGCTGCCTCCCCAATATCAGGGAAGTTATTTCCCGGACTTCCCCGACCAGGGAACTCCTGTGAATGAAGAGAGCTGCGTGGAGTTGTCTCTCGAGCTCCCCCACGCACTGACAATGGTTCCGGAATCCTGAGCGTGGGGAGGTTCCACCAACGTTCGGCAGCGCGTGGGTTCTAACGGAATGCCTTAGCTCGTCTCCCCTGAGTGTTTTCCTAATGTCTCTGTGCCAGGGAATGGTAGGGGGGTTTGCAGGATATCCCAGTGACATACGCTGCCTCCCCATGGTCAGGGAAGGTATTTCCCGGACTTCCCCGAACAGGGAAATCCTGTGAATAAAGAGAGCTGCATGGAGTTGTCTCTCGAGCTCCCCCACGCACTGACAATGGTTCCGGAATCCTGAGCGTGGGGAGGTTCCACCAACGGTCGGCAGCGCGTGGGTTCTAACGGAATGCCTAAGCTCGTCTCCCCTGAGTGTTTTCCTAATGTCTCTGTGCCAGGGAATGTTAGGGGGGTTTGCAGGATATCCCAGTGACATACGCTGCCTCCCCAAGGTCAGGGAAGGTATTTCCCGGACTTCCCCGAACAGGGAACTCCTGTGAATGAAGAGAGCTGCGTGGAGTTGTCTCTCGAGCTCCCCCAAGCACTGACAATGGTTCCGGAATCCTGAGCGTGGGTAGGTTCCACCAACGGTCGGCAGCGCGTGGGTTCTAACGGAATGCCTAAGCTCGTCTCCCCTGAGGTTTTTCCTAATATCTCTGTGCCAGGGATTGCTAGGGGTGATTGCAGGATATCCCAGTGACCGAGGCTGCCTCCCCAAGGTCAGGAAAGGTATTTCTCGGACCTCCCCGAACAGGGAACTCTTGTGAATGAAGAGAGATGCGTGGAGTTGTCTCTCGAGCTCCCCCACGCACTGACAATGGTTCCGGAATCCTGAGCGTGGGGAGGTTCCACCAACGGTCGGCAGCGCGTGGGTTCTAACGGAATGCCTAAGCTCGTCTCCCCTGAAAGTTTTCCTAATGTCTCTGTGCCAGGGAATTCTAGGGGGGTTTGCAGGATATCCCAGTGACATACGCTGCCTCCCCAAGGTCAGGGAAGGTATTTCCCGGACTTCCCCGAACAGGGAACTCCTGTGAATGAAGAGAGCTGCGTGGAGTTGTCTCTCGAGCTCCCCCACGCACTGACAATGGTTCCGGAATCCTGAGCGTGGGGAGGTTACACCAACGGTCGGCAGCGCGTGGGTTCTAACGGAATGTCTAAGCTCGTCTCCCCTGAGGGTTTTCCTAATGTCTCTGTGCCAGGGAATTGTAGGCGTGTTTGCAGGATATCCCAGTGACATACGCTGCCTCCCCAAGGTCAGGGAAGGTATTTCCCGGACTTCCCCGAACAGGGAACTCCTGTGAATGAAGAGAGCTGCGTGGAATTGTCTCTCGAGCTCCCCCACGCGCTGACAATGGTTCCGGAATCCTGAGCGTGGGGAGGTTCCACCAACGGTCGGCAGCGCGTTGGTTCTAACGGAATGCATAAGCTCGTCTCCCCTGAGGGTTTTTCTAATTTGTCTGTGCCACGGAATGGTAGGGGGGTTTGCAGGATATCCCAGTGAAATACGCTGCCTCCCCAAGTTCAGGGAAGGTATTTCCCGGACTTCCCCGAACAGGGAAATTCTGTGAATGAAGAGAGCTTCGTGGAGTTGTCTCTCGGGCTCCCCCACGCACTGACAATGGTTCCGGAATCCTGTGCGTGGGGAGGTTCCACCAACGGTCGGCAGCGCGTGGGTTCTAACGGAATGCCTAAGCTCGTCTCCCCTGAGGTTTTTCCTAATGTCTCTGTGCCAGGGAATGCTAGGGGTGATTGCAGGATATCCCAGTGACCGAGGCTGCCTCCCCAAGGTCAGGAAAGATATTTCCCGGACTTCCCCGAACAGGGAACTCCTGTGAATGAAGAGAGCTGCGTGGAGTTGTCTCTCGAGCTCCCCCACGCACTGACCATGGTTCCGGAATCCTGAGCGTGGGGAGGTTCCACCAACGGTCGGCAGCGCTTGGGTTCTAACGGAATGCCTAAGCTCGTCTCCCCTGAAGGTTTTCCTAATGTCTCTGTGCCAGGGAATGCTAGGAATGATTGCAGAATATCCCAGTGACCGAGGCTGCCTCCCCAAAGTCAGGAAAGGTATTTCCCGGACTTCCCCGAACAGGGAACTCCTGTGAATGATGAGAGCTGCGTGGAGTTGTCTCTCGAGCTCCCCCACGCACTGACAATGGTTCCGGAATCCTGAGCGTGGGGAGGTTCCACCAACGTTCGGCAGCACGTGGGTTCTAACGGAATGCCTTAGCTCGCCTCCCCTGAGTGTTTTCCTAATGTCTCTGTGCCAGGGAATGGTAGGGGGGTTTGCAGGATATCCCAGTGACATACGCTGCCTCCCCAAGGTCAGGGAAGGTATTTCCCGGACTTCCCCGAACAGGGAACTCCTGTGAATAAAGAGAGCTGCATGGAGTTGTCTCTCGAGCTCCCCCACGCACTGACAATGTTTCCGGAATCATGAGCGTGGGGAGGTTCCACCAACGGTCGGCAGCGCGTGGATTCTAACGGAATGCCAAAGCTCGCTTCCCCTGAGGTTTTTCCTAATATCTCTGTGCCAGGGAATGGTAGGGGGGTTTGCAGGATATCCCAGTGACATACGCTGCCTCCCCAGGACAGGGAAGGTATTTCCCGGACTTCCCCGAACAGGGAACTCCTGTGAATGAAGAGAGCGGCGTGGAGTTGTCTCTCGAGCTCCCCCACGCACTGACAATGGTTCCGGAATCCTGAGCGTGGGGAGGTTCCACCAACGGTCGGCAGCGCGTGGGTTCTAACGGAATGCCTAAGCTCGCCTCCCCTGAGGGTTTTCCTAATGTCTCTGTGCCAGGGAATGATAGGGGGGTTTGCAGGATATCCCAGTGACATACGCTGCCTCCCCAAGTTCAGGGAAGGTATTTCCCGGACTTCCCTGAACAGGGAAATCCTGTGAATGAAGAGAGCTGCGTGGAGTTGTCTCTCGAGCTCCCCCACGCACTGACAATGTTTCCGGAATCCTGAGCGTGGGGAGGTTCCACCAACGGTCGGCAGCGCGTGGGTTCTAACGGAATGCCTAAGCTCGTCTCCCCTGAGGGTTTTCCTAATGTCTCTGTGCCAGGGAATGCTAGGGGTAATTGCAGGATATCCCAGTGACCGAGGCTGCCTTCCCAAAGTCAGGAAAGATATTTCTCTGACTTCCCAGGACAGGGAAATCCTGTGAATGAAGAGAGCTGCGTGGAGTTGTCTCTCGAGCTCCCCCACGCACTGACAATGTTTCCGGAATCCTGAGCGTGGGGAGGTTCCACCAACGGTCGGCAGCGCGTGGGTTTTAACGGAATGCCTAAGCTCGTCTCCCCTGAGGTTTTTCCTAATGTCTCTTTGCCAGGGAATGGTAGGGGGGATTGCAGGATATCCCAGTGACATACGCTGCCTCCCCAAGGTCAGGGAAGGTATTTCCCGGACTTCCCCGAACAGGGATCTCCTGTGAATGAAGAGAGCTGCGTGGAGTTGTCTCTCGAGCTCCCCCACGCACTGACAATGGTTCCGGAATCCTGAGCGTGGGGAGGTTCCACCAACGGTCGGCAGCGCGTGGGTTCTAACAGAATGCCTAAGCTGGTCTCCCCTGAGTGTTTTCCTAATGTCTCTGTGCCAGGGAATGGTAGGGGGGTTTGCAGGATATCCCAGTGACATACGCTGCCTCCCCAAGGTCAGGGAAGGTATTTCCCGGACTTCCCCGAACAGGGAACTCCTGTGAATGAAGAGAGCTGCGTGGAGTTGTCTCTCGAGCTCCCCCACGCACTGACAATGGTTCCGGAATCCTGAGCGTGGGGAGGTTCCACCAACGGTCGGCAGCGCGTGGGTTCTAACGGAATGCCTAAGCTCGTCTCCCCTGAGGGTTTTCCTAATGTGTCTGTGCCAGGGAATGGTAGGGGGGTTTGCAGGATATCCCAGTGACATACGCTGCGTCCCCAAGGTCAGGGAAGTTATTTCCCGGACTTCCCCGAACAGGGAACTCCTGTGAATGAAGAGAGCTGCGTGGAGTTGTCTCTCGAGCTCCCCCTCGCACTGACAATGGTTCCGGAATCCTGAGCGTGGGGAGGTTCCACCAACGGTCGGCAGCGCGTGGGTTCTAACGGAATGCCTAAGCTCGTCTCCCCTGAGGGTTTCCCTAATGTCTCTGTGCCAGGGAATGATAGGGGATTTTGCAGGATATCCCAGTGACATACACTGCCTCCCCAAGGTCAGGGAAGTTATTTCCCGGACTTCACCGAACAGGGAACTCCTGTGAATTAAGAGAGCTGCGTGGAGTTGTCTCTCGAGCTCCCCCACGCACTGACAATGTTTCCGGAATCCTGAGCGTGGGGAGGTTCCACCAACGGTCGGCAGCGCGCGGGTTCTAACGGAATGCCTAAGCTCGTCTCCCCTGTGAATTTTCCTATTGTGTCTGTGTCAGGGAATGTTAGGGGGTTTTGCAGGATATCCCAGTGACATACGCTGCCTCCCCAAGTTCAGGGAAGGTATTTCCCGGACTTCCCCGAACAGGGAACTCCTGTGAATGAAGAGAGCTGCGTGGAGTTGTCTCTCGAGCTCCCCCACGTACTGACAATGTTTCCGGAATCCTGAGCGTGGGTAGGTTCCACCAACGGTCGGCAGCGCGTGGGTTCTAACGGAATGCCTAAGCTCGTCTCCCCTGAGGTTTTTCCTAATATCTCTGTGCCAGGGATTGCTATGGGTGATTGCAGGATATCCCAGTGACCGAGGCTGCCTCCCCAAGGTCAGGAAAGGTATTTCTCGGACTTCCCCGAACAGGGAACTCCTGTGAATGAAGAGAGATGCGTGGAGTTGTCTCTCGAGCTCCCCCACGCACTGACAATGGTTCCGGAATCCTGAGCGTGGGGAGGTTCCACCAACGGTCGGCAGCGCGTGGGTTCTAACGGAATGCCTAAGCTCGTCTCCCCTGAAGGTTTTCCTAATGTCTCTGTGCCAGGGAATTGTAGGCGTGTTTGCAGGATATCCCAGTGACATACGCTGCCTCCCCAAGGTCAGGGAAGGTATTTCCCGGACTTCCCCGAACAGGGAATTCCTGTGAATGAAGAGAGCTGCGTGGGGTTGTCTCTCGAGCTCCCCCACGCACTGACAATGTTTCCGGAATCCTGAGCGTGGGGAGGTTCCACCAACGGTCGGCAGCGCGTGGGTTCTAACGGAATGCCTAAGCTCGTCTCCCCTGAGGGTTTTCCTAATGTCTCTGTGCCAGGGAATGCTAGGGGTGATTGCAGGATATCCCAGTGACCGAGGCTGCCTTCCCAAAGTCAGGAAACATATTTCTCTGACTTCCCAGGATAGGGAAATCCTGTGAATGAAGAGAGCTGCGTGGAGTTGTCTCTCGAGCTCCCCCACGCACTGACAATGGTTCCGGAATCCTGAGCGTGGGGAGGTTCCACCAACGGTCGGCAGCGCGTGGGTTTTAACGGAATGCCTAAGCTCGTCTCCCCTGAGGTTTTTCCTAATGTCTCTGTGCCAGGGAATGGTAGGGGGGATTGCAGGATATCCCAGTGACATACGCTGCCTCCCCAAGGTCAGGGAAGGTATTTCCCGGACTTCCCCGAACAGGGATCTCCTGTGAATGAAGAGAGCTGCGTGGAGTTGTCTCTCGAGCTCCCCCACGCTCTGACAATGGTTCCGGAATCCTGAGCGTGGGGAGGTTCCACCAACGGTCGGCAGCGCGTGGGTTCTAACGGAATGCCTAAGCTGGTCTCCCCTGAGTGTTTTCCTAATGTCTCTGTGCCAGGGAATGGTAGGGGGTTTTGCAGGATATCCCAGTGACATACGCTGCCTCCCCAAGTTCAGGGAAGGTATTTCCCGGACTTCCCCGAACAGGGAACTCCTGTGAATGAAGAGAGCTGCGTGGAGTTGTCTCTCGAGCTCCCCCACGCACTGACAATGGTTCCGGAATCCTGAGCGTGCGGAGGTTCCACCAACGGTCGGCAGCACGTGGGTTCTAACGGAATGCCTAAGCTCGTCTCCCCTGAGGGTTTTCCTAATGTGTCTGTGCCAGGGAATGGTAGGGGGGTTTGCAGGATATCCCAGTGACATACGCTGCGTTCCCAAGGTCAGGGAAGTTATTTCCCGGACTTCCCCGAACAGGGAACTCCTGTGAATGAAGAGAGCTGCGTGGAGTTGTCTCTCGAGCTCCCCCTCGCACTGACAATGGTTCCGGAATCCTGAGCGTGGGGAGGTTCCACCAACGGTCGGCAGCGCGTGGGTTCTAACGGAATGCCTAAGCTCGTCTCCCCTGAGGGTTTTCCTAATGTCTCTGTGCCAGGGAATGGTAGGGGATTTTGCAGGATATACCAGTGACATACGCTGCCTCCCCAAGGTCAGGGAAGGTATTTCCCGGACTTCACCGAACAGGGAACTCCTGTGAATTAAGAGAGCTGCGTGGAGTTGTCTCTCGAGCTCCCCCACGCACTGACAATGTTTCCGGAATCCTGAGCGTGGGGAGGTTCCACCAACGGTCGGCAGCGCGTGGGTTCTAACGGAATGCCTAAGCTCGTCTCCCCTGAGAATTTTCCTATTGTGTCTGTGTCAGGGAATGTTAGGGGGGTTTGCAGGATATCCCAGTGACATACGCTGCCTCCCCAAGGTCAGGGAAGGTATTTCCCGGACTTCCCCGAACAGGGAACTCCTGTGAATGAAGAGAGCTGCGTGGAGTTGTCTCTCGAGCTCCCCCACGCACTGACAATGGTTCCGGAATCCTGAGCGTGGGTAGGTTCCACCAACGGTCGGCAGCGCGTGGGTTCTAACGGAATGCCTAAGCTCGTCTCCCCTGAGGTTTTTCCTAATATCTCTGTGCCAGGGATTGCTAGGGGTGATTGCAGGATATCCCAGTGACCGAGGCTGCCTCCCCAAGGTCAGGAAAGATATTTCTCGGACTTCCCCGAACAGGGAACTCCTGTGAATGAAGAGAGCTGCGTGGAGTTCTCTCTCGAGCTCCCCCACGCACTGACAATGGTTCCGGAATGCTGAGCGTGGGGAGGTTCCACCAACGGTCGGCAGCGCGTGGGTTCTAACGGAATGCCTAAGCTCGTCTCCCCTGAGGTTTTTCCTAATGTCTCTGTGCCAGGGAATGGTAGGGGGTATTGCAGGATATCACAGTGACATACGCTGCCTCCCCAAGGTCAGGGAAGGTTTTTCCCGGACTTCCCCGAACAGGGATCTCCTGTGAATGAAGAGAGCTGCGTGGAGTTGTCTCTCGAGCTCCCCCACGCACTGACAATGGTTCCGGAATCCTGAGCGTGGGGAGGTTCCACCAACGGTCGGCAGCGCGTGGGTTCTAACGGAATGCCTAAGCTGGTCTCCCCTGAGTGTTTTCCTAATGTCTCTGTGCCAGGGAATGGTAGGGGGTTTTGCAGGATATCCCAGTGACATACGCTGCCTCCCCAAGTTCAGGGAAGGTATTTCCCGTACTTCCCCGAACAGGGAACTCCTGTGAATGAAGAGAGCTGCGTGGAGTTGTCTCTCGAGCTCCCCCACGCACTGACAATGGTTCCGGAATCCTGAGCGTGGGGAGGTTCCACCAACAGTCGGCAGCGCGTGGGTTCTAACGGAATGCCTAAGCTGGTCTCCCCTGAGTGTTTTCCTAATGTCTCTGTGCCAGGGAATGGTAGGGGGTTTTGCAGGATATCCCAGTGACATACGCTGCCTCCCCAAGTTCAGGGAAGGTATTTCCCGGACTTCCCCGAACAGGGAACTCCTGTGAATGAAGAGAGCTGCGTGGAGTTGTCTCTCGAGCTCCCCCACGCACTGACAATGGTTCCGGAATCCTGAGCGTGGGGAGGTTCCACCAACGGTCGGCAGCGCGTGGGTTCTAACGGAATGCCTAAGCTCGTCTCCCCTGAGGGTTTTCCTAATGTGTCTGTGCCAGGGAATGGTAGGGGGGTTTGCAGGATATCCCAGTGACATACGCTGCGTTCCCAAAGTCAGGGAAGTTATTTCCCGGACTTCCCCGAACAGGGAACTCCTGTGAATGAAGAGAGCTGCGTGGAGTTGTCTCTCGAGCTCCCCCACGCACTGACAATGGTTCCGGAATCCTGAGCGTGGGGAGGTTCCACCAACGGTCGGCAGCGCGTGGGTTCTAACGGAATGCCTAAGCTCGTCTCCCCTGAGGGTTTTCCTAATGTCTCTGTGCCAGGGAATGGTAGGGGATTTTGCAGGATATACCAGTGACATACGCTGCCTCCCCAAGGTCAGGGAAGGTATTTCCCGGACTTCACCGAACAGGGAACTCCTGTGAATTAAGAGAGCTGCGTGGAGTTGTCTCTCGAGCTCCCCCACGCACTGAAAATGTTTCCGGAATCCTGAGCGTGGGGAGGTTCCACCAACGGTCGGCAGCGCGTGGGTTCTAACGGAATGCCTAAGCTCGTCTCCCCTGAGAATTTTCCTATTGTGTCTGTGTCAGGGAATGTTAGGGGGGTTTGCAGGATATCCCAGTGACATACGCTGCCTCCCCAAGGTCAGGGAAGGTATTTCCCGGACTTCCCCGAACAGGGAACTCCTGTGAATGAAGAGAGCTGCGTGGAGTTGTCTCTCGAGCTCCCCCACGCACTGACAATGGTTCCGGAATCCTGAGCGTGGGTAGGTTCCACCAATGGTCGGCAGCGCGTGGATTCTAACGGAATGCCTAAGCTCGTCTCCCCTGAGGTTTTTCCTAATATCTCTGTGCCAGGGATTGCTAGGGGTGATTGCAGGATATCCCAGTGACCGAGGCTGCCTCCCCAAGGTCAGGAAAGGTATTTCTCGGACTTCCCCGAACAGGGAACTCCTGTGAATGAAGAGAGATGCGTGGAGTTGTCTCTCGAGCTCCCCCACGCACTGACAATGGTTCCGGAATCTTGAGCGTGGGGAGGTTCCACCAACGGTCGGCAGCGCGTGGGTTCTAACGGAATGCCTAAGCTCGTCTCCCCTGAAGGTTTTCCTAATGTCTCTGTGCCAGGGAATTGTAGGCGTGTTTGCAGGATATCCCAGTGACATACGCTGCCTCCCCAAGGTCAGGGAAGGTATTTCCCGGACTTCCCCGAACAGGGAACTCCTGTGAATGAAGAGAGCTGCGTGGAGTTGTCTCTCGAGCTCCCCCACGCACTGACAATGGTTCCGGAATCCTGAGCGTGGGGAGGTTCCACCAACGGTCGGCAGCGCGTGGGTTCTAACGGAATGCCTAAGCTCGTCTCCCCTGAAGGTTTTCCAAATGTGTCTGTGCCAGGGAATGGTAGGGGGGTTTGCAGGATATCCCAGTGACATACGCTGCCTCCCCAAGGTCAGGGAAGGTATTTCCCGGACTTCCCCGAACAGGGAACTCCTGTGAATGAAGAGAGCTGCGTGGAGTTGTCTCTCGAGCTCCCCCACGCACTGACAATGGTTCCGGAATCCTGAGCGTGGGGAGGTTCCACCAACGGTCGGCAGCGCGTGGGTTCTAACGGAATGCCTAAGCTCAACTCCCCTGAAAATTTTCCTAATGTCTCTGTGCCAGGGATTGTTAGGGGGGTTTGCAGGATATCCCAGTGACATACGCTGCGTCCCCAAGTTCAGGGAAGGTATTTCCCGGACTTCCCCGTACAGGGAACTCCTGTGAATGAAGAGAGAGTCGTGGAGTTGTCTCTCGAGCTCCCCCACGCACTGACAATTGTTCCGGAATCCTGAGCGTGGGGAGGTTCCACCAACGGTCGGCAGCGCTTGGGTTCTAACGAAATGCATAAGTTCGTCTCCCCTGAGGGTTTTCCTAATGTCTCTGTGCCAGGGAATGCTAGGGGTGATTGCAGGATATCCCAGTGTCCGAGGCTGCCTCCCCAAGTTCAGGTAATGTATTTCCCAGACTTCCCCGTACAGGGAACTCCTGTGAATAAAGAGAGATGCGTGGATTTATCTCTAGAGTTCCCCCACGCATTGACAATGGTTCCGGAATCCTGAGCGTGGGGAGGTTCCACCAACGGTCGGCAGCGCGTGGGTTCTAACGGAATGCCTAAGCTCGCTTCCCCTGAGGGTTTTCCTAATGTCTCTGTGCCAGGGAATGCTAGGGGTGATTGCAGGATATCCCAGTGTCCGAGGCTGCCTCCCCAATGTCAGGGAAGTTATTTCCCGGACTTCCCCGAACAGGGAACACCTGTGACTGAAGAGAGCTGCGTGGAGTTGTCTCTCGAGCTCCCCCACGCACTGACAATTCTTCCGGAATCCTGAGCGTGGGGAGGTTCCAACAACGGTCGGCAACGCGTGGGTTCAAACGGAATGCCTAAGCTCGTTTCCCCTGAGGATTTTCCTAATGTCTCTGTGCCAGGGAATGCTAGGGGTGATTGCAGGATATCCCAGTGACAGAGACTGCCCCCACAAGGTCAGGGAAGGTGTTTCTCGGACTTCCCCGAACAGGGAACACCTGTGACTGAAGAGAGCTATGTGGAGTTGTCTCTCGGGCTCCCCCACGCACTGACAATGGTTCCGGAATCCTGAGCGTGGGGAGGTTCCACCAACGGTCGTCAGCGTGTGGGTTCTAAAGGAATGCCTAAGCTCGTCTCCCCTGAGGGTTTTCCTAATGTCTCTGTGCCAGGGAATGGTAGGGGGATTTGCAGGATATCCCAGTGACACACGCTGCCTCCCCAATGTAAGGGAAGGTATTTCCCGGACTTCCCCGAACAGGGAACTCCTGTGAATGTAGACAGCTGCGTGGAGTTGTCTCTCGATTTCCCCCACGCACTGACAATTGTTCCGGAATCCTGAGCGTGGGGAGGTTCCACCAACGGTCGGCAGCGCGTGGGTTCTAACGGAATGCCTAAGCTCGTCTCCCCTGAGGCTTTTCCTAATGTTTCTGTGCCAGGGAATGCTAGGGTTAATTGCAGGATATCCCAGTGACCGAGGCTGCCTCCCCAAGTTCAGGGAAGTTATTTCTCGGACTTCCCCGAACAGGGAACACCTGTGACTGAAAAGAGCTGCGTGGAGTTGTTTCTGGAGCTCCCCCACGCACTGACAATGGTTCCGGATTCCTAAGCGTGGGGAGGTTCCACCAACGGTCGGCAGCGCGTGGGTTCTAACGGAATGCCTAAGGTCGTCTCTCCTGAGGCTTTTCCTAATGTCTCTGTGCCAGGGAATGCTAGGGGGGTTTGCAGGATATCCCAGTGACAGAGGATGCCTCCACAAGTTCAGGGAAGGTATTTCTCCGACTTCCCCGAACAGGGAACACCTGTGACTGAAGAGACCTGCGTGGAATTGTCTCTCGAGCTCCCCCGCCCTGACAATGGTTCCGGAATCCTGAGCGTGGGGAGGTTCCACCAACGGTCGACAGCGCGTGGGTTTTAACGGAATGCCTAAGCTCGTCTCCCCTTAGGTTTTTCCTAATGTCTCTGTGCCAGGGAATGCAAGGGGTGATTGCAGGATATCCCAGTGCCCGAGATTGCATCCACAAGTCAGGGAAGTATTTCACGGACTTCCCAGAACAGGGAACTCCTGTGACTGAAGAGAGCTGCGTGGAGTTGTCTCTCGAGCTCCCCCACGCAGTGACAATGGTTCCGGAATCCTGAGCGTGGGGAGGTTCCACCAACGGTCGGCAGCGCGTGTGTTCTATCGGAATGCCTAAGCTCGTGTCCCCTGAGGGTTTTCCTAATGTCTCTGTGCCAGGGAATGCTAGGGTTGATTGCAAGATATCACAGTGACCGAGGCTGCCTCCCCAAGTTCAGGGAATGTTTTTCTCGGACTTCACCGAACAGGGAACACCTGTGACTGAAGAGAGCTGCGTGGAGTTGTCTTTCGAGCTCCCCCACGCACTGACATTTGTTCCGGAATCCTGAGCGTGGGGAGGTTCCACCAACGGTCGCCAGCGCGTGGGTTCTTACGGAATGCCTAATCTCGTCTCCCCTGAGGGTTTTCCTAATGTCTCTGTGCCATGGAATGCAAGGGGTGATTGCAGGATATCCCAGTGACCGAGGCTGCCTCACCAAGGTCAGGGAATGTATATCCCAGGCTTCCACGAAAAGGGAACACCTGTGACTGAAGAGAGCTCCCTGGAGTTGTCTCTCGAGCTCCCCCATGCACTGACAATGGTTCCGGAATCCTGAGCATGGGGAGGTTCCACCAACGGTCGGCAGCGCGTGGGTTCTAACGGAATGCCTAAGCTCGTCTCCCCTGAGGGTTTTCCGAATGTCTCTGTGCCAGGGAATGCTAGGGGTGATTGCAGGATATCCCAGTGACTGAGGCTGCCTCCCCAAGGTCAGGGAAGTTATTTCCCAGACTTCACCGAAAAGGGAACTCCTGTGAATGAAGAGAGCTACGTGGAGTTGTCTCTCGAGATCCCCCACGCACTGACAATGTTTCCGGAATCCTGAGCGTGGGGAGGTTCCACCAACGGTCGGCAGCGCGTGGGTTCTAACGGAATGCCTAAGCTCGTCTCCCCTGAGGGTTTTCCTAATGTCTCTGTGCCAGGGAATGCTAGGGGTGATTGCAGGATATCCCAGTGACCGAGGCTGCCTCCCCAAGTTCAGGAAAGCTATTTCTCTGACTTCCCCAAACAGGGAACTCCTGTGAATGAAGAGAACTCCGTGGAGTTGTCTCTCGAGCTCCCCCACGCACTGACAATTTTTCCGGAATCCTGAGCGTGGGGAGGTTCCACCAACGTTCGGCAGCACGTGGGTTCTAACGGAATGCCTAAGCTCGCCTCCCCTGAGGGTTTTCCTAATGTCTCTGTGCCAGGAAATGCTAGGGGTAATTGCAGGATATCCCAGTGACCGAGGCTGCATCCCCAAGGTCAGGGAAGTTTTTTCCCGGACTTCCCCGAAAAGGGAAAACCTGTGACTGAAGAGAGCTGCGTGGAATTTTCTCTCGAGCTCCCCCACCCACTGACAATGGTTCCGGAATCCTGAGCGTGGGGAGGTTCCACCAACGGTCGGCAGCGCGTGGGTTCTAACGGAATGCATAAGCTCGTCTCCCCTGAGTGTTTTCCTAATATGTCTGTGCCAGGGAATGGTAGGTGTGATTGCAGGATATCCCAGTGACCGAGGCTGCCTCCCCAAGTTCAGGAAAGGTATTTCTCGGACTTCCCCGAACAGGGAACCCCTGTGAATGAAGAGAGCTGCGTGGAGTTGTCTCTCGAGCTCCCCCACGCACTGACAATTGTTCCGGAATCCTGAGCGTGGGGAGGTTCCACCAACGGTCGGCAGCGCGTGGGTTCTCACGGAATGCCTAAGCTCGACTCCCCTGAGGGTTTTCCTAATGTCTCTGTGCCAGGGAAAGGTAGGGGTGTTTGCAGGATATCCCAGTAACATACGCTGCCTCCCCAAGGTCAGGGAAGGTATTTCCGGGACTTCCCCAAACAGGGAAATCCTGTGAATGAAGAGAGCTGCGTGGAGTTCTCTCTCGAGCTCCCCCACGCACTGACAATGGTTCCGGAATCCTGAGCGTGGGGAGGTTCCACCAACGGTCGGCAGCGCGTGGGTTCTAACGGAATGCCTAAGCTCGCCTCCCCTGAGGATTTTCCTAATATCTCTGTGCCAGGGAATGCTAGGGGTGATTGCAGGATATCCCATTGACCGAGGCTTCCTCCCCAAGGTCAGGAAAGGTATTTCTCGGACTTCCCCGAATAGGGAACTCCTGTGAATGAAGAGAGCTGCGTGGAGTTGTCTCTCGAGCTCCCCCACGCACTGACAATGATTCCGGAATCCTTTAGCGTGGGGAGGTTCCACCAACGGTCGGCAGCGCGTGGGTTCTAACGGAATGCCTAAGCTCGTCTCCCCTGAGGGTTTTCCTAATATGTCTGTGCCAGGGAATGGTAGGGGGTTTGCAGGATATCCCAGTGACATAAGCTGCCTCCCCAAGGTCAGGGAAGTTATTTCCCGGACTTCCCCGAACAGGGAACTCCTGTGAATGAAGAGAGCTGCGTGGAGTTTTCTCTCGAGCTCCCCCACGCACTGACAATGGTTCCGGAATCCTGAGTGTGGGGAGGTTCCACCAACGGTCGGCAGCGCGTGGGTTCTAACGTAATGCCTAATCTCGTCTCCCCTGAGGTTTTTCCTAATATCTCTGCGCTAAGGAATGCTAGGGGTGATTGCAGGATATCCCAGTGACCGAGGCTGCCTCCCCAAGTTCAGGGAAGCTTTTTCCCGGACTTCCCCGAACAGGGAACTCCTGTGAATGAAGAGAGCTGCGTGGAGTTGTCTCTCGAGCTCCCCCACGCACTGACAATGGTTCCAGAATCCTGAGCGTGGGGAGGTTCCACCAACGGTAGTCAGCGCGTGGGTTCTAACGGAATGCCTAAGCTCGTCTCCCCTGAGGGTTTTCCTAATGTGTCTGTGCCAGGGAATGCTAGGGGGGTTTGCAGGATATCCCAGTGACATACGCTGCCTCCCCAAGGTCAGGGAAGGTATTTCCCGGATTTCCCCTAACAGGGAACTCCTGTGAATGAAGAGAGCTGCGTGGAGTTGTCTCTCGAGCTCCCCCACGCACTGACAATGGTTCCGGAATATTGAGCGTGGGGAGGTTCCACCAACGTTCGGCAGCGCGTGGGTTCTAACGGAATACCTAAGCTCGTCTCCCCTGAGTGTTTTCCTAATGTCTCGGTGCCAGGGAATTCTAGGGGAGATTGCAGGATATCCCAGTGAACGAGGCTGCCTCCCCAAGGTCAGGGAAGTTATTTCCCCGACTTCCCTGAACAGGGAACTCCTGTGAATGAAGAGATCTGCGTGGAGTTGTCTCTCGAGCTCCCCCACGCACTGAAAATGGTTCCGGAATCCTGAGCGTGGGGAGGTTCCACCAACGGTCGGCAGCGCGTGGGTTCTAACGGAATGCCTAAACTCGTCTCCCCTGAGGGTTTTCCTAATGTCTCCGTTCCAGGGAATGTTAGGGGTGATTGCAGGATATCCCAGTGACCGAGGCTGCCTCCCCAAGTTCAGGAAAGTTATTTCTCGGACTTCATCGAACAGGGAACTCCTGTGAATGAAGAGAGCTGCGTGGAATTGTCTCTCGAGCTCCCCCACGCACTGAAAATGGTTCCGGAATCCTGAGCGTGGGGAGGTTCCACCAACGGTCGGCAGCGCGTGGGTTCTAACGGAATGCCTAAGCTCGTCTCCCCTGAGGGTTTTCCTAATGTCCCTGTGCCTGGGAATGATAGGGGGGTTTGCAGGATATCCCAGTGACATACGCTGCCTCCCCAAGGTCAGGGAAGGTATTTCCCGGACTTCCCCGAACAGGGAACTCCTGTGAATGAAGAGAGCTGCGTGGAGTTGTCTCTCGAGCTCCCCCACGCACTGACAATGGTTCCGGAATCCTGAGCGTGGGGAGGTTCCACCAACGGTCGGCAGCGGGTGGGTTCTAATGGAATGCCTAAGCTCGTCTCCCCTGAGGGTTTTCCTAATGTGTCTGTGCCAGGGAATGTTAGGGGGGTTTGCAGGATATCCCAGTGACATACGCTGCCTCCCCAAGGTCAGGGAAGGTATTTCCGGGACTTCCCCGAACAGGGAAATCCTGTGAATGAAGAGAGCTGCGTGGAGTTGTCTCTCGAGCTCCCCCACGCACTGACAATGGTTCCGGAATCCTGAGCTTGGGGAGGTTCCACCAAAGGTCGGCAACGCGTGGGTTCTAACGGAATGCCTAAGCTCGTATCCCCTGAGGGTTTTCCTAATATCTCTGTGCCAGGGAATGGTAGGGGTGATGGCAGGATATCCCAGTGACCGAGGCTGCCTCCCCAAGTTCAGGAAAGGTATTTCTCGGACTTCCCCGATCAGGGAACTCCTGTGAATGAAGAGAGCTGCGTTGAGTTGACTCTCGAGCTCCCCCACGCACTGACAATGGTTCTGGAATCCTGAGCGTGGGGAGGTTCCACCAACGGTCGGCAGCGCGTGGGTTCTAATGGAATGCCTAAGCTCATCTCCCCTGAGTGTTTTCCTAATATCTCTGTGCCAGGGAATGGTAGGGGCGTTTGCAGGATATCCCAGTGACATATGCTGCCTCCCCAAGGTCAGGGAATGTATTTCCCGGACTTTCCCGAACAGGGAACTCCTGTGAATGAAGAGAGCTGCGTGGGGTTTTCTCTCGAGCTCCCCCATGCACTGACAATGTTTCCGGGATCTTGAGCGTAGGGAGGTTCCACCAACGGTCGGCAGCGCGTGGGTTCTAACGGAATGCCTAAGCTCGTCTCCCCTGAAAGTTTTCCTAATGTCTCTGTGCCAGGGAATGTTAGGGGGGTTTGCAGGATATCCCAGTGACATACGCTGCCTCCGCAAGGTCAGGGAATGTATTTCCCGGACTTCCCCGAACAGGGAACACCTGTGACTGAAGAGATCTACGTGGAGTTTTCTCTCGAACTCCCCCACGCACTGACAATGGTTCCGGAATCATGAGCGTGGGGAGGTTCCACCAAAGGTCGGCAGCGCGTGGGTTCTAACGGAATGCTTAAGCACGTCCCCCTGAGGGTTTTCCTAATGTCTCTGTGCCAGGGAATGCTAGGGGTGATTGCAGGATATCCCAGTGACCGAGGCTGCCTCCCCAAGTCAGGGAAGGTATATCCCAGACTTCCACGAACAGGGAACACCTGTGACTGAAGAGAGCTGCGTGGAGTTGTCTCTCGAGCTCCCCAACGCACTGACAATGGTTCCGGAATCCTGAGCGTGGGGAGGTTCCACCAACGGTCGGCAGCGCGTGGGTTCTAACGGAATGCCTAAGCTCGTCTCCCCTGAGGGTTTTCCTAATGTCTCTGTGCCAGGGAATGGTAGGAGGGTTTGCAGGATATCCTAGTGACATACGCTGCCTCCCCAAGGTCAGGTAATGTATTTCCCGGACTTCCCCGAACAGGGAACACCTGTGAATGAAGAGAGCTGCGTGGAGTTGTCTCTCGTGCTCCCCCACGCACTGAAAATGGTTCCGGAATCCTGAGCGTCGGGAGGTTCCACCAACGGTCGGCAGCGCGTGGGTTCTAACGGAATGCCTAACCTCGTCTCCCCTGAGGGTTTTCCTAATATCTCTGTGCCAGGGAATGGTAGGTGGGTTTGCAGGATATCCCAGTGTCCGAGGCTGACTCCCCAAGGTCAGGGAAGTTATATCCCAGACTTCCACAAAGAGGGAACACCTGTGAATGAAGAGAGCTTCGTGGAGTTGTCTCTCGAGCTCCCCCACGCACTGACAATGGTTCCGGAATACTGAGCGTGGGGAGGTTCCACCAACGTCGGCAGCGCGTGGGTTCTAATGGAATGCCTAAGCTCGTCTCCCCTGAGGGTTTTCCTAATATATCTGTGCCAGGGAATGGTAGGGGGGTTTGCAGGATATCCCAGTGACATACGCTGCCTCCCCAAGCTCAGGGAATGTATTTCCCGGACTTTCCCGAACAGGGAACTCCTGTGAATGAAGAGAGCTGCGTGGAGTTTTCTCTCGAGTTCCCCCACGCACTGACAATGATTCCGGGATCCTGAGCGTGGGGAGGTTCCACCAACGGTCGGCAGCGCGTGGGATCTAACGGAATGCCTAAGCTCGTCTCCCCTGAGGGTTTTCCTAATGTCTCTGTGCCAGGGAATGCTAGGGGTGATTGCAGGATATCCCAGTGACATACGCTGCCTCCCCAATTTCAGGGAAGCTATTTCCCGAACTTCCCCGAACACGGAAATCCTGTGAATGAAGAGAGCTGCGTGGAGTTGTCTCTCGAGCTCCCCCACGCACTGACAATGGTTCCGGAATCCTGAGCGTGGGGAGGTTCCACCAACGGTCGGCAGCGCGTGGGTTCTAACGGAATGCCTAAGCTCGTCTCCCCTGAGGGTTTTCCTAATATCTCTGTGCCAGGGAATGGTAGGGTGGTTTGCAGGATATCCCACTGTCATACGCTGCCTCCCCAAGGTCAGGGAAGGTATATCCCAGACTTCCACAAACAGGGAACAACTGTGACTGAAGAGAGCTGCGTGGAGTTGTCTCTCGAGCTCCCCCACGCAGTGACAATTTTTCCGGAATCCTGAGCGTGGGGAGGATCCACCAACGGTCGGCAGCGCGTGAGTTATAACGGAATGCCTAAGCTCGTCTCCCCTGAGGATTTTCCTAATATCTCTGTGCCAGGGAATGCTAGGGGTGATTGCAGGTTATCCCAGTGACCGAGGCTGCCTCCCCAATTTCAGGGAAGTTATATCCCAGACTTCCACGAACAGGGAACACTTGTGACTGAAGAGAGCTGCGTGGAATTGTCTCTCGAGCTCCCCCACGCACTGACAATTTTTCCGGAATCCTGAGGGTGGGGAGGTTCCACCAATGGTCGGCAGCGCGTGGGTTCTAACGGAATGCCTAAGCTCGTCTCCCCTGAGGGTTTTCCTAATGTCTCTGTGCCAGGGAATGCTAGGGGTGATTGCAGGATATCCCAGTGACCGAGGATGCCTCCCCAAGGTCAGGGAAGTTATATCCCAGACTTCCACGAAAAGGGAACACCTGTGACTGAAGAGAGCTGCGTGGAGTTGTCTCTCGAGCACCCCCACGCAATGAAAATGGTTCCGGAAACCTGAGCGTGGGGAGGTTCCGCCAAAGTTCGTCAGCGCGTGGGTTCTAACGGAATGCCTAAGCTCGTCTCCCCTGAGGGTTTTCCTAATATCTCTGTGCCAGGGAATGGTAGGGGGGTTTTCAGGATATCCCAGTGACATACGGCGCCTTCCCAAGTTCAGGGAAGGTATTTCCCGGACTTCCCCGAAACGGGAACTCCTGTGAATGAAGAGAGCTGCGTGGAGTTGTCTCCCGAGCTCCCCGACGCACTGACAATAGTTCCGGAATCCTGAGCGTGGGGAGGTTCCACCAAAGGTCGGCAGCGCGTGGGTTCTAACGGAATGCCTAAGCTCTCCTCCACTGAGGGTTTTCCTAATGTCTCTGTGCCACGGAATGCTAGGGGTGATTGCAGGATATCCCAGTGACCGAGGCTGCCTCCCCAAGGTCAGGAAAGGTATTTCTCGGACTTCCCCGAACAGGGAACACCTGTGAATGAAGACAGCTGCGTGGAGTTGTCTCTCGAGGTCCCCCACGCTCTGACAATTGTTCCGGAATCCTGAGCGTGGGGAGGTTCCACCAAAGGTCGGCAGCGCGTGAGTTCTAACGAAAAGCCTAAGCTCGTCTCCCCTGAGGGTTTTCCTAATGTCTCTGTGCCAGGGAATGCTAGGGGGGTTTGCAGGATATCCCAGTGACAGAGGCTGCCTCCTCAAGGTCAGGGAAGATATTTCTCGGACTTCCCTGAACCGGGAACACCTGTGAATGAAGAGAGCTGCGTGGAGTTGTCCCTCGAGCTCCCGCACGCACTGGCAATGGTTCCGGAATCCTGAGCGTGGGGAGGTTTAACCAACGGTCCACATCGCGTGGGTTCTAACGGAAAGCCTAAGCTCGTCTCCCCTGAGGGTTTTCCTAATTTCTCTGTGCCAGGGAATGCTAGTGGGGTTTGCAGGATATCCCAGTGACAGAGGCTGCCTCCCCAAGTTCAGGGAAGTTATTGCTCGGACTTCCCCAGACAGGGAACACCTGTGACTGAAGAGAGCTGCGTGGAGTTGTCTCTCGAGTTCCCCCACGCATTGACAATGGTTCCGGAATCCTGAGCGTGGGGAGGTTCCCCCAACGGTCGGCAGCGCGTGGGTTCTAACGGAAAGCCTTAACTCGTCTCCCCTGAGGGTTTTCCTAATGTCTCTGTGCCAGGGAATGCTAGGGGTGATTGCAGGATATCCCAGTGATCGAGGCTGCCTCCCCAAGGTCAGGAAAGCTATTTCTCGGACTTCCCCGAACAGGGAACTCCTGTGAATGAAGAGAGCTGCGTGGAGTTGTCTCTCGAGCTCCCCCACGCACTGACAATGATTCCGGAATCTTGAGCGTGGGGAGGTTCCACCAACTGTCGGCAACGCGTGGGTTCTAACGGAATGTCTAAGCTCGTCTCCCCTGAGGGTTTTCCTAATGTCTCTGTGCCAGTGAATGGTAGGTGGGTTTGCAGGATAACCCAGTGACATACGCTGCCTCCCCAAGTTCAGGGAAGGTATTTCCCGGACTTCCCCAAACAGGGAACTCCTGTGAATGAAGAGAGCTGCGTGGAGTTGTCTCTCGAGATCTCCCACGCACTGACAATGTTTCCGGAATCCTAAGCGTGGGGAGGTTCCACCAACGGTCGGCAGCGCGTGGGTTCTAACGGAATGCATAAGCTCGTCTCCCCTGAGTGTTTTCCTAATTTCTCTGTGCCAGGGAATGCTAGTGGTGATTGCAGGATATCCCATTGACCGAGGCTGACTCCCCAAGGTCAGGGAAGTTATATCCCAGACTTCCACAAACAGGGAACACCTGTGACTGAAGAGAGCTTCGTGGAATTGTCTCTCGAGCTCCCCCACGCACTGACAATGGTTCCGGAATCCTGAGCGTGGGGAGGTTCCACCAACGGTCGGCAGCGCGTGGGTTCTAACGGAATGCCTAAGCTCATCTCCCCTGAGGGTTTTCCTAATGTCTATGTGCCAGAGAATGCTAGGGGTGATTGCAGGATATCCCAGTGACAGAGGATGCCTCCCAAAAGTCAGAAAGGTATTTCTCGGACTTCCCCGAAAAGGGAACTCCTGTGACTGAAGAGAGCTGCGTGGAGTTGTCTCTCGAGCTCCACCACGCACTGACAATTGTTCCGGAATCATGAGCGTGGGGAGGTTCCACCAACGGTCGGCAGCGCGTGGGTTCAAACGGAATGTCTAAGCTCGTCTCCCCTGAGGGTTTTCCTAATTTCTCTGTGCCAGTGAATGGAAGGTGGGTTTGCAGGATATCCCAGTGACAAACGCTGCCTCCCCAATTTCAGGGAAAGTATTTCCCGGACTTCCCCGAACAGGGAACTCCTGTGAATGAAGAGAGCTGCGTGGAGTTGTCTCTCGAGCTCCCCCACGCACTGACAATGGTTCCGGAATCCTGAGCGTGGGGAGGTTCCACCAACGGTGGGCAGCGCGTGGGTTCTAACGGAATGCCTAAGCTCGTCTCCCCTGAGGGTTTTCCTAATTTCTCTGTGCCAGGGAATGCTAGGGGTGATTGCTGGATATCCCAGTGACCGAGGCTGACTCCCCAAGCTCTGGGAAGGTATTTCCCGAACTTCCCCGAACAGGGAACACCTGTGACTGAAGAGAGCTGCGTGGAGTTGTCTCTCGAGCTCCCCCACGCACTGACAATGGTTCCGGAATCCTGAGAGTGGGGAGGTTCCTCCAACGATCGGCAGCGCGTGGGTTCTAACGGAATGCCTAAGCTCGTCTCCCCTGAGTGTTTTCCTAATGTCTCTGTGCCAGGGAATGGTAGGGGTGTTTGCAGGATATCCCAGTGACATACGCTGCCTCCCCAAGGTCAGGGAAGTTATTTCCCGGACTTCCCCGTACAGGGAACTCCTGTGAATGAAGAGAGCTGCGTGGAGTTGTCTCTCGAGCTCCCCCACGCACTGACAATGGTTCCGGAATCCTGAGCGTGGGGAGGTTCCACGAACGGTCGGCAGCGCGTGGGTTCTAAAGGAATGCCTAAGCTCGTCTCCCCTGAGGGTTTTCCTAATGTCACTGTGCCAGGGAATTTTAAGGGGGTTTGCGGGATATCCCAGTTACATACGCCACCTCCCCAAGGTAAGGGAAGGTATTCCCCGGACTTCCCCGAACAGGGAACTCCTTTGAATGAAGAGAGCTGCGTGGAGTTGTCTCCCGAGATTCCCAACGCACTGACAATGGTTCCGGAATCCTGAGCGTGGGGAGGTTCCACCAACGGTCGGCAGCGCGTGGGTTCTAACGGAATGCCTAAGCTCAACTCCCCTGAAAGTTTTCCTAATGTCTCTGTGCCAGGGATTGTTAGGGGGGTTTGCAGGATATCCCAGTGACATACGCTGCGTCCCCAAGTTCAGGGAAGGTATTTCCCGGACTTCCCCGAACAGGGAACTCCTGTGAATGAAGAGAGAGGCGTGGAGTTGTCTCTCGAGCTCCCCCACGCACTGACAATTGTTCCGGAATCCTGAGCGTGGGGAGGTTCCACCAACGGTCGGCAGCGCTTGGGTTCTAACGAAATGCATAAGTTCGTCTCCCCTGAGGGTTTTCCTAATGTCTCTGTGCCAGGGAATGCTAGGGGTGATTGCAGGATATCCCAGTGTCCGAGGCTGCCTCCCCAAGTTCAGGTAATGTATTTCCCAGACTTCCCCGTACAGGGAACTCCTGTGAATAAAGAGAGATGCGTGGATTTATCTCTAGAGTTCCCCCACGCATTGACAATGGTTCCGGAATCCTGAGCGTGGGGAGGTTCCACCAACGGTCGGCAGCGCGTGGGTTCTAACGGAATGCCTAAGCTCGCTTCCCCTGAGGGTTTTCCTAATGTCTCTGTGCCAGGGAATGCTAGGGGTGATTGCAGGATATCCCAGTGTCCGAGGCTGCCTCCCCAATGTCAGGGAAGTTATTTCCCGGACTTCCCCGAACAGGGAACACCTGTGACTGAAGAGAGCTGCGTGGAGTTGTCTCTCGAGCTCCCCCACGCACTGACAATTCTTCCGGAATCCTGAGCGTGGGGAGGTTCCAACAACGGTCGGCAACGCGTGGGTTCAAACGGAATGCCTAAGCTCGTTTCCCCTGAGGATTTTCCTAATGTCTCTGTGCCAGGGAATGCTAGGGGTGATTGCAGGATATCCCAGTGACAGAGACTGCCCCCACAAGGTCAGGGAAGGTATTTCTCGGACTTCCCCGAACAGGGAACACCTGTGACTGAAGAGAGCTATGTGGAGTTGTCTCTCGGGCTCCCCCACGCACTGACAATGGTTCCGGAATCCTGAGCGTGGGGAGGTTCCACCAACGGTCGTCAGCGTGTGGGTTCTAAAGGAATGCCTAAGCTCGTCTCCCCTGAGGGTTTTCCTAATGTCTCTGTGCCAGGGAATGGTAGGGGGATTTGCAGGATATCCCAGTGACACACGCTGCCTCCCCAATGTAAGGGAAGGTATTTCCCGGACTTCCCCGAACAGGGAACTCCTGTGAATGTAGACAGCTGCGTGGAGTTGTCTCTCGATTTCCCCCACGCACTGACAATTGTTCCGGAATCCTGAGCGTGGGGAGGTTCCACCAACGGTCGGCAGCGCGTGGGTTCTAACGGAATGCCTAAGCTCGTCTCCCCTGAGGGTTTTCCTAATGTCTCTGTGCCAGGGAATGCTAGGGGTGATTGCAGGATATCCCAGTGACATACGCTGCCTCCCCAATTTCAGGGAAGCTATTTCCCGAACTTCCCCGAACACGGAAATCCTGTGAATGAAGAGAGCTGCGTGGAGTTGTCTCTCGAGCTCCCCCACGCACTGACAATGGTTCCGGAATCCTGAGCGTGGGGAGGTTCCACCAACGGTCGGCAGCGCGTGGGTTCTAACGGAATGCCTAAGCTCGTCTCCCCTGAGGGTTTTCCTAATATCTCTGTGCCAGGGAATGGTAGGGTGGTTTGCAGGATATCCCACTGTCATACGCTGCCTCCCCAAGGTCAGGGAAGGTATATCCCAGACTTCCACAAACAGGGAACAACTGTGACTGAAGAGAGCTGCGTGGAGTTGTCTCTCGAGCTCCCCCACGCAGTGACAATTTTTCCGGAATCCTGAGCGTGGGGAGGATCCACCAACGGTCGGCAGCGCGTGAGTTATAACGGAATGCCTAAGCTCGTCTCCCCTGAGGATTTTCCTAATATCTCTGTGCCAGGGAATGCTAGGGGTGATTGCAGGTTATCCCAGTGACCGAGGCTGCCTCCCCAATTTCAGGGAAGTTATATCCCAGACTTCCACGAACAGGGAACACTTGTGACTGAAGAGAGCTGCGTGGAATTGTCTCTCGAGCTCCCCCACGCACTGACAATTGTTCCGGAATCCTGAGGGTGGGGAGGTTCCACCAATGGTCGGCAGCGCGTGGGTTCTAACGGAATGCCTAAGCTCGTCTCCCCTGAGGGTTTTCCTAATGTCTCTGTGCCAGGGAATGCTAGGGGTGATTGCAGGATATCCCAGTGACCGAGGATGCCTCCCCAAGGTCAGGGAAGTTATATCCCAGACTTCCACGAAAAGGGAACACCTGTGACTGAAGAGAGCTGCGTGGAGTTGTCTCTCGAGCACCCCCACGCAATGAAAATGGTTCCGGAAACCTGAGCGTGGGGAGGTTCCGCCAAAGGTCGTCAGCGCGTGGGTTCTAACGGAATGCCTAAGCTCGTCTCCCCTGAGGGTTTTCCTAATATCTCTGTGCCAGGGAATGGTAGGGGGGTTTTCAGGATATCCCAGTGACATACGGCGCCTTCCCAAGTTCAGGGAAGGTATTTCCCGGACTTCCCCGAAACGGGAACTCCTGTGAATGAAGAGAGCTGCGTGGAGTTGTCTCCCGAGCTCCCCGACGCACTGACAATAGTTCCGGAATCCTGAGCGTGGGGAGGTTCCACCAAAGGTCGGCAGCGCGTGGGTTCTAACGGAATGCCTAAGCTCTCCTCCACTGAGGGTTTTCCTAATGTCTCTGTGCCACGGAATGCTAGGGGTGATTGCAGGATATCCCAGTGACCGAGGCTGCCTCCCCAAGGTCAGGAAAGGTATTTCTCGGACTTCCCCGAACAGGGAACACCTGTGAATGAAGACAGCTGCGTGGACTTGTCTCTCGAGCTCCCCCACGCACTGACAATGGTTCCGGAATCCTGAGCGTGGGGAGGTTCCACCAACGGTCGGCAGCGCGTGGGTTCTAACGGAATGCCTAAGCTCGTCTCCCCTGAGGGTTTTCCTAATGTCTCTGTGCCAGGGAATGGTAGGGGGGTTGGCAGGATCTCCCAGTGACATACGCTGCCTCCCCAAGGTCAGGGAAGGTATTTCCCGGACTTCCCCGAACAGGGAAATCCTGTGAATGAAGAGAGCTGCGTGGAGTTGTCTCTCGAGCTCCCCCACGCACTGACAATGGTTCCGGAATCCTGAGCGTGGGGAGGTTCCACCAACGGTCGGCAGCGCGTGATTCTAACGAAATGCCTAAGCTCGTCTCCCCTGAGGGTTTTCCTAATGTCTCTGTGCCAGGGAATGCTAGGGGTGATTGCAGGATATCCCAGTGATCGAGGCTGCCTCCCCAAGGTCAGGAAAGCTATTTCTCGGACTTCCCCGAACAGGGAACTCCTGTGAATGAAGAGAGCTGCGTGGAGTTTTCTCTCGAGCTCCCCCACGCACTGACAATGATTCCGGAATCTTGAGCGTGGGGAGGTTCCACCAACTGTCGGCAACGCGTGGGTTCTAACGGAATGTCTAAGCTCGTCTCCCCTGAGGGTTTTCCTAATGTCTCTGTGCCAGTGAATGGTAGGTGGGTTTGCAGGAAAACCCAGTGACATACGCTGCCTCCCCAAGTTCAGGGAAGGTATTTCCCGGACTTCCCCAAACAGGGAACTCCTGTGAATGAAGAGAGCTGCGTGGAGTTGTCTCTCGAGATCTCCCACGCACTGACAATGGTTCCGGAATCCTAAGCGTGGGGAGGTTCCACCAACGGTCGGCAGCGCGTGGGTTCTAACGGAATGCATAAGCTCGTCTCCCCTGAGTGTTTTCCTAATTTCTCTGTGCCAGGGAATGCTAGTGGTGATTGCAGGATATCCCAGTGACCGAGGCTGACTCCCCAAGGTCAGGGAAGTTATATCCCAGACTTCCACAAACAGGGAACACCTGTGACTGAAGAGAGCTTCGTGGAATTGTCTCTCGAGCTCCCCCACGCACTGACAATGGTTCCGGAATCCTGAGCGTGGGGAGGTTCCACCAACGGTCGGCAGCGCGTGGGTTCTAACGGAATGCCTAAGCTCGTCTCCCCTGAGGGTTTTCCTAATGTCTATGTGCCAGAGAATGCTAAGGGTGATTGCAGGATATCCCAGTGACAGAGGATGCCTCCCAAAAGTCAGAAAGGTATTTCTCGGACTTCCCCGAAAAGGGAACTCCTGTGACTGAAGAGAGCTGCGTGGAGTTGTCACTCGAGCTCCCCCACGCACTGACAATTGTTCCGGAATCATGAGCGTGGGGAGGTTCCACCAACGGTCGGCAGCGCGTGGGTTCTAACGGAATGCCTAAGCTCGTCTCCCCTGAGGGTTTTCCTAATATCTCTGTGCCAGGGAATGGTAGGTGGGTTTGCAGGATATCCCAGTGTCCGAGGCTGACTCCCCAAGGTCAGGGAAGTTATATCCCAGACTTCCACAAGGAGGGAACACCTGTGAATGAAGAGAGCTTCGTGGAGTTGTCTCTCGAGCTCCCCCACGCACTGACAATGGTTCCGGAATACTGAGCGTGGGGAGGTTCCACCAACGTCGGCAGCGCGTGGGTTCTAATGGAATGCCTAAGCTCGTCTCCCCTGAGGGTTTTCCTAATATCTCTGTGCCAGGGAATGGTAGGGGGGTTTGCAGGATATCCCAGTGACATACGATGCCTCCACAAGCTAAGGGAATGTATTTCCCGGACTTTCCCGAACAGGGAACTCCTGTGAATGAAGAGAGCTGCGTGGAGTTTTCTCTCGAGTTCCCCCACGCACTGACAATGATTCCGGGATCCTGAGCGTGGGGAGGTTCCACCAACGGTCGGCAGCGCGTGGGATCTAACGGAATGCCTAAGCTCGTCTCCCCTGAGGGTTTACCTAATGTCTCTGTGCCAGGGAATGCTAGGGGTGATTGCAGGATATCCCAGTGACATACGCTGCCTCCCCAATTTCAGGGAAGCTATTTCCCGAACTTCCCCGAACACGGAAATCCTGTGAATGAAGAGAGCTGCGTGGAGTTGTCTCTCGAGCTCCCCCACGCACTGACAATGGTTCCGGAATCCTGAGCGTGGGGAGGTTCCACCAACGGTCGGCAGCGCGTGGGTTCTAACGGAATGCCTAAGCTCGTCTCCCCTGAGGGTTTTCCTAATATCTCTGTGCCAGGGAATGGTAGGGGGGTTTGCAGGATATCCCACTGTCATACGCTGCCTCCCCAAGGTCAGGGAAGGTATATCCCAGACTTCCACGAACAGGGAACAACTGTGACTGAAGAGAGCTGCGTGGAGTTGTCTCTCGAGCTCCCCCACGCAGTGACAATTTTTCCGGAATCCTGAGCGTGGGGAGGATCCACCAACGGTCGGCAGCGCGTGAGTTATAACGGAATGCCTAAGCTCGTCTCCCCTGAGGATTTTCCTAATATCTCTGTGCCAGGGAATGCTAGGGGTGATTGCAGGTTATCCCAGTGACCGAGGCTGCCTCCCCAATTTCAGGGAAGTTATATCCCAGACTTCCACGAACAGGGAACACTTGTGACTGAAGAGAGCTGCGTGGAATTGTCTCTCGAGCTCCCCCACGCACTGACAATTGTTCCGGAGTCCTGAGGGTGGGGAGGTTCCACCAATGGTCGGCAGCGCGTGGGTTCTAACGGAATGCCTAAGCTCGTCTCCCCTGAGGTTTTTCCTAATGTCTCTGTGCCAGGGAATGCTAGGGGTGATTGCAGGATATCCCAGTGACCGAGGATGCCTCCCCAAGGTCAGGGAAGTTATATCCCAGACTTCCACGAAAAGGGAACACCTGTGACTGAAGAGAGCTGCGTGGAGTTGTCTCTCGAGCACCCCCACGCAATGAAAATGGTTCCGGAAACCTGAGCGTGGGGAGGTTCCGCCATAGGTCGTCAGCGCGTGGGTTCTAATGGAATGCCTAAGCTCGTCTCCCCTGAGGGTTTTCCTAATATCTCTGTGCCTGGGAATGGTAGGGGGGTTTTCAGGATATCCCAGTGACATACGGCGCCTTCCCAAGGTCAGGGAAGGTATTTCCCGGACTTCCCCGAAACGGGAACTCCTGTGAATGAAGAGAGCTGCGTGGAGTTGTCTCCCGAGCTCCCCGACGCACTGACAATAGTTCCGGAATCCTGAGCGTGGGGAGGTTCCACCAAAGGTCGGCAGCGCGTGGGTTCTAACGGAATGCCTAAGCTCTCCTCCACTGAGTGTTTTCCTAATGTCTCTGTGCCACGGAATGCTAGGGGTGATTGCAGGATATCCCAGTGACCGAGGCTGCCTCCCCAAGGTCAGGAAAGGTATTTCTCGGACTTCCCCGAACAGGGAACACCTGTGAATGAAGACAGCTGCGTGGACTTGTCTCTCGAGCTCCCCCACGCACTGTCAATGGTTCCGGAATCCTGAGCGTGGGGAGGTTCCACCAACGGTCGGCAGCGCGTGGGTTCTAACGGAATGCCTAAGCTCGTCTCCCCTGAGGGTTTTCCTAATGTCTCTGTGCCAGGGAATGGTAGGGGGGTTGGCAGGATCTCCCAGTGACATACGCTGCCTCCCCAAGGTCAGGGAAGGTATTTCCCGGACTTCCCCGAACAGGGAAATCCTGTGAATGAAGAGAGCTGCGTGGAGTTGTCTCTCGAGCTCCCCCACGCACTGACAATGGTTCCGGAATCCTGAGCGTGGGGAGGTTCCACCAACGGTCGGCAGCGCGTGATTCTAACGAAATGCCTAAGCTCGTCTCCCCTGAGGGTTTTCCTAATGTCTCTGTGCCAGGGAATGCTAGGGGTGATTGCAGGATATCCCAGTGATCGAGGCTGCCTCCCCAAGGTCAGGAAAGCTATTTCTCGGACTTCCCCGAACAGGGAACTCCTGTGAATGAAGAGAGCTGCGTGGAGTTGTCTCTCGAGCTCCCCCACGCACTGACAATGATTCCGGAATCTTGAGCGTGGGGAGGTTCCACCAACTGTCGGCAACGCGTGGGTTCTAACGGAATGTCTAAGCTCGTCTCCCCTGAGGGTTTTCCTAATGTCTCTGTGCCAGTGAATGGTAGGTGGGTTTGCAGGATAACCCAGTGACATACGCTGCCTCCCCAAGTTCAGGGAAGGTATTTCCCGGACTTCCCCAAACAGGGAACTCCTGTGAATGAAGAGAGCTGCGTGGAGTTGTCTCTCGAGATCTCCCACGCACTGACAATGTTTCCGGAATCCTAAGCGTGGGGAGGTTCCACCAACGGTCGGCAGCGCGTGGGTTCTAACGGAATGCATAAGCTCGTCTCCCCTGAGTGTTTTCCTAATTTCTCTGTGCCAGGGAATGCTAGTGGTGATTGCAGGATATCCCATTGACCGAGGCTGACTCCCCAAGGTCAGGGAAGTTATATCCCAGACTTCCACAAACAGGGAACACCTGTGACTGAAGAGAGCTTCGTGGAATTGTCTCTCGAGCTCCCCCACGCACTGACAATGGTTCCGGAATCCTGAGCGTGGGGAGGTTCCACCAACGGTCGGCAGCGCGTGGGTTCTAACGGAATGCCTAAGCTCATCTCCCCTGAGGGTTTTCCTAATGTCTATGTGCCAGAGAATGCTAGGGGTGATTGCAGGATATCCCAGTGACCGAGGATGCCTCCCAAAAGTCAGAAAGGTATTTCTCGGACTTCCCCGAAAAGTGAACTCCTGTGACTGAAGAGAGCTGCGTGGAGTTGTCTCTCGAGCTCCCCCACGCACTGACAATTGTTCCGGAATCATGAGCGTGGGGAGGTTCCACCAACGGTCGGCAGCGCGTGGGTTCAAACGGAATGTCTAAGCTCGTCTCCCCTGAGGGTTTTCCTAATTTCTCTGTGCCAGTGAATGGAAGGTGGGTTTGCAGGATATCCCAGTGACAAACGCTGCCTCCCCAATTTCAGGGAAGGTATTTCCCGGACTTCCCCGAACAGGGAACTCCTGTGAATGAAGAGAGCTGCGTGGAGTTGTCTCTCGAGCTCCCCCACGCACTGACAATGGTTCCGGAATCCTGAGCGTGGGGAGGTTCCACCAACGGTGGGCAGCGCGTGGGTTCTAACGGAATGCCTAAGCTCGTCTCCCCTGAGGGTTTTCCTAATATCTCTGTGCCAGGGAATGCTAGGGGTGATTGCTGGATATCCCAGTGACCGAGGCTGCCTCCCCAAGCTCTGGGAAGGTATTTCCCGAACTTCCCCGAACAGGGAACACCTGTGACTGAAGAGAGCTGCGTGGAGTTGTCTCTCGAGCTCCCCCACGCACTGACAATGGTTCCGGAATCCTGAGCGTGGGGAGGTTCCTCCAACGATCGGCAGCGCGTGGGTTCTAACGGAATGCCTAAGCTCGTCTCCCCTGAGTGTTTTCCTAATGTCTCTGTGCCAGGGAATGGTAGGGGTGTTTGCAGGATATCCCAGTGACATACGCTGCCTCCCCAAGGTCAGGGAAGTTATTTCCCGGACTTCCCCGTACAGGGAACTCCTGTGAATGAAGAGAGCTGCGTGGAGTTGTCTCTCGAGCTCCCCCACGCACTGACAATGGTTCCGGAATCCTGAGCGTGGGGAGGTTCCACGAACGGTCGGCAGCGCGTGGGTTCTAAAGGAATGCCTAAGCTCGTCTCCCCTGAGGGTTTTCCTAATGTCACTGTGCCAGGGAATTTTAAGGGGGTTTGCGGGATATCCCAGTTACATACGCCACCTCCCCAAGGTCAGGGAAGGTATTCCCCGGACTTCCCCGAACAGGGAACTCCTTTGAATGAAGAGAGCTGCGTGGAGTTGTCTCCCGAGATTCCCAACGCACTGACAATGGTTCCGGAATCCTGAGCGTGGGGAGGTTCCACCAACGGTCGGCAGCGCGTGGGTTCTAACGGAATGTCTAAGCTCGTCTCCCCTGAGGGTTTTCCTAATGTCTCTGTGCCAGGGAATGCTAGGGGTGATTGCAGGATATCCCAGTGACCGAGGCTGCCTCCCCAAGTTCAGGGAAGTTATATCCCGGACTTCCACGAACAAGGAACACCTGTGACTGAAGAGAGATGCGTGGAGTTGTCTCTCGAGCTCCCCACGCACTGACAATGGTTCCGGAATCCTGAGCGTGGGGAGGTTCCACCAACGGTCGGCAGCGCGTTGGTTCTAACGGAATGCCTAAGCTCGTCTCCCCTTAGAGTTTTCCTTATTTCTCTGTGCCACGGAATGGTAGGGGGGTTTGAATGATATCCCAGTGACATACGCTGCCTCCCCAAGGTAGGGAAGGTGTTTCCCGGACTTCCCCAAACAGGGAACTCCTGTGAATGAAGAGAGCTGCGTGGAGTTGTCTCTCGAGCTCCCCCACGCACTGACAATGGTTCCGGAATCCTGAGCCTGGGGAGGTTCCACCAACGGTCGGCAGCGCGTGGGTTCTAACGGAATGCCTAAGCTCGTCTCCCCTGAGGGTTTTCCTAATGTCTCTGTGCCAGGGAATGCTATGGGTGATTGCAGGATATCCCAGTGACCGAGGCTGCCTCCCCAAGGTCAGAAAAGGTATTTCTCGGACTTCCCCGAACAGGGAACTCATGTGACTGAAGAGAGCTGCGTGAAGTTTTCTCTCGAGCTCCCCCACGCACTGACAATGGTTCCGGAATCCTGAGCGTGGGGATGTTCCACCAACGGTCGGCAGCGCGTGGGTTCTAACGGAATGCTTAAGCTCGCTTCCACTGAGGTTTTTCCTAATGTCTCTGTGCCAGGGAATGCTAGGGGTGATTGCAGGATATCCCAGTGACCGAGGCTGCCTCCCCAAGGTCAGGGAAGGTATTTCCCGGACTTCCAAAAACAGGGAACACCTGTGACTGAAGAGAGCTGCGTGGAGTTGTCTCTCGAGCTCCCCCACGCACTGACAATGGTTCCGGAATACTGAGCGTGGGGAGGTTCCACCAACGGTCGGCAGCGCGTGGGTTTTAACGGAATGCCTAAGCACGTCTCCCCTGATGGTTTTCCTAATTTCTCTGTGCCAGGGAATGCTAGGGGTGATTGCACGATATCCCAGTGACCGAGGTTGCATCCCCAAGTCAGGGAAGGTATATCCCAGATTTCCACGAACAGGGAACACCTGTGACTGAAGACAGCTGCGTGGAATTGTCTCTCGAGCTCCCCCACGCACTGACAATGGTTCCGGAATCCTGAGCGTGGGGAGGTTCCACCAACGGTCGGCAGCGCGTGGGTTCAAACGGAATGCCTAAGCTCGTCTCCCCTGAGGGTTTTCCTAATGTCTCTGAGCCAGGGAATGCTAGGGGTGATTGCAGGATAACCCAGTGACCGAGGCTGCCTCCCCAAATCAGGGAAGGTATATCTCAGACTTCCCCGAACAGGGAACTCCTGTGAATGAAGAGAGCTGCGTGGGGTTGTCTCTCGAGCTCCCCCACGCACTGACAATGATTCCGGAATCCTGAGCGTGGGGAGGTTCCACCAACGGTCGGCAGCGCGTGGGTTCAAACGGAATGCCTAAGCTCGTCTCCCCTGAGGGTTTTCCTAATGTCTCTGAGCCAGGGAATGCTAGGGGTGATTGCAGGATAACCCAGTGACCGAGGCTGCCTCCCCAAATAAGGGAAGGTATTTCCCCGACTTCCCCGAACAGGGAACTCCTGTGAATGAAGAGAACTCGTGGAGTTGTCTCTCGAGCTCCCCCACGCACTGACAATGGTTCCGGAATCCTGAGCGTGGGGAGGTTCCACCAACGGTCGGCAGCGCGTGGGTTCTAAAGGAATGCCTAAGCTCGTCTCCCCTGAGGGTTTTCCTAATGTCACTGTGCCAGGGAATTTTAAGGGGGTTTGCGGGTTATCCCAGTTACATACGCTACCTCCCCAAGGTCAGGGAAGTTATTCCCCGGGCTTCCCCGAACAGGGAACTCCTTTGAATGAAGAGAGCTGCGTGGAGTTGTCTCCCGAGATTCCCAACGCACTGACAATGGTTCCGGAATCCTGAGCGTGGGGAGGTTCCACCAACGGTCGGCAGTGCGTGGGTTCTAACGGAATGCCTAAGCTCGTCTCCCCTGAGGGTTTTCCTAATGTCTCTGTGCCAGGGAATGCTAGGGGTGATTGCAGGTTATCCCAGTGACCGAGGCTGCCTCCCCAAGTTCAGGGAAGTTATATCCCGGACTTCCACGAACAAGGAACACCTGTGACTGAAGAGAGATGCGTGGAGTTGTCTCTCGAGCTCCCCACGCACTGACAATGGTTCCGGAATCCTGAGCGTGGGGAGGTTCCACCAAAGGTCGGCAGCGCGTTGGTTCTAACGGAATGCCTAAGCTCGTCTCCCCTTAGAGTTTTCCTTATTTCTCTGTGCCACGGAATGGTAGGGGGGTTTGAATGATATCCCAGTGACATACGCTGCCTCCCCAAGGTCAGGGAAGGTGTTTCCCGGACTTCCCCGAACAGGGAACTCCTGTGAATGAAGAGAGCTGCGTGGAGTTGTCTCTCGAGCTCCCCCACGCACTGACAATGGTTCCGGAATCCTGAGGGTAGGGAGGTTCCACCAACGGTCGGCAGCGTGTGGGTTCTAACGGAATGCCTAAGCTCGTCTCCCCTGAGGGTTTTCCTAATGTCTCTGTGCCAGGGAATGCTATGGGTGATTGCAGGATATCCCAGTGACCGAGGCTGCCTCCCCAAGGTCAGAAAAGGTATTTCTCGGACTTCCCCGAACAGGGAACTCCTGTGACTGAAGAGAGCTGCGTGGAGTTGTCTCTCGGTCTCCCCCACGCACTGACAATGGTTCCGGAATCCTGAGCGTGGGGAGGTTCCACCAACGGTCGGCAGCGCGTGGGTTCTAAAGGAATGCTTAAGCTCGCTTCCACTGAGGTTTTTCCTAATGTCTCTGTGCCAGGGAATGCTAGGGGTGATTGCAGGATATCCCAGTGACCGAGGCTGCCTCCCCAAGGTCAGGGAAGGTATTTCCCGGACTTCCAAAAACAGGGAACACCTGTGACTGAAGAGAGCTGC
The DNA here is from genome assembly GCF_048564905.1 of Vicugna pacos. Classification (NCBI taxonomy): domain Eukaryota; kingdom Metazoa; phylum Chordata; class Mammalia; order Artiodactyla; family Camelidae; genus Vicugna; species Vicugna pacos. The sequence continues at coordinate 1,606,956 of NC_133021.1, forward strand.
GTGGAGTTGTCTCTCGAGCTCCCCCACGCACTGACAATGGTTCCGGAATACTGAGCGTGGGGAGGTTCCACCAACGGTCGGCAGCGCGTGGGTTTTAACGGAATGCCTAAGCACGTCTCCCCTGATGGTTTTCCTAATTTCTCTGTGCCAGGGAATGCTAGGGGTGATTGCAGGATATCCCAGTGACCGAGGTTGCATCCCCAAGTCAGGGAAGGTATATCCCAGATTTCCACGAACAGGGAACACCTGTGACTGAAGAGAGCTGCGTGGAATTGTCTCTCGAGCTCCCCCACGCACTGACAATGGTTCCGGTATCCTGAGCGTGGGGAGGTTCCACCAACGGTCGGCAGCGCGTGGGTTCAAACGGAATGCCTTAGCTCGTCTCCCCTAAGGGTTTTCCTAATGTCTCTGTGACAGGGAATGCTAGGGGTGATTGCAGGATATCCCAGTGACCGAGGCTGCCTCCCCAAGGTCAGAAAAGGTATTTCTCGGACTTCCCCGAACAGGGAACTCCTGTGAATGAAGAGAGCTGCGTGGAGTTGTCTCTCGAGCTCCCTCACGCACTGACAATGGTTCCGGAATCCTGAGCGTGGGGAGGTTCCACCAACGGTCGGCAGCGCGTGGGTTCAAACGGAATGTCTAAGCTCGTCTCCCCTGAGGGTTTTCCTAATATCTCTGTACCAGTGAATGATAGGTGGGTTAGCAGGAGGTCCCAGTGACATACGCTGCTTCCCCAAGTTCAGGGAAGGTATTTCCCGGACTTCCCCGAACAGGGAACTCCTGTGAATGAAGAGAGCTGCGTGGAGTTGTCTCTCGAGCTCCCCCACGCACTGACAATGGTTCCGGAATCCTGAGCGTGGGGAGGTTCCACCAACGGTCGGCAGCGCTTGGTTTCTAACGGAATGCCTAAGCTCGTCTCCCCTGAGGATTTTCCTAATGTCTCTGTGCCAGGGAATGCTAGGGTTGATTGCAGGATATCCCAGTGACCGAGGCTGCCTCCCCAAGGTCAGGGAAGTTATTTCTTGGACTTCCCCGAACAGTGAACTCCTGTGAATGAAGAGAGCTGCGTGGAGTTGTCTCTCGAGCTCCCCCATGCACTGAAAATTTTTCCGGAATCCTGAGCGTGGGGCGGTTCCACCAACGGTCGGCAGCGCGTGGGTTCTAACGGAATGCCTAAGCTCGTCTCCCCTGAGGGTTTTCCAAATGTGTCTGTGCCAGGGAATGGTAGGGGGGTTTGCAGGTTATCCCAGTGACATACGCTGCCTCCCCAAATCAGGGAAGGTATTTCCCGGACTTCCCCGAACAGGGAACTCCTGTGAATTAAGAGAGCTGCGTGGAGATTTCTCTCTAGCTCCCCCACGCACTGACAATGTTTCCGGAATCCTGAGCGTGGGGAGGTTCCACCAACGGTCGGCAGCGCGTGGGTTCAAACGGAATGCCTAAGCTCGTCTCCCCTGAGGGTTTTCCTAATGTCTCTGTGCCAGGGTATGGTAGGGGGGTTGCAAGATATCCCAGTGATATACGCTGCCTCCCCAAGTTCAGGGAAGGTATTTCCCGGACTTCCCAGAACAGGGAACTCCTGTGAATGAAGAGAGTTGCGTGGAGTTGTCTCCAGATATTCCCCACCCACTGACAATGGTTCCGGAATCCTGAGCGTGGGGAGGTTCCACCAACGGTCGGCAGCGCGTGGGTTATAACGGAATGCCTAAGCTCGTCTCCCCTGAGGGTTTTCCTAATGTCTCTGTGCCAGGGAATGGTAGGGGTGTTTGCAGGATATCCCAGTGACATACGCTGACTCACCAAGTTCAGGGAAGTTATTTCCCGGACTTCCCCGAACAGGGAACTCCTGTGAATGAAGAGAGCTGCGTGGAGTTGTCTCTCGAGCTCCCCCACGCACTGACAATCGTTCCGGAATCCTGAGCGTGGGGAAGTTCCACCAACAGTCGGCAGCGCGTGGGTTCTAACGGAATGCCTAAGCTCGCTTCCACTGAGTGTGTTCCTAATGTCTCTGTGCCAGGGAATGGTAGGGGTGATTGCAGGATATCCCAGTGACCGAGGCTGCCTCCCCAAGGTCAGGAAAGGTATTTCTCGGACTTCCCCGAACAGGGAACTCCTGTGAATGAAGAGAGCTGCGTGGAGTTGTCTCTCGAGCTCCCCCACGCACTGACAATGGTTCCGGAATCCTGAGCGTGGGGAGGTTCCACCAACGGTCGTCAGCGCCTGGGTTCTAACGGAATGCCTTAGTTCGTCTCCCCTGAGGGTTTTCCTAATGTCTCTGTGCCAGGGAATGGTAGGGGGGTTTGCAGGATATCCCAGTGACATACGCTGCCTCCCCAAGTTCAGGGAAGGTAATTCCCGGACTTCCCCGAACAGGGAATTCCTGTGAATGAAGAGAGCTGCGTGGAGTTTTCTCTCGAAGTCCCCCACGCACTGACAATGGTTCCGGAATCCTGAGCGTGGGGAAATTCCACCAACGGTCGGCAGCGCGTGGGTTCTTACGGAATGCCTTATCTCGTCTCCCCTGAGGTTTTTCCTAATGTCTCTGTGCCAGGGAATGCTAGGGGTGATTGCAGGATATCCCAGTGACCGAGGCTGCCTCCCCAAGGTCAGGGAAGGTATTTCCCGGACTTCCAAAAACAGGGAACACCTGTGACTGAAGAGAGCTGCGTGGAGTTGTCTCTCGAGCTCCCCCACGCACTGACACTGGTTCCGGAATACTGAGCGTGGGGAGGTTCCACCAACGGTCGGCAGCGCGTGGGTTTTAACGGAATGCCTAAGCACGTCTCCCCTGATGGTTTTCCTAATTTCTCTGTGCCAGGGAATGCTAGGGGTGATTGCAGGATATCCCAGTGACCGAGGTTGCATCCCCAAGTCAGGGAATGTATATCCCAGATTTCCACGAACAGGGAACACCTGTGACTGAAGAGAGCTGCGTGGAATTGTCTCTCGAGCTCCCATACGCACTGACAATGGTTTCGGAATCCTGAGCGTGGGGAGGTTCCACCAATGGTCGGCAGCGCGTGGGTTCAAACGGAATGCCTAAGCTTGTCTCCCCTGAGTGTTTTCCTAATTTCTCTGTGACAGGGAATGCTAGGGGTGATTGCAGGATATCCCAGTGACCGAGGCTGCCTCCCCAAGTTCAGAAAAGGTATTTCTCGGACTTCCCCTAACAGGGAACTCCTGTGAATGAAGAGAGCTGCGTGGAGTTGTCTCTCGAGCTCCCCCACGCACTGACAATGGTTCCGGAATCCTGAGCGTGGGGAGGTTCCACCAACGGTCGGCAGCGCGTGGGTTCTAACAGAATGTCTAAGCTCGTCTCCCCTGAGGGTTTTCCTAATATCTCTGTACCAGTGAATGATAGGTGGGTTAGCAGGAGGTCCCAGTGACATACGCTGCTTCCCCAAGTTCAGGGAAGGTATTTCCCGGACTTCCCCGAACAGGGAACTCCTGTGAATGAAGAGAGCTGCGTGGAGTTGTCTCTCGAGCTCCCCCACGCACTGACAATGGTTCCGGAATCCTGAGCGTGGGGAGGTTCCACCAACGGTCGGCAGCGCTTGGTTTCTAACGGAATGCCTAAGCTCGTCTCCCCTGAGGATTTTCCTAATGTCTCTGTGCCAGGGAATGCTAGGGTTGATTGCAGGATATCCCAGTGACCGAGGCTGCCTCCCCAAGGACAGCGAAGTTATTTCTTGGACTTCCCCGAACAGTGAACTCCTGTGAATGAAGAGAGCTGCGTGGAGTTGTCTCTCGAGCTCCCCCATGCACTGAAAATTTTTCCGGAATCCTGAGCGTGGGGAGGTTCCACCAACGGTCGGCAGCGCGTGGGTTCTAACGGAATGCCTAAGCTCATCTCCCCTGAGGGTTTTCCAAATGTGTCTCTGCCAGGGAATGGTAGGGGGGTTTGCAGGATATCCCAGTGACATACGCTGCCTCCCCAAGTCAGGGAAGGTATTTCCCGGACTTCCCCGAACAGGGAACTCCTGTGAATGAAGAGAGCTGCGTGGAGATTTCTCTCTAGCTCCCCCACGCACTGACAATGTTTCCGGAATCCTGAGCGTGGGGAGGTTCCACCAACGGTCGGCAGCGCGTGCGTTCTAACGGAATGCCTAAGCTCGTCTCCCCTGAGGGTTTTCCTAATGTCTCTGTGCCAGGGTATGGTAGGGGGGTTGCAAGATATCCCAGTGATATACGCTGCCTCCCCAAGTTCAGGGAAGGTATTTCCCGGACTTCCCCGAACAGGGAACTCCTGTGAATGAAGAGAGTTGCGTGGAGTTGTCTCCCGAGATTCCCCACCCACTGACAATGGTTCCGGAATCCTGAGCGTGGGGAGGTTCCACCAACGGTCGGCAGCGCGTGGGTTCTAACGGAATGCCTAAGCTCGTCTCCGCTGAGGGTTTTCCTAATATCTCTGTGCCAGGGAATGTTAGGGGAGTTTGCAGGATATCCCAGTGACTTACGCAGCCTACCCAAGGTCAGGGAATGTATTTCCCGGACTTCCCCTAACAGGGAACTCCTGTGAATGAAGAGAGCTGCGTGGAGTTTTCTCTCGAGTTCCCCCACGCACTGACAATTGTTCCGGAATCCTGAGCGTGGGGAGTTTCCTCCAACGGTCGGCAGAGCGTGGGTTCTAACGGAATGCCTAAGTTCATCTCCCCTGAGTTTTTTCTTAATGTCTCTGTGCCAGGGAATGCTAGGGGTGATTGCAGGTTATCCCAGTGACCGAGGCTGCCTCCCCAAGTTCAGGAAAGATATTTCTCGGACTTCCCCGAACAGGGAACTCCTGTGAATGAAGAGAGCTGCGTGGAGTTGTCTCTCGAGCTCCCCCACGCACTGACAATGGTTCCGGAATCCTGAGCGTCGGGAGGTTCCACCAACGGTCGGAAGCGCGTGGGTTATAACGGAATGCCTAAGCTCGTCTCCACTGAGGGTTTTCCTAATATCTCTGTGCCAGGGAAAGGTAGGGGGGTTTGCAGGATATCCCAGTGACATACGCTGACTCACCAAGTTCAGGGAATTTATTTCCCGGACTTCCCCGTACAGGGAACTCCTGTGAATGAAGAGAGCTGCGTGGAGTTGTCTCTCGAGCTCCCCCACGCACTGACAATCGTTCCGGAATCCTGAGCGTGGGGAAGTTCCACCAACAGTCGGCAGCGCGTGGGTTCTAACGGAATGCCTAAGCTCGCTTCCACTGAGTGTGTTCCTAATGTCTCTGTGCCAGGGAATGCTAGGGGTGATTGCAGGATATCCCAGGGACCGAGGCTGCCTCCCCAAGGTCAGGAAAGGTATTTCTCGCACTTCCCCGAACAGGGAACTCCTGTGAATGAAGAGAGTTGCGTGGAGTTGTCTCTCGAGCTCCCCCACGCACTGACAATGGTTCCGGAATCCTGAGCGTGGGGAGGTTCCACCAACGGTCGTCAGCGCCTGGGTTCTAACGGAATGCCTCAGTTCGTCTCCCCTGAGGGTTTTCCTAATGTCTCTGTGCCAGGGAATGGTAGGGGGGTTTGCAGGATATCCCAGTGACATACGCTGCCTCCCCAAGTTCAGGGAATGTAATTCCCGGACTTCCCCGAACAGGGAATTCCTGTGAATGAAGAGAGCTGCGTGGAGTTTTCTCTCGAAGTCCCCCACGCACTGACAATGGTTCCGGAATCCTGAGCGTGGGGAAATTCCACCAACGGTCGGCAGCGCGTGGGTTCTTACGGAATGCCTTATCTCGTCTCCCCTGAGGTTTTTCCTAATGTCTCTGTGCCAGGGAATGCTAGGGGTGATTGCAGGATATCCCAGTGACCGAGGCTGCCTCCCCAAGGTCAGGGAAGGTATTTCCCGGACTTCCAAAAACAGGGAACACCTGTGACTGAAGAGAGCTGCGTGGAGTTGTCTCTCGAGCTCCCCCACGCACTGACACTGGTTCCGGAATACTGAGCGTGGGGAGGTTCCACCAACGGTCGGCAGCGCGTGGGTTTTAACGGAATGCCTAAGCACGTCTCCCCTGATGGTTTTCCTAATTTCTCTGTGCCAGGGAATGCTAGGGGTGATTGCAGGATATCCCAGTGACCGAGGTTGCATCCCCAAGTCAGGGAATGTATATCCCAGATTTCCACGAACAGGGAACACCTGTGACTGAAGAGAGCTGCGTGGAATTGTCTCTCGAGCTCCCATACGCACTGACAATGGTTTCGGAATCCTGAGCGTGGGGAGGTTCCACCAATGGTCGGCAGCGCGTGGGTTCAAACGGAATGCCTAAGCTTGTCTCCCCTGAGTGTTTTCCTAATTTCTCTGTGACAGGGAATGCTAGGGGTGATTGCAGGATATCCCAGTGACCGAGGCTGCCTCCCCAAGTTCAGAAAAGGTATTTCTCGGACTTCCCCGAACAGGGAACTCCTGTGAATGAAGAGAGTTGCGTGGAGTTGTCTCTCGAGCTCCCCCACGCACTGACAATGGTTCCGGAATCCTGAGCGTGGGGAGGTTCCACCAACGGTCGGCAGCGCGTGGGTTCTAACAGAATGTCTAAGCTCGTCTCCCCTGAGGGTTTTACTAATATCTCTGTACCAGTGAATGATAGGTGGGTTAGCAGGAGGTCCCAGTGACATACGATGCTTCCCCAAGTTCAGGGAAGGTATTTCCCGGACTTCCCCGTACAGGGAACTCCTGTGAATGAAGAGAGCTGCGTGGAGTTGTCTCTCGAGCTACCCCACGCAATGACAATGGTTCCGGAATCCTGAGCGTGGGGAGGTTCCACCAACGGTCGGCAGCGCTTGGTTTCTAACGGAATGCCTAAGCTCGTCTCCCCTGAGGATTTTCCTAATGTCTCTGTGCCAGGGAATGCTAGGGTTGATTGCATTATATCCCAGTGACCGAGGCTGCCTCCCCAAGGTCAGGGAAGTTATTTCTTGGACTTCCCCGAACAGTGAACTCCTGTGAATGAAGAGAGCTGCGTGGAGTTGTCTCTCGAGCTCCCCCATGCACTGAAAATTTTTCCGGAATCCTGAGCGTGGGGAGGTTCCACCAACGGTCGGCAGCGCGTGGGTTCTAACGGAATGCCTAAGCTCATCTCCCCTGAGGGTTTTCCAAATGTGTCTCTGCCAGGGAATGGTAGGGGGGTTTGCAGGATATCCCAGTGACATACGCTGCCTCCCCAAGTCAGGGAAGGTATTTCCCGGACTTCCCCGAACAGGGAACTCCTGTGAATGAAGAGAGCTGCGTGGAGATTTCTCTCTAGCTCCCCCACGCACTGACAATGTTTCCGGAATCCTGAGCGTGGGGAGGTTCCACCAACGGTCGGCAGCGCGTGCGTTCTAACGGAATGCCTAAGCTCGTCTCCCCTGAGGGTTTTCCTAATGTCTCTGTGCCAGGGAATGGTAGGGGGGTTTGCAGGATATCCCAGTGACATACGCTGCCTCCCCAAGGTCAGGGAAGGTATTTCCCGGACTTCCCCGAACAGGGAACTCCTGTGAATGAAGAGAGCTGCGTGGAGTTGTCTCTCGAGCTCCCCCACGCACTGACAATGGTTCCGGAATCCTGAGCGTGGGGAGGTTCCACCAACGGTCGGCAGCGCGTGGGTTCTAACGGAATGCCTAAGCTCAACTCCCCTGAAAGTTTTCCTAATGTCTCTGTGCCAGGGATTGTTAGGGGGGTTTGCAGGATATCCCAGTGACATACGCTGCGTCCCCAAGTTCAGGGAAGGTATTTCCCGGACTTCCCCGAACAGGGAACTCCTGTGAATGAAGAGAGAGGCGTGGAGTTGTCTCTCGAGCTCCCCCACGCACTGACAATTGTTCCGGAATCCTGAGCGTGGGGAGGTTCCACCAACGGTCGGCAGCGCTTGGGTTCTAACGAAATGCATAAGTTCGTCTCCCCTGAGGGTTTTCCTAATGTCTCTGTGCCAGGGAATGCTAGGGGTGATTGCAGGATATCCCAGTGTCCGAGGCTGCCTCCCCAAGTTCAGGTAATGTATTTCCCAGACTTCCCCGTACAGGGAACTCCTGTGAATAAAGAGAGATGCGTGGATTTATCTCTAGAGTTCCCCCACGCATTGACAATGGTTCCGGAATCCTGAGCGTGGGGAGGTTCCACCAACGGTCGGCAGCGCGTGGGTTCTAACGGAATGCCTAAGCTCGCTTCCCCTGAGGGTTTTCCTAATGTCTCTGTGCCAGGGAATGCTAGGGGTGATTGCAGGATATCCCAGTGTCCGAGGCTGCCTCCCCAATGTCAGGGAAGTTATTTCCCGGACTTCCCCGAACAGGGAACACCTGTGACTGAAGAGAGCTGCGTGGAGTTGTCTCTCGAGCTCCCCCACGCACTGACAATTCTTCCGGAATCCTGAGCGTGGGGAGGTTCCAACAACGGTCGGCAACGCGTGGGTTCAAACGGAATGCCTAAGCTCGTTTCCCCTGAGGATTTTCCTAATGTCTCTGTGCCAGGGAATGCTAGGGGTGATTGCAGGATATCCCAGTGACAGAGACTGCCCCCACAAGGTCAGGGAAGGTATTTCTCGGACTTCCCCGAACAGGGAACACCTGTGACTGAAGAGAGCTATGTGGAGTTGCCTCTCGGGCTCCCCCACGCACTGACAATGGTTCCGGAATCCTGAACGTGGGGAGGTTCCACCAACGGTCGTCAGCGTGTGGGTTCTAAAGGAATGCCTAAGCTCGTCTCCCCTGAGGGTTTTCCTAATATCTCTGTGCCAGGGAATGGTAGGGGGATTTGCAGGATATCCCAGTGACACACGCTGCCTCCCCAATGTAAGGGAAGGTATTTCCCGGACTTCCCCGAACAGGGAACTCCTGTGAATGTAGACAGCTGCGTGGAGTTGTCTCTCGATTTCCCCCACGCACTGACAATTGTTCCGGAATCCTGAGCGTGGGGAGGTTCCACCAACGGTCGGCAGCGCGTGGGTTCTAACGGAATGCCTAAGCTCGTCTCCCCTGAGGCTTTTCCTAATGTTTCTGTGCCAGGGAATGCTAGGGTTAATTGCAGGATATCCCAGTGACCGAGGCTGCCTCCCCAAGTTCAGGGAAGTTATTTCTCGGACTTCCCCGAACAGGGAACACCTGTGACTGAAAAGAGCTGCGTGGAGTTGTTTCTGGAGCTCCCCCACGCACTGACAATGGTTCCGGATTCCTAAGCGTGGGGAGGTTCCACCAACGGTCGGCAGCGCGTGGGTTCTAACGGAATGCCTAAGGTCGTCTCCCCTGAGGCTTTTCCTAATGTCTCTGTGCCAGGGAATGCTAGGGGGGTTTGCAGGATATCCCAGTGACAGAGGATGCCTCCACAAGTTCAGGGAAGGTATTTCTCCGACTTCCCCGAACAGGGAACACCTGTGACTGAAGAGACCTGCGTGGAATTGTCTCTCGAGCTCCCCCGCCCTGACAATGGTTCCGGAATTCTGAGCGTGGGGAGGTTCCACCAACGGTCGACAGCGCGTGGGTTTTAACGGAATGCCTAAGCTCGTCTCCCCTTAGGTTTTTCCTAATGTCTCTGTGCCAGGGAATGCAAGGGGTGATTGCAGGATATCCCAGTGCCCGAGAATGCATCCACAAGTCAGGGAAGTATTTCACGGACTTCCCAGAACAGGGAACTCCTGTGACTGAAGAGAGCTGCGTGGAGTTGTCTCTCGAGCTCCCCCACGCAGTGACAATGGTTCCGGAATCCTGAGCGTGGGGAGGTTCCACCAACGGTCGGCAGCGCGTGTGTTCTATCGGAATGCCTAAGCTCGTGTCCCCTGAGGGTTTTCCTAATGTCTCTGTGCCAGGGAATGCTAGGGTTGATTGCAAGATATCACAGTGACCGAGGCTGCCTCCCCAAGTTCAGGGAATGTTTTTCTCGGACTTCACCGAACAGGGAACACCTGTGACTGAAGAGAGCTGCGTGGAGTTGTCTTTCGAGCTCCCCCACGCACTGACATTTGTTCCGGAATCCTGAGCGTGGGGAGGTTCCACCAACGGTCGCCAGCGCGTGGGTTCTTACGGAATGCCTAATCTCGTCTCCCCTGAGGGTTTTCCTAATGTCTCTGTGCCATGGAATGCAAGGGGTGATTGCAGGATATCCCAGTGACCGAGGCTGCCTCACCAAGGTCAGGGAATGTATATCCCAGGCTTCCACGAAAAGGGAACACCTGTGACTGAAGAGAGCTCCCTGGAGTTGTCTCTCGAGCTCCCCCATGCACTGACAATGGTTCCGGAATCCTGAGCATGGGGAGGTTCCACCAACGGTCGGCAGCGCGTGGGTTCTAACGGAATGCCTAAGCTCGTCTCCCCTGAGGGTTTTCCGAATGTCTCTGTGCCAGGGAATGCTAGGGGTGATTGCAGGATATCCCAGTGACTGAGGCTGCCTCCCCAAGGTCAGGGAAGTTATTTCCCAGACTTCACCGAAAAGGGAACTCCTGTGAATGAAGAGAGCTACGTGGAGTTGTCTCTCGAGATCCCCCACGCACTGACAATGTTTCCGGAATCCTGAGCGTGGGGAGGTTCCACCAACGGTCGGCAGCGCGTGGGTTCTAACGGAATGCCTAAGCTCGTCTCCCCTGAGGGTTTTCCTAATGTCTCTGTGCCAGGGAATGCTAGGGGTGATTGCAGGATATCCCAGTGACCGAGGCTGCCTCCCCAAGTTCAGGAAAGCTATTGCTCTGACTTCCCCAAACAGGGAACTCCTGTGAATGAAGAGAACTCCGTGGAGTTGTCTCTCGAGCTCCCCCACGCACTGACAATTGTTCCGGAATCCTGAGCGTGGGGAGGTTCCACCAACGTTCGGCAGCGCGTGGGTTCTAACGGAATGCCTAAGCTCGCCTCCCCTGAGGGTTTTCCTAATGTCTCTGTGCCAGGAAATGCTAGGGGTAATTGCAGGATATCCCAGTGACCGAGGCTGCATCCCCAAGGTCAGGGAAGTTTTTTCCCGGACTTCCCCGAAAAGGGAAAACCTGTGACTGAAGAGAGCTGCGTGGAATTTTCTCTCGAGCTCCCCCACCCACTGACAATGGTTCCGGAATCCTGAGCGTGGGGAGGTTCCACCAACGGTCGGCAGCGCGTGGGTTCTAACGGAATGCATAAGCTCGTATCCCCTGAGTGTTTTCCTAATATGTCTGTGCCAGGGAATGGTAGGTGTGATTGCAGGATATCCCAGTGACCGAGGCTGCCTCCCCAAGTTCAGGAAAGGTATTTCTCGGACTTCCCCGAACAGGGAACCCCTGTGAATGAAGAGAGCTGCGTGGAGTTGTCTCTCGAGCTCCCCCACGCACTGACAATTGTTCCGGAATCCTGAGCGTGGGGAGGTTCCACCAACGGTCGGCAGCGCGTGGGTTCTCACGGAATGCCTAAGCTCGACTCCCCTGAGGGTTTTCCTAATGTCTCTGTGCCAGGGAATGGTAGGGGTGTTTGCAGGATATCCCAGTAACATACGCTGCCTCCCCAAGGTCAGGGAAGGTATTTCCGGGACTTCCCCGAACAGGGAAATCCTGTGAATGAAGAGAGCTGCGTGGAGTTCTCTCTCGAGCTCCCCCACGCACTGACAATGGTTCCGGAATCCTGAGCGTGGGGAGGTTCCACCAACGGTCGGCAGCGCGTGGGTTCTAACGGAATGCCTAAGCTCGCCTCCCCTGAGGATTTTCCTAATATCTCTGTGCCAGGGAATGCTAGGGGTGATTGCAGGATATCCCATTGACCGAGGCTTCCTCCCCAAGGTCAGGAAAGGTATTTCTCGGACTTCCCCGAACAGGGAACTCCTGTGAATGAAGAGAGCTGCGTGGAGTTGTCTCTCGAGCTCCCCCACGCACTGACAATGATTCCGGAATCATTTAGCGTGGGGAGGTTCCACCAACGGTCGGCAGCGCGTGGGTTCTAACGGAATGCCTAAGCTCGTCTCCCCTGAGGGTTTTCCTAATATGTCTGTGCCAGGGAATGGTAGGGGGTTTGCAGGATATCCCAGTGACATAAGCTGCCTCCCCAAGGTCAGGGAAGTTATTTCCCGGACTTCCCCGAACAGGGAACTCCTGTGAATGAAAAGAGCTGCGTGGAGTTTTCTCTCGAGCTCCCCCACGCACTGACAATGGTTCCGGAATCCTGAGTGTGGGGAGGTTCCACCAACGGTCGGCAGCGCGTGGGTTCTAACGTAATGCCTAATCTCGTCTCCCCTGAGGTTTTTCCTAATATCTCTGCGCTAAGGAATGCTAGGGGTGATTGCAGGATATCCCAGTGACCGAGGCTGCCTCCCCAAGTTCAGGGAAGCTTTTTCCCGGACTTCCCCGAACAGGGAACTCCTGTGAATGAAGAGAGCTGCGTGGAGTTGTCTCTCGAGCTCCCCCACGCACTGACAATGGTTCCAGAATCCTGAGCGTGGGGAGGTTCCACCAACGGTAGTCAGCGCGTGGGTTCTAACGGAATGCCTAAGCTCGTCTCCCCTGAGGGTTTTCCTAATGTGTCTGTGCCAGGGAATGCTAGGGGGGTTTGCAGAATATCCCAGTGACATACGCTGCCTCCCCAAGGTCAGGGAAGGTATTTCCCGGATTTCCCCTAACAGGGAACTCCTGTGAATGAAGAGAGCTGCGTGGAGTTGTCTCTCGAGCTCCCCCACGCACTGACAATGGTTCCGGAATATTGAGCGTGGGGAGGTTCCACCAACGTTCGGCAGCGCGTGGGTTCTAACGGAATACCTAAGCTCGTCTCCCCTGAGTGTTTTCCTAATGTCTCGGTGCCAGGGAATTCTAGGGGAGATTGCAGGATATCCCAGTGTACGAGGCTGCCTCCCCAAGGTCAGGGAAGTTATTTCCCCGACTTCCCTGAACAGGGAACTCCTGTGAATGAAGAGATCTGCGTGGAGTTGTCTCTCGAGCTCCCCCACGCACTGAAAATGGTTCCGGAATCCTGAGCGTGGGGAGGTTCCACCAACGGTCGGCAGCGCGTGGGTTCTAACGGAATGCCTAAACTCGTCTCCCCTGAGGGTTTTCCTAATGTCTCCGTTCCAGGGAATGTTAGGGGTGATTGCAGGATATCCCAGTGACCGAGGCTGCCTCCCCAAGTTCAGGAAAGTTATTTCTCGGACTTCATCGAACAGGGAACTCCTGTGAATGAAGAGAGCTGCGTGGAGTTGTCTCTCGAGCTCCCCCACGCACTGAAAATGGTTCCGGAATCCTGAGCGTGGGGAGGTTCCACCAACGGTCGGCAGCGCGTGGGTTCTAACGGAATGCCTAAGCTCGTCTCCCCTGAGGGTTTTCCTAATGTCCCTGTGCCTGGGAATGATAGGGGGGTTTGCAGGATATCCCAGTGACATACGCTGCCTCCCCAAGGTCAGGGAAGGTATTTCCCGGACTTCCCCGAACAGGGAACTCCTGTGAATGAAGAGAGCTGCGTGGAGTTGTCTCTCGAGCTCCCCCACGCACTGACAATGGTTCCGGAATCCTGAGCGTGGGGAGGTTCCACCAACGGTCGGCAGCGGGTGGGTTCTAATGGAATGCCTAAGCTCGTCTCCCCTGAGGGTTTTCCTAATGTGTCTGTGCCAGGGAATGTTAGGGGGGTTTGCAGGATATCCCAGTGACATACGCTGCCTCCCCAAGGTCAGGGAAGGTATTTCCGGGACTTCCCCGAACAGGGAACTCCTGTGAATGAAGAGAGCTGCGTGGAGTTGTCTCTCGAGCTCCCCCACGCACTGACAATGGTTCCGGAATCCTGAGCTTGGGGAGGTTCCACCAAAGGTCGGCAACGCGTGGGTTCTAACGGAATGCCTAAGCTCGTATCCCCTGAGGGTTTTCCTAATATCTCTGTGCCAGGGAATGGTAGGGGTGATGGCAGGATATCCCAGTGACCGAGGCTGCCTCCCCAAGTTCAGGAAAGGTATTTCTCGGACTTCCCCGATCAGGGAACTCCTGTGAATGAAGAGAGCTGCGTTGAGTTGACTCTCGAGCTCCCCCACGCACTGACAATGGTTCTGGAATCCTGAGCGTGGGGAGGTTCCACCAACGGTCGGCAGCGCGTGGGTTCTAATGGAATGCCTAAGCTCATCTCCCCTGAGTGTTTTCCTAATATCTCTGTGCCAGGGAATGGTAGGGGCGTTTGCAGGATATCCCAGTGACATATGCTGCCTCCCCAAGGTCAGGGAATGTATTTCCCGGACTTTCCCGAACAGGGAACTCCTGTGAATGAAGAGAGCTGCGTGGGGTTTTCTCTCGAGCTCCCCCACGCACTGACAATGTTTCCGGGATCTTGAGCGTAGGGAGGTTCCACCAACGGTCGGCAGCGCGTGGGTTCTAACGGAATGCCTAAGCTCGTCTCCCCTGAAAGTTTTCCTAATGTCTCTGTGCCAGGGAATGTTAGGGGGGTTTGCAGGATATCCCAGTGACATACGCTGCCTCCGCAAGGTCAGGGAATGTATTTCCCGGACTTCCCCGAACAGGGAACACCTGTGACTGAAGAGATCTACGTGGAGTTTTCTCTCGAACTCCCCCACGCACTGACAATGGTTCCGGAATCATGAGCGTGGGGAGGTTCCACCAAAGGTCGGCAGCGCGTGGGTTCTAACGGAATGCTTAAGCACGTCCCCCTGAGGGTTTTCCTAATGTCTCTGTGCCAGGGAATGCTAGGGGTGATTGCAGGATATCCCAGTGACATACGCTGCCTCCCCAATTTCAGGGAAGCTTTTTCCCGAACTTCCCCGAACACGGAAATCCTGTGAATGAAGAGAGCTGCGTGGAGTTGTCTCTCGAGCTCCCCCACGCACTGACAATGGTTCCGGAATCCTGAGCGTGGGGAGGTTCCACCAACGGTCGGCAGCGCGTGGGTTCTAACGGAATGCCTAAGCTCGTCTCCCCTGAGGGTTTTCCTAATATCTCTGTGCCAGGGAATGGTAGGGTGGTTTGCAGGATATCCCACTGTCATACGCTGCCTCCCCAAGGTCAGGGAAGGTATATCCCAGACTTCCACAAACAGGGAACAACTGTGACTGAAGAGAGCTGCGTGGAGTTGTCTCTCGAGCTCCCCCACGCAGTGACAATTTTTCCGGAATCCTGAGCGTGGGGAGGATCCACCAACGGTCGGCAGCGCGTGAGTTATAACGGAATGCCTAAGCTCGTCTCCCCTGAGGATTTTCCTAATATCTCTGTGCCAGGGAATGCTAGGGGTGATTGCAGGTTATCCCAGTGACCGAGGCTGCCTCCCCAATTTCAGGGAAGTTATATCCCAGACTTCCACGAACAGGGAACACTTGTGACTGAAGAGAGCTGCGTGGAATTGTCTCTCGAGCTCCCCCACGCACTGACAATTGTTCCGGAATCCTGAGTGTGGGGAGGTTCCACCAATGGTCGGCAGCGCGTGGGTTCTAACGGAATGCCTAAGCTCGTCTCCCCTGAGGGTTTTCCTAATGTCTCTGTGCCAGGGAATGCTAGGGGTGATTGCAGGATATCCCAGTGACCGAGGATGCCTCCCCAAGGTCAGGGAAGTTATATCCCAGACTTCCACGAAAAGGGAACACCTGTGACTGAAGAGAGCTGCGTGGAGTTGTCTCTCGAGCACCCCCACGCAATGAAAATGGTTCCGGAAACCTGAGCGTGGGGAGGTTCCGCCAAAGGTCGTCAGCGCGTGGGTTCTAACGGAATGCCTAAGCTCGTCTCCCCTGAGGGTTTTCCTAATATCTCTGTGCCAGGGAATGGTAGGGGGGTTTTCAGGATATCCCAGTGACATACGGCGCCTTCCCAAGTTCAGGGAAGGTATTTCCCGGACTTCCCCGAAACGGGAACTCCTGTGAATGAAGAGAGCTGCGTGGAGTTGTCTCCCGAGCTCCCCGACGCACTGACAATAGTTCCGGAATCCTGAGCGTGGGGAGGTTCCACCAAAGGTCGGCAGCGCGTGGGTTCTAACGGAATGCCTAAGCTCTCCTCCACTGAGGGTTTTCCTAATGTCTCTGTGCCACGGAATGCTAGGGGTGATTGCAGGATATCCCAGTGACCGAGGCTGCCTCCCCAAGGTCAGGAAAGGTATTTCTCGGACTTCACCGAACAGGGAACACCTGTGAATGAAGACAGCTGCGTGGACTTGTCTCTCGAGCTCCCCCACGCACTGACAATGGTTCCGGAATCCTGAGCGTGGGGAGGTTCCACCAACGGTCGGCAGCGCGTGGGTTCTAACGGAATGCCTAAGCTCGTCTCCCCTGAGGGTTTTCCTAATGTCTCTGTGCCAGGGAATGGTAGGGGGGTTGGCAGGATCTCCCAGTGACATACGCTGCCTCCCCAAGGTCAGGGAAGGTATTTCCCGGACTTCCCCGAACAGGGAAATCCTGTGAATGAAGAGAGCTGCGTGGAGTTGTCTCTCGAGCTCCCCCACGCACTGACAATGGTTCCGGAATCCTGAGCGTGGGGAGGTTCCACCAACGGTCGGCAGCGCGTGATTCTAACGAAATGCCTAAGCTCGTCTCCCCTGAGGGTTTTCCTAATGTCTCTGTGCCAGGGAATGCTAGGGGTGATTGCAGGATATCCCAGTGATCGAGGCTGCCTCCCCAAGGTCAGGAAAGCTATTTCTCGGACTTCCCCGAACAGGGAACTCCTGTGAATGAAGAGAGCTGCGTGGAGTTTTCTCTCGAGCTCCCCCACGCACTGACAATGATTCCGGAATCTTGAGCGTGGGGAGGTTCCACCAACTGTCGGCAACGCGTGGGTTCTAACGGAATGTCTAAGCTCGTCTCCCCTGAGGGTTTTCCTAATGTCTCTGTGCCAGTGAATGGTAGGTGGGTTTGCAGGATAACCCAGTGACATACCCTGCCTCCCCAAGTTCAGGGAAGGTATTTCCCGGACTTCCCCAAACAGGGAACTCCTGTGAATGAAGAGAGCTGCGTGGAGTTGTCTCTCGAGATCTCCCACGCACTGACAATGGTTCCGGAATCCTAAGCGTGGGGAGGTTCCACCAACGGTCGGCAGCGCGTGGGTTCTAACGGAATGCATAAGCTCGTCTCCCCTGAGTGTTTTCCTAATTTCTCTGTGCCAGGGAATGCTAGTGGTGATTGCAGGATATCCCAGTGACCGAGGCTGACTCCCCAAGGTCAGGGAAGTTATATCCCAGACTTCCACAAACAGGGAACACCTGTGACTGAAGAGAGCTTCGTGGAATTGTCTCTCGAGCTCCCCCACGCACTGACAATGGTTCCGGAATCCTGAGCGTGGGGAGGTTCCACCAACGGTCGGCAGCGCGTGGGTTCTAACGGAATGCCTAAGCTCGTCTCCCCTGAGGGTTTTCCTAATGTCTATGTGCCAGAGAATGCTAAGGGTGATTGCAGGATATCCCAGTGACAGAGGATGCCTCCCAAAAGTCAGAAAGGTATTTCTCGGACTTCCCCGAAAAGGGAACTCCTGTGACTGAAGAGAGCTGCGTGGAGTTGTCACTCGAGCTCCCCCACGCACTGACAATTGTTTCGGAATCATGAGCGTGGGGAGGTTCCACCAACGGTCGGCAGCGCGTGGGTTCTAACGGAATGCCTAAGCTCGTCTCCCCTGAGGGTTTTCCTAATATCTCTGTGCCAGGGAATGGTAGGTGGGTTTGCAGGATATCCCAGTGTCCGAGGCTGACTCCCCAAGGTCAGGGAAGTTATATCCCAGACTTCCACAAGGAGGGAACACCTGTGAATGAAGAGAGTTTCGTGGAGTTGTCTCTCGAGCTCCCCCACGCACTGACAATGGTTCCGGAATACTGAGCGTGGGGAGGTTCCACCAACGTCGGCAGCGCGTGGGTTCTAATGGAATGCCTAAGCTCGTCTCCCCTGAGGGTTTTCCTAATATCTCTGTGCCAGGGAATGGTAGGGGGGTTTGCAGGATATCCCAGTGACATACGCTGCCTCCCCAAGCTCAGGGAATGTATTTCCCGGACTTTCCCGAACAGGGAACTCCTGTGAATGAAGAGAGCTGCGTGGAGTTTTCTCTCGAGTTCCCCCACGCACTGACAATGATTCCGGGATCCTGAGCGTGGGGAGGTTCCACCAACGGTCGGCAGCGCGTGGGATCTAACGGAATGCCTAAGCTCGTCTCCCCTGAGGGTTTTCCTAATGTCTCTGTGCCAGGGAATGCTAGGGGTGATTGCAGGATATCCCAGTGACATACGCTGCCTCCCCAATTTCAGGGAAGCTATTTCCCGAACTTCCCCGAACACGGAAATCCTGTGAATGAAGAGAGCTGCGTGGAGTTGTCTCTCGAGCTCCCCCACGCACTGACAATGGTTCCGGAATCCTGAGCGTGGGGAGGTTCCACCAACGGTCGGCAGCGCGTGGGTTCTAACGGAATGCCTAAGCTCGTCTCCCCTGAGGGTTTTCCTAATATCTCTGTGCCAGGGAATGGTAGGGGGGTTTGCAGGATATCCCACTGTCATACGCTGCCTCCCCAAGGTCAGGGAAGGTATATCCCAGACTTCCACGAACAGGGAACAACTGTGACTGAAGAGAGCTGCGTGGAGTTGTCTCTCGAGCTCCCCCACGCAGTGACAATTTTTCCGGAATCCTGAGCGTGGGGAGGATCCACCAACGGTCGGCAGCGCGTGAGTTATAACGGAATGCCTAAGCTCGTCTTCCCTGAGGATTTTCCTAATATCTCTGTGCCAGGGAATGCTAGGGGTGATTGCAGGTTATCCCAGTGACCGAGGCTGCCTCCCCAATTTCAGGGAAGTTATATCCCAGACTTCCACGAACAGGGAAGACTTGTGACTGAAGAGAGCTGCGTGGAATTGTCTCTCGAGCTCCCCCACGCACTGACAATTGTTCCGGAATCCTGAGGGTGGGGAGGTTCCACCAATGGTCGGCAGCGCGTGGGTTCTAACGGAATGCCTAAGCTCGTCTCCCCTGAGGTTTTTCCTAATGTCTCTGTGCCAGGGAATGCTAGGGGTGATTGCAGGATATCCCAGTGACCGAGGATGCCTCCCCAAGGTCAGGGAAGTTATATCCCAGACTTCCACGAAAAGGGAACACCTGTGACTGAAGAGAGCTGCGTGGAGTTGTCTCTCGAGCACCCCCACGCAATGAAAATGGTTCCGGAAACCTGAGCGTGGGGAGGATCCGCCAAAGGTCGTCAGCGCGTGGGTTCTAATGGAATGCCTAAGCTCGTCTCCCCTGAGGGTTTTCCTAATATCTCTGTGCCTGGGAATGGTAGGGGGGTTTTCAGGATATCCCAGTGACATACGGCGCCTTCCCAAGGTCAGGGAAGGTATTTCCCGGACTTCCCCGAAACGGGAACTCCTGTGAATGAAGAGAGCTGCGTGGAGTTGTCTCCCGAGCTCCCCGACGCACTGACAATAGTTCCGGAATCCTGAGCGTGGGGAGGTTCCACCAAAGGTCGGCAGCGCGTGGGTTCTAACGGAATGCCTAAGCTCTCCTCCACTGAGGGTTTTCCTAATGTCTCTGTGCCACGGAATGCTAGGGGTGATTGCAGGATATCCCAGTGACCGAGGCTGCCTCCCCAAGGTCAGGAAAGGTATTTCTCGGACTTCCCCGAACAGGGAACACCTGTGAATGAAGACAGCTGCGTGGACTTGTCTCTCGAGCTCCCCCACGCACTGTCAATGGTTCCGGAATCCTGAGCGTGGGGAGGTTCCACCAACGGTCGGCAGCGCGTGGGTTCTAACGGAATGCCTAAGCTCGTCTCCCCTGAGGGTTTTCCTAATGTCTCTGTGCCAGGGAATGGTAGGGGGGTTGGCAGGATCTCCCAGTGACATACGCTGCCTCCCCAAGGTCAGGGAAGGTATTTCCCGGACTTCCCCGAACAGGGAACACCTGTGACTGAAGAGAGCTGCGTGGAGTTGTCTCTCGAGCTCCCCCACGCACTGACAATGGTTCCGGAATCCTGAGCGTGGGGAGGTTCCACCAACGGTCGGCAGCGCGTGATTCTAACGAAATGCCTAAGCTCGTCTCCCCTGAGGGTTTTCCTAATGTCTCTGTGCCAGGGAATGCTAGGGGTGATTGCAGGATATCCCAGTGATCGAGGCTGCCTCCCCAAGGTCAGGAAAGCTATTTCTCGGACTTCCCCGAACAGGGAACTCCTGTGAATGAAGAGAGCTGCGTGGAGTTGTCTCTCGAGCTCCCCCACGCACTGACAATGATTCCGGAATCTTGAGCGTGGGGAGGTTCCACCAACTGTCGGCAACGCGTGGGTTCTAACGGAATGTCTAAGCTCGTCTCCCCTGAGGGTTTTCCTAATGTCTCTGTGCCAGTGAATGGTAGGTGGGTTTGCAGGATAACCCAGTGACATACGCTGCCTCCCCAAGTTCAGGGAAGGTATTTCCCGGACTTCCCCAAACAGGGAACTCCTGTGAATGAAGAGAGCTGCGTGGAGTTGTCTCTCGAGATCTCCCACGCACTGACAATGTTTCCGGAATCCTAAGCGTGGGGAGGTTCCACCAACGGTCGGCAGCGCGTGGGTTCTAACGGAATGCATAAGCTCGTCTCCCCTGAGTGTTTTCCTAATTTCTCTGTGCCAGGGAATGCTAGTGGTGATTGCAGGATATCCCATTGACCGAGGCTGACTCCCCAAGGTCAGGGAAGTTATATCCCAGACTTCCACAAACAGGGAACACCTGTGACTGAAGAGAGCTTCGTGGAATTGTCTCTCGAGCTCCCCCACGCACTGACAATGGTTCCGGAATCCTGAGCGTGGGAAGGTTCCACCAACGGTCGGCAGCGCGTGGGTTCTAACGGAATGCCTAAGCTCATCTCCCCTGAGGGTTTTCCTAATGTCTATGTGCCAGAGAATGCTAGGGGTGATTGCAGGATATCCCAGTGACCGAGGATGCCTCCCAAAAGTCAGAAAGGTATTTCTCGGACTTCCCCGAAAAGGGAACTCCTGTGACTGAAGAGAGCTGCGTGGAGTTGTCTCTCGAGCTCCCCCACGCACTGACAATTGTTCCGGAATCATGAGCGTGGGGAGGTTCCACCAACGGTCGGCAGCGCGTGGGTTCAAACGGAATGTCTAAGCTCGTCTCCCCTGAGGGTTTTCCTAATTTCTCTGTGCCAGTGAATGGAAGGTGGGTTTGCAGGATATCCCAGTGACAAACGCTGCCTCCCCAATTTCAGGGAAGGTATTTCCCGGACTTCCCCGAACAGGGAACTCCTGTGAATGAAGAGAGCTGCGTGGAGTTGTCTCTCGAGCTCCCCCACGCACTGACAATGGTTCCGGAATCCTGAGCGTGGGGAGGTTCCACCAACGGTGGGCAGCGCGTGGGTTCTAACGGAATGCCTAAGCTCGTCTCCCCTGAGGGTTTTCCTAATATCTCTGTGCCAGGGAATGCTAGGGGTGATTGCTGGATATCCCAGTGACCGAGGCTGCCTCCCCAAGCTCTGGGAAGGTATTTCCCGAACTTCCCCGAACAGGGAACACCTGTGACTGAAGAGAGCTGCGTGGAGTTGTCTCTCGAGCTCCCCCACGCACTGACAATGGTTCCGGAATCCTGAGCGTGGGGAGGTTCCTCCAACGATCGGCAGCGCGTGGGTTCTAACGGAATGCCTAAGCTCGTCTCCCCTGAGTGTTTTCCTAATGTCTCTGTGCCAGGGAATGGTAGGGGTGTTTGCAGGATATCCCAGTGACATACGCTGCCTCCCCAAGGTCAGGGAAGTTATTTCCCGGACTTCCCCGTACAGGGAACTCCTGTGAATGAAGAGAGCTGCGTGGAGTTGTCTCTCGAGCTCCCCCACGCACTGACAATGGTTCCGGAATCCTGAGCGTGGGGAGGTTCCACGAACGGTCGGCAGCGCGTGGGTTCTAAAGGAATGCCTAAGCTCGTCTCCCCTGAGGGTTTTCCTAATGTCACTGTGCCAGGGAATTTTAAGGGGGTTTGCGGGATATCCCAGTTACATACGCCACCTCCCCAAGGTCAGGGAAGGTATTCCCCGGACTTCCCCGAACAGGGAACTCCTTTGAATGAAGAGAGCTGCGTGGAGTTGTCTCCCGAGATTCCCAACGCACTGACAATGGTTCCGGAATCCTGAGCGTGGGGAGGTTCCACCAACGGTCGGCAGCGCGTGGGTTCTAACGGAATGTCTAAGCTCGTCTCCCCTGAGGGTTTTCCTAATGTCTCTGTGCCAGGGAATGCTAGGGGTGATTGCAGGATATCCCAGTGACCGAGGCTGCCTCCCCAAGTTCAGGGAAGTTATATCCCGGACTTCCACGAACAAGGAACACCTGTGACTGAAGAGAGATGCGTGGAGTTGTCTCTCGAGCTCCCCACGCACTGACAATGGTTCCGGAATCCTGAGCGTGGGGAGGTTCCACCAACGGTCGGCAGCGCGTTGGTTCTAACGGAATGCCTAAGCTCGTCTCCCCTTAGAGTTTTCCTTATTTCTCTGTGCCAGGGAATGCTAGGGGTGATTGCAGGTTATCCCAGTGACCGAGGCTGCCTCCCCAAGTTCAGGAAAGATATTTCTCGGACTTCCCCGAACAGGGAATTCCTGTGAATGAAGAGAGCTGCGTGGAGTTTTCTCTCGAAGTCCCCCACGCACTGACAATGGTTCCGGAATCCTGAGCGTGGGGAAATTCCACCAACGGTCGGCAGCGCGTGGGTTCTTACGGAATGCCTTATCTCGTCTCCCCTGAGGTTTTTCCTAATGTCTCTGTGCCAGGGAATGCTAGGGGTGATTGCAGGATATCCCAGTGACCGAGGCTGCCTCCCCAAGGTCAGGGAAGGTATTTCCCGGACTTCCAAAAACAGGGAACACCTGTGACTGAAGAGAGCTGCGTGGAGTTGTCTCTCGAGCTCCCCCACGCACTGACACTGGTTCCGGAATACTGAGCGTGGGGAGGTTCCACCAACGGTCGGCAGCGCGTGGGTTTTAACGGAATGCCTAAGCACGTCTCCCCTGATGGTTTTCCTAATTTCTCTGTGCCAGGGAATGCTAGGGGTGATTGCAGGATATCCCAGTGACCGAGGCTGCCTCCCCAAGGTCAGGGAAGGTATTTCCCGGACTTCCAAAAACAGGGAACACCTGTGACTGAAGAGAGCTGCGTGGAGTTGTCTCTCGAGCTCCCCCATGCACTGAAAATTTTTCCGGAATCCTGAGCGTGGGGAGGTTCCACCAACGGTCGGCAGCGCGTGGGTTCTAACGGAATGCCTAAGCTCATCTCCCCTGAGGGTTTTCCAAATGTGTCTCTGCCAGGGAATGGTAGGGGGGTTTGCAGGATATCCCAGTGACATACGCTGCCTCCCCAAGTCAGGGAAGGTATTTCCCGGACTTCCCCGAACAGGGAACTCCTGTGAATGAAGAGAGCTGCGTGGAGATTTCTCTCTAGCTCCCCCACGCACTGACAATGTTTCCGGAATCCTGAGCGTGGGGAGGTTCCACCAACGGTCGGCAGCGCGTGCGTTCTAACGGAATGCCTAAGCTCGTCTCCCCTGAGGGTTTTCCTAATGTCTCTGTGCCAGGGTATGGTAGGGGGGTTGCAAGATATCCCAGTGATATACGCTGCCTCCCCAAGTTCAGGGAAGGTATTTCCCGGACTTCCCCGAACAGGGAACTCCTGTGAATGAAGAGAGTTGCGTGGAGTTGTCTCCCGAGATTCCCCACCCACTGACAATGGTTCCGGAATCCTGAGCGTGGGGAGGTTCCACCAACGGTCGGCAGCGCGTGGGTTCTAACGGAATGCCTAAGCTCGTCTCCGCTGAGGGTTTTCCTAATATCTCTGTGCCAGGGAATGTTAGGGGAGTTTGCAGGATATCCCAGTGACTTACGCAGCCTACCCAAGGTCAGGGAATGTATTTCCCGGACTTCCCCTAACAGGGAACTCCTGTGAATGAAGAGAGCTGCGTGGAGTTTTCTCTCGAGTTCCCCCACGCACTGACAATTGTTCCGGAATCCTGAGCGTGGGGAGTTTCCTCCAACGGTCGGCAGAGCGTGGGTTCTAACGGAATGCCTAAGTTCATCTCCCCTGAGTTTTTTCTTAATGTCTCTGTGCCAGGGAATGCTAGGGGTGATTGCAGGTTATCCCAGTGACCGAGGCTGCCTCCCCAAGTTCAGGAAAGATATTTCTCGGACTTCCCCGAACAGGGAACTCCTGTGAATGAAGAGAGCTGCGTGGAGTTGTCTCTCGAGCTCCCCCACGCACTGACAATGGTTCCGGAATCCTGAGCGTCGGGAGGTTCCACCAACGGTCGGAAGCGCGTGGGTTATAACGGAATGCCTAAGCTCGTCTCCACTGAGGGTTTTCCTAATGTCTCTGTGCCAGGGAAAGGTAGGGGGGTTTGCAGGATATCCCAGTGACATACGCTGACTCACCAAGTTCAGGGAATTTATTTCCCGGACTTCCCCGTACAGGGAACTCCTGTGAATGAAGAGAGCTGCGTGGAGTTGTCTCTCGAGCTCCCCCACGCACTGACAATTGTTTCGGAATCCTGAGCGTGGGGAAGTTCCACCAACCGTCGGCAGCGCGTGGGTTCTAACGGAATGCCTAAGCTCGCTTCCACTGAGTGTGTTCCTAATGTCTCTGTGCCAGGGAATGCTAGGGGTGATTGCAGGATATCCCAGTGACCGAGGCTGCCTCCCCAAGTTCAGGAAAGGTATTTCTCGGACTTCCCCGAACAGGGAACTCCTGTGAATGAAGAGAGCTGCGTGGAGTTGTCTCTCGAGCTCCCCCACGCACTGACAATTTTTCAGGAATCCTGAGCGTGGGGAGGTTCCACCAACGGTCGGCTGCGCCTGGGTTCTAACGGAATACCTTAGTTCGTCTCCCCTGAGGGTTTTCCTAATGTCTCTGTGCCAGGGAATGGTAGGGGGTTTTGCAGGATATCCCAGTGACATACGCTGCCTCCCCAAGTTCAGGGAAGGTAATTCCCGGACTTCCCCGAACAGGGAACTCCTGTGAATGAAGAGAGCTGCGTCGAGTTTTCTCTCGAAGTCCCCCACGCACTGACAATGGTTCCGGAATCCTGAGCGTGGGGAGGTTCCACCAACGGTCGTCAGCGCGTGGGTTCTTACGGAATGCCTTATCTCGTCTCCCCTGAGGTTTTTCCTAATGTCTCTGTGCCAGGGAATGCTAGGGGTGATTGCAGGATATCCCAGTGACCGAGGCTGCCTCCCCAAGTTCAGGGAAGGTATTTCCCTGACTTCCCCGAACAGGGAACTCCTGTGACTGAAGAGAGCTGCGTGGAGTTGTCTCTCGAGATCCCCCACCCACTGACAATGGTTCCGGAATCCTGAGCGTGGGAAGGTTCCACCAACGGTCGGCAGCGCGTGGGTTCTAACGGAATGCCTAAGCTCGTCTCCCCTGAGGGTTTTCCTAATGTCTCTGTGCCAGGGAATGGTAGGGGAGTTTGCAGGATATCCCAGTGACTTACGCAGCCTACCCAAGGTCAGGTAATGTATTTCCCGGACTTCCCCGAACAGGGAACTCCTGTGAATGAAGAGAGCTGCGTGGAGTTGTCTCTCGAGTTCCCCCACGCACTGACAATTGTTCCGGAATCCTGAGCGTGGGGAGGTTCCACCAACGGTCGGCAGCGCGTGGGTTCTAACGGAATGCCAAAGCTCGTCTCCCCTGAGGGTTTTCTTAATGTCTCTGTGCCAGGGAATGCTAGGGGTGATTGCAGGATATCCCAGTGACCGAGGCTGCCTCCCCAAGGTAAGGAAAGATATTTCTCGGACTTCCCCGAACAGGGAACTCCTGTGAATGAAGAGAGCTGCGTGGAGTTGTCTCTCGAGCTCGCCCACGCACTGACAATGGTTCCGGAATCCTGAGCGTCGGGAGGTTCCACCAACGGTCGGCAGCGCGTGGGTTATAACGGAATGCCTAAGCTCGTCTCCACTGAGGGTTTTCCTAATGTCTCTGAGCCAGGGAATGGTAGGGGGGTTTGCAGGATATCCCAGTGACATACGCTGCCTCCCAAAGTTCAGGGAAGGTATTTCCCGGACTTCCCCGAACAGGGAACTCCTGTGAATGAAGAGAGCTGCGTGGAGTTGTCTCTCGAGCTCCCCCACGCACTGACAATGGTTCCGGAATCCTGAGCGTGGGGAGGTTCCACCAACGGTCGGCAGCGCGTGGGTTCTATCGGAATGCCTAAGCTCGTTTCCCCTGAGTGTTTTCCTAATTTGTCTGTGCCAGGGAATGTTAGGGGGGTTTGCAGGATATCCCAGAGAAATACGCTGCCTCCCCAAGGTCAGGGAAGGTAATTCCCGGACTTCCCCGAACAGGGAACTCCTGTGAATGAAGAGAACTCGTGGAGTTGTCTCTCGAGCTCCCCCACGCACTGACAATGGTTCCGGAATCCTGAGCGTGGGGAGGTTCCACCAACGGTCGGCAGCGCGTGGGTTCTAACGGAATGCCTATGCTCGTCTCCCCTGAGGGTTTTCCTAATGTCTCTGTGCCAGGGAATGGTAGGGGTGTTTGCAGGATATCCCAGTGACATACGCTGCTTCCCCAACGTCAGGGAAGGGATTTCCCGGACTTCCCCGAACAGGGAACTCCTGTGAATGAAGAGAGCTGCGTGGAGTTGTCTCTCGAGCTCCGCCACGCACTGACAATGGTTCCGGAATCCTGAGCGTGGGGAGGTTCCACCAACGGTCGGCAGCGCGTGGGTTCCTACGGAATGTCTAAGCTCGTCTCCCCTGAGGGTTTTCCTAATGTCTCTGTGGCAGGGAATGCTAGGGGTGATTGCAGGATATCCCAGTGTCCGAGGCTGTCTCCCCAAGGTCAGGAAAGCTATTTCTCGGACTTCCCCGAACAGGGAACTCCTGTGAATGAAGAGAGCTGCGTGGAGTTGTCTCTCGAGCTCCCCCACGCACTGACAATGGTTCCGGAATCCTGAGCGTGGGGAGGTTACACCAACGGTCGGCAGCGCGTGGGTTCTAACGGAATGCCTAAGCTCGCTTCCCTGAGGATTTTCCTAATGTCTCTGTGCCAGGGAATGGTAGGGGGATTTGCAGGATATCCCAGTGACATACGCTGCCTCCCCAAGGTCAGGGAAGTTATTTCCCGGACTTCCCCGAACAGGGAATACCTGTGAATGAAGAGAGATGCATGGAGTAGTCTCTCGAGCTCCCCCACGCACTGACAATTGTTCCGGAATCCTGAGCGTGGGGAGGTTCCACCAACGGTCGGCAGCGCGTGGGTTCTAACGGAATGCCTAAGCTCGTCTCCCCTGAGGGTTTTCCTAATGTCTCTGTGCCAGGGAATGCTAGGGGTGATTGCAGGATATCCCAGTAACCGAGGCTAGCTTCCCAAGGTCAGGGAAGGTATTTCCCGGACTTACCCGAACAGGGAAATCCTGTGAATGAAGAGAGCTTCGTGGAGTTTTCTCTCGAGATCCCCCACGCACTGACAATGTT
Organism: Vicugna pacos; assembly: GCF_048564905.1. NCBI lineage: Eukaryota > Metazoa > Chordata > Mammalia > Artiodactyla > Camelidae > Vicugna > Vicugna pacos. The sequence continues at coordinate 1,634,208 of NC_133021.1, forward strand.
TCCGGAAAACTGAGCGTGGGGTGGTTCCACCAACGGTCGGCAGCGCATGGGTTCTAACGGAATGCCTAAGCTCGTCTCCCCTAAGTGTTTTCCTAATTTCTCTGTGCCAGGGAATGGTAGGGGTGTTTGCAGGATATCCCAGTGAAATACGCTGCCTCCCCAAGTTCAGGGAAGATATTTCCAGGACTTCCCCGAACAGGGAACTCCTGTGAATGAAGAGAGCTTCGTGGAGTTGTCTCTCGAGCTCCCCCACGCACTGACAATGGTTCCGGAATCCTGAGCGTGGGGAGGTTCCACCAACGGTAGGCAGCGCGTGGGTTCTAACGGAATGCCTAAGCTCGTCTACCCTGAGGGTTTTCCTAATGTCTCTGTGCCAGGGAATTGTAGGGGGGTTTGCAGGTTATCCCAGTGACATACGCTGCCTCCCCAAGGTCAGGGAAGGTATTTCCCGGACTTCCCCGAACAGGGAACTCCTGTGAATGAAGAGAGCTGCGTGGAGTTGTCTCTCGAGCTCCCCTACGCACTGACAATGGTTCCGGAATCCTGAGCGTGGGGAGGTTCCACCAACGGTCGGCAGCGCGTGGGTTCTAACGAAATGCCTAAGCTCGTCTCCCCTGAGGGTTTTTCTAATGTCTCTGTGCCAGGGAATAGTAGGGGGGTTGTCAGGATATCCCAGTGACATACGGTGCCTCCCCAAGTTCAGGGAAGGTATTTCAGGGACTTCCCCGAACAGGGAACTCCTGTGAATGAAGAGAGCTTCGTGGAGTTGTCTCTCGAGCTCCCCCACGCACTGACAATATTTCCGGAATCCTGAGCGTGGGGAGGTTCCACCAACGGTAGGCAGCGCGTGGGTTCTAACGGAATGCCTAAGCTCGTCTACCCTGAGTGTTTTCCTAATCTCTCTGTGCCAGGGAATGGTAGGGGGGTTTGCAGGTTATCCCAGTGACATACGCTGCCTCCCCAAGGTCAGGGAAGGTATTTCCCGGACTTCCCCGAACAGGGAACTCCTGTGAATGAAGAGAGCTGCGTGGAGTTGTCTCTCGAGCTCCCCCACGCACTGACAATGGTTCCGGAATCCTGAGCGTGGGGAGGTTCCACCAACGGTCGGCAGCGCGTGGGTTCTAACGGAATGCCTAAGCTCGTCTCCCCTTAGGGTTTTCCTAATGTCTCTGTGCCAGGGAATAGTAGGGGGGTTTTCAGGATATCCCAGTGACATACGCTGCCTCCCCAAGTTCTGGGAAGGTATTTCCCGGACTTCCCCGAACAGGGAACTCCTGTGAATGAAGAGAGCTGCGTGGAGTTGTCTCTCGAGCTCCCCCACGCACTGACAATGGTTCCGGAATCCTGAGCGTGGGGAGGTTCCACCAACGGTCGGCAGCACGTGGGTTCTAACGGAATGCTAAGCTCGCTTCCCTGAGGGTTTTCCTAATGTCTCTGTGCCAGGGAATTTTAGGGGGATTTGCAGGATATCCCAGTGTCATACGCTGCCTCCCCAAGGTCAGGGAAGGTATTTCCCGGACTTCCCCGAACAGGGAACTCCTGTGAATGAAGAGAGCTGCGTGGAGTTGTCTCTCGAGCTCCCCCACGCACTGACAATGGTTCCGGAATCCTGACCGTGGGGAGGTTCCACCAACGGTCAGCAGCGCGTTTGTTCTAACGGAATGCCTAAGCTCGTCTCCCCTGAGGGTTTTCCTAATGTCTCTGTGCCAGGGAATGCTAGGGTGATTGCAGGATAACCCAGTAACCGAGGCTAGCTTCCCAAGGTCAGTTAAGGTATTTCCCGGACTTACCCGAACAGGGAAATCCTGTGAATGAAGAGAGCTGCGTGGAGTTTTCTCTCGAGATCCCCCACGCACTGACAATATTTCCGGAATCCTGAGCGTGGGGAGGTTCCACCAACGGTCGGCAGCGCTTGGGTTCTAACGGAATGTCTAAGCTCGTCTCCCCTGAGGGTTTTCCTAATGTCTCTGTGCCAGTGAATGATAGGTGGGTTTGCAGGATATCCCAGTGACATACGCTGCCTCCCCAAGTTCAGGGAAGGTATTTCCCGGACTTCCCAAAACAGGGAACTCCTGTGAATGAAGAGAGCTGCGTGGAGTTGTCTCTCGAGATCCCCCAAGCACTGACAATGGTTCCGGAATCCTGAGCGTGGTTAGGTTCCACCTAAGGGCGGCAGCGCGTGGGTTCTAACGGAGTGCCTAAGCTCGTCTCCCCTGAGGGTTTTCCTAATGTCTCTGTGCCAGGGAATGCTAGGGGTGATTGCAGGATATCCCAGTGTCCGAGGCTGCCTCCCCAAGGTCAGGGAAGGTATTTCCCGGACTTCCCCGAACAGGGAACTCCTGTGACTTAAGAGAGCTGCGTGGAGTTTTCTCTCGAGCTCCCCCACGCACTCACAATGGTTCCGGAATCCTGAGCGTGGGGATGATCCCCCAAAGGTCGGCAGCGCGTGGGTTCTAACGGAATGCCTAATTTCGTCCCCCTGAGGTTTTTCCTAATGTCTCTGTGCCAGGGAATATTAGGGGGGTTTGTAGGATTTCCCAGAGTCATACGCTGCCTCCCCAAGGTCAGGGAAGTTATTTCCCAGACTTCCCCGAACAGGGAACACCTGTGAATGTAGAGAGCTGCGTGGAGTTGTCTCTCGAGCTCCCCCACGCACTGACAATGATTCCGGAATCCTGAGCGTTGGGAGGTTCCACCAACGGTCGGCAGCGCGTGGGTTCTAACGGAATGCCTAAGCTCGTCTCCCCTGAGGGTTTTCCTAATATCTCTGTGCCAGGGAATGCTAGGGGTGATTGCAGCATATCCCAGTGACCGAGGCTGTCTCCCCAAGGTCAGGGAAGGTATTTCGCGGACTTCCCCGAACAGGGAACACCTGTGACTGAAGAGAGCTGCGTGGAGTTGTCTCTCGAGCTCCCCCACGCACTGACAATGTTTCCGGAATCTTGAGCGTTGGGAGGTTCCATCAACGGTCGGCAGCGCGTGGGTTCTAACGGAATGCCTAAGCTCGTCTCCCCTGAGTGTTTTCCTAATGTGTCTGTGCCAGGGAATGTTAGGTGGGTTTGCAGGATATCCCAGTGACATACGCTGCCTCCCCAAGGTCAGGGAAGGTATTTCCCGGACTTCCCCGAACAGGGAACTCCTGTGAATGAAGAGAGCTGCGTGGAGTTGTCTCTCGAACTCCCCCACGCACTGACAATGTTTCCGGATTCCTGAGCGTGGGGAGGTTCCACCAACGGTCGGCAGCGCGTGGGTTCTAACGGAATGCCGAAGCTCGTCTCCCCTGAGTGTTTTCCTAATGTCTCTGTGCCAGGGAATGCTAGGGGTGATTGCAGGATATCCCAGTGTCCGAGGCTGCATCCCCAAGCTCAGGGAAGGTATTTCCCGGACTTCCCCGAACAGGGAACAGCTGTGACTGAAGAGAGCTGCGTGGAGTTGTCTCTCGAGCTCCCCCTCGCACTGATAATGGTTCCGGAATCCTGAGCGTAGGGAGGTTCCAACAACGGTCGGCAGCGCGTGGGTTCTAACGGAATGCATTAGCTCGTCTCCCCTGAGGGTTTTCCTAATATGTCTGTGCCAGGGAATGGTACGGGGGTTTGCAGGATATCCCAGTGACATACGCTGCCTCCACAAGGTCAGGGAATGTATTTCCCGGACTTCCCCGAACAGGGAACTCCTGTGAATGAAGAGAGCTGCGTGGAGTTGTCTCTCGAGCTCCCCCACGCACTGACAATGGTTCCGGAATCCTGAGCGTGGGGAGGTTCCACCAACGGTCGGCAGCGCGTGGGTTCTAACGGAATGCCTAAGCTCGTCTCCCCTGAGGGTTTTCCTAATGTGTCTGTGCCAGGGAATGGTAGGGGATTTGCAGGATATCCCAGTGACATACGCTGCCTCCACAAGGTCAGGGAAGTTATTTCCCGACTTCCCCGAACAGGGAACTCCTGTGAATGAAGAGAGCTGCGTGGAGTTGTCTCTCGAGCTCCCCCAAGCACTGACAAAGTTTCCGGAATCCTGAGCGTGGGGAGGTTCCACCAACGGTCGGCAGCGCGTGGGTTCTAACTGAATGCCTAAGCCCGTCTCCCCTGAGGGTTTTCCTAATTTCTCTGTGCCAGGGATTGGTTGGGGGGTTTGCAGGATATCCCAGTGGCATACGCTGCCTCCCCAAGTTCAGGGAAGGTATTTCCCGGACTTCCCCGAACAGGGAACTCCTGTGAATGAAGAGAGCTGCGTGGAGTTGTCTCTCAAGCTCCCCCACGCACTGACAATGGTTCCGGAACCCTGAGCGTGGGGAGGTTCCACCAACGGTCGGCAGCACGTGGGTTCTAACGGAATGCCGAAGCTCGTCTCCCCTGAGGGTTTTCCTAATGTCTCTGTGCCAGGGAATGCTAGGGGTGATTGCAGGATATCCCAGGGTCCGAGGCTGCCTCCCCAAGGTCAGGGAAGGTATTTCCCGGACTTCCCCGAACAGGGAACACCTGTGACTGAAGAGAGCTGCGTGGAGTTGTCTCTCGAGCTCCCCCACGCACTGACAATGGTTCCGGAATCCTGAGCGTGGGGAGGTTCCACCAACGGTCGGCAGCGCGTGGGTTCTAACGGAGTGCCTAAGCTCGTCTCCCCTGAGGGTTTTCCTAATGTCTCTGTGCCAGGGAATGCTAGGGGTGATTGCAGGATATCCCAGTGACGGAGGCTGCCTCCCCAAGGTCAGGGAAGTTATTTCCCGGACTTCCCCGAACAGGGAACACCTGTGACTTAAGAGAGCTGCGTGGAGTTGTCTCTCGAGCTCCCCCACGCACTGAAAATGGTTCCGGAATCCTGAGCGTGGGGAGGTTCCACCAACGGTCTGCAGCGCGTGGGTTCTAACGGAATGCCTAAGCTCGTCTCCCCTGAGGGTTTTCCTAATGTGTCTATGCCAGGGAATGGTAGGGGGGTTTGCAGGACAACCCAGTGTCATACGCTGCCTCCCCAAGTTCAGGGAAGGTATTTCCCGGACTTCCCCGAACAGGGAACTCTTGTGAATGAAGAGAGTTGCGTGGAGATGTCTCTCGAGCTCCCCCACGCACTGACAATGGTTCCGGAACTCTGAGCGTGGGGAGGTTCCACCAACGGTAGGCAGCACGTGGGTTCTAACGGAATGCCGAATCTCGTCTCCCCTGAGGGTTTTCCTAATGTCTCTGTGCCAGGGAATGCTAGGGGTGATTACAGTATATCCCAGTGTCCGAGGCTGCATCCCCAAGGTCAGGGAAGGTATTTCCCGGACTTCCCCGAACAGGGAACTCCTGTGAATGAAGAGAGCTGCGTGGAGTTGTCTCTCGAGCTCCCCCACGCACTGACAATGGTTCCGGAATCCTGAGCGTGGGGAGGTTACACCAACGGTCGTCAGCGCGTGGGTTCTAACGGAATGCCTAAGCTCGTCTCCCCTGAGGGTTTTCCTAATATCTCTGTGCCAGGAAATGGTAGGCGGGTTTGCAGGATATCCCAGTGACATACGCTGCCTCCCCAAGATCAGGGAAGTTATTTCACGAACTTCCACGAAAAGGGAACTCCTGTGAATGAAGAGAGCTGCGTGGAGTTGTCTCTCGAGCTCCCCCACGCACTGACAATGGTTCCGGAATCCTGAGCGTGGGGAGGTTCCACGAACGGTCGGCAGCCGTTGGGTTCTAACAGAATGCCTAAGCTCGTCTCCCCTGAGGGTTTTCCTAATGTGTCTGTGCCAGGGAATGTTAGGTGGGTTTGCAAGTTATCCCAGTGACATACGCTACTTCCCCAAGGTCAGGGAATGTATTTCCAGGACTTCCCCGAACAGGGAACTCCTGTGAATGAAGAGAGCTGCGTGGAGTTGTCTCTCGAGCTCCCCCACGCACTGACAATGGTTCCGGAATCCTGAGCGTGGGGAGGTTCCACCAACGGTCGGCAGCGCGTGGGTACTAACGGAATGCCTATGCTCGCCTCCCCTGAGGGTTTTCCTAATGTCTCTGTGCCAGGGAATGCTAGGGGTGATTGCAGCATATCCCAGTGACCGAGGCTGCCTCCCAAAGTCAGGGAAGGTATTTCGCGGACTTCCCCGAACAGGGAACACCTGTGACTGAAGAGAGCTGCGTGGAGTTGTCTCTCGTGTTCCCCCACGCACTGACAATGTTTCCGGAATCCTGAGCGTTGGGAGGTTCCACCAACGGTCGGCAGCCCGTGGGTTCTAACGGAATGCCTAAGCTCGTCTCCCCTGAGGGTTTTCCTAATGTGTCTGTGCCAGGGAATGGTAGGTGGGTTTGCAGGATATCCCAGTGACATACGCTGCCTCCCCAAGTTCAGGGAAGGTATTTCCCGGACTTCCCCGAAATGGGAACTCCTGTGAATGAAGAGAGCTGCGTGGAGTTGTCTCTCGAGCTCCCCCACGCACTGACAAAGGTTCCGGAATCCTGAGCGTGGGGAGGTTCCACCAAGGGACGGCATCGCGTGGGTTCTAACGGAATGCCTAAGCTCGTCTCCCCTTAGGGTTTTCCTAATGTCTCTGTGCCAGGGAATGCAAGGGGTGATTGCAGGATATCCCAGTGACCGAGGCTGCCTCCCCAAGCTCAGGGAAGGTATTTCGCGGACTTCCCCGAACAGGGAACTCCTGTGAATGAAGAGAACTTCGTGGAGTTCTCTCTCGAGCTCCCCCACGCACAGACAATGTTTCCGGAATCCTGAGCGTGGGGAGGTTCCACCAACGGTCGGCAGCGCTTGGGTTCTAACGGAATGCCTAAGCTCGTCTCCCCTGAGGGTTTTCCTAATGTGTCTGTGCCAGGGAATTGTAGGTGGGTTTGCAGGATATCCCAGTGACATACGCTGCCTCCCCAAGGTCAGGGAAGGTATTTCCCGGACTTCCCCGAACAGGGAACTCCTGTGAATGAAGAGAGCTGGGTGGAGTTGTCTCTCGAGCTCCCCCACGCACTGACAATGTTTCCGGAATCCTGAGCGTGGGGAGGTTCCACCAACGGTCGGCAGCGCTTGGGTTCTAACGGAATGCCTAAGCTCGTCTCCCCTGAGGGTTTTCCTAATGTCTCTGTGCCAGGGAATGCAAGGGGTGATTGCAGGATATCCCAGTGACCGAGGCTACCTCCCCAAGCTCAGGGAAGGTATTTCCCGGACTTCCCCGAACAGGGAACTCCTGTGAATGAAGAGAGCTGCGTGGAGTTGTCTCTCGAGCTCCCCCACGCACTGACAATGGTTCCGGAATCCTGAGCGTGGGGAGGTTCCACCAACGGTCGGCAGCGCGTGGGTTCTAACGGAATGCCTAAGCTCGTCTCCCCTTAGGGTTTTCCTAATGTCTCTGTGCCAGGGAATGCAAGGGGTGATTGCAGGATATCCCTGTGACCGAAGCTGCCTCCCCAAGCTCAGGGAAGGTATTTCCCGGACTTCCCAGAACAGGGAACACCTGTGACTGAAGAGAGCTGCGTGGAGTTGTCTCTCGAGCTCCCCCACGCACTGACAATGGTTCCGGAATCCTGAGCGTGGGGAGGTTCCACCAACGGTCGGCAGCGCGTGGGTTCTAACGGAATGCCTAAGCTCGTCTCCCCTGAGGGTTTTCCTAATTTCTCTGTGCCAGTGAATGATAGGTGGGTTTGCAGGATATCCCAGTGAAATACGCTGCCTCCCCAAGTTCAGGGAAGGTATTTCCCGGACCTCCCCGAACAGGGAACTCCTGTGAATGAAGAGAGCTGCGTGGAGTTGTCTCTCGAGCTCCCCCACGCACTGACAATGGTTCCGGAATACTGAGCGTGGGGAGGTTCCAACAACGGTCGGCGTCGCGTGGGTTCCAACGGAATGCCTAAGCTCGTCTCCCCTGAGGTTTTTCCTAATGTCTCTGTGCCAGGGAATGCTAGGGGTGATTACAGGATATCCCAGTGTCCGAGGCTGCCTCCCAAAGATCAGGAAAGGTATTTCTCAGACTTCCCCGAACAGGGAACTCCTGTGAATGAAGAGAGCTGCGTGGAGTTGTCTCTCGAGCTCCCCCACGCACTGACAATGTTTCCGGAATCTTGAGCGTGGGGAAGTTCCACCAACGGTCGGCAGCGCGTGGGTTCCAACGGAATGCCTAAGCTCCTCTCCCCTGAGGGTTTTCCTAATGTCTCTGTGCAGGGAATGGTAGGTGGGATTGCAGGATATCAAAGTGATATACGCTGCCTCCCCAAGTTCAGGGAAGGTATTTCCCGGACTTCCCCGAACAGGGAACTCCTGTGAATGAAGAGAGCTGCGTGGAGTTTTCTCTCGAGCTCCCCGACGCACTGACAATGGTTCCGGAATCCTGAGCGTGGGGAGGTTCCACCAACGGTCGGCAGCGCGTGGGTTCTAACGGAAAGCCTAAGCTCGTATCCCCTTAGGCTTTTCCTAATGTCTCTGTGCCAGGGAATAGTAGGGGGGTTTGCAGGATATCCCAGTGTCCGAGGCTGACTCCCCAAGGTCAGGGAAGGTATTTCCCGGACTTCCCCGAACAGGGAACACCTGTGACTGAAGAGAGCTGCGTGGAGTTGTCTCTCGAGCTCCCCCACGCACTGACAATGGTTCCGGAATCCTGAGCGTGGGGAGGTTCCTACAACGGTCGGCAGCGTGTGGGTTCTAACGGAATGCCTAAGCTCGTCTCCCCTGAAGGTTTTCCTAATGTCTCTGTGCCAGGGTATGGTAGGGGGGTTTGCAGGGTATCCCAGTGACATACGCTGCCTCCCCAAGTTCAGGGAAGGTATTTCCCGGACTTCCCCGAACAGGGAACTCCTGTGAATGAAGAGAGCTGCGTGGAGTTTTCTCTCGAGCTCCCCGACGCACTGACAATGGTTCCGGAATCCTGAGCGTGGGGAGGTTCCACCAACGGTCGGCAGCGCGTGGGTTCTAACGGAAAGCCTAAGCTCGTCTCCCCTTAGGCTTTTCCTAATGTCTCTGTGCCAGGGAATGGTAGGGGGGTTTGCAGGATATCCCAGTGTCCGAGGCTGACTCCCCAAGGTCAGGGAAGGTATTTCCTGGACTTCCCCGAAAAGGGAACACCTGTGACTGAAGAGAGCTGCGTGGAGTTGTCTCTCGAGCTCCCCCACGCACTGACAATGGTTCCGGAATCCTGAGCGTGGGGAGGTTCCTACAACGGTCGGCAGCGTGTGGGTTCTAACGGAATGCCTAAGCTCGTCTCCCCTGAGGGTTTTCCTAATGTCTCTGTGCCAGGGTATGGTAGGGGGGTTTGCAGGGTATCCCAGTGACATACGCTGCCTCCCCAAGTTCAGGGAAGGTATTTCCCGGACTTCCCCGAACAGGGAACTCCTGTGAATGAAGAGAGCTTCGTGGAGTTGTCTCTCGAGGTCCCCCACACACTGACAATGATTCCGGAATCCTGAGCGTGGGGAGGTTCCACCAACGGTCGGCAGCGCTTGGGTTCTAACGGAATGCCTAAGCTCGTCTCCCCTGAGGGTTTTCCTAATGTCTCTGTGCCAGGGAATGTTAGGGGGGTTTGCAGGTTATCCCAGTGACATACGCTGCCTCCCCAAGATCAGGGAAGGTATTTCCCGGACTTCCCTGAACAGGGAACTCCTGTGAATGAAGAAAACTGCGTGGAGTTCTCTCTCGATCTCCCCCACGCACGAACAATGGTTCCGGAATCCTGAGCGTGGGAAGGTTCCACCAACGGTCGGCAGCGCGTGGGATCTAACGGAATGCCTAAGCTCGTTTCCCCTGAGGGTTTTCCTAATGTCTCTGTACCAGGGAATGCTAGGGTTGATTGCAGGATATCCCAGTGACCGTGGCTGCCTCCCCAAAGTCAGGAAAGGTATTTCCCGGACTTCCCCGAACAGGGAACACCTGTGAATGAAGAGAGCTGCGTGGAGTTGTCTCTCGAGCTCCCCCACGCACTGACAATGGTTCCGGAATCCTGAGCGTGGGGAAGTTCCACCAACGGTCGGCAGCGCGTGGGTTCCAACGGAATGCCTAAACTCCTCTCCCCTAGGGTTATCCTAATGTCTCTGTGCAGGGAATGGTAGGTGGGATTGCAAGATATCCCAGTGATATACGCTGCCTCCCCAAGTTCAGGGAAGGTATTTCCCGGACTTCCCCGAACAGGGAACTCCTGTGAATGAAGAGAGCTGCGTGGAGTTATCTCTCGAGCTCCCCCACGCACTGACAATGTTTCCGGAATCCTGAGCGTGGGGAGGTTCCACCAACGGTCGGCAGCGCGTGGGTTCTAACGGAATGCCTAAGCTCGTCTCCCCTGAGGGTTTTCCTAATGTCTCTGTGCCAGTGAATGATAGGTGGGTTTGCAGGATATCCCAGTGATATACGCTGCCTCCCCAAGTTCAGGGAAGGTATTTCCCGGACTTCCCCGAACAGGGAACTCCTGTGAATGAAGAGAGCTGCGTGGAGTTGTCTCTCGAGCTCCCCCACGCACTGACAATGGTTCCGGAATCCTGAGCGTGGGGAGGATCCACCAACGGTCGGCAGCGCGTGGGATCTAACTGAATGACGAAGCTCGTCTCCCCTGAGGGTTTTCCTAATGTCTCTTGCCAGGGAATGCTAGGGGTGATTGCAGGATATCCCAGTGTCCGAGGCTGACTCCCCAAGGTCAGGGACGGTATTTCCCGGACTTCCCCGAACAGGGAACACCTGTGACTGAAGAGAACTGCGTGGAGTTGTCTCTCGAGCTCTCCCACGCACTGACAGTGGTTCCGGAATCCTGAGCGTGGGGAGGTTCCACCAACGGTCGGCAGCGCGTGGGGTCTAACGGAAAGCCTAAGCTCGTCTCCCCTGAGGGTTTTCCTAAAGTCTCTGTGCCAGTGAATGGTAGGTGGGTTTGCAGGATATCCCAGTGACATACGCTGCCTCCCCAAGTTCAGGGAAGGTATTTCCCGGACTTCCCCGAACAGGGAACTCCTGTGAATGAAGAGAGCTGCGTGGAGTTGTCTCTCGAGCTCCCCCACGCACTGACAATGGTTCCGGAATCCTGAGCGTGGGGAGGTTCCACCAACGGTCGGCAGCGCGTGGCTTCTAACGGAATGCCTATGCTCGTCTCCCCTGAGGGTTTTCCTAATGTGTCTGTGAAAGGGAATGGTAGGGGGGTTTGCAGGATATCCCAGTGACATACGCTGCCTCCCCAAGGTCAGGGAATGTATTTCCCGGACTTCCCCGAACAGGGAACTCCTGTGAATGAAGAGAGCTGCGTGGAGTTGTCTCTCGAGTTCCCCCACGCACTGACAATGGTTCCGGAATCCTGAGCGTGGGGAGGTTCCAACAACGGTCGGCAGCGAGTGGGTTCTAACGGAATGCCTAAGCTCGTCTCCCCTGAGGGTTTTCCAAATATCTCTGTGCCCGGGAATGGTAGGGGCGTTTGCAGGATATCCCAGTGACATACACTGCCTCCCCAAGTTCAGGGAATTTATTCCCGGGACTTCCCCGAACAGGGAACTCCTGTGAATGAAGAGAGCTGCGTGGAGTTTTCTCTCGAGCTCCCCGACGCACTGACAATGGTTCCGGAATCCTGAGCGTGGGGAGGTTCCACCAACGGTCGGCAGCGCGTGGGTTCTAACGGAAAGCCTAAGCTCGTCTCCCCTGAGGTTTTTCCTAATGTCTCTGTGCCAGGGAATGGTAGGGGGGTTTGCAGGATATCCCAGTGTCCGAGGCTGACTCCCCAAGGTCAGGGAAAGTATTTCCCGGACTTCCCCGAACAGGGAACTCCTGTGAATGAAGAGAGCTGCGTGGAGTTGTCTCTCGAGATCCCCCACGCACTGACAATGGTTCCGGAATCCTGAGCGTGGGGAGGTTCCACCAACGGTCGGCAGCGTGTGGGTTCTAACGGAATGCCTAAGCTCGTCTCCCCTGAGGGTTTTCCTAATGTCTCTGTGCCAGGGAATGGTAGGGGGTTTTGCAGGATATCCCAGTGACATACGCTGCCTCCCCAAGGTCAGGGAAGGTATTTCACGAACTTCCCCGAAAAGGGAACTCCTGTGAATGAAGAGAGCTGCGTGGATTTGTCTCTCGAGCTCCCCCACGCACTGACAATGGTTCCGGAATCCTGAGCGTGGGGAGGTTCCACCAACAGTCGGCAGCGCGTGGGTTCTAACGGAATGCCTAAGCTCGTCTCCCCTGAGGGTTTTCCTAATGTGTCTGTGCCAGGGAATGGTAGGTGGGTTTGCAGGATATCCCAGTGACATACGCTGCATCCCCAAGTTCAGGGAAGGTATTTCCCGGACTTCCCCGAACAGGGAACTCCTGTGTATGAAGAGAGCTGCGTGGAGTTCTCTCTCGAGCTCCGCCACGCACTGACAATGGTTCCGGAATCCTGAGAGTGGGGAGGTTCCACCAACGGTCGGCAGCGCGTGGCTTCTAACGGAATGCCTAAGCTCGTCTCCCCTGAGGGTTTTACTAATGTGTATGTGAAAGGGATTGGTAGGGGGGTTTGCAGGATATCCCAGTGACATACGCTGCCTCCCCAAGGTCAGGGAATGTATTTCCCAGACTTCCCCGAACAGGGAACTCCTGTGAATGAAGAGAGCTGCGTGGAGTTGTCTCTCGAGCTCCCCCACGCACTGACAATGGTTCCGGAATCCTGAGCGTGGGGAGGTTCCACCAACGGTCGGCAGTGCGTGGGTTCTAACGGAATGCCTAAGCTCGTCTCCCCTGAGGGTTTTCCTAATGTGTCTGTGCCAGGGAATGGTAGTGGGGTTTGCAGGATATCCCAGTGAAATACGCAGCCTCCCCAAGTTCAGGGAAGTTATTTCCTGGACTTCCCCGAACAGGGAACTCCTGTGAATGAAGAGAGCTGCGTGGAGTTGTCTCTCGAGCTCCCCCACGCACTGACAATGGTTCCGGAATCCTGAGCGTGGGGAGGTTCCACCAACGTTCGGCAGCGCGTGGGTTCTAACGGAATGCCTAAGCTCGTCTCCCCTGAGAGTTTTCCTAATGTGTCTGTGCCAGGGAATGGTAGGGGGGTTTGCAGGATATCCCAGTGAAATACACTGCCTCCCCAAGGTCAGGGAAGTTATTTCCCGGACTTCCCCGAACAGGGAACTCCTGTGAATGAAGAGAGCTGCGTAGAGTTGTCTCTGGAGCTCCCCCACGCACTGACAATGGTTCCGGAATCCTGAGCGGGGGAGGTTCCTACAACGGTCGGCAGCGCGTGGGTTCCAACGGAATGCCTAATCTCGTTTCCCCTGAGGGTTTTCCTAATATCTCTGTGCCAGGGAATGGTAGGTGGGATTGCAGGATATCCCAGTGACATACGCTGCCTCCCCAAGGTCAGGGAATGTATTTCCCAGACTTCCCCGGACAGGGAACTCCTGTGAATGAAGAGAGCTGCGTGGAGTTGTCTCTCGAACTCCCCCACGCACTGACAATCTTTCCGGAATCGTGAGCGTGTGGAGGTTCCACCAACGGTAGGCAGCGCGTGGGTTCTAACGGAATGCCTAAGCTCGTCTCCCCTGAGGGTTTTCCAAATGTCTCTGTGCCAGGGAATGTTAGGGGCGTTTGCAGGATATCCCAGTGACATACGCTGCCTCCCCAATTTCAGGGAATTTATTTCCGGGTCTTCCCCGAACAGGGAACTCCTGTGAATGAAGATAGCTGCGTGGAGTTTTCTCTCGAGCTCCCCCACGCACTGACAATGGTTCCGGAATCCTGAGCATGGGGAGGTTCCACCAACGGTCGACAGCGCGTGGGTTATAACGGAATTCCTAAGCTCGTCTCCCCTGAGGGTTTTACTAATGTCTCTGTGCCAGAGAATGGTAGGGGGGTTTGCAGGATATCCCAGTGACATACGCTGCCTCCCCAAGTTCAGGGAAGGTATTTCCCGGACTTCCCCGAACAGGGAACTCCTGTGAATGAAGAGAGCTGCGTGGAGTTGTCTCTCGAGCTCCCCCACGCACTGACAATGTTTCCGGAATCCTGAGCGTGGGGAGGTTCCACCAACGGTCGGCAGCGCGTGGGTTCTAACGGAATGCCTAAGCTCGTCTCCCCTGAGGGTTTTCCTAATGTCTCTGTGCCAGGTAATGCTAGGGGTGATTGCAGGATATCCCAGTGACCGAAGCTGCCTCCCCAAGGTCAGGGAAGGTATTTCCCGGACTTCCCCGAACAGGGAACTCCTGTGACTGAAGAGAGCTGCGTGGAGTTGTCTCTCGAGCTCCCCCACGCACTGACAATGGTTCCGGAATCCTGAGCGTGGGGAGGTTCCAACAACGGTCGGCAGCGAGTGGGTTCTAACGGAATGCCTAAGCTCGTCTCCCCTGAGGGTTTTCCAAATATCTCTGTGCCCGGGAATAGTAGGGGCGTTTGCAGGATATCCCAGTGACATACACTGCCTCCCCAAGTTCAGGGAATTTATTCCCGGGACTTCCCCGAACAGGGAACTCCTGTGAATGAAGAGAGCTGCGTGGAGTTTTCTCTCGAGCTCCCCGACGCACTGACAATGGTTCCGGAATCCTGAGCGTGGGGAGGTTCCACCAACGGTCGGCAGCGCGTGGGTTCTAACGGAAAGCCTAAGCTCGTCTCCCCTGAGGTTTTTCCTAATGTCTCTGTGCCAGGGAATGGTAGGGGGGTTTGCAGGATATCCCAGTGTCCGAGGCTGACTCCCCAAGGTCAGGGAAAGTATTTCCCGGACTTCCCCGAACAGGGAACTCCTGTGAATGAAGAGAGCTGCGTGGAGTTGTCTCTCGTGATCCCCCACGCACTGACAATGGTTCCGGAATCCTGAGCGTGGGGAGGTTCCACCAACGGTCGGCAGCGTGTGGGTTCTAACGGAATGCCTAAGCTCGTCTCCCCTGAGGGTTTTCCTAATGTCTCTGTGCCAGGGAATGGTAGGGGGTTTTGCAGGATATCCCAGTGACATACGCTGCCTCCCCAAGGTCAGGGAAGGTATTTCACGAACTTCCCCGAAAAGGGAACTCCTGTGAATGAAGAGAGCTGCGTGGATTTGTCTCTCGAGCTCCCCCACGCACTGACAATGGTTCCGGAATCCTGAGCGTGGGGAGGTTCCACCAACGGTCGGCAGCGCGTGGGTTCTAACGGAATGCCTAAGCTCGTCTCCCCTGAGGGTTTTCCTAATGTCTCTGTGCCAGGGAATGGTAGGTGGGTTTGCAGGATATCCCAGTGACATACGCTGCATCCCCAAGTTCAGGGAAGGTATTTCCCGGACTTCCCCGAACAGGGAACTCCTGTGTATGAAGAGAGCTGCGTGGAGTTCTCTCTCGAGCTCCGCCACGCACTGACAATGGTTCCGGAATCCTGAGCGTGGGGAGGTTCCACCAACGGTCGGCAGCGCGTGGCTTCTAACGGAATGCCTAAGCTCGTCTCCCCTGAGGGTTTTACTAATGTGTATGTGAAAGGGATTGGTAGGGGTGTTTGCAGGATATCCCAGTGACATACGCTGCCTCCCCAAGGTCAGGGAATGTATTTCCCAGACTTCCCCGAACAGGGAATTCCTGTGAATGAAGAGAGCTGCGTGGAGTTGTCTCTCGAGCTCCCCCACGCACTGACAATGGTTCCGGAATCCTGAGCGTGGGGAGGTTCCACCAACGGTCGGCAGCGCGTGGGTTCTAACGGAATGCCTAAGCTCGTCTCCCCTGAGGGTTTTCCTAATGTGTCTGTGCCAGGGAATGGTAGTGGGGTTTGCAGGATATCCCAGTGAAATACGCAGCCTCCCCAAGTTCAGGGAAGGTATTTCCTGGACTTCCCCGAACAGGGAACTCCTGTGAATGAAGAGAGCTGCGTGGAGTTGTCTCTCGAGCTCCCCCACGCACTGACAATGGTTCCGGAATCCTGAGCGTGGGGAGGTTCCACCAACGTTCGGCAGCGCGTGGGTTCTAACGGAATGCCTAAGCTCGTCTCCCCTGAGGGTTTTCCTAATGTGTCTGTGCCAGGGAATGGTAGGGGGGTTTGCAGGATATCCCAGTGAAATACGCTGCCTCCCCAAGGTCAGGGAAGGTATTTCCCGGACTTCCCCGAACAGGGAACTCCTGTGAATGAAGAGAGCTGCGTAGAGTTGTCTCTGGAGCTCCCCCACGCACTGACAATGGTTCCGGAATCCTGAGCGGGGGAGGTTCCTACAACGGTCGGCAGCGCGTGGGTTCCAACGGAATGCCTAATCTCGTTTCCCCTGAGGGTTTTCCTAATATCTCTGTGCCAGGGAATGGTAGGTGGGATTGCAGGATATCCCAGTGACATACGCTGCCTCCCCAAGGTCAGGGAATGTATTTCCCAGACTTCCCCGGACAGGGAACTCCTGTGAATGAAGAGAGCTGCGTGGAGTTGTCTCTCGAACTCCCCCACGCACTGACAATCTTTCCGGAATCGTGAGCGTGTGGAGGTTCCACCAACGGTAGGCAGCGCGTGGGTTCTAACGGAATGCCTAAGCTCGTCTCCCCTGAGGGTTTTCCAAATGTCTCTGTGCCAGGGAATGTTAGGGGCGTTTGCAGGATATCCCAGTGACATACGCTGCCTCCCCAATTTCAGGGAATTTTTTTCCGGGTCTTCCCCGAACAGGGAAATCCTGTGAATGAAGATAGCTGCGTGGAGTTTTCTCTCGAGCTCCCCCACGCACTGACAATGGTTCCGGAATCCTGAGCATGGGGAGGTTCCACCAACGGTCGACAGCGCGTGGGTTATAACGGAATTCCTAAGCTCGTCTCCCCTGAGGGTTTTACTAATGTCTCTGTGCCAGAGAATGGTAGGGGGGTTTGCAGGATATCCCAGTGACATACGCTGCCTCCCCAAGTTCAGGGAAGGTATTTCCCGGACTTCCCCGAACAGGGAACTCCTGTGAATGAAGAGAGCTGCGTGGAGTTGTCTCTCGAGCTCCCCCACGCACTGACAATGTTTCCGGAATCCTGAGCGTGGGGAGGTTCCACCAACGGTCGGCAGCGCGTGGGTTCTAACGGAATGCCTAAGCTCGTCTCCCCTGAGGGTTTTCCTAATGTCTCTGTGCCAGGTAATGCTAGGGGTGATTGCAGGATATCCCAGTGACCGAAGCTGCCTCCCCAAGGTCAGGGAAGGTATTTCCCGGACTTCCCCGAACAGGGAACTCCTGTGACTGAAGAGAGCTGCGTGGAGTTGTCTCTCGAGCTCCCCCACGCACTGACAATGGTTCCGGAATCCTGAGCGTGGGGAGGTTCCAACAACGGTCGGCAGCGAGTGGGTTCTAACGGAATGCCTAAGCTCGTCTCCCCTGAGGGTTTTCCAAATATCTCTGTGCCCGGGAATGGTAGGGGCGTTTGCAGGATATCCCAGTGACATACACTGCCTCCCCAAGTTCAGGGAATTTATTCCCGGGACTTCCCCGAACAGGGAACTCCTGTGAATGAAGAGAGCTGCGTGGAGTTTTCTCTCGAGCTCCCCGACGCACTGACAATGGTTCCGGAATCCTGAGCGTGGGGAGGTTCCACCAACGGTCGGCAGCGCGTGGGTTCTAACGGAAAGCCTAAGCTCGTCTCCCCTGAGGTTTTTCCTAATTTCTCTGTGCCAGGGAATGGTAGGGGGGTTTGCAGGATATCCCAGTGTCCGAGGCTGACTCCCCAAGGTCAGGGAAAGTATTTCCCGGACTTCCCCGAACAGGGAACTCCTGTGAATGAAGAGAGCTGCGTGGAGTTGTCTCTCGTGATCCCCCACGCACTGACAATGGTTCCGGAATCCTGAGCGTGGGGAGGTTCCACCAACGGTCGGCAGCGTGTGGGTTCTAACGGAATGCCTAAGCTCGTCTCCCCTGAGGGTTTTCCTAATGTCTCTGTGCCAGGGAATGGTAGGGGGTTTTGCAGGATATCCCAGTGACATACGCTGCCTCCCCAAGGTCAGGGAAGGTATTTCACGAACTTCCCCGAAAAGGGAACTCCTGTGAATGAAGAGAGCTGCGTGGATTTGTCTCTCGAGCTCCCCCACGCACTGACAATGGTTCCGGAATCCTGAGCGTGGGGAGGTTCCACCAACGGTCGGCAGCGCGTGGGTTCTAACGGAATGCCTAAGCTCGTCTCCCCTGAGGGTTTTCCTAATGTCTCTGTGCCAGGGAATGGTAGGTGGGTTTGCAGGATATCCCAGTGACATACGCTGCATCCCCAAGTTCAGGGAAGGTATTTCCCGGACTTCCCCGAACAGGGAACTCCTGTGTATGAAGAGAGCTGCGTGGAGTTCTCTCTCGAGCTCCGCCACGCACTGACAATGGTTCCGGAATCCTGAGCGTGGGGAGGTTCCACCAACGGTCGGCAGCGCGTGGCTTCTAACGGAATGCCTAAGCTCGTCTCCCCTGAGGGTTTTACTAATGTGTATGTGAAAGGGATTGGTAGGGGTGTTTGCAGGATATCCCAGTGACATACGCTGCCTCCCCAAGGTCAGGGAATGTATTTCCCAGACTTCCCCGAACAGGGAATTCCTGTGAATGAAGAGAGCTGCGTGGAGTTGTCTCTCGAGCTCCCCCACGCACTGACAATGGTTCCGGAATCCTGAGCGTGGGGAGGTTCCACCAACGGTCGGCAGCGCGTGGGTTCTAACGGAATGCCTAAGCTCGTCTCCCCTGAGGGTTTTCCTAATGTGTCTGTGCCAGGGAATGGTAGTGGGGTTTGCAGGATATCCCAGTGAAATACGCAGCCTCCCCAAGTTCAGGGAAGGTATTTCCTGGACTTCCCCGAACAGGGAACTCCTGTGAATGAAGAGAGCTGCGTGGAGTTGTCTCTCGAGCTCCCCCACGCACTGACAATGGTTCCGGAATCCTGAGCGTGGGGAGGTTCCACCAACGTTCGGCAGCGCGTGGGTTCTAACGGAATGCCTAAGCTCGTCTCCCCTGAGGGTTTTCCTAATGTGTCTGTGCCAGGGAATGGTAGGGGGGTTTGCAGGATATCCCAGTGAAATACGCTGCCTCCCCAAGGTCAGGGAAGGTATTTCCCGGACTTCCCCGAACAGGGAACTCCTGTGAATGAAGAGAGCTGCGTAGAGTTGTCTCTGGAGCTCCCCCACGCACTGACAATGGTTCCGGAATCCTGAGCGGGGGAGGTTCCTACAACGGTCGGCAGCGCGTGGGTTCCAACGGAATGCCTAATCTCGTTTCCCCTGAGGGTTTTCCTAATATCTCTGTGCCAGGGAATGGTAGGTGGGATTGCAGGATATCCCAGTGACATACGCTGCCTCCCCAAGGTCAGGGAATGTATTTCCCAGACTTCCCCGGACAGGGAACTCCTGTGAATGAAGAGAGCTGCGTGGAGTTGTCTCTCGAACTCCCCCACGAACTGACAATCTTTCCGGAATCGTGAGCGTGTGGAGGTTCCACCAACGGTAGGCAGCGCGTGGGTTCTAACGGAATGCCTAAGCTCGTCTCCCCTGAGGGTTTTCCAAATGTCTCTGTGCCAGGGAATGGTAGGGGCGTTTGCAGGATATCCCAGTGACATACGCTGCCTCCCCAATTTCAGGGAATTTATTTCCGGGTCTTCCCCGAACAGGGAACTCCTGTGAATGAAGATAGCTGCGTGGAGTTTTCTCTCGAGCTCCCCCACGCACTGACAATGGTTCCGGAATCCTGAGCATGGGGAGGTTCCACCAACGGTCGACAGCGCGTGGGTTATAACGGAATGCCTAAGCTCGTCTCCCCTGAGGGTTTTACTAATGTCTCTGTGCCAGAGAATGGTAGGGGGGTTTGCAGGATATCCCAGTGACATACGCTGCCTCCCCAAGTTCAGGGAATGTATTTCCCAGAATTCCCCGTACAGGGAACTCCTGTGAATGAAGAGACCTGCGTGGAGTTGTCTCTCGAGCTCCCCCACGCACTGACAATGTTTCCGGAATCCTGAGCGTGGGGACGTTCCACCAACGGTCGGCAGCGCGTGGGTTCTAACGGAATGCCTAAGCTCGTCTCCCCTGAGGGTTTTCCTTATGTCTCTGTGCCAGGGAATGGTAGGTGGGATTGCAGGATATCCCAGTGATATATGCTGTCTCCCCAAGTTTAAGGAAGGTATATCCCGGACTTCCCCGAACAGGGAACTACTGTGAATGAAGAGAGCTGCGTGGAGTTGTCTCTCGAGCTCCCCCACGCACTGACAATTTTTCCGGAATCCTGAGCGTGGGGAGGTTCCACCAACGGTCGGCAGCGCGTGGGTTCTAACGGAATGCCTAAGCTCGTCTGCCCTGAGGGTTTACCTAATGTCTCTGTGCCAGGGAATGCTAGGGGTGATTGCAGGATATCCCAGTGTCCGAGGCTGACTCCCCAAGTTCAGGGAAGTTATTTCCCGGACTTCCCCGAACAGGGAACACCTGTGACTGAAGAGAGCTGCGTGGAGTTGTCTCTCGAGCTCCCCCACGCACTGACAATGGTTCCGGAATCCTGAGCGTGGGGAGGTTCCACCAACGGTCGGCAGCGCGTGGGGTCTAACGGAAAGCCTAAGCTCGTCTCCCCTGAGGGTTTTCCTAAAGTCTCTGTGCCAGTGAATGGTAGGTGGGTTTGCAGGATATCCCAGTGACATACGCTGCCTCCCCAAGTTCAGGGAAGGTATTTCCCGGACTTCCCCGAACAGGGAACTCCTGTGAATGAAGAGAGCTGCGTGGAGTTGTCTCTCGAGCTCCCCCACGCACTGACAATGTTTCCGGAATCCTGAGCGTGGGGAGGTTCCACCAACGGTCGGCAGCGCGTGGGTTCTAACGGAATGCCTAAGCTCGTCTCCCCTGAGGGTTTTCCTAATGTGTCTGTGCCAGGGAATGGTAGGGGGCTTTGCAGGATATCCCAGTGACAAACGCTGCCTCCACAAGGTCATGGAAGCTATTTCCGGGACTTCCCCGAACAGGGAACTCCTGTGAATGAAGAGAGCTGCGTGGAGTTGTCTCTCGAGCTCCCCCAAGCACTGAAAATGGTTCCGGAATCCTGAGCGTGGGGAGGTTCCACCAACGGTCGGCAGCGCGTGGGTTCTAACGGAATGCCTAAGCTCGTCTCCCCTGAGGGTTTTCCTAATGTCTCTGTGCCAGGTAATGCTAGGGGTGATTGCAGGATATCCCAGTGACCGAAGCTGCCTCCCCAAGGTCAGGGAAGGTATTTCCCGGACTTCCCCGAACAGGGAACTCCTGTGACTGAAGAGAGCTGCGTGGAGTTGTCTCTCGAGCTCCCCCACCCACTGACAATGGTTCCGGAATCCTGAGCGTGGGGAGGTTCCACCAACGGTCGGCAGCGCGTGGGATCTAACGGAATGCCTAAGCTCGTCTCCCCTGAGGGTTTTCCTAATATCTCTGTGCCAGGGAATGGTAGGGGGGTTTGCAGGATATCCCAGTGACATACGCTGCCTCCCCAAGGTCAGGGAAGGTATTTCCCGGACTTCCCCGTACAGGGAACTCCTGTGAATGAAGAGAGCTGCGTGGAGTTGTCTCTCGAGCTCCCCCACGCACTGACAATTGTTCCGGAATCCTGAGCGTGGGGAGGTTTCAACAACTGTCGGCAGCGCGTGGGTTCTAAAGGAATGCCTAAGCTCGTCTCCCCTGAGGGTTTTCCTAATGTCTCTGTGCCAGGGAATGCTAGGGGTGACTGCAGGATATCCCAGTGTCCGAGGCTGACTCCCCAAGTTCAGGGAAGATATTTCCCGGACTTCCCCGAACAGGGAACACCTGTGACTGAAGAGAGCTGCGTGGAGTTGTCTCTCGAGCTCCCCCACGCACTGACAGTGGTTCCGGAATCCTGAGCGTGGGGAGGTTCCACCAACGGTCGGCAGCGCGTGGGGTCTAACGGAAAGCCTAAGCTCGTCTCCCCTGAGGGTTTTCCTAAAGTCTCTGTGCCAGTGAATGGAAGGTGGGTTTGCAGGATATCCCAGTGACATACACTGCCACCCCAAGTTAAGGGAAGGTATTTCCCGGACTTCCTCGAACAGGGAACTCCTGTGAATGAAGAGAGCTGCGTGGAGTTGTCTCTCGAGCTCCCCCACGCACTGACAATGTTTCCGGAATCCTGAGCGTGGGGAGGTTCCACCAACGGTCGGCAGCGCGTGGGTCCTAACGGAATGCCTAAGCTCGTCTCCCCTGAGGGTTTTCCTAATGTGTCTGTGCCAGGGAATGGTAGGGGGTTTGCAGGATATCCCAGTGACAAACGCTGCCTCCCCAACGTCAGGGAAGGTATTTCCCAGACTTCCCCGAACAGGGAACTCCTGTGAATGAAGAGAGCTGCGTGGAGTTTTCTCTCGAGCTCCCCGACGCACTGACAATGGTTCCGGAATCCTGAGCGTGGGGAGGTTCCACCAACGGTCGGCAGCGCGTGGGTTCTAACGGAAAGCCTAAGCTCGTCTCCCCTGAGGTTTTTCCTAATGTCTCTGTGCCAGGGAATGGTAGGGGGGTTTACAGGATATCCCAGTGTCCGAGGCTGACTCCCCAAGGTCAGGGAAAGTATTTCCCGGACTTCCCCGAACAGGGAACTCCTGTGAATGAAGAGAGCTGCGTGGAGTTGTCTCTCGAGATCCCCCACGCACTGAAAATGGTTCCGGAATCCTGAGCGTGGGGAGGTTCCACCAACGGTCGGTAGCGTGTGGGTTCTAACGGAATGCCTAAGCTCGTCTCCCCTGAGGGTTTTCCTAATGTCTCTGTGCCAGGGAATGGTAGGGGGTTTTGCAGGATATCCCAGTGACATACGCTGCCTCCCCAAGGTCAGGGAAGGTATTTCACGAACTTCCCCGAAAAGGGAACTCCTGTGAATGAAGAGAGCTGCGTGGATTTGTCTCTCGAGCTCCCCCACGCACTGACAATGGTTCCGGAATCCTGAGCGTGGGGAGGTTCCACCAACGTTCGGCAGCGCGTGGGTTCTAACGGAATGCCTAAGCTCGTCTCCCCTGAGGGTTTTCCTAATGTGTCTGTGCCAGGGAATGGTAGGTGGGTTTGCAGGATATCCCAGTGACATACGCTGCATCCCCAAGTTCAGGGAAGGTATTTCCCGGACTTCCCCGAACAGGGAACTCCTGTGTATGAAGAGAGCTGCGTGGAGTTCTCTCTCGAGCTCCGCCACGCACTGACAATGGTTCCGGAATCCTGAGCGTGGGGAGGTTCCACCAACGGTCGGCAGCGCGTGGCTTCTAACGGAATGCCTAAGCTCGTCTCCCCTGAGGGTTTTACTAATGTGTATGTGAAAGGGATTGGTAGGGGAGTTTGCAGGATATCCCAGTGACATACGCTGCCTCCCCAAGGTCAGGGAATGTATTTCCCAGACTTCCCCGAACAGGGAATTCCTGTGAATGAAGAGAGCTGCGTGGAGTTGTCTCTCGAGCTCCCCCACGCACTGACAATGGTTCCGGAATCCTGAGCGTGGGGAGGTTCCACCAACGGTCGGCAGCGCGTGGGTTCTAACGGAATGCCTAAGCTCGTATCCCCTGAGGGTTTTCCTAATGTGTCTGTGCCAGGGAATGGTAGTGGGGTTTGCAGGATATCCCAGTGAAATACGCAGCCTCCCCAAGTTCAGGGAAGGTATTTCCTGGACTTCCCCGAACAGGGAACTCCTGTGAATGAAGAGAGCTGCGTGGAGTTGTCTCTCGAGCTCCCCCACGCACTGACAATGGTTCCGGAATCCTGAGCGTGGGGAGGTTCCACCAACGTTCGGCAGCGCGTGGGTTCTAACGGAATGCCTAAGCTCGTCTCCCCTGAGGGTTTTCCTAATGTGTCTGTGCCAGGGAATGGTAGGGGGGTTTGCAGGATATCCCAGTGAAATACGCTGCCTCCCCAAGGTCAGGGAAGGTATTTCCCGGACTTCCCCGAACAGGGAACTCCTGTGAATGAAGAGAGCTGCGTAGAGTTGTCTCTGGAGCTCCCCCACGCACTGACAATGGTTCCGGAATCCTGAGCGGGGGAGGTTCCTACAACGGTCGGCAGCGCGTGGGTTCCAACGGAATGCCTAATCTCGTTTCCCCTGAGGGTTTTCCTAATATCTCTGTGCCAGGGAATGGTAGGTGGGATTGCAGGATATCCCAGTGACATACGCTGCCTCCCCAAGGTCAGGGAATGTATTTCCCAGACTTCCCCGGACAGGGAACTCCTGTGAATGAAGAGAGCTGCGTGGAGTTGTCTCTCGAACTCCCCCACGAACTGACAATCTTTCCGGAATCGTGAGCGTGTGGAGGTTCCACCAACGGTAGGCAGCGCGTGGGTTCTAACGGAATGCCTAAGCTCGTCTCCCCTGAGGGTTTTCCAAATGTCTCTGTGCCAGGGAATGGTAGGGGCGTTTGCAGGATATCCCAGTGACATACGCTGCCTCCCCAATTTCAGGGAATTTATTTCCGGGTCTTCCCCGAACAGGGAACTCCTGTGAATGAAGATAGCTGCGTGGAGTTTTCTCTCGAGCTCCCCCACGCACTGACAATGGTTCCGGAATCCTGAGCATGGGGAGGTTCCACCAACGGTCGACAGCGCGTGGGTTATAACGGAATGCCTAAGCTCGTCTCCCCTGAGGGTTTTACTAATGTCTCTGTGCCAGAGAATGGTAGGGGGGTTTGCAGGATATCCCAGTGACATACGCTGCCTCCCCAAGTTCAGGGAATGTATTTCCCAGAATTCCCCGTACAGGGAACTCCTGTGAATGAAGAGACCTGCGTGGAGTTGTCTCTCGAGCTCCCCCACGCACTGACAATGTTTCCGGAATCCTGAGCGTGGGGAGGTTCCACCAACGGTCGGCAGCGCGTGGGTTCTAACGGAATGCCTAAGCTCGTCTCCCCTGAGGGTTTTCCTTATGTCTCTGTGCCAGGGAATGGTAGGTGGGATTGCAGGATATCCCAGTGATATATGCTGTCTCCCCAAGTTTAGGGAAGGTATATCCCGGACTTCCCCGAACAGGGAACTACTGTGAATGAAGAGAGCTGCGTGGAGTTGTCTCTCGAGCTCCCCCACGCACTGACAATTTTTCCGGAATCCTGAGCGTGGGGAGGTTCCACCAACGGTCGGCAGCGCGTGGGTTCTAACGGAATGCCTAAGCTCGTCTGCCCTGAGGGTTTACCTAATGTCTCTGTGCCAGGGAATGCTAGGGGTGATTGCAGGATATCCCAGTGTCCGAGGCTGACTCCCCAAGTTCAGGGAAGGTATTTCCCGGACTTCCCCGAACAGGGAACACCTGTGACTGAAGAGAGCTGCGTGGAGTTGTCTCTCGAGCTCCCCCACGCACTGACAATGGTTCCGGAATCCTGAGCGTGGGGAGGTTCCACCAACGGTCGGCAGCGCGTGGGGTCTAACGGAAAGCCTAAGCTCGTCTCCCCTGAGGGTTTTCCTAAAGTCTCTGTGCCAGTGAATGGTAGGTGGGTTTGCAGGATATCCCAGTGACATACGCTGCCTCCCCAAGTTCAGGGAAGGTATTTCCCGGACTTCCCCGAACAGGGAACTCCTGTGAATGAAGAGAGCTGCGTGGAGTTGTCTCTCGAGCTCCCCCACGCACTGACAATGTTTCCGGAATCCTGAGCGTGGGGAGGTTCCACCAACGGTCGGAAGCGCGTGGGTTCTAACGGAATGCCTAAGCTCGTCTCCCCTGAGGGTTTTCCTAATGTGTCTGTGCCAGGGAATGGTAGGGGGGTTTGCAGGATATCCCAGTGACAAACGCTGCCTCCACAAGGTCATGGAAGCTATTTCCGGGACTTCCCCGAACAGGGAACTCCTGTGAATGAAGAGAGCTGCGTGGAGTTGTCTCTCGAGCTCCCCCAAGCACTGAAAATGGTTCCGGAATCCTGAGCGTGGGGAGGTTCCACCAACGGTCGGCAGCGCGTGGGTTCTAACGGAATGCCTAAGCTCGTCTCCCCTGAGGGTTTTCCTAATGTCTCTGTGCCAGGTAATGCTAGGGGTGATTGCAGGATATCCCAGTGACCGAAGCTGCCTCCCCAAGGTCAGGGAAGGTATTTCCCGGACTTCCCCGAACAGGGAACTCCTGTGACTGAAGAGAGCTGCGTGGAGTTGTCTCTCGAGCTCCCCCACGCACTGACAATGGTTCCGGAATCCTGAGCGTGGGGAGGTTCCACCAACGGTCGGCAGCGCGTGGGATCTAACGGAATGCCTAAGCTCGTCTCCCCTGAGGGTTTTCCTAATATCTCTGTGCCAGGGAATGGTAGGGGGGTTTGCAGGATATCCCAGTGACATACGCTGCCTCCCCATGGTCAGGGAAGGTATTTCCCGGACTTCCCCGTACAGGGAACTCCTGTGAATGAAGAGAGCTGCGTGGAGTTGTCTCTCGAGCTCCCCCACGCACTGACAATGGTTCCGGAATCCTGAGCGTGGGGAGGTTTCAACAACTGTCGGCAGCGCGTGGGTTCTAAAGGAAGGCCTAAGCTCGTCTCCCCTGAGGGTTTTCCTAATGTCTCTGTGCCAGGGAATGCTAGGGGTGACTGCAGGATATCCCAGTGTCCGAGGCTGACTCCCCAAGTTCAGGGAAGATATTTCCCGGACTTCCCCGAACAGGGAACACCTGTGACTGAAGAGAGCTGCGTGGAGTTGTCTCTCGAGCTCCCCCACGCACTGACAGTGGTTCCGGAATCCTGAGCGTGGGGAGGTTCCACCAACGGTCGGCAGCGCGTGGGGTCTAACGGAAAGCCTAAGCTCGTCTCCCCTGAGGGTTTTCCTAAAGTCTCTGTGCCAGTGAATGGAAGGTGGGTTTGCAGGATATCCCAGTGACATACGCTGCCACCCCAAGTTAAGGGAAGGTATTTCCCGGACTTCCTCGAACAGGGAACTCCTGTGAATGAAGAGAGCTGCGTGGAGTTGTCTCTCGAGCTCCCCCACGCACTGACAATGTTTCCGGAATCCTGAGCGTGGGGAGGTTCCACCAACGGTCGGCAGCGGGTGGGTCCTAACGGAATGCCTAAGCTCATCTCCCCTGAGGGTTTTCCTAATGTGTCTCTGCCAGGGAATGGTAGGGGGTTTGCAGGATATCCCAGTGACAAACGCTGCCTCCCCAACGTCAGGGAAGGTATTTCCCAGACTTCCCCGAACAGGGAACTCCTGTGAATGAAGAGAGCTGCGTGGAGTTGTCTCTCGAGCTCCCACACGCACTGACAATTTTTCCGGAATCCTGAGCGTGGGGAGGTTCCACCAACGGCCGGCAGCGCGTGGGTTCTAACGGAATGCCTAAGCTCGTCTCCCCTGAGGGTTTTCCTAATGTCTCTGTGTCAGGGAATGCAAGGGGTGATTGCAGGATATCCTAGTGTCCGAGGCTGCCTGCCCAAGCTCAGGGAAGGTATTTCACGGACTTCCCCGAACAGGGAACACCTGTGACTGAAGAGAGCTGCGTTTAGTTGTCTCTCGAGCTCCCCCACGCACTGACAATGGTTCCGGAATCCTGAGCGTGGGGAGGTTCCTACAAAGGTCGGCAGCGAGTGGGTCCTAACGGAATGCCTAAGCTCGTCTCCCCTGAGTGTTTTCCTAATGTCTCTGTGCCAGGGAATGGTAGGGGGGTTTGCAGGGTATCCCAGTGACATACGCTGCCTCCCCAAGGTCAGGGAAGGTATTTCCCGGACTTCCCCGAACAGGGAACTCCTGTGAATGAAGAGAGCTTCGTGGAGTTGTCTCTCGAGCTCCCCCACGCACTGACAATGATTCCGGAATCCTGAGCGTGGGGAGGTACCACCAAAGGTCGGCATCGCGTGGGTTCTAACGGAATGCTTAATCTGTTCTCCCCTGAGGGTTTTCCTAATGTCTCTGTGCCAGGGAATGGTAGGGGGGTTTGCAGGATACCCCAGTGACATACGCTGCATCCCCAAGGTCAGGGAATTTATTTCCCGGACTTCCCCGAACAGGGAACTCCTGTGAATGAAGAGAGCTGCGTGGAGTTGTCTCTCGAGCTCCCACACGCACTGAAAATGTTTCCGGAATCCTGACCGTGGGGAGGTTCCACCAACGGTCGGCAGCGCGTGGGTTCTAACGGAATGCCTAAGCTCGTCTCCCCTGAGGGTTTTCCTAATATCTCTGTGCCAGGGAATGGTAGGGGGGTTTGCAGGATATCCCAGTGACATACGCTGCCTCCCCAAGTTCAGGGAAAGTATTTCCCGGACTTCCCCGAACAGGGAACTCCTGTGAATGAAGAGAGCTGCGTGGAGTTGTCTCTCGAGCTCCCCCACGCACTGACAATGGTTCCGGAATCCTGAGCGTGGGGAGTTTCCACCAACGGTCGGCAGCGCGTGGGTTCTAACGGAATGCCTAAGCTCGTCTCCCCTGAGGGTTTTCCTAATGTGTCTGTGCCAGGGAATGTTAGGGGGGTTTGCAGGATATCCCAGTGTCATACGCTGCCTCCCCAAGGTCAGGAAAGTTATTTCCCGGACTTCCCCGAACAGGGAACTCCTGTGAATGAAGAGAGCTGCGTGGAGTTTTCTCTCGAGCTCCCCCACGCACTGACAATGGTTCCGGAATCCTGAGCGTGGGGAGGTTCCACCAACGGTCGGCAGCGCGTGGGTTCTAACGGAATGCCTAAGCTCGTCTCCCCTGAGGGTTTTCCTAATGTGTCTGTGCCAGGGAATGGTAGGGGGGTTTGCAGGATATCCCAGGGACATACGCTGCCTCCCCAAGGTCAGGGAAGGTATTTCCTGGACTTCCCCGAACAGGGAAATCCTGTGAATGAAGAGAGCTGCGTGGAGTTGTCTCTCGAGCTCCCCCAAGCACTGACAATGGTTCCGGAATCCTGAGCGTGGGGAGGTTCCTACAACGGTCGGCAGCGCGTGGGTTCTAACGGAATGCCTAATCTCGTTTCCCCTGAGGGTTTTCCTAATGTCTCTGTGCCAGGGAATGGTAGGCGGGTTTGCAGGGTATCCCAGTGACATACGCTGCCTCCCCAAGGTCAGGGAAGGTATTTCCCGGACTTCCCCGAACAGGGAACTCCTGTCAATGAAGAGAGCTGCGTGGAGTTGTCTCTCGAGCTCCACCACGCACTGACAATGGTTCCGGAATCCTGAGCGTGGGGAGGTTCCACCAACGGTAGGCAGCGCGTGTGTTCTAACGGAATGCCTAAGCTCGACTCCCCTGAGGGTTTTCCTAATTTGTCTGTGCCAGGGAATGGTAGGGGGGTTTGCAGGATATCCCAGTGACATACGCTGACTCCCCAACGTCAGGGAAGTTATTTCCCGGACTTCCCCAAAAAGGGAACTCCTGTCAATGAAGAGAGCTGCGTGGAGTTGTCTCTCGAGTTCCCCACGCACTGACAATGGTTCCGGAATCCTGAGCGTGGGGAGGTTCAACCAACGGTCGGCAGCGCGTGAGTTCTAACGGAATGCCTAAGCTCGCTTCCACTGAGGGTTTTCCTAATGTCTCTGTGCCAGGGAATGGTAGGTGGTATTGCAGGATATCCCAGTGATATACGCTGCATCCCCAAGTTCAGGGAAGGTATTTCCCGGACTTCCCGGAACAGGGAACACCTGTGAATAAAGAGAGCTGCGTGGAGTTGTCTCTCGAGCTCCCCCACGCACTGACAATGTTTCCGGAATCCTGAGCGTGGGGAGGTTCCACCAACGGTCGGCAGCGCGTGGGTTCTAACGGAATGCCTAAGCTCGTCTCCCCTGAGGTTTTTCCTAATTTCTCTGTGCCAGGGAATGCTAGGGGTGATTGCAGGATATCCCAGTGTCCGAGGCTGACTCCCCACGGTCAGGGAAGGTATTTCCCGGACTTCCCCGAACAGGGAACACCTGTGACTGAAGAGAGCTGCGTGGCGTTGTCTCTCGAGCTCCCCCAAGCACTGACAGTGGTTTCGGAATCCTGAGCGTGGGGAGGTTCCACCAACGGTCGGCAGCACGTGGGGTCTAACGGAAAGCCTAAGCTCATATCCCCTGAGGGTTTTCCTAAAGTCTCTGTGCCAGTGAATGGTAGGTGGGTTTGCAGGATATCCCAGTGACATACGCTGACTCCCCAAGTTCAGGGAATGTATTTCCCGGACTTCCCCGAACAGGGAACTCCTGTGAATGAAGAGAGCTGCGTGGAGTTGTCTCTCGACCTCCCCCACGCACTGACAATGGTTCCGGAATCCTGAGCGTAGGGAGGTTCCACCAACGGTCTGCAGCGCGTGGGATGTAACGGAATGCCTAAGCTCGTCTCCCCTGAGGGTTTTCCTAATGTGTCTGTGCCAGGGAATGGTAGGGGGGTTTGCAGGATATCCCAGTGACATACGCTGCCTCCCCAAGTTCAGGGAAGTTATTTCCCGGACTTCCCCGAACAGGGAACTCCTGTGAATGAAGAGAGCTGCGTGGAGTTTTCTCTCGAGCTCCCCCACGCACTGACAATGGTTCCGGAATCCTGAGCGTGGGGAGGTTCCACCAACGGTCGGCAGCGCGTGGGTTCTAACGGAATGCCTAAGCTCGTCTCCCCTGAGGGTTTTCCTAATGTCTCTGTGCCAGGGAATGCTAGGGTTGATTGCAGGATATCCCAGTGACCGAGGCTGCCTCCCCAAGGTCAGGAAAGTTATTTCCCGGACTTCCCCGAACAGGGAACTCCTGTGAATGAAGAGAGCTGCGTGGAGTTGTCTCTCGAGCTCCCCCACGCACTGACAATGGCTCCGGAATCCTGAGCGTGGGGAGGTTCCACCAACGGTCAGCAGCGCGTGGGTTCTAACGGAATGCCTAATCTCGTCTCCCCTGAGTGTTTTCCTAATGTCTCTGTGCCAGGGAATGCTAGGGTTGATTGCAGGATATCCCAGTGACCGAGGCTGCCTCCCCAAGGTCAGGAAAGGTATTTCCCGGACTTCCCCGAACAGGGAACTCCTGTGAATGAAGAGAGCTGCGTGGAGTTGTCTCTCGAGCTCTCCCACGCACTGACAATGGTTCCGGAATCCTGAGCGTGGGGAGGTTCCACCAACGGTCGGCAGCGTGTGGGTTCTAACGGAATGCCTAAGCTCGTCTCCCCTGAGGGTTTTCCTAATGTCTCTGTGCCAGGGAATGCTAGGGGGGTTTGCAGGATATCCCAGTGACATACGCTGCCTCCCCAAGGTCAGGGAAGGTATTTCCCGGACTTCCCCGAACAGGGAACTCCTGTGAATGAAGAGAGCTGCGTGGAGTTGCCTCTCGAGCTCCCCCACGCACTGACAATGGTTCCGGAATCCTGAGCGTGGGGAGGTTCCACCAACGGTCAGCAGCGCGTGGGTTCTAACGGAATGCCTAAGCTCGTCTCCCCTGAGTGTTTTCCTAATGTCTCTGTGCCAGGGAATGCTAGGGTTGATTGCAGGATATCCCAGTGACCGAGGCTGCCTCCCCAAGGTCAGGAAAGGTATTTCCCGGACTTCCCCGAACAGGGAACTCCTGTGAATGAAGAGAGCTGCGTGGAGTTGTCTCTCGAGCTCCCCCACGCACTGACAATGGTTCCGGAATCCTGAGCGTGGGGAGGTTCCACCAACGGTCGGCAGCGCGTGGGTTCTAACGGAATGCCTATGCTCGTCTCCCTTGAGTTTTTTCCTAATGTGTCTGTGCAAGGGAATGGTAGGGGGGTTTCCAGGATATCCCAGTGACATACGCTGCCTCCCCAAGTTCAGGGAAGATATTTCCCGGACTTCCCCGAACAGGGAACTCCTGTGAATGAAGAGAGCTGCGTGGAGATGTCTCTCGAGCTCCCCCACACACTGACAATGGTTCCGGAATCCTGAGCGTGGGGAGGTTCCACCAACGGACGCCAGCACGTGGGTTCTAACGGAATGCTTAAGCTCTTCTCCCCTGAGGGTTTTCCTAATGTCTCTGTGCCAGGGAATGCTAGGGGTGATTGCAGGATATCCCAGTGACGTACGCTGCCTCCCCAAGGTCAGGGAAGTTATTTCCCGGACTTCCCCGAACAGGCAACTCCTGTGAATGAAGAGAGCTGCGAAGAGTTGTCTCTCGTGCTCCCCCATGCACTGACAATGGTTCCGGAATCCTGAGCGTGGGGAGGTTCCACCAACGATCGGCAGCGCGTGGGTTCAAACGGAATGCCTAAGCTCGTCTCCCCTGAGTGTTTTCCTAATGTGTCTGTGCAACGGAATGGTAGGGGGGTTTGCAGGATATCCCAGTGAAATACGCTGCCTCCCCAAGGTCAGGGAAGGTATTTCCTGGACTTCCCCGAACAGGGAACTCCTGTGAATGAAGAGAGCTGCGTGGAGTTGTCTCTCGAGCTCCCCCACGCACTGAAAATGGTTCCGGAATCCTGAGCGTGGAGAGGTTCCTACAACGGTCGGCAGCACGTGGGTTCTAACGGAATGCCTAATCTCGTTTCCCCTGAGGGTTTTCATAATGTGTCTGTGCCAGGGAATGGTAGGGGTGTTTGCAGGATATCCCAGTGACATACGCTGCCTCCCCAAGGTCAGGGAAGGTATTTCGCGGACTTCCCCGAACAGGGAACTCCTGTGAATGAAGAGAGATGCGTGGAGTTGTCTCTCGAGCTCCCCCACGCACTGACAATGGTTCCGGAATCCTGAGCGTGGGGAGGTTCCACCAACGGTCGGCAGCGCGTGGGTTCTAACGGAATGCCTAAGCTCGTCTCCCCTGAGGGTTTTCCAA
Source organism: Vicugna pacos (assembly GCF_048564905.1). NCBI lineage: Eukaryota > Metazoa > Chordata > Mammalia > Artiodactyla > Camelidae > Vicugna > Vicugna pacos. The sequence goes on from NC_133021.1 coordinate 1,666,592, forward strand.
ATATCTCTGTGCCAGGGATGGTTAGGGCGTTTGCAGGATATCCCAGTGACATACGCTGCCTCCCCAAGGTCAGGGAAGGTATTTCCCGGACTTCCCCGAACAGGGAACTCTGTGAATGAAGAGAGCTGCGTGGAGTTGTCTCTCGAGATCCCCCACGCACTGACAATGGTTCCGGAATCCTGAGCGTGGGGAGGTTCCACCAACGGTCGGCAGCGCGTGGGTTCCAACGGAATGCCTAAGCTCGTCTCCCCTGAGGGTTTTCCTAATGTCTCTGTGCCAGGGAATGCTAGGGGTGATTGCAGGATATCCCAGTGACCGAGGCTGCCTCCCCAAGGTCAGGAAAGTTATTTCCCGGACTTCCCCGAACAGGGAACTCCTGTGAATGAAGAGAGCTGCGTGGAGTTGTCTCTCGAGCTCCCCCACGCACTGACAATGGCTCCGGAATCCTGAGCGTGGGGAGGTTCCACCAACGGTCAGCAGCGCGTGGGTTCTAACGGAATGCCTAATCTCGTCTCCCCTGAGTGTTTTCCTAATGTCTCTGTGCCAGGGAATGCTAGGGTTGATTGCAGGATATCCCAGTGACCGAGGCTGCCTCCCCAAGGTCAGGAAAGGTATTTCCCGGACTTCCCCGAACAGGGAACTCCTGTGAATGAAGAGAGCTGCGTGGAGTTGTCTCTCGAGCTCTCCCACGCACTGACAATGGTTCCGGAATCCTGAGCGTGGGGAGGTTCCACCAACGGTCGGCAGCGTGTGGGTTCTAACGGAATGCCTAAGCTCGTCTCCCCTGAGGGTTTTCCTAATGTCTCTGTGCCAGGGAATGCTAGGGGGGTTTGCAGGATATCCCAGTGACATACGCTGCCTCCCCAAGGTCAGGGAAGGTATTTCCCGGACTTCCCCGAACAGGGAACTCCTGTGAATGAAGAGAGCTGCGTGGAGTTGCCTCTCGAGCTCCCCCACGCACTGACAATGGTTCCGGAATCCTGAGCGTGGGGAGGTTCCACCAACGGTCAGCAGCGCGTGGGTTCTAACGGAATGCCTAAGCTCGTCTCCCCTGAGTGTTTTCCTAATGTCTCTGTGCCAGGGAATGCTAGGGTTGATTGCAGGATATCCCAGTGACCGAGGCTGCCTCCCCAAGGTCAGGAAAGGTATTTCCCGGACTTCCCCGAACAGGGAACTCCTGTGAATGAAGAGAGCTGCGTGGAGTTGTCTCTCGAGCTCCCCCACGCACTGACAATGGTTCCGGAATCCTGAGCGTGGGGAGGTTCCACCAACGGTCGGCAGCGCGTGGGTTCTAACGGAATGCCTATGCTCGTCTCCCTTGAGTTTTTTCCTAATGTGTCTGTGCAAGGGAATGGTAGGGGGGTTTCCAGGATATCCCAGTGACATACGCTGCCTCCCCAAGTTCAGGGAAGATATTTCCCGGACTTCCCCGAACAGGGAACTCCTGTGAATGAAGAGAGCTGCGTGGAGATGTCTCTCGAGCTCCCCCACACACTGACAATGGTTCCGGAATCCTGAGCGTGGGGAGGTTCCACCAACGGACGGCAGCACGTGGGTTCTAACGGAATGCTTAAGCTCTTCTCCCCTGAGGGTTTTCCTAATGTCTCTGTGCCAGGGAATGCTAGGGGTGATTGCAGGATATCCCAGTGACGTACGCTGCCTCCCCAAGGTCAGGGAAGTTATTTCCCGGACTTCCCCGAACAGGCAACTCCTGTGAATGAAGAGAGCTGCGAAGAGTTGTCTCTCGTGCTCCCCCATGCACTGACAATGGTTCCGGAATCCTGAGCGTGGGGAGGTTCCACCAACGATCGGCAGCGCGTGGGTTCAAACGGAATGCCTAAGCTCGTCTCCCCTGAGTGTTTTCCTAATGTGTCTGTGCAACGGAATGGTAGGGGGGTTTGCAGGATATCCCAGTGAAATACGCTGCCTCCCCAAGGTCAGGGAAGGTATTTCCTGGACTTCCCCGAACAGGGAACTCCTGTGAATGAAGAGAGCTGCGTGGAGTTGTCTCTCGAGCTCCCCCACGCACTGAAAATGGTTCCGGAATCCTGAGCGTGGAGAGGTTCCTACAACGGTCGGCAGCACGTGGGTTCTAACGGAATGCCTAATCTCGTTTCCCCTGAGGGTTTTCATAATGTGTCTGTGCCAGGGAATGGTAGGGGTGTTTGCAGGATATCCCAGTGACATACGCTGCCTCCCCAAGGTCAGGGAAGGTATTTCGCGGACTTCCCCGAACAGGGAACTCCTGTGAATGAAGAGAGATGCGTGGAGTTGTCTCTCGAGCTCCCCCACGCACTGACAATGGTTCCGGAATCCTGAGCGTGGGGAGGTTCCACCAACGGTCGGCAGCGCGTGGGTTCTAACGGAATGCCTAAGCTCGTCTCCCCTGAGGGTTTTCCAAATATCTCTGTGCCAGGGATGGTTAGGGCGTTTGCAGGATATCCCAGTGACATACGCTGCCTCCCCAAGGTCAGGGAAGGTATTTCCCGGACTTCCCCGAACAGGGAACTCTGTGAATGAAGAGAGCTGCGTGGAGTTGTCTCTCGAGATCCCCCACGCACTGACAATGGTTCCGGAATCCTGAGCGTGGGGAGGTTCCACCAACGGTCGGCAGCGCGTGGGTTCCAACGGAATGCCTAAGCTCGTCTCCCCTGAGGGTTTTCCTAATGTCTCTGTGCCAGGGAATGCTAGGGGTGATTGCAGGATATCCCAGTGACCGAGGCTGCCTCCCCAAGGTCAGGAAACGTATTTCTCGACTTCCCCGAACAGGGAACTCCTGTGAATGAAGAGAGCTGCGTGGAGATGTCTCTCGAGCTCCCCCACGCACTGACAATGGTTCCGGAATCCTGAGCGTGGGGAGGTTCCACCAACGGTCGGCAGCGCGTGGGTTCTAACGGAATGCATAAGCTCGTCTCCCCTGAGGGTTTTCCTAATGTCTCTGTGCCAGGGAATGGTAGGTGGGATTGCAGGATATCCCAGTGATATACGCTGCCTCCCCAAGATCAGGGAAGGTATTTCCCGGACTTCCACGAACAGGGAACTCCTTTGAATGAAGAGAGCTGCGTGGAGTTGTCTCTCGAGCTCCCCCACGCACTGACAATGGTTCCGGAATTCTGAGCGTGGGGAGGTTCCACCAACGGTCGGCAGCGCGTGGGTTCTAACGGAATGCCTAAGCTGGTCTCCCCTGAGGGTTTTCCTAATTTCACTGTGCCAGGGAATGCTAGGGGTGATTGCAGGATATCCCAGTGACCGAGGCTGCCTCCCCAAGGTCAGGGAACGTATTTCCCGGACTTCCCCGAACAGGGAACACCTGTGAATGAAGAGAGCTGCGTGGAGTTGTCTCTCGAGCTCCCCCACGCACTGACAATGGTTCCGGAATCCTGAGCGTGGGGAGGTTCCACCAACGGTCGGCAGCGCGTGGGTTCTAACGGAATGCCAAAGCTCGTCTCCCCTGTGGGTTTTCCTAATGTCTCTGTGCCAGGGAATGTTAGGGGGGTTTGCAGGATTTCCCAGGGACATTCACTGCCTCCCCAAGGTCAGGGAAGATAATTCCCGGACTTCCCCGAACAGGGAACTCCTGTGAATTAAGAGAGCTGCGTGGAGTTTTCTCTCGAGCTCCCCCACGCACTGACAATGGTTCCGGAATCCTGAGCGTGGGGAGGTTCCACCAACGGTCGGCAGCGCGTGGGTTCTAACGGAATGCCTAAGCTCGTCTCCCCTGAGGGTTTTCCTAATGTCTCTGTGCCAGGGAATGCTAGGGTTGATTGCAGGATATCCCAGTGACCGAGGCTGCCTCCCCAAGGTCAGGAAAGTTATTTCCCGGACTTCCCCGAACAGGGAACTCCTGTGAATGAAGAGAGCTGCGTGGAGTTGTCTCTCGAGCTCCCCCACGCACTGACAATGGTTCCGGAATCCTGAGCGTGGGGAGGTTCCACCAACGGTCAGCAGCGCGTGGGTTCTAACGGAATGCCTAAGCTCGTCTCCCCTGAGTGTTTTCCTAATGTCTCTGTGCCAGGGAATGCTAGGGTTGATTGCAGGATATCCCAGTGACCGAGGCTGCCTCCCCAAGGTCAGGAAAGGTATTTCCCGGACTTCCCCGAACAGGGAACTCCTGTGAATGAAGAGAGCTGCGTGGAGTTGTCTCTCGAGCTCTCCCACGCACTGACAATGATTCCGGAATCCTGAGCGTGGGGAGGTTCCACCAACGGTCGGCAGCACGTGGGTTCTAACGGAATGCCTAAGCTCGTCTCCCCTGAGGGTTTTCCTAATGTCTCTGTGCCAGGGAATGCTAGGGGGGTTTGCAGGATATCCCAGTGACATACGCTGCCTCCCCAAGGTCAGGGAGGGTATTTCCCGGACTTCCCCGAACAGGGAACTCCTGTGAATGAAGAGAGCTGCGTGGAGTTGCCTCTCGAGCTCCCCCACGCACTGACAATGGTTCCGGAATCCTGAGCGTGGGGAGGTTCCACCAACGGTCAGCAGCGCGTGGGTTCTAACGGAATGCCTAAGCTCGTCTCCCCTGAGTGTTTTCCTAATGTCTCTGTGCCAGGGAATGCTAGGGTTGATTGCAGGATATCCCAGTGACCGAGGCTGCCTCCCCAAGGTCAGGAAAGGTATTTCCCGGACTTCCCCGAACAGGGAACTCCTGTGAATGAAGAGAGCTGCGTGGAGTTGTCTCTCGAGCTCCCCCACGCACTGACAATGGTTCCGGAATCCTGAGCGTGGGGAGGTTCCACCAACGGTCGGCAGCGCGTGGGTTCTAACGGAATGCCTAAGCTCGTCTCCCTTGAGTTTTTTCCTAATGTGTCTGTGCAAGGGAATGGTAGGGGGGTTTCCAGGATATCCCAGTGACATACGCTGCCTCCCCAAGTTCAGGGAAGATATTTCCCGGACTTCCCCGAACAGGGAACTCCTGTGAATGAAGAGAGCTGCGTGGAGATGTCTCTCGAGCTCCCCCACACACTGACAATGGTTCCGGAATCCTGAGCGTGGGGAGGTTCCACCAACGGACGGCAGCACGTGGGTTCTAACGGAATGCTTAAGCTCTTCTCCCCTGAGGGTTTTCCTAATGTCTCTGTGCCAGGGAATGCTAGGGGTGATTGCAGGATATCCCAGTGACCGAGGCTGCCTCCCCCAGGTCAGGAAATTTATTTCCCGGACTTCCCCGAACACGGAACTCCTGTGACTGAAGAGAGCTGCGTGGAGTTGTCTCTCGAGCTACCCCACGCACTGACAATGGTTCCGGAATCCTGAGCGTGGGGAGGTTCCACCAAAGGTCGGCAGCGCGTGGGTTCTAACGGAATGCCTAAGCTCGTCTCCCCTGTGGGTTTTCCTAATGTCTCTGTGCCAGGGAATGGTAGGGGGGTTTGCAGGATATCCCAGTGACGTACGCTGCCTCCCCAAGGTCAGGGAAGTTATTTCCCGGACTTCCCCGAACAGGCAACTCCTGTGAATGAAGAGAGCTGCGAAGAGTTGTCTCTCGTGCTCCCCCATGCACTGACAATGGTTCCGGAATCCTGAGCGTGGGGAGGTTCCACCAACGATCGGCAGCGCGTGGGTTCAAACGGAATGCCTAAGCTCGTTTCTCCTGAGTGTTTTCCTAATGTGTCTGTGCAACGGAATGGTAGGGGGGTTTGCAGGATATCCCAGTGAAATACGCTGCCTCCCCAAGGTCAGGGAAGGTATTTCCTGGACTTCCCCGAACAGGGAACTCCTGTGAATGAAGAGAGCTGCGTGGAGTTGTCTCTCGAGCTCCCCCACGCACTGAAAATGGTTCCGGAATCCTGAGCGTGGAGAGGTTCCTACAACGGTCGGCAGCACGTGGGTTCTAACGGAATGCCTAATCTCGTTTCCCCTGAGGGTTTTCATAATGTGTCTGTGCCAGGGAATGGTAGGGGTGTTTGCAGGATATCCCAGTGACATACGCTGCCTCCCCAAGGTCAGGGAAGGTATTTCGCGGACTTCCCCGAACAGGGAACTCCTGTGAATGAAGAGAGATGCGTGGAGTTGTCTCTCGAGCTCCCCCACGCACTGACAATGGTTCCGGAATCCTGAGCGTGGGGAGGTTCCACCAACGGTCGGCAGCGCGTGGGTTCTAACGGAATGCCTAAGCTCGTCTCCCCTGAGGGTTTTCCAAATATCTCTGTGCCAGGGATGGTTAGGGCGTTTGCAGGATATCCCAGTGACATACGCTGCCTCCCCAAGGTCAGGGAAGGTATTTCCCGGACTTCCCCGAACAGGGAACTCTGTGAATGAAGAGAGCTGCGTGGAGTTGTCTCTCGAGATCCCCCACGCACTGACAATGGTTCCGGAATCCTGAGCGTGGGGAGGTTCCACCAACGGTCGGCAGCGCGTGGGTTCCAACGGAATGCCTAAGCTCGTCTCCCCTGAGGGTTTTCCTAATGTCTCTGTGCCAGGGAATGCTAGGGGTGATTGCAGGATATCCCAGTGACCGAGGCTGCCTCCCCAAGGTCAGGAAACGTATTTCTCGACTTCCCCGAACAGGGAACACCTGTGAATGAAGAGAGCTGCGTGGAGATGTCTCTCGAGCTCCCCCACGCACTGACAATGGTTCCGGAATCCTGAGCGTGGGGAGGTTCCACCAACGGTCGGCAGCGCGTGGGTTCTAACGGAATGCATAAGCTCGTCTCCCCTGAGGGTTTTCCTAATGTCTCTGTGCCAGGGAATGGTAGGTGGGATTGCAGGATATCCCAGTGATATACGCTGCCTCCCCAAGATCAGGGAAGGTATTTCCCGGACTTCCACGAACAGGGAACTCCTTTGAATGAAGAGAGCTGCGTGGAGTTGTCTCTCGAGCTCCCCCACGCACTGACAATGGTTCCGGAATTCTGAGCGTGGGGAGGTTCCACCAACGGTCGGCAGCGCGTGGGTTCTAACGGAATGCCTAAGCTGGTCTCCCCTGAGGGTTTTCCTAATTTCACTGTGCCAGGGAATGCTAGGGGTGATTGCAGGATATCCCAGTGACCGAGGCTGCCTCCCCAAGGTCAGGGAACGTATTTCCCGGACTTCCCCGAACAGGGAACACCTGTGAATGAAGAGAGTTGCGTGGAGTTGTCTCTCGAGCTCCCCCACGCACTGACAATGGTTCCGGAATCCTGAGCGTGGGGAGGTTCCACCAACGGTCGGCAGCGCGTGTGTTCCAACGGAATGCCTAAGCTCGTCTCCCCTGAGGTTTTTCCTAATCTCTCTGTGCCAGGGAATGGTTGGGGTGATTGCAGGATATCCCAGTGACCGAGGCTGCCTCCCAAAGCTCAGGAAAGCTATTTCTCGGACTTCCCCGAACAGGGAACTCCTGTGAATGAAGAGAGCTGCGTGGAGTTGTCTCTCGAGCTCCCCCACGCACTGACAATGGTTCCGGAATCCTGAGCGTGGGGAGGTTCCACCAACGGTCGGCAGCGCGTGGGTTCTAACGGAATGGCGAAGCTGGTCTCCCCTGAGGGTTTTCCTAATGTCTCTGTGCCAGGGAATGTTAGAGATGATTGCAGGATAACCCAGTGACCGAGGCTGCCTCCCCAAGGTCAGGGAAGTTATTTCCCGGACTTCCCCGAACAGGGAACACCTGTGAATGAAGAGAGCTGCGTGGAGTTGTCTCTCGAGATCCCCCACGCACTGACAATGGTTCCGGAATCCTGAGCGTTGGGAGGTTCGACCAACGGTCGGAGGCGCGTGGGTTCTAACGGAATGCCTAAGCTCGTCTCCCCTGATGGTTTTCCTAATGTCTCTGTGCCAGGGAATGGTAGGGGCGTTTGCAGGATATCCCAGTGACATACGCTGCCTCCCCAAGTTCAGGGAATTTATTTCCGGGACTTCCCCGAACAGGGAACTCCTGTGAATGAAGAGAGCTGCGTGGAGTTTTCTCTCAAGCTCCCCAACGCACTGACAATGGTTCCGGAATCCTGAGCGTGGGGAGGTTCCACCAACGGTCGGCAGCGCGTGGATTCTAACGGAATGCCTAAGCTCGTCTCCCCTGAGGGTTTTTCTAATATCTCTGTGCCAGGGAATGGTAGGGGGGTTTGCAGGATATCCCAGTGACATACGCTGCCTCCCCAAGGTCAGGGAAGTTATTTCCCGGACTTCCCCGAACAGGGAACTCCTGTGAATGAAGAGAGCTGCGTGGAGTTGTCTCTCGAGCTCCCCCACGCACTGACAATTGTTCCGGAATCCTGAGCGTGGGGAGGTCCACCAACGGTCGGCAGCGCGTGGTTTCTAACGGAATGCCTAAGCTCGTCTCCCCTGAGTTTTTTCCTAATGTCTCTGTGCCAGGGAATGGTAGGGGGGTTTGCAGGTTATCCCAGTGACATACGCTGCCTCCCCAAGGTCAGGGAAGTTATTTCCCGGACTTCCCCGAACAGGGAACTCCAGTGAATGAAGAGAGCTGCGTGGAGTTGTCTCTCGAGCTCCCCCACGCACTGACAATTGTTCCGGAATCCTGAGCGTGGGGAGGTCCACCGACGGTCGGCAGCGCGTGGTTTCTAACGGAATGCCTAAGCTCGCCTTCCCTGAGGGTTTTCCTAATGTCTCTGGGCCAGGGAATGCTAGGGTTGATTGCAGGATATCCCAGTGACCGAGGCTGAATCCCCAAGGTCAGGAAATGTATTTCCCGGACTTCCCCGAACACGGAACTCCTGTGAATGAAGAGAGCTGCGTGGAGTTGTCTCTCGAGCTCCCCCACGCACTGACAATGATTCCGGAATCCTGAGCGTGGGGAGGTTCCACCAACGGTCGGCAGCGCGTGGGTTCTAACGGAATGCCTAAGCTCGTCTCCCCTGAGGGTTTTCCTAATGTCTCTGTGCCAGGGAATGGTAGGGGGGTTTTCAGGATATCCCAGTGACATACGCCGCCTCCCCAAGGTCAGGGAAAGTTTTTCCCAGACATCCCCGAACAGGGAACTCCTGTGAATGAAGAGAGCTGCTTGGAGTTGTCTCTCGAGCTCCCCCACGCACTGACAATGGTTCCGGAATCCTGAGCGTGGGGAGGTTCCACCAACGGTCGGCAGCACGTGGGTTCTAACGGAATGCCTAAGCTCGTCTCTCCTGAGGGTTTTTCTAATGTGTCTGTGCCACGGAATGGTAGGGGGGTTTGCAGGATATCCCAGTAAAACACGCTGCCTCCCCAAGTTCAGGGAAGGTATTTCCCGGACTTCCCCGAACAGGGAACTTCTGTGAATGAAGAGAGCTGCGTGGAGTTGTCTCTCGAGCTCCCCCACGCACTGACAGTGGTTCCGGAATCCTGAGCGTGGGGAGGTTCCACCAACGGTCGGCAGCGCGTGGGTTCTAACGGAATGCCTAAGCTCGTCTCCCCTGAGGGTTTTCCTAATTTCTCTGTGCCAGGGAATGCTAGGGGTGATTGCATTATATTCCAGTGACCGAGGCTGAATCCCCAAGGTCAGGAAAGATATTTCCCGGACTTCCCCGAACAGGGAACTCCTGTGAATGAAGAGAGCGGCGTGGAGTTGTCTCTCGAGCTCCCTCACGCACTGACAATGGTTCCGGAATCCTGAGCGTGGGGAGGTTCCACCAACGGTCGGCAGCGCGTGGGTTCTAACGGAATGCCTAAGCTCGTCTCCCCTGAGGGTTTTCCTAATGTCTCTGTGCCAGGGAATGGTAGGGGGGTTTGCAGGATATCCCAGTGACATACGCTGCCTCCCCAAGGTCAGGGAAAGTTTTTCCCAGACATCCCCGAACAGGGAACTCCTGTGAATGAAGAGAGCTGCGTGGAGTTGTCTCTCGATCTCCCCCACGAACTGACAGTTGTTCCGGAATCCTGAGCGTGGGGAGGTTCCACCAACGGTCGGCAGCGCGTGGGTTCTAACGGAATGCCTAAGCTCGTCTCCCCTGAGGGTTTTCCCAATGTCTCTGTGACAGGGAATCGTAGGGGGGTTTGCAGGATATCCCAGTGACATACGCTGCCTCCCCAAGGTCAGGGAAGTTATTTCCCGGACTTCCCCGAACAGGGAACTCCTGTGAATGAAGAGAGCTGCGTGGAGTTGTCTCTCGAGCTCCCCCACGCACTGACAATTGTTCCGGAATGCTGAGCGTGGGGAGGTTCCACCAACGGTCGGCAGCGCGTGGGTTCTAACGGAATACCTAAGCTCGCCTCCCCTGAGGGTTTTCCTAATATCTCTGTGCCAGGGAATGGTAGGTGTGTTTGCAGGATATCCCAGTGACATACGCTGCCTCTCCAAGGTCAGGGAAGGTATTTCCCGGACTTCCCCGAACAGGGAACTCCTGTGAATGAAGAGAGCTGCGTGGAGTTGTCTCTCGAGCTCCCCCACGCACTGACAATTGATCCGGAATCCTGAGCGTGGGGAGGTTCCACCAACGGTCGGCAGCGCGTGGGTTCTAACGGAATGCCTAAGCTCGTCTCCCCTGAGTGTTTTCCTAATATGTCTGTGCCAGGGAATGCTAGGGGTGATTGCAAGATATCCCAGTGGCCGAGGCTGCCTCCCAAAGTTCAGGAAAGTTATTTCCCGGACTTCCCCGAACAGGGATCTCCTGTGAATGAAGAGAGCTGCCTGTAGTTGTCTCTCGAGCTCCCCCACGCACTGACAATGGTTCCGGAATCCTGAGAGTGGGGAGGTTCCACCAACGGTCGGCAGCGCGTGGGTTCTAACGGAATGCCTAAGCTCGTCTCCCCTGAGGGTTTTCCTAATGTCTCTGTGCCAGGGAATGCTAGGGGGGTTTTTAGGATATCCCAGTGTCATACGCTGCCTCCCCAATTCAGGGAAGGTATTTCCCAGACTTCCCCGAACAGGGAACTCCTGTGAATGAAGAGAGCTGCGTGGAGTTGTCTCTCGAGCTCCCCCACGCACTGACAATGGTTCCGGAATCCTGAGCGTGGGGAGGTTCCACCAACGGTCGGCAGTGCGTGGGTTCTAACGGAATGCCTAAGCTCGTCTCCCCTGAGGGTTTTCCTAATGTCTCTGAGCCAGGGAATGCTAGGTGTGATTGCAGGATATCCCAGTGCCCGAGACTGCCTCCCCAAGACCAGGGAAGTTATTTCCCGGACTTCCACTAACAGGGAACACCTGTGACTGAAGAGAGCTGCGTGGAGTTGACTCTCGAGCTCCCCCACGCACTGACAATGGTTCCGGAATCCTGAGCGTGGGGAGGTTCCACCAACGGTCGGCAGCGCGTGGGTTCTAACGGAATGCCTAAGCTCGTCTCCCCTGAGGGTTTTCCTAATGTGTCTGTGCCAGGGAATGTTAGGGGTGATTGCAGGATATCGCAGTGACCGAGGCTAACTCCCAAGGTCAGGAAAGGTATTTCTCGGACTTCCCCGAACAGGGAACTCCTGTGAATGAAGAGAGCTGCGTGGAGATGTCTCTCGAGTTCCCCAAAGCACTGACAATGTTTCCGGAATCCTGAGCGTGGGGAGGTTCCACCAACGGTCGGCAGCGCGTGGGTTCTAGCGGAATGCCTAAGCTCGTCTCCCCTGAGGCTTTTTCTAATGTTTCTGTGCCAGGGAATGCTAGGGGTAATTGCAGGATATCCCAGTGACCGAGGCTGCCTCCTCAAGGTCAGGGAAGTTATTTCTCGGACTTCCCCGAACAGGGAACACCTGTGACTGAAAAGAGCTGCGTGGAGTTGTTTCTGGAGCTCCCCCACACACTGACAATGGTTCCGGATTCCTAAGCGAGGGGAGGTTCCACCAACGGTCGGCAGCGCGTGGGTTCTAACGGAATGCCTAAGGTCGTCTCCCCTGAGGCTTTTCCTAATGTCTCTGTGCCAGGGAATGCTAGGGGGGTTTGCAGGATATCCCAGTGACAGAGGATGCCTCCACAAGTTCAGGGAAGGTATTTCTCCGACTTCCCCAAACAGGGAACACCTGTGACTGAAGAGACCTGCGTGGAATTGTCTCTCGAGCTCCCCCCGCCCTGACAATGGTTCCGGAATCCTGAGCGTGGGGAGGTTCCACCAACGGTCGGCAGCGCGTGGGTTTTAACGGAATGCCTAAGCTCGTCTCCCCTTAGGTTTTTCCTAATGTCTCTGTGCCAGGGAATGCAAGGGGTGATTGCAGGATATCCCAGTGCCCGAGGATGCATCCACAAGTCAGGGAAGTATTTCACGGACTTCCCAGAACAGGGAACTCCTGTGACTGAAGAGAGCTGCGTGGAGTTGTCTCTCGAGCTCCCTCACGCAGTGACAATGGTTCCGGAATCCTGAGCGTGGGGAGGTTCCACCAACGGTCGGCAGCGCGTGTGTTCTATCGGAATGCCTAAGCTCGTGTCCCATGAGGGTTTTCCTAATATCTCTGTGCCAGGGTATGCTAGGGGGGTTTGCAGGATATCCCAGTGACAGAGGCTGCCTCCCCAAGGTCAGGGAAGGTGTTTCTCGGACTTCCCCGAACAGGGAACTCCTGTGACTGAAGAGAGCTGCGTGGAGTTCTCTCTCGAGCTCCCCCACGCACTGACAATGGTTCCGGAATCCTGAGCATGGGGAGGTTCCACCAACGGTCGGCAGCGCGTGGGTTCAAACGGAATTCTTAAGCTCGTCTCCCCTGAGGTTTTTCCTAATGTCTCTGTGCCAGGGAATGCTAGGGTTGATTGCAAGATATCACAGTGACCGAGGCTGCCTCCCCAAGTTCAGGGAATGTTTTTCTCGGACTTCACCAAACAGGGAACACCTGTGACTCAAGAGAGCTGCGTGGAGTTGTCTCTCGAGCTCCCCCACGCACTGACATTGGTTCCGGAATCCTGAGCGTGGGGAGGTTCCACCAACGGTCGCCAGCGCGTGGGTTCTTACGGAATACCTAAGCTCGTCTCCCCTGAGGATTTTCCTAATGTCTCTGTGCCAGGGAATTGTAGGGGGGTTTGCAGGATATCCCAGTGACATACGCTGCATCCCCTAGTTCAGGGAAAGTATTTTCAGGACTTCCCCAAACAGGGAACACCTGTGACTGAAGAGAGCTACGTGGAGTTGTCTCTCGAGCTCCCCCACGAACTGACAATGGTTCCGGAATCCTGAGCGTGGGGAGGTTCCACCAACGGTCGGCAGCGCGTGGGTTCTAACGGAATGCCTAAGCTCGCCTCCCCTGAGGGTTTTCCTAATGTCTCTGTGCCAGGGAATGGTAGGGGGGTTTGCAGGATATCCCAGTTACATACGCTGCCTCCCCAAGGTCAGGGAAGGCATTTCCGGTACTTCCCCGAACAGGGAACTCCTGTGAATGAAGAGAGCTGCGTGGAGTTGTCTCTCGAGCTCCCCCACGCACTGACAATGGTTCCGGAATCCTGAGCGTGGGGAGGTTCCACCAACGGTCGGCAGTGCGTGGGTTCTAACGGAATGCCTAAGCTCGTCTCCCCTGAGGGTTTTCCTAATGTCTCTGAGCCAGGGAATGCTAGGTGTGATTGCAGGATATCCCAGTGCCCGAGACTGCCTCCCCAAGACCAGGGAAGTTATTTCCCGGACTTCCACTAACAGGGAACACCTGTGACTGAAGAGAGCTGCGTGGAGTTGACTCTCGAGCTCCCCCACGCACTGACAATGGTTCCGGAATCCTGAGCGTGGGGAGGTTCCACCAACGGTCGGCAGCGCGTGGGTTCTAACGGAATGCCTAAGCTCGTCTCCCCTGAGGGTTTTCCTAATGTGTCTGTGCCAGGGAATGTTAGGGGTGATTGCAGGATATCGCAGTGACCGAGGCTAACTCCCAAGGTCAGGAAAGGTATTTCTCGGACTTCCCCGAACAGGGAACTCCTGTGAATGAAGAGAGCTGCGTGGAGATGTCTCTCGAGTTCCCCAAAGCACTGACAATGTTTCCGGAATCCTGAGCGTGGGGAGGTTCCACCAACGGTCGGCAGCGCGTGGGTTCTAGCGGAATGCCTAAGCTCGTCTCCCCTGAGGCTTTTTCTAATGTTTCTGTGCCAGGGAATGCTAGGGGTAATTGCAGGATATCCCAGTGACCGAGGCTGCCTCCTCAAGGTCAGGGAAGTTATTTCTCGGACTTCCCCGAACAGGGAACACCTGTGACTGAAAAGAGCTGCGTGGAGTTGTTTCTGGAGCTCCCCCACACACTGACAATGGTTCCGGATTCCTAAGCGAGGGGAGGTTCCACCAACGGTCGGCAGCGCGTGGGTTCTAACGGAATGCCTAAGGTCGTCTCCCCTGAGGCTTTTCCTAATGTCTCTGTGCCAGGGAATGCTAGGGGGGTTTGCAGGATATCCCAGTGACAGAGGATGCCTCCACAAGTTCAGGGAAGGTATTTCTCCGACTTCCCCAAACAGGGAACACCTGTGACTGAAGAGACCTGCGTGGAATTGTCTCTCGAGCTCCCCCCGCCCTGACAATGGTTCCGGAATCCTGAGCGTGGGGAGGTTCCACCAACGGTCGGCAGCGCGTGGGTTTTAACGGAATGCCTAAGCTCGTCTCCCCTTAGGTTTTTCCTAATGTCTCTGTGCCAGGGAATGCAAGGGGTGATTGCAGGATATCCCAGTGCCCGAGGATGCATCCACAAGTCAGGGAAGTATTTCACGGACTTCCCAGAACAGGGAACTCCTGTGACTGAAGAGAGCTGCGTGGAGTTGTCTCTCGAGCTCCCTCACGCAGTGACAATGGTTCCGGAATCCTGAGCGTGGGGAGGTTCCACCAACGGTCGGCAGCGCGTGTGTTCTATCGGAATGCCTAAGCTCGTGTCCCATGAGGGTTTTCCTAATATCTCTGTGCCAGGGTATGCTAGGGGGGTTTGCAGGATATCCCAGTGACAGAGGCTGCCTCCCCAAGGTCAGGGAAGGTGTTTCTCGGACTTCCCCGAACAGGGAACTCCTGTGACTGAAGAGAGCTGCGTGGAGTTCTCTCTCGAGCTCCCCCACGCACTGACAATGGTTCCGGAATCCTGAGCATGGGGAGGTTCCACCAACGGTCGGCAGCGCGTGGGTTCAAACGGAATTCTTAAGCTCGTCTCCCCTGAGGTTTTTCCTAATGTCTCTGTGCCAGGGAATGCTAGGGTTGATTGCAAGATATCACAGTGACCGAGGCTGCCTCCCCAAGTTCAGGGAATGTTTTTCTCGGACTTCACCAAACAGGGAACACCTGTGACTCAAGAGAGCTGCGTGGAGTTGTCTCTCGAGCTCCCCCACGCACTGACATTGGTTCCGGAATCCTGAGCGTGGGGAGGTTCCACCAACGGTCGCCAGCGCGTGGGTTCTTACGGAATACCTAAGCTCGTCTCCCCTGAGGATTTTCCTAATGTCTCTGTGCCAGGGAATTGTAGGGGGGTTTGCAGGATATCCCAGTGACATACGCTGCATCCCCTAGTTCAGGGAAAGTATTTTCAGGACTTCCCCAAACAGGGAACACCTGTGACTGAAGAGAGCTACGTGGAGTTGTCTCTCGAGCTCCCCCACGAACTGACAATGGTTCCGGAATCCTGAGCGTGGGGAGGTTCCACCAACGGTCGGCAGCGCGTGGGTTCTAACGGAATGCCTAAGCTCGCCTCCCCTGAGGGTTTTCCTAATGTCTCTGTGCCAGGGAATGGTAGGGGGGTTTGCAGGATATCCCAGTTACATACGCTGCCTCCCCAAGGTCAGGGAAGGCATTTCCGGTACTTCCCCGAACAGGGAACTCCTGTGAATGAAGAGAGCTGCGTGGAGTTGTCTCTCGAGCTCCCCCACGCACTGACAATGTTTCCGGAATCCTGAGCGTGGGGAGGTTCCACCAACGGTCGGCAGCGCGTGGGTTCAAACGGAATGCCTAAGCTCGTCTCCCCTGAGGGTTTTCCGAATGTCTCTGTGCCAGGGAATGCTAGGGGTGATTGCAGGATATCCCAGTGACTGAGGCTGCCTCCCCAAGGTCAGGGAAGTTATTTCCCAGACTTCACCGAAAAGGGAACCCCTGTGAATGAAGAGAGCTGCGTGGAGTTGTCTCTCGAGCTCCCCCACGCACTGACAATGGTTCCGGAATCCTGAGCGTGGGGAGGTTCCACCAACGGTCGGCAGCGCGTGGGTTCTAACGGAATGCCTAAGATCGTCTCCCCTGAGGGTTTTCCTAATGTCTCTGTGCCAGGGAATGCTAGGGGTGATTGCAGGATATCCCAGTGACCGAGGCTGCCTCCCCAAGTTCAGGAAAGCTTTTTCTCTGACTTCCCCAAACAGGGAACTCCTGTGAATGAAGAGAGCTGCGTGGAGTTGTCTCACGAACTCCCCTACGCACTGACATTGGTTCCGGAATCTTGAGCGTGGGGAGGTTCCACCAACGGTCGGCAGCGCGTGGGTTCTAACGGAATGCCTAAGCTCGTCTACCCTGAGGGTTATCCTAATATCTCTGTGCCAGGGAATGGTAGGGGGGTTTGCAGGATAACCCAGTGACATACGCTGCCTCTCCAAGTTCACGGAAGGTATTTCCCAGACTTTCCCGAACAGGGAACTCCTGTGAATGAAGAGAGCTGCGTGGAGATGTCTCTCGAGGTCCCCAACGCACTGACAATGGTTCCGGAATCCTGAGCGTGGGGAGGTTCCACCAACTGTCGGCAGCGCGTGGGTTCTAACGGAATGCCTAAGCTCGTCTCCCCTGAGGGTTTTCCTAATGTCTCTGTGCCAGGGAATGCTTGGGGTGATTGCAGGATATCCCAGTGACCGAGGCTGCCTCCCCAAGGTCAGGGAATGTATATCCCAGACTTCCACGTACAGGGAACACCTGTGACTGAAGAGAGCTGCGTGGAGTTGTCTCTCGAGCTCCCCCACGCACTGACAATGTTTCCGGAATCCTGAGCATGGGGAGGTTCCACAAACTGTCGGCAGCGCGTGGGTTCTCACGGAATGCCTAAGCTCTTCTCCCCTGAGTGTTTTCCTAATGTCTCTTTGCCAGGGAATGGTAGGGGGGTTTGCAAGATATCCCAGTGACATACGCTGCCTCCCCAAGTTCAGGGAAGGTATTTCCCGGACTTCCCCGAACAGGGAACTCCTGTGAATGAAGAGAGCTGCGTGGAGTTTTCTCTCGAGCTCCCCCACGCACTGACAATGGTTCCGGAATCCTGAGCGTGGGGAGGTTCCACCAACGGTCGGCAGCGTGTGGGTTCTAACGGAATGCCTTAGCTCGTCTCCCCTGAGGGTTTTCCTAATATGTCTGTGCCAGGGAATGGTAGGGGTGATTGCAGGATATCCCAGTGACCGAGGCTACCTCCCCAAGGTCAGGAAAGGTATTTCTCGGACTTCCCCGAATAGGGAACTCCTGTGAATGAAGAGAGCTGCGTGGAGATGTCTCTCGAGCTCCCCCACGCACTGACAATGGTTCCGGAATCCTGAGCGAGGGGAGGTTCCACCAACGGTCGGCAGCGCGTGGGTTCTAACGGAATGCCTAAGCTCGTCTCCCCTGAGGGTTTTCCTAATGTCTCTTTGCCAGGGAATGGTAGGGGCGTTTGCAAGATATCCCAGTGACATACGCTGCCTCCCCAAGGTCAGGGAAGGTATTTCCCGGACTTCCCCGAACAGGGAACTCCTGTGAATGAAGAGAGCTGCGTGGAGTTTTCTCTCGAGCTCCCCCACGCACTGACAATGGTTCCGGAATCCTGAGCGTGGGGAGGTTCCACCAACGGTCGGCAGCGCGTGGGTTCTAACGGAATGTCTTAGCTCGTCTCCCCTGAGGGTTTTCCTAATATGTCTGTGCCAGGGAATGGTAGGGGTGATTGCAGGATATCCCAGTGACCGAGGCTACCTCCCCAAGGTCAGGAAAGGTATTTCTCGGACTTCCCCGAATAGGGAACTCCTGTGAATGAAGAGAGCTGCGTGGAGATGTCTCTCGAGCTCCCCCACGCACTGACAATGGTTCCGGAATCCTGAGCGAGGGGAGGTTCCACCAACGGTCGGCAGCGCGTGGGTTCTAACGGAATGCCTAAGCTCGTCTCCCCTGAGGGTTTTCCTAATGTCTCTGTGCCAGGGAATGGTAGGGGTGTTTGCAGGATATCCCAGTGACATACGCTGCCTCCCCAAGTTCAGGGAAGGTTTTTCCCGGACTTCCCTGAACAGGGAACACCTGTGACTGAAGAGAGCTGCGTGGAGTTGACTCTCGAGCTCCCCCACGCACTGACAATGGTTCCGGAATCCTGAGCGTGGGGAGGTTCCACCAACAGTCGGCAGCGCGTGGGTTCTAACGGAATGCCTAAGCTCGTCTCCCCTGAGGGTTTTCCTAATGTGTCTGTGCCAGGGAATGTTAGGGGTGATTGCAGGATATCGCAGTGACCGAGGCTAACTCCCAAGTTCAGGGAAGGTATTTCCGGTACTTCCCCGAACAGGGAACACCTGTGACTGAAGAGAGCTTCGTGGAGTTGTCTCTCGAGCTCCCCCACGCATTGACAATGGTTTCGGAATCCTGAGCGTGGGGAGGTTCCACCAACGGTCGGCAGCGCGTGGGTTCAAACGGAAGGCCTAGCTCGTCTCCCCTGAGGGTTTTCCTAATGTGTCTGTGCCAGGGAATGTTAGGGGGGTTTGCAGGATATCCCAGTGACATACGCTGCCTCCCCAAGTTCAGGGAAGGTATTTCCGGTACTTCCCCGAACAGGGAACACCTGTGACTGAAGAGAGCTTCGTGGAGTTGTCTCTCGAGCTCCCCCACGCATTGACAATGGTTTCGGAATCCTGAGCGTGGGGAGGTTCCACCAACGGTCGGCAACGCGTGGGTTCTTGCGGAATGCCTTAGCTCGTCTCCCCTGAGGGTTTTCCTAATGTCTCTGTGCCAGGGAATGCTAGGGGTGATTTTAGGATATCCCAGTGACCGAGGCTGCCTCCCCAAGTTCAGGGAAGATATATCCCAGACTTCCACGAAGAGGGAATACCTGTGACTGAAGAGAGCTGCGTGAAGTTGTCTCTCGGGCTCCCCCACGCACTGATAATGGTTCCGGAATCATGAGCGTTGGGAGGTTCCACCAACGATCGGCAGCGCGTGGGTTCTAACGGAATGCCTAAGCTCGCCTCCCCTGAGGGTTTTCCTAATGTCTCTGTGCCAGGAAATGCTAGGGGTAATTGCAGGATATCCCAGTGACCGAGGCTGCATCCCCAAGGTCAGGGAAGTTTTTTCCCGGACTTCCCCGAACAGGGAAAACCTGTGACTGAAGAGAGCTGCGTGGAGTTTTCTCTCGAGCTCCCCCACGCACTGACAATGGTTCCGGAATCCTGAGCGTGGGGAGGTTCCACCAACGGTCGGCAGCGCGTGGGTTCTAACGGAATGCATAAGCTCGTCTCCCCTGAGAGTTTTCCTAATGTGTCTGTGCCAGGGAATTGTAGGGGTGATTGCAGGATATCCCAGTGACCGAGGCTGCCTCCCCAAGCTCAGGAAAGGTATTTCTCGGACTTCCCCGAACAGGGAACCCCTGTGAATGAAGAGAGCTGCGTGGAGTTGTCTCTCGAGCTCCCCCACGCACTGACAATTGTTCCGGAATCCTGAGAGTGGGGAGGTTCCACCAACGGTCGGCAGCGCGTGGGTTCTCACGGAATGCCTAAGCTCGACTCCCCTGAGGGTTTTCCTAATGTCTCTGTGCCAGGGAATGGTAGGGGTGTTTGCAGGATATCCCAGTGACATACGCTGCCTCCCCAAGTTCTGGGAAGTTATTTCCCGGACTTCCCCGGACAGGGAACTCCTGTGAATGAAGAGAGCTGCGTGGAGTTTTCTCTCGAGCGCCCCCACACACTGACAATGGTTCCGGAATCCTGAGCGTGGGGAGGTTCCACCAACGGTCGGCAGCGCGTGGGTTCTAACGGAATGCCTAATCTCGTCTCCCCTGAGGTTTTTCCTAATATCTCTGCGCCAGGGAATGCTAGGGGTGATTGCAGGATATCCCAGTGACCGAGGCTGCCTCCCCAAGTTCAGGGAAGCTTTTTCCCGGACTTCCCCGAACAGGGAACTCCTGTGAATTAAGAGAGCTGCGTGGAGTTGTCTCTCGAGCTCCCCCACGCACTGACAATGGTTCCGGAATCCTGAGCGTGGGGAGGTTCCACCAACGGTAGTCAGCGCGTGGGTTCTAACGGAATGCCTAAGCTCGTCTCCCCTGAGGGTTTTCCTAATGTCTCTGTGCCAGGGAATTCTAGGGGTGATTGCAGGATATCCCAGTGAACGAGGCTGCCTCCCCAAGGTCAGGGAAGTTATTTCCCCGACTTCCCTGAACAGGGAACTCCTGTGAATGAAGAGAGCTGCGTGGAGTTGTCTCTCGAGCTCCCCAAGCACTGAAAATGGTTCCGGAATCCAGAGCGTGGGGAGGTTCCACCAACGGTCGTCAGCGCGTGGGTTCTAACGGAATGCCTAAACTCGTCTCCCCTGAGGGTTTTCCTAATGTCTCCGTTCCAGGGAATGTTAGGGGTGATTGCAGGATATCCCAGTGACCGAGGCTGCCTCCCCAAGTTCAGGAAAGTTATTTCTCGGACTTCATCGAACAGGGAACTCCTGTGAATGAAGAGAGCTGCGTGGAGTTGTCTCTCGAGCTCCCCCACGCACTGACAATGGTTCCGGAATCCTGAGCGTGGGGAGGTTCCACCAACGGTCGGCAGCGCGTGGGTTCTAACGGAATGCCTAAGCTCGTCTCCCCTGAGGGTTTTCCTAATGTCCCTGTGCCTGGGAATGACAGGGGGGTTTGCAGGATATCCCAGTGACATACGCTGCTTCCCCAAGGTCAGGGAAGTTATTTCCCGGACTTCCCCGAACAGGGAACTCCTGTGAATGAAGAGAGCTGCGTGGAGTTGTCTCTCGAGCTCCCCCACGCACTGACAATGGTTCCGGAATCCTGAGCGTGGGGAGGTTCCACAAACGGTCGGCAGCGGGTGGGTTCTAATGGAATGCCTAAGCTCGTCTCCCCTGAGTGTTTTCCTAATGTGTCTGTGCCAGGGAATGGTAGGGGGATTTGCAGGATATCCCAGTGACATACGCTGCCTCCCCAAGGTCAGGGAAGGTATTTCCGGGACTTCCCCGAACAGGGAACTCCTGTGAATGAAGAGAGCTGCGTGGAGTTGTCTCTCGAGCTCCCCCACGCACTGACAATGGTTCCGGAATCCTGAGCTTGGGGAGGTTCCACCAAAGGTCGGCAACGCGTGGGTTCTAACGGAATGCCTAAGCTCGTCTCCCCTGAAGGTTTTTCTAATATCTCTGTGCCAGGGAATGGTAGGGATGATGGCAGGATATCCCAGTGACCGAGGCTGCCTCCCCAAGTTCAGGAAAGGTATTTCTCGGACTTCCCCGATCAGGGAACTCCTGTGAATGAAGAGAGCTGCGTTGAGTTGACTCTCGAGCTCCCCCACGCACTGACAATGGTTCTGGAATCCTGAGCGTGGGGAGGTTCCACCAACGGTCGGCAGCGCGTGGGTTCTAATGGAATGCCTAAGCTCATCTCCCCTGAGTGTTTTCCTAATATCTCTGTGCCAGGGAATGGTAGGGGCGATTGCAGGATATCCCAGTGACTGAGGCTGCCTCCCCAAGGTCAGGGAATGTATTTCCCGGACTTCCCCGAACAGGGAACACCTGTGATTGAAGAGATCTACGTGGAGTTTTCTCTCGAACTCCCCCACGCACTGACAATGGTTCCGGAATCATGAGCGTGGGGAGGTTCCACCAAAGGTCGGCAGCGCGTGGGTTCTAACGGAATGATTAAGCATGTCCCCCTTAGGATTTTCCTAATGTCTCTGTGCCAGGGAATGCTAGGGGTGATTGCAGGATATCCCAGTGACCGAGGCTGCCTCCCCAAGTCAGGGAAGGTATATCCCAGACTTCCACGAACAGGGAACACCTGTGACTGAAGAGAGCTGCGTGGAGTTGTCTCTCGAGCTCCCCAACGCACTGACAATGGTTCCGGAATCCTGAGCGTGGGGAGGTTCCACCAATGGTCGCCAGCGCGTGGGTTCTAACGGAATGCCTAAGCTCGTCTCCCCTGAGGGTTTTCCTAATGTCTCTGTGCCAGGGAATTCTAGGGGTGATTGCAGGATATCCCAGTGACCGAGGCTGCCTCCCCAAGTTCAGGAAAGGTATTTCTCATACTTCCCCGAACAGGGAACTCCTGTGAATGAAGAGAGCTGCGTGGAGTTGTCTCTCGAGCTCCCCCACGCACTGACAATGGTTCCGGAATCCTGAGCGTGGGGAGGTTCCACCAAAGTCGGCAGCGCGTGGGTTCTAATGGAATGCCTAAGCTCGTCTCCCCTGAGGGTTTTCCTAATATCTCTGTGCCAGGGAATGGTAGGGGGGTTTGCAGGATATCCCAATGACATACGCTGCCTCCCCAAGATCAGGGTATGTATTTCCCGGACTTTCCCGAACAGGGAACCCCTGTGAATGAAGAGAGCTGCGTGGAGTTTTCTCTCGAGCTCCCCCATGCACTGACAATGATTCCGGGATCCTGAGCGTGGGGAGGTTCCACCAACGGTCGGCAGCGCGTGGGTTCTAACGGAATGCCTAAGCTCGTCTCCCCTGAGGGTTTTCCTAATGTCTCTGTGCCAGGGAATGCTAGGGGTGATTGCAGGATATCCCAGTGACCGAGGCTGCCTCCCCAAGGTCAGGGAATGTATATCCCAGACTTCCACGAACAAGGAACACCTGTGACTGAAGAGAGCTGCGTGGAGTTGTCTCTCGAGCTCCCCCACGCACTGACAATTGTTCCGGAATCCTGAGCGTGGGGAGGTTCCACCAACGGTCGGCAGAGCGTGGTTTCTAACGGAATGCCTAAGCTCGTCTCCCCTGAGGGTTTTCCTAATGTGTCTGTGCCAGGGAATGGTAGGGGGGTTTGCAGGATATCCCAGTGATATACGCTGCCTCCCCAAGGTCAAGGAAGTTATTTCAGGGACTTCCCCATACAGGGAAATCCTGTGAATGAAGAGAGCTTCGTGGAGTTGTCTCTCGATCTCCTCCACTCACTGACAATTGTTCCGGAATCCTGAGAGTGGGGAGGTTCCACCAACGATCGGCAGCGCGTGGGTTCTAACGGAATGCCTAAGCTCGTCTCCCCTGAGGGTTTTCCTAATGTCTCTGTGCCAGGGAATGCTAGGGGTGATTGCAGGATATCCCAGTGTCCGAGGCTGCCTCCCCAAGGTCAGGGAATTTATATCCCAGACTTCCACGAACAGGGAACACTTGTGACTGAAGAGAGCTGCGTGGAGTTGTCTCTCGAGCTCCCCCACGCACTGACAATGGTTCCGGAATCCTGAGCGTGGGGAGGTTTCACCAACGGTCGGCAACCCGTTGGTTCTAACGGAATGCATAAGCTCGTCTCCCCTGAGGGTTTTCCTAATTTCTCTGTGCCAGGGAATGGTAGGGGGGTTTTCAGGATATCCCAGTAACATACGCTGCCTCCCCAATTTCAGGGAAGGTATTTCCCGAACTTCCCAGAAGAGGGAAATCCTGTGAATGAATAGAGCTGCGTGGAGTTGTCTCTCGAGCTCCCCCACGCACTGACAATGGTTCCGGAATCCTGAGCGTGGGGATGTTCCACCAACGGTCGGCAGCGCGTGGGTTCTAACGGAATGCCTAAGCTCGTCTCCCCTGAGTGTTTTCCTAATGTCTCTCTGCCAGGGAATGGTAGGGGGGTTTGCAGGATATCCCAGTGACCGAGGCTGCCTCCCCAAGTTCAGGGAAGGTATTTCACGGACTTCCCCGAACAGGGAACACCTGTGACTGAAGAGAGCTGCGTGGAGTTGTCTCTCGAGCTCCCCCACGCACTGACAATGGTTCCGGAATCCTGAGCGTCGGGAGGTTCCACCAACGGTCGGCAGCGCGTGGGTTATAACGGAATGCCTAAGCTCGTCTCCACTGAGGGTTTTCCTAATGTCTCTGTGCCAGGGAATGGTAGGGGGGTTTGCAGGATATCCCAGTGACATACGCTGACTCACCAAGTTCAGGGAAGTTATTTCCCGGACTTCCCCGAACAGGGAACTCCTGTGAATGAAGAGAGCTGCGTGGAGTTGTCTCTCGAGCTCCCCCACGCACTGACAATCGTTCCGGAATCCTGAGTGTGGGGAAGTTCCACCAACAGTCGGCAGCGCGTCGGTTCTAACGGAATGCCTAAGCTCGCTTCCACTGAGTGTGTTCCTAATGTCTCTGTGCCAGGGAATGCTTGGGGTGATTGCAGGATATCCCAGTGACCGAGGCTGCCTCCCCAAGGTCAGGAAAGGTATTTCTCGGACTTCCCCGAACAGGGAACTCCTGTGAATGAAGAGAGCTGCGTGGATTTGTCTCTCGAGCTCCCCCACGCACTGACAATGGTTCCGGAATCCTGAGCGTGGGGAGGTTCCACCAACGGTCGGCAGCGCCTGGGTTCTAACGGAATGACTTAGTTCGTCTCCCCTGAGGGTTTTCCTAATGTCTCTGTGCCAGGGAATGGTAGGGGGGTTTGCAGGATATCCCAGAGACATACGCTGCCTCCCCAAGTTCAGGGAAGGTAATTCCCGGACTTCCCCGAACAGGGAACTCCTGTGAATGAAGAGAGCTGCGTGAAGTTTTCTCTCGAAGTCCCCAACGCACTGACAATGGTTCCGGAATCCTGAGCGTGGGGAGGTTCCTCCAACGGTCGGCAGCGAGTGGGTTCTTACGGAATGCCTTATCTCGTCTCACCTGAGGTTTTTCCTAATGTCTCTGTGCCAGGGAATGCTAGGGGTGATTGCAGGATATCCCAGTGACCGAGGCTGCCTCCCCAAGTTCAGGGAAGGTATTTCCCTGACTTCCCAGAACAGGGAACTCCTGTGACTGAAGAGAGCTGCGTGGAGTTGTCTCTCGAGATCCCCCACCCACTGACAATTTTTCCGGAATCCTGAGCGTGGGGAGGTTCCACCAACGGTCGGCAGCGCTTGGTTTCTAACGGAATGCCTAAGCTCGTCTCCCCTGAGGATTTTCCTAATGTCTCTGTGCCAGGGAATGCTAGGGTTGATTGCAGGATATCCCAGAGACCGAGGCTGCCTCCCCAAGGTCAGGAAAGTTATTTCTTGGACTTCCCCGAACAGTGAACTCCTGTGAATGAAGAGAGCTGCGTGGAGTTGTCTCTCGAGCTCCCCCATGCACTGAAAATTTTTCCGGAATCCTGAGCGTGGGGAGGTTCCACCAACGGTCGGCAGCGCGTGGGTTCTAACGGAATGCCTAAGCTCGTCTCCCCTGAGGGTTTTCCAAATGTGTCTGGGCCAAGGAATGGTAGGGGGGTTTGCAGGATATCCCAGTGACATACGCTGCCTCCCCAAGTCAGGGAAGGTATTTCCCGGACTTCCCCGAACAGGGAAATCCTGTGAATGAAGAGAGCTGCGTGGAGATTTCTCTCTAGCTCCCCCACGCACTGACAATGTTTCCGGAATCCTGAGCGTGGGGAGGTTCCACCAACGGTCGGCAGCGCGTGGGTTCTAACGGAATGCCTAAGCTCGTCTCCCCTGAGGGTTTTCCTAATGTCTCTGTGCCAGGGTATGGTAGGGGGGTTGCAAGATATCCCAGTGATATACGCTGCCTCCCCAATTTCAGGGAAGGTATTTCCCGGACTTCCCCGAACAGGGAACTCCTGTGAATGAAGAGAGTTGCGTGGAGTTGTCTCCCGAGATTCCCCACCCACTGACAATGGTTTCGGAATCCTGAGCGTGGGGAGTTTCCACCAACGGTCGGCAGCGCGTGGGTTCTAACGGAATGCCTAAGCTCATCTCCCCTGAGTTTTTTCTTAATGTCTCTGTGCCAGGGAATGCTAGGGGTGATTGCAGGATATCCCAGTGACCGAGGCTGCCTCCCCAAGGTCAGGAAAGATATTTCTCGGACTTCCCCGAACAGGGAACTCCTGTGAATGAAGAGAGCTGCGTGGAGTTGTCTCTCGAGCTCCCCCACGCACTGACAATGATTCCGGAATCCTGAGCGTCGGGAGGTTCCACCAACGGTCGGCAGCGCGTGGGTTATAACGGAATGCCTAAGCTCGTCTCCACTGACGGTTTTCCTAATGTCTCTGTGCCAGGGAATGGTAGGGGGGTTTGCAGGATATCCCAGTGACATACGCTGACTCACCAAGTTCAGGGAAGTTATTTCCCGGACTTCCCCGAACAGGGAACTCCTGTGAATGAAGAGAGCTGCGTGGAGTTGTCTCTCGAGCTCCCCCACGCACTGACAATCGTTCCGGAATCCTGAGCGTGGGGAAGTTCCACCAACAGTCGGCAGCGCGTGGGTTCTAACGGAATGCCTAAGCTCGCTTCCACTGAGTGTGTTCCTAATGTCTCTGTGCCAGGGAATGCTAGGGGTGATTGCAGGATATCCCAGTGACCGAGGCTGCCTCCCCAAGTTCAGGAAAGGTATTTCTCGGACTTCCCCGAACAGGGAACTCCTGTGAATGAAGAGAGCTGCGTGGAGTTGTCTCTCGAGCTCCCCCACGCACTGACAATGGTTCCGGAATCCTGAGCGTGGGGAGGTTCCACCAACGGTCGGCAGCGCCTGGGTTCTAACGGAATGCCTTAGTTCGTCTCCCCTGAGGGTTTTCCTAATGTCTCTGTGCCAGGGAATGGTAGGGGGGTTTGCAGGATATCCCAGAGACATACGCTGCCTCCCCAAGTTCAGGGAAGGTAATTCCCGGACTTCCCCGAACAGGGAACTCCTGTGAATGAAGAGAGCTGCGTGGAGTTTTCTCTCGAAGTCCCCCACGCACTGACAATGGTTCCGGAATCCTGAGCGTGGGGAGGTTCCACCAACGGTCGGCAGCGCGTGGGTTCTTACGGAATGCCTTATCTCGTCTCACCTGAGGTTTTTCCTAATGTCTCTGTGCCAGGGAATGCTAGGGGTGATTGCAGGATATCCCAGTGACCGAGGCTGCCTCCCCAAGGTCAGGAAAGTTATTTCTTGGACTTCCCCGAACAGTGAACTCCTGTGAATGAAGAGAGCTGCGTGGGGTTGTCTCTCGAGCTCCCCCATGCACTGAAAATTTTTCCGGAATCCTGAGCGTGGGGAGGTTCCACCAACGGTCGGCAGCGCGTGGGTTCTAACGGAATGCCTAAGCTCGTCTCCCCTGAGGGTTTTCCAAATGTGTCTGTGCCAGGGAATGGTAGGGGTGTTTGCAGGATATCCCAGTGACATACGCTGCCTCCCCAAGTCAGGGAAGGTATTTCCCGGACTTCCCCGAACAGGGAACTCCTGTGAATGAAGAGAGCTGCGTGGAGATTTCTGTCTAGCTCCCCCACGCACTGACAATGTTTCCGGAATCTTGAGCGTGGGGAGGTTCCACCAACGGTCGGCAGCGCGTGGGTTCTAATGGAATGCCTAAGCTCGTCTCCCCTGAGGGTTTTCCTAATGTCTCTGTGCCAGGGTATGGTAGGGGGGTTGCAAGATATCCCAGTGATATACGCTGCCTCCCCAAGTTCAGGGAAGGTATTTCCCGGACTTCCCCGTACAGGGAACTCATGTGAATGAAGAGAGTTGCGTGGAGTTGTCTCCCGAGATTCCCCACCCACTGACAATGGTTTCGGAATCCTGAGCGTGGGGAGTTTCCACCAACGGTCGGCAGCGCGTGGGTTCTAACGGAATGCCTAAGCTCATCTCCCCTGAGTTTTTTCTTAATGTCTCTGTGCCAGGGAATGCTAGTGGTGATTGCAGGATATCCCAGTGACCGAGGCTGCCTCCCCAAGGTCAGGAAAGATATTTCTCGGACTTCCCCGAACAGGGAACTCCTGTGAATGAAGAGAGCTGCGTGGAGTTGTCTCTCGAGCTCCCCCACGCACTGACAATTGTTCCGGAATCCTGAGCGTCGGGAGGTTCCACCAACGGTCGGCAGCGCGTGGGTTATAACGGAATGCCTAAGCTCGTCTCCACTGAGGGTTTTCCTAATGTCTCTGTGCCAGGGAATGGTAGGGGGGTTTGCAGGATATCCCAGTGACATACGCTGACTCACCAAGTTCAGGGAAGTTATTTCCCGGACTTCCCCGAACAGGGAACTCCTGTGAATGAAGAGAGCTGCGTGGAGTTGTCTCTCGAGCTCCCCCACGCACTGACAATCGTTCCGGAATCCTGAGCGTGGGGAAGTTCCACCAACAGTCGGCAGCGCGTGGGTTCTAACGGAATGCCTAAGCTCGCTTCCACTGAGTGTGTTCCTAATGTCTCTGTGCCAGGGAATGGTAGGGGTGATTGCAGGATATCCCAGTGACCGAGGCTGCCTCCCCAAGGTCAGGAAAGGTATTTCTCGGACTTCCCCGAACAGGGAACTCCTGTGAATGAAGAGAGCTGCGTGGAGTTGTCTCTCGAGCTCCCCCACGCACTGACAATGGTTCCGGAATCCTGAGCGTGGGGAGGTTCCACCAACGGTCGGCAGCGCCTGGGTTCTAACGGAATGCCTTAGTTCGTCTCCCCTGAGGGTTTTCCTAATGTCTCTGTGCCAGGGAATGGTAGGGGGGTTTGCAGGATATCCCAGTGACATACGCTGCCTCCCCAAGTTCAGGGAAGGTAATTCCCGGACTTCCCCGAACAGGGAACTCCTGTGAATGAAGAGAGCTGCGTGGAGTTTTCTCTCGAAGTCCCCCACGCACTGACAATGGTTCCGAAATCCTGAGCGTGGGGAGGTTCCACCAAAGGTCGGCAGCGCGTGGGTTCTTACGGAATGCCTTATCTCGTCTCCCCTGAGGTTTTTCCTAATGTCTCTGTGCCAGGGAATGCTAGGGGTGATTGCAGGATATGCCAGTGACCGAGGCTGCCTCCCCAAGTTCAGGGAAGGTATTTCCCAGACTTCCCCGAACAGGGAACTCCTGTGACTGAAGAGAGCTGCGTGGAGTTGTCTCTCGAGATCCCCCACCCACTGACAATGGTTCCGGAATCCTGAGCGTGGGAAGGTTCCACCAACGGTCGGCAGCGCGTGGGTTCTAACGGAATGCCTAAGCTCGTCTCCCCTGAGGGTTTTCCTAATGTCTCTGTGCCAGGGAATGGTAGGGGAGTTTGCAGGATATCCCAGTGACTTACGCAGCCTACCCAAGGTCAGGGAATGTATTTCCCGGACTTCCCCGAACAGGGAACTCCTGTGAATGAAGAGAGCTGCGTGGAGTTGTCTCTCGAGCTCGCCCACGCACTGACAATGGTTTCGGAATCCTGAGCGTCGGGAGGTTCCACCAACGGTCGGCAGCGCGTGGGTTATAACGGAATGCCTAAGCTCGTCTCCACTGAGGGTTTTCCTAATATCTCTGTGCCAGGGAATGGTAGGGGGGTTTGCAGGATATCCCAGTGACATACGCTGCCTCCCCAAGGTCAGGGAAGGTATTTCCCGGACTTCCCCGAACAGGGAACTCCTGTGAATGAAGAGAGCTGCGTGGAGTTGTCTCTCGAGCTCCCCCACTCACTGACAATGGTTCCGGAATCCTGAGCGTGGGGAGGTTCCACCAACGGTCGGCAGCGCGTGGGTTCTATTGGAATGCCTAAGCTCGTCTCCCCTGAGGTTTTTCCTAATGTCTCTGTGCCAGGGAATGCTAGGGGTGATTGCAGGATATCCCAGAGTCCGAGGCTGCCTCCCCAAGGTCAGGGAAGGTATTTCCCGGATTTCCCCGAACAGGGAACACCTGTGACTGAAGAGAGCTTCGTGGAGTTGTCTCTCGAGCTCCCCCACGCACTGAAAATGGTTCCGGAATCCTGAGCGTGGGGAGGTTCCAACAACGGTCGGCAACGCGTGGGTTCTACCGAAATGCCTAAGCTCGTTTCCCCTGAGGGTTTTCCTAATGTGTCTGTGCCAGGGAATGCTAGGGGGGTTTGCAGGATATCCCACGGACATAAGCTGCCTCCCCAAGGTCAGGGAAGGTTTTTCCCGGACTTCCCCGAACAGGGAACTCCTGTGAATGAAGAGAGCTGCGTGGAGTTGTCTCTCGGGTTCCCCCACGCACTGACAATTGTTCCGGAATCCTGAGCGTGGGGAGGTTCCAACAACGGTCGGCAGCGCGTGGGTTCTAACGGAATGTCTAAGCTCGTCTCCCCTGAGGGTTTTCCTAATGTCTCTGTGCCAGGGAATGGTAGGTGGGTTTGCAGGATATCCCAGTGACATACGCTGCCTCCACAATTTCAGGGAAGTTATATCCCGGACTTCCCCGAACAGGGAACTCCTGTGAATGAAGAGAGCTGCGTGGAGTTGTCTCTCGAGCTCCCCCACGCACTGACAATGGTTCCGGAATCCTGAGCGTGGGGAGGTTCCACCAACGGTCGGCAGCGCGTGGGTTCTAACGGAATGTCTAAGCTCGTCTCCCCTGAGGGTTTTCCTAATGTCTCTGTGCCAGTGAATGGTAGGTGGGTTTGCAGGATATCCCAGTGACATACGCTGCCTCCCCAAGGTCAGGGAAGGTATTTCCCGGACTTCCCCGAACAATGAACTCCTGTGACTGAAGAGAGCTCCGTGGAGTTGTCTCTAGAGCTCCCCCACGCACTGACAATGGTTCCGGAATCCTGAGCGTGGGGAGGTTCCGCCAACGGTCGGCAGCACTTGGGTTCTAACTGAATGCCTAAACTCGTCTCCCCTGTGGGTTTTCCTAATGTCTCTGTGCCAGGGAATGCTAGGTGTGATTGCAGGGTATCCCAGTGACCGAGGCTGCCTCCCCAAGGTCAGGGAAGGTAATTCCCGGACTTCCCCGAACAGGGAACACCTGTGACTGAAGAGAGCTGCGTGGAGTTTTCTCTCGAGCTCCCCCACGCACTGACAATGGTTCCGGAATCCTGAGCGTGGGGAGGTTCCACCAACGGTCAGCAGCGCGTGGGTTCTAACGGAATGCCTAAGCTCGTCTCCCCTGAGGGTTCTCCTAATGTGTCTATGCCAGGGAATTTTAGGGGGGTTTGCAGGATATCCCAGTGACATACGCTGCCTCCCCAAGGTCAGGGAAGGTATTTCCCAGACTTCACCGAACAGGGAACTCCTGTGAATGAAGAGAGCTGCGTGGAGTTGTCTCTCGAGCTCCCCCACGCACTGACAATGGTTCCGGAATCCTGAGCGTGGGGAGGTACCACCAACGGTCGGCAGCGCGTGGGTTCTAACGGAATGCCTAAGCTCGTCTCCCCTGAGGGATTTCCTAATGTCTCTGTGCCAGGGAATGGTAGGGGGGTTTGCAGGTTATCCCAGTGACATACGCTGCCTCCCCAAGGTCAGGGAAGGTATTTCCCGGACTTCACCGATCAGTGAACTCCTGTGAATGAAGAGAGCTGCGTGGAGTTGTCTCTCGAGCTCCCCCACGCACTGACAATGGTTCCGGAATCCTGAGCGTGGGGAGGTTCCACCAACGGTCGGCAGCGCGTGGGTTCTAACGGAATGCCTAAGCTCGTCTCCCCTGTGGGTTTTCCTAATATCTCTGTGCCAGGGAATGGTTGGGGTGTTTGTAGGATATCCCAGTGACATACGCTGCCTCCCCAAGATAAGGGAAGGTATTTCCCGGACTTCCCCGAAGAGGGAACTCCTGTGAATGAAGAGAGCTGCGTGGAGTTGTCTCTCGAGCTCCCCCACGCACTGACAATGGTTCCGGAATCCTGAGCGTGGGGAGTTTCCACCAACGGTCGGCAGCGCGTGGGTTCTAACGGAATGCCTAAGCTCGTCTCCCCTGAGGGTTTTCCTAATGTCTCTGTGCCAGGGAAATCTAGGGGCGATTGCAGGATATCCCAGTGACCGAGGCTGCCTCCCCAATGTCAGGAAAGGTATTTCTCGGACTTCCCCGAACAGGGAACTCCTGTGAATGAAGAGAGCTGCGTGGAGTTGTCTCTCGAGCTCCCCCACGCACTGACAATTGTTCCGGAATCGTGAGTGTGGGGAGGTTCCACCAACGGTCGGCAGCGCGTGGGTTCTAACGGAATGTCTAAACTCGTATACCCTGAGGGTTTTCCTAATTTCTCTGTGACAGTGAATGGTAGGTGGGTTTACAGGATATCCCAATGACATACGTTGCCTCCCCAAGTTCAGGGAAGGTATTTCCCGGACTTCCCCGAACAGGGAACTCCTGTGAATGAAGAGAGCTGCGTGGAGTTGTCTCTCGAGCTCCCCCACGCACTGACAATGGTTCCGGAATCCTGAGCGTTGGGAGGTTCCACCAACGGTCGGCAGCGCGTGGGTTCTAACGGAATGCCTAAGCTCGTGTCCCCTGTGGGTTTTCCTAATGTCTCTGTGCCAGGGAATGGTAGGGGGGTTTGCGGGATATCCCAGTGACATACGCTGCCTCCCCAAGGTCAGGGAAGGTATTTCCCGGACTTCCCCGAACAGGGAACTCCTGTGAATGAAGAGAGCTGAGTGGAGTTGTCTCTCGAGCTCCCCCACGCACTGACAATGGTTCCGGAATCCTGAGCGTGGGGAGGTTCCACCAACGGTCGGCAGCACGTGGGTTCTAACGGAATGCCTAAGCTCGTCTCCCCTGAAAGTTTTCCTAATGTCTCTGTGCCAGGGAATGCTAGGGGTGATTGCAGGATATCCCAGTGACCGAGGCTGCCTCCCCAAGGTCAAGAAAGATTTTTCCCGGACTTCCCCGAACAGGGAACTCCTGTGACTGAAGAGAGCTGCGTGGAGTTGTCTCTCGAGCTCCCCCACGCACTGACCATGGTTCCGGAATCCTGAGCGTGGGGAGGTTTCACCAACGGTCGGCAGCGCTTGGGTTCTAACGGAATGCCTAAGCTCGTCTCCCCTGAAGGTTTTCCTAATGTCTCTGTGCCAGGGAATGCTAGGAGTGATTGCAGAATATTCCAGTGACCGAGGCTGCCTCCCCAAAGTCAGGAAAGGTATTTCCCGGACTTCCCCGAACAGGGAACTCCTGTGAATGAAGAGAGTTGCGTGGAGTTGTCTCCCGAGATTCCCCACCCACTGACAATGGTTTCGGAATCCTGAGCGTGGGGAGTTTCCACCAACGGTCGGCAGCGCGTGGGTTCTAACGGAATGCCTAAGCTCATCTCCCCTGAGTTTTTTCTTAATGTCTCTGTGCCAGGGAATGCTAGTGGTGATTGCAGGATATCCCAGTGACCGAGGCTGCCTCCCCAAGGTCAGGAAAGATATTTCTCGGACTTCCCCGAACAGGGAACTCCTGTGAATGAAGAGAGCTGCGTGGAGTTGTCTCTCGAGCTCCCCCACGCACTGACAATTGTTCCGGAATCCTGAGCGTCGGGAGGTTCCACCAACGGTCGGCAGCGCGTGGGTTATAACGGAATGCCTAAGCTCGTCTCCACTGAGGGTTTTCCTAATGTCTCTGTGCCAGGGAATGGTAGGGGGGTTTGCAGGATATCCCAGTGACATACGCTGACTCACCAAGTTCAGGGAAGTTATTTCCCGGACTTCCCCGAACAGGGAACTCCTGTGAATGAAGAGAGCTGCGTGGAGTTGTCTCTCGAGCTCCCCCACGCACTGACAATCGTTCCGGAATCCTGAGCGTGGGGAAGTTCCACCAACAGTCGGCAGCGCGTGGGTTCTAACGGAATGCCTAAGCTCGCTTCCACTGAGTGTGTTCCTAATGTCTCTGTGCCAGGGAATGGTAGGGGTGATTGCAGGATATCCCAGTGACCGAGGCTGCCTCCCCAAGGTCAGGAAAGGTATTTCTCGGACTTCCCCGAACAGGGAACTCCTGTGAATGAAGAGAGCTGCGTGGAGTTGTCTCTCGAGCTCCCCCACGCACTGACAATGGTTCCGGAATCCTGAGCGTGGGGAGGTTCCACCAACGGTCGGCAGCGCCTGGGTTCTAACGGAATGCCTTAGTTCGTCTCCCCTGAGGGTTTTCCTAATGTCTCTGTGCCAGGGAATGGTAGGGGGGTTTGCAGGATATCCCAGTGACATACGCTGCCTCCCCAAGTTCAGGGAAGGTAATTCCCGGACTTCCCCGAACAGGGAACTCCTGTGAATGAAGAGAGCTGCGTGGAGTTTTCTCTCGAAGTCCCCCACGCACTGACAATGGTTCCGAAATCCTGAGCGTGGGGAGGTTCCACCAAAGGTCGGCAGCGCGTGGGTTCTTACGGAATGCCTTATCTCGTCTCCCCTGAGGTTTTTCCTAATGTCTCTGTGCCAGGGAATGCTAGGGGTGATTGCAGGATATGCCAGTGACCGAGGCTGCCTCCCCAAGTTCAGGGAAGGTATTTCCCAGACTTCCCCGAACAGGGAACTCCTGTGACTGAAGAGAGCTGCGTGGAGTTGTCTCTCGAGATCCCCCACCCACTGACAATGGTTCCGGAATCCTGAGCGTGGGAAGGTTCCACCAACGGTCGGCAGCGCGTGGGTTCTAACGGAATGCCTAAGCTCGTCTCCCCTGAGGGTTTTCCTAATGTCTCTGTGCCAGGGAATGGTAGGGGAGTTTGCAGGATATCCCAGTGACTTAC
Organism: Vicugna pacos; assembly: GCF_048564905.1. Taxonomy (NCBI): domain Eukaryota; kingdom Metazoa; phylum Chordata; class Mammalia; order Artiodactyla; family Camelidae; genus Vicugna; species Vicugna pacos. Next base: position 1,700,794 of record NC_133021.1, read on the forward strand.
GCAGCCTACCCAAGGTCAGGGAATGTATTTCCCGGACTTCCCCGAACAGGGAACTCCTGTGAATGAAGAGAGCTGCGTGGAGTTGTCTCTCGAGCTCGCCCACGCACTGACAATGGTTTCGGAATCCTGAGCGTCGGGAGGTTCCACCAACGGTCGGCAGCGCGTGGGTTATAACGGAATGCCTAAGCTCGTCTCCACTGAGGGTTTTCCTAATATCTCTGTGCCAGGGAATGGTAGGGGGGTTTGCAGGATATCCCAGTGACATACGCTGCCTCCCCAAGGTCAGGGAAGGTATTTCCCGGACTTCCCCGAACAGGGAACTCCTGTGAATGAAGAGAGCTGCGTGGAGTTGTCTCTCGAGCTCCCCCACTCACTGACAATGGTTCCGGAATCCTGAGCGTGGGGAGGTTCCACCAACGGTCGGCAGCGCGTGGGTTCTATTGGAATGCCTAAGCTCGTCTCCCCTGAGGTTTTTCCTAATGTCTCTGTGCCAGGGAATGCTAGGGGTGATTGCAGGATATCCCAGAGTCCGAGGCTGCCTCCCCAAGGTCAGGGAAGGTATTTCCCGGATTTCCCCGAACAGGGAACACCTGTGACTGAAGAGAGCTTCGTGGAGTTGTCTCTCGAGCTCCCCCACGCACTGAAAATGGTTCCGGAATCCTGAGCGTGGGGAGGTTCCAACAACGGTCGGCAACGCGTGGGTTCTACCGAAATGCCTAAGCTCGTTTCCCCTGAGGGTTTTCCTAATGTGTCTGTGCCAGGGAATGCTAGGGGGGTTTGCAGGATATCCCAGGGACATAAGCTGCCTCCCCAAGGTCAGGGAAGGTTTTTCCCGGACTTCCCCGAACAGGGAACTCCTGTGAATGAAGAGAGCTGCGTGGAGTTGTCTCTCGGGTTCCCCCACGCACTGACAATTGTTCCGGAATCCTGAGCGTGGGGAGGTTCCAACAACGGTCGGCAGCGCGTGGGTTCTAACGGAATGTCTAAGCTCGTCTCCCCTGAGGGTTTTCCTAATGTCTCTGTGCCAGGGAATGGTAGGTGGGTTTGCAGGATATCCCAGTGACATACGCTGCCTCCACAATTTCAGGGAAGTTATATCCCGGACTTCCCCGAACAGGGAACTCCTGTGAATGAAGAGAGCTGCGTGGAGTTGTCTCTCGAGCTCCCCCACGCACTGACAATGGTTCCGGAATCCTGAGCGTGGGGAGGTTCCACCAACGGTCGGCAGCGCGTGGGTTCTAACGGAATGTCTAAGCTCGTCTCCCCTGAGGGTTTTCCTAATGTCTCTGTGCCAGTGAATGGTAGGTGGGTTTGCAGGATATCCCAGTGACATACGCTGCCTCCCCAAGGTCAGGGAAGGTATTTCCCGGACTTCCCCGAACAATGAACTCCTGTGACTGAAGAGAGCTCCGTGGAGTTGTCTCTAGAGCTCCCCCACGCACTGACAATGGTTCCGGAATCCTGAGCGTGGGGAGGTTCCGCCAACGGTCGGCAGCACTTGGGTTCTAACGGAATGCCTAAGCTCGTCTCCCCTGAGGGTTTTTCTAATGTCTCTGAGCCAGGGAATGCTAGGCGTGATTGCAGGATATCCCAGTGACCGAGGCTCCCTCCCCAAGGTCAGGGAAGTTATATCCCATACTTCCCCGAACAGGGAACTCCTGTGAATGAAGAGAGCTGCGTGGAGTTGTCTCTCGAGCTCCCCCACGCACTGACAATTTTTCCGGAATCCTGAGCGTGGGGAGGTTCCACCAACGGTCGGCAGCGCGTGGGTTCAAACGGAATGCCTAAGCTCGTCTCCACTGAGGGTTTTCCTAATGTGTCTGTGCCTGGGAATGGTAGGGGGGTTTGCAGGATATCCCAGTGACATACGCTGCCTCCCCAAGGTCAGGGAAGGAATTTCCCGGACTTCCCCGAACAGGGAATTCCTGTGAATGAAGAGAGCTGCGTGGAGTTGTCTCTCGAGCTCCCCCACGCACTGACAATGGTTCCAGAATCCTGAGCGTGGGGAGGTTCCACCAACGGTCGGCAGCGCGTGGGTTCTAACGGAATTCCTAAGCTCGTCTCCCCTGAGTGTTTTCCTAAAATCTCTGTGCCAGGGAATGCTAGGGGGGTTTGCAGGATATCCCAGTGACATATGCTGCCTCCACAAGTTCAGGGAAGGTTTTTCCCGGACTTCCCCGAACAGGGAACTCCTGTGAATGAAGGGAGCTGCGTGGAGTTGTCTCTCGAGCTTCCCCATGCACTGACAATTTTTCCGAAATCCTGAGCTTGGGGAGGTTCCACCAACGGTCGGCAGCGCGTGCGTTCTAACGGAATGCCTTAGCTCGTTTCCCCTGAGGGTTTTCCTAATGTCTCTGTGCCAGGTAATGCTAGGGGTGATTGCAGGATATCCCAGTGACCGAGGCTGCCTCCCCAAGGTCAGGAAAGGTATTTCTCGGACTTCCCCGAACAGGGAACTCCTGTGAATGAAGAGAGCTGCGTGGAGTTGTCTCTCGAGCTCTCCCACGCACTGACAATGGTTCCGGAATCCTGAGCTTGGGGAGGATCCACCAACGGTCGGCAGCGCTTGGGTTCAAACTGAATGCCTAAACTCGTCTCCCCTGTGGGTTTTCCTAATGTCTCTGTGCCAGGGAATGCTAGGTGTGATTGCAGGGTATCCCAGTGACCGAGGCTGCCTCCCCAAGGTCAGGGAAGGTAATTCCCGGACTTCCCCGAACAGGGAACACCTGTGACTGAAGAGAGCTGCGTGGAGTTTTCTCTCGAGCTCCCCCACGCACTGACAATGGTTCCGGAATCCTGAGCGTGGGGAGGTTCCACCAACGGTCAGCAGCGCGTGGGTTCTAACGGAATGCCTAAGCTCGTCTCCCCTGAGGGTTCTCCTAATGTGTCTATGCCAGGGAATTTTAGGGGGGTTTGCAGGATATCCCAGTGACATACGCTGCCTCCCCAAGGTCAGGGAAGGTATTTCCCAGACTTCACCGAACAGGGAACTCCTGTGAATGAAGAGAGCTGCGTGGAGTTGTCTCTCGAGCTCCCCCACGCACTGACAATGGTTCCGGAATCCTGAGCGTGGGGAGGTACCACCAACGGTCGGCAGCGCGTGGGTTCTAACGGAATGCCTAAGCTCGTCTCCCCTGAGGGATTTCCTAATGTCTCTGTGCCAGGGAATGGTAGGGGGGTTTGCAGGTTATCCCAGTGACATACGCTGCCTCCCCAAGGTCAGGGAAGGTATTTCCCGGACTTCACCGATCAGTGAACTCCTGTGAATGAAGAGAGCTGCGTGGAGTTGTCTCTCGAGCTCCCCCACGCACTGACAATGGTTCCGGAATCCTGAGCGTGGGGAGGTTCCACCAACGGTCGGCAGCGCGTGGGTTCTAACGGAATGCCTAAGCTCGTCTCCCCTGTGGGTTTTCCTAATATCTCTGTGCCAGGGAATGGTTGGGGTGTTTGTAGGATATCCCAGTGACATACGCTGCCTCCCCAAGATAAGGGAAGGTATTTCCCGGACTTCCCCGAAGAGGGAACTCCTGTGAATGAAGAGAGCTGCGTGGAGTTGTCTCTCGAGCTCCCCCACGCACTGACAATGGTTCCGGAATCCTGAGCGTGGGGAGTTTCCACCAACGGTCGGCAGCGCGTGGGTTCTAACGGAATGCCTAAGCTCGTCTCCCCTGAGGGTTTTCCTAATGTCTCTGTGCCAGGGAAATCTAGGGGCGATTGCAGGATATCCCAGTGACCGAGGCTGCCTCCCCAATGTCAGGAAAGGTATTTCTCGGACTTCCCCGAACAGGGAACTCCTGTGAATGAAGAGAGCTGCGTGGAGTTGTCTCTCGAGCTCCCCCACGCACTGACAATTGTTCCGGAATCGTGAGTGTGGGGAGGTTCCACCAACGGTCGGCAGCGCGTGGGTTCTAACGGAATGTCTAAACTCGTATACCCTGAGGGTTTTCCTAATTTCTCTGTGACAGTGAATGGTAGGTGGGTTTACAGGATATCCCAATGACATACGTTGCCTCCCCAAGTTCAGGGAAGGTATTTCCCGGACTTCCCCGAACAGGGAACTCCTGTGAATGAAGAGAGCTGCGTGGAGTTGTCTCTCGAGCTCCCCCACGCACTGACAATGGTTCCGGAATCCTGAGCGTTGGGAGGTTCCACCAACGGTCGGCAGCGCGTGGGTTCTAACGGAATGCCTAAGCTCGTGTCCCCTGTGGGTTTTCCTAATGTCTCTGTGCCAGGGAATGGTAGGGGGGTTTGCGGGATATCCCAGTGACATACGCTGCCTCCCCAAGGTCAGGGAAGGTATTTCCCGGACTTCCCCGAACAGGGAACTCCTGTGAATGAAGAGAGCTGAGTGGAGTTGTCTCTCGAGCTCCCCCACGCACTGACAATGGTTCCGGAATCCTGAGCGTGGGGAGGTTCCACCAACGGTCGGCAGCACGTGGGTTCTAACGGAATGCCTAAGCTCGTCTCCCCTGAAAGTTTTCCTAATGTCTCTGTGCCAGGGAATGCTAGGGGTGATTGCAGGATATCCCAGTGACCGAGGCTGCCTCCCCAAGGTCAAGAAAGATTTTTCCCGGACTTCCCCGAACAGGGAACTCCTGTGACTGAAGAGAGCTGCGTGGAGTTGTCTCTCGAGCTCCCCCACGCACTGACCATGGTTCCGGAATCCTGAGCGTGGGGAGGTTTCACCAACGGTCGGCAGCGCTTGGGTTCTAACGGAATGCCTAAGCTCGTCTCCCCTGAAGGTTTTCCTAATGTCTCTGTGCCAGGGAATGCTAGGAGTGATTGCAGAATATTCCAGTGACCGAGGCTGCCTCCCCAAAGTCAGGAAAGGTATTTCCCGGACTTCCCCGAACAGGGAACTCCTGTGAATGAAGAGAGCTGCGTGGAGTTTTCTCTCGAGCTCCCCCACGCACTGACAATGGTTCCGGAAACCTGAGCGTGGGGAGGTTCCACCAACGGTCGGCAGCGCGTGGGTTCTAACGGAATGCCTAAGCTCGTCTCCCCTGAGTGTTTTCCTAATGTCTCTGTGCCAGGGAATGGTAGGGGTGTTTGCAGTATATCCCAGTGACATACGCTGCCTCCCCAAGTTCAGGGAAGATATTTCCCGGACTTTCCCGAACAGGGAACTCCTGTGAATTAAGAGAGCTGCGTGGAGTTTTCTCTCGAGCTCCCCCACGCACTGACAATGGGTCCGGAATCCTGAGCGTGGGGAGGTTCCACCAACGGTCGGCAGCGCGTGGGTTCTAACGGAATGCCTAAGCTCGTCTCCCCTGAGGGTTTTCCTAATGTCTCTGAGCCAGGGAATGCTAGGGGTGATTGCAGGATAACCCAGTGACCGAGGCTGCCTCCCCAAATCAGGGAAGGTATATCCCAGACTTCCCCGAACAGGGAACACCTGTGACTGGAGAGAGCTGCGTGGAGTTGTCTCTCGAGCTCCCCCTCGCACTGACTGTGTTTCCGGAATCCTGAGTGTGTAGAGGTTCCACCAACGGTCGGCAGCGCGTGGGTTCTAACGGAATGCCTAAGCTCGTCTCCCCTGAGTGTTTTCCTTATGTCTCTGTGCCAGGGAATGGTAGGGGTGTTTGCAAGATATCCCAGTGACATACGCTGCCTCCCAAAGTTCAGGGAAGGTATTTCCCCGACTTCCCCGAACAGGGAACTCCTGTGAATGAAGAGAGCTGCGTGGAGTTGTCTCTCGAGATCCCCCACCCACTGACAATGGTTCCGGAATCCTGAGCGTGGGGAGGTTCCACCAACGGTCGGCAGCGCGTGGGTTCTAACGGAATGCCTAAGCTCGTCTCCCCTGAGGGTTTTCCAAATGTGTCTGTGCCAGGGAATGGTAGGGGGGTTTGCAGGATATCCCAGTGACATACGCTGCCTCCCCAAGTCAGGGAAGTTATTTCCCGGACTTCCCCGAACAGGGAACTCCTGTGAATGAAGAGAGCTGCGTGGAGATTTCTCTCTAGCACCCCCACGCACTGACAATGTTTCCGGAATCCTGAGCGTGGGGAGGTTCCACCAACGGTCGGCAGCGCGTGGGTTCTAACGGAATGCCTAAGCTCGTCTCCCCTGAGGGTTTTCCTAATGTCTCTGTGCCAGGGTATGGTAGGGGGGTTGCAAGATATCCCAGTGATATACGCTGCCTCCCCAATTTCAGGGAAGGTATTTCCCGGATTTCCCCGAACAGGGAACTCCTGTGAATGAAGAGAGTTGCGTGGAGTTGTCTCCCGAGATTCCCCACCCACTGACAATGTTTCCGGAATCCTGAGCGTGGGGAGGTTCCACAAACGGTCGGCAGCGCGTGGGTTCTAACGGAATGCCTAAGCTCGCCTCCCCTGAGGGTTTTCCTAATATCTCTGTGCCAGGGAATGGCAGGGGAGTTTGCAGGATATCCCAGTGACTTACGCAGCCTACCCAAGGTCAGGGAATGTATTTCCCGGACTTCCCCGAACAGGGAACTCCTGTGAATGAAGAGAGCTGCGTGGAGTTTTCTCTCGAGTTCCCCCACGCACTGACAATTGTTCCGGAATCCTGAGCGTGGGGAGTTTCCACCAACGGTCGGCAACGCGTGGGTTCTAACGGAATGCCTAAGCTCATCTCCCCTGAGTTTTTTCTTAATGTCTCTGTGCCAGGGAATGCTAGGGGTGATTGCAGGATATCCCAGTGACCGAGGCTGCCTCCCCAAGGTCAGGAAAAATATTTCTCGGACTTCCCCGAACAGGGAACTCCTGTGAATGAAGAGAGCTGCGTGGAGTTGTCTCTCGAGCTCCCCCACGCACTGACAATGGTTCCGGAATCCTGAGCGTCGGGAGGTTCCACCAACGGTCGGCAGCGCGTGGGTTATAACGGAATGCATAAGCTCGTCTCCACTGAGGGTTTTCCTAATGTCTCTGTGCCAGGGAATGGTAGGGGGGTTTGCAGGATATCCCAGTGACATACGCTGACTAACCAAGTTCAGGGAAGTTATTTCCCGGACTTCCCCGAACAGGGAACTCCTGTGAATGAAGAGAGCTGCGTGGAGTTGTCTCTCGAGCTCCCCCACGCACTGACAATTGTTCCTGAATCCTGAGCGTGGGGAAGTTCGACCAACAGTCGGCAGCGCGTGGGTTCTAACGGAATGCCTAAGCTCGCTTCCACTGAGTGTGTTCCTAATGTCTCTGTGCCAGGGAATGCTAGGGGTGATTGCAGGATATCCCAGTGACCGAGGCTGCCTCCCCAAGGTCAGGAAAGGTATTTCTCGGACTTCCCCGAACAGGGAACTCCTGTGAATGAAGAGAGCTGCGTGGAGTTGTCTCTCGAGCTCCCCCACGCACTGACAATGTTTCTGGAATCCTGAGCGTGGGGAGGTTCCACCAACGGTCGGCAGCGCCTGGGTTCTAACGGAATGCCTTAGTTCGTCTCCCCTGAGGGTTTTCCTAATGTCTCTGTGCCAGGGAATGGTAGGGGGGTTTGCAGGATATCCCAGTGACATACGCTGCCTCCCCAAGTTCAGGGAAGGTAATTCCCGGACTTCCCCGAACAGGGAACTCCTGTGAATGAAGAGAGCTGCGTGGAGTTTTCTCTCGAAGTCCCCCACGCACTGACAATGGTTCCGGAATCCTGAGCCTGGGGAGGTTCCACCAACGGTCGTCAGCGCGTGGGTTCTTACGGAATGCCTTATCTCGTCTCCCCTGAGGTTTTTCCTAATGTCTCTGTGCCAGGGAATGCTAGGGGTGATTGCAGGATATCCCAGTGCCCGAGGCTGCCTCCCCAAGTTCAGGGAAGGTATTTCCCTGACTTCCCCGAACAGGGAACTCCTGTGACTGAAGAGAGCTGCGTGTAGTTGTCTCTCGAGATCCCCCACCCACTGACAATGGTTCCGGAATCCTGAGCGTGGGAAGGTTCCACCAACGGTCGGCAGCGCGTGGGTTCTAACAGAATGCCTAAGCTCGTCTCCCCTGAGGGTTTTCCTAATGTCTCTGTGCCAGGAAATGTTAGGGGAGTTTGCAGGATATCCCAGTGACTTACGCAGCCTACCCAAGGTCAGGGAATGTATTTCCCGGACTTCCCCGAACAGGGAACTCCTGTGAATGAAGAGAGCTGCGTGGAGTTGTCTCTCGAGTTCCCCCACGCACTGACAATTGTTCCGGAATCCTGAGCGTGGGGAGGTTCCACCAACGGTCGGCAGCGCGTGGGTTCTAACGAAATGCCAAAGCTCGTCTCCCCTGAGGGTTTTCTTAATGTCTCTGTGCCAGGGAATGCTAGGGGTGATTGCAGGATATCCCAGTGACCGAGGCTGCCTCCCCAAGGTAAGGAAAGATATTTCTCGGACTTCCCCGAACAGGGAACTCCTGTGAATGAAGAGAGCTGCGTGGAGTTGTCTCTCGAGCTCGCCCACGCACTGACAATGGTTCCGGAATCCTGAGCGTCGGGAGGTTCCACCAACGGTTGGCAGCGCGTGGGTTATAACGGAATGCCTAAGCTCGTCTCCACTGAGGGTTTTCCTAATGTCTCTTTGCCAGGGAATGGTAGGGGGGTTTGCAGGATATCCCAGTGACATACGCTGACTAACCAAGTTCAGGGAAGTTATTTCCCGGACTTCCCCGAACAGGGAACTCCTGTGAATGAAGAGAGCTGCGTGGAGATGTCTCTCGAGCTCCCCCACGCACTGACAATTGTTCCGGAATCCTGAGCGTGGGGAAGTTCCACCAACAGTCGGCAGCGCGTGGGTTCTAACGGAATGCCTAAGCTCGCTTCCACTGAGTGTGTTCCTAATGTCTCTGTGCCAGGGAATGCTAGGGGTGATTGCAGGATATCCCAGTGACCGAGGCTGCCTCCCCAAGGTCAGGAAAGGTATTTCTCGGACTTCCCCGAACAGGGAACTCCTGTGAATGAAGAGAGCTGCGTGGAGTTGTCTCTCGAGCTCCCCCACGCACTGACAATGGTTCTGGAATCCTGAGCGTGGGGAGGTTCCACCAACGGTCGGCAGCGCGTGGGTTCTAACGGAATGCTTAAGCTCGTCTCCCCTGTGGGTTTTCCTAATGACTCTGTGCCAGGGAATGCTAGGGGTGATTGCAAAATAACCCAGTGACCGAGGCTAGCTTCCCAAGTTCAGGGAAGGTATTTCCCGGACTTACCCGAACAGGGAACTCCTGTGAATGAAGAGAGCTGCGTGGAGTTGTCTCTCGAGCTCCCCCACGCACTGACAATTTTTCCGGAATCCTGAGCGTGGGGAGGTTCCACCAACGGTCGGCAGCGCGTGGGTTCTAACGGAATGCCTAAGCTCGTCTCCCCTGAGGGTTTTCCTAATATCTCTGTGCCAGGGAATGCTAGGGGTGATTGCAGGATATCCTAGTGACCGAGGCTGCCTCCCCAAGGTCAGAGAAGGTATTTCCCGGACTTACCCGAACAGGGAACTCCTGTGAATTAAGAGAGCTGCGTGGAGTTGTCTCTCGAGCTCCCCCACGCACTGACAATGGTTCCGGAATCCTGAGCGTGTGGAGGTTCCACCAACGGTCGGCAGTCCGTGGGTTCAAACGGAATGCCTAAGCTCGTCTCCCCTGAGGGTTTTCCTAATGTCTCTGTGCCAGGGAATGGTAGGGGCGTTTGCAGGATATCCCAGTGACCGAGGCTGCCTCCCCAAGGTCAGGGAAGGTATTTCCCGGACTTCCCCGAACAGGGAACTCCTGTGAATGAAGAGAGCTGCGTGGAGATATCTCTCGAACTCCCCCACGCACTGACAATGGTTCCGGATTCCTGAGCGTGGGGAGGTTCCACCAACGGTCGGCAGCGCGTGGGTTCTAACGGAATGCTTAAGCTCGTCTCCCCTGAGGGTTTTCCTAATGTCTCTGTGCCAGGGAATGCTAGGGGTGATTGCAGGATAACCCAGTGACCGAGGCTAGCTCCCCAAGTTCAGGGAAGTTATTTCCCGGACTTCCCCGAACAGGGAACTCCTGTGAATGAAGAGAGCTGTGTGGAGTTGTCTCTCGAGCTCCCCCACGCACTGACAATGGTTCCGGAATCCTCAGCGTGGGCAGGTTCCACCAACCGTCGGCAGCACTTGGGTTCTAACGGAATGCCTAAGCTCGTCTCCCCTCAGGTTTTTCATAATTTCTCTGTGCCAGGGAATGGTAGGGGGGTTTGCAGGATATCCCAGTGACATACGCTGCCTCCCCAAGGTCAGGGAAGGTATTTCCCGGACTTCCCCGAACAGGGAACTTCTGTGAATTAAGAGAGGTGCGTGGAGTTGTCTCTCGAGCTCCCCCACGCACTGACAATGGTTCCGGAATCCTGAGCGTGGGGAGGTTCCACCAACGGTCGGCAGCGCGTGGGTTCTAACGGAATGCCTAAGCTCGTCTCCCCTGAGGGTTTTCCTAATATCTCTGTGCCAGGGAATGGTAGGGGGGTTTGCAGGATATCCCAGTTACATACGTTGCCTCCCCAAGGTCGGGGAAGTTATTTCCCGGACTTCCCCGAACAGGGAACTCCTGTGAATTAAGAGAGCTGCGTGGAGTTGTCTCTCGAGCTCCCCCACGCACTGACAATGGTTCCGGAATCCTGAGCGTGGGGAGGTTCCACCAACGGTCGGCAGCGCGTGGGTTCTAACGGAATGCATAAGCTCGTCTCCCCTGAGGGTTTTCCTAATGTCTCTTTGCCAGGGAATGCTAGGGGTGATTGCAGGATAACCCAGTGACCGAGGCTAGCTTCCCAAAGTCAGGGAAGTTATTTCCCGGACTTACCCGAACAGGGAACTCCTGTGCATGAAGAGAGCTGCGTGGAGTTGTCTCTCGATCTCCTCCACGCACTGACAATGTTTCCGGAATCCTGAGCGTGGGGAGGTTCCACCAACGGTCGGCAGCGCGTGGGTTCTAACGGAATGCCTAAGCTCGTCTCCCCTGAGGGTTTTCCTAATGTCTCTGTGCCAGGGAATGGTAGGGGGTTTGCAGGATATCCCAGTGACTTACGCTGCCTCCCCAAGTTCAGGGAAGGTATTTCCCGGACTTCCCCGAACAGGGAACTCCTGTGAATGAAGAGAGCTGCGTGGAGTTGTCTCTCGAGCTCCCCCACGCACTGACAATGGTTCCGGAATCCTGAGCGTGGGGAGGTCCCACCAACGGTCGGCAGCGCGTGGGTTCAAACGGAATGCCTAAGCTCGTCTCCCCTGAGGGTTTTCCTAATATCTCTGTGCCAGGGAATGCTAGGGGTGATTGCAGGATATCCCATTGGCCGAGGCTGCCTCCCCAAGGTCAGGGAAGTTATTTCCCGGACTTCCCCGAACAGGGAACACCTGTGACTGAAGAGAGCTGCGTGGAGTTGTCTCTCGAGCTCCCCCACCCACTGACAATGGTTCCGGAATCCTGAGCTTGGGGAGGTTCCAACAACGGTCGGCAGCGCGTGGGTTCTCACGGAATGCCTAAGCTCGTATCCCCTGAGGGTTTTCTTAATATCTCTGTGCCAGGGAATGTTAGGGGGGTTTGCAGGATATCCCAGTGAAATACGCTGCCTCCCCAAGGTCAGGGAAGGTATTTCCAGGACTTCCCCGAACAGGGAACTCCTGTGAATGAAGAGAGCTGCGTGGAGTTGTCTCTCGAGCTCCCCCACGCACTGACAATGGTTCCGGAATCCTGAGCGTGGGGAGGTTCCACCAACGGTCGGCAGGGCGTGGGTTCTAACGGAATGCCTAAGCTCGTCTCCCCTGAGTGTTTTCCTAATGTCTCTGTGCCAGGGAATGGTAGGGGTGTTTGTTGGATATCCCAGTGACATACGCTGCCTCCCCAAGTTCAGGGAAGATATTTCCCGGACTTCCCCGAACAGGGTACTCTTGTGAATTAAGAGAGCTGCGTGGAGTTGTCTCTCGAGCTCCCCCACGCACTGACAATGGTTCCGGAATCCTGAGCGTGGGGAGGTTCCACCAACGGTCGGCAGCCCGTGGGTTCTAACGGAAAGCCTAAGCTCGTCTCCCCTGTGGGTTTTCCTAATGTCTCTGTGCCAGGGAATGCTAGGGGTGATTGCAGGATAACCCAGTGACCAAGGCTAGCTCCCCAAGGTCAGGGAAGTTATTTCCCGGACTTCCCCGAACAGGGAACTCCTGTGAATGAAGAGAGCTGCGTGGAGTTTTCTCTCGAGCTCCCCCACACACTGACAATGGTTCCGGAATCCTGAGCGTGGGGAGGTTCCACCAACGGTCGGCAGCGCGTGGGTTCTAACGGAATGCCTAAGCTCGCCTTCCCTGAGGGTTTTCCTAATGTCTCTGTGCCAGGGAATGGTAGGGTGGTTTGCAGGATATCCCAGTGTCATACGCTGCCTCCCCAAGGTCAGGGAAGGTATTTCCTGGACTTCCCCGAACAGGGAACTCCTGTGAATGAAGAGAGCTGCGTGTAGTTGTCTCTCGAGCTCCCCCACGCACTGACAATGGTTCCGGAATCCTGAGCGTGGGGAGGTTCCACCAACGGTCGGCAGCACGTGGGTTCTAACGGAATGCCTAAGCTCGTCTTCCCTGAGGGTTTTCCTAATGTCTCTGTGCCAGGCAATGGTAGGGGGATTTGCAGGATATTCCAGTGTCATACGCTGCCTCCCCAAGGTCAGGGAAGGTATTTCCCGGACTTCCCCGAACAGGGAACTCCTGTGAATGAAGAGAGCTGCGTGGATTTGTCTCTCGAGCTCCCCCACGCACTGACAATCGTTCCGGAATCCTGAGCGTGGGGAGGTTCCACCAATGGTCGGCAGCACGTGGGTTCTAACGGAATGCCTAAGCTCGTCTTCCCTGAGGGTTTTCCTAAAGTCTCTGTGCCAGGGAATGGTAGGGGGATTTGCAGGATATCCCAGTGACATACGCTGCCTCCCCAAGGTCAGGGAAGGTATTTCCCGGACTTCCCCGAACAGGGAACTCCAGTGAATGAAGAGAGCTGCGTGGAGTTGTCTCTCGAGCTCCCCCACGCACTGACAATGGTTCCGGAATCCTGAGCGTGGGGAGGTTCCACCAACGGTCGGCAGCGCGTGGGTTCTAACGGAATGCCTAAGCTCGTCTCCCCTGAGGGTTTTCCTAATATCTCTGTGCCAGGGAATGCTAGGGGGGTTTGCAGGATATTCCAGTGACATATGCTGCCTCCCCAAGGTCAGGGAAAGTATTTCCCGGACTTCCCCGAACAGGGAACTCCTGTGAATGAAGAGAGCTGCGTGGAGTTGTCTCTCGAGCTCCCCCACGCACTGACAATTGTTCCGGAATCCTGAGCGTGGGGAGGTTCCACCAACGATCGGCAGCGCGTGGGTTATAACGGAATGCCTAAGCTCGTCTCCCCTGAGTGTTTTTCTAATCTCTCTGCGCCAGGGAATGCTAGGAGTGATTGCAGGATATCCCAGTGACCGAGGCTGCCTCCCCAAGGTCAGGGAAGGTATTTCCCGGGCTTCCCCGAACAGGGAACACCTGTGACTGAAGAGAGCTGCGTGGAGATGTCTCTCGAGCTCCCCCACGCACTGACAATGGTTCCGGAATCCTGAGCGTGGGGAGGTTCCACCAACGGTCGGCAGCGCGTGGGTTCAAACGGAATGCCTAAGCACGTCTCCCCTGAGGGTTTTCCTAATGTCTCTGTGCCAGGGAATGTTGGGGGGGGTTTCAGGATATCCCTGTGACATACACTGCCTCCCCAAGTTCAGGGAAGGTATTTCCCGGACTTCCCCGAACAGGGAACTCCTGTGAATGAAGAGAGCTGCGTGGAGTTGTCTCTCGAGCTCCCCCACGCACTGACAATGGTTCCGGAATCCTGAGCGTGGGGAGGTTCCACCAACGGTCGGCAGCGCGTGGGTTCTAACGGAATGCCTAAGCTCGTCTCCCCTGAGGGTTTTCCTAATGTCTTTGTGCCAGGGAATGCTAGGGTGGTTTGCAGGTTATCCCAGTGACATACGCTGCCTCCCCAAGGTCAGGGAAGGTATATCCCGGACATCCCCGAACAGGGAACTCCTGTGAATGAAGAGAGCTGCGTGGAGTTGTCTCTCGAGCTCCCCCACGCACTGACAATGGTTCCGGAATCCTGAGCGTGGGGAGGTTCCACCAACGGTCGGCAGCGCGTGGGTTTTAACGGAATGCCTAAGCTCGTCTCCCCTGAGAGTTTTCCTAATGTCTCTGTGCCAGGGAATGCTAGGGGTGATTGCAGGATAACCCAGTGACCGAGGCTAGCTCCCCAAGGTCAGGGAAGTTATTTCCCGGACTTCCCCGAACAGGGAACTCCTGTGAATGAAGAGAGCTGTGTGGAGTTGTCTCTCGAGCTCCCCCACGCACTGACAATGGTTCCGGAATCCTCAGCGTGGGGAGGTTCCACCAACGGTCGGCAGCCCGTGGGTTCTAACGGAATGCCTAAGCTCGTCTCCCCTCAGTTTTTTCATAATTTCTCTGTGCCAGGGAATGGTAGGGGGGTTTGCAGGATATCCCAGTGACATACGCTGCCTCCCCAAGGTCAGGGAAGGTATTTCCCGGACTTCCCCGAACAGGGAACTTCTGTGAATTAAGAGAGGTGCGTGGAGTTTTCTCTCGAGCTCCCCCACGCACTGACAATGGTTCCGGAATCCTGAGCGTGGGGAGGTTCCACCAACGGTCGGCAGCGCGTGGGTTCTAACGGAATGCCTAAGCTCGTCTCCCCTGAGGGTTTTCCTAATATCTCTGTGCCAGGGAATGGTAGGGGGGTTTGCAGGATATCCCAGTGACATACGTTGCCTCCCCAAGGTCGGGGAAGATATTTTCCGGACTTCCCCGAACAGGGAACTCCTGTGAATGAAGAGAGCTGCGTGGAGTTGTCTCTCGAGCTCCGCCATGCACTGACAATGGTTCCGGAATCCTGAGCGTGGGGAGGTTCCACCAACGGTCGGCAGCGCGTGGGTTCTAACGGAATGCCTAAGCTCGTCTCCCCTGAGGGTTTTCCTAATGTCTCTTTGCCAGGGAATGCTAGGGGTGATTGCAGGATAACCCAGTGACCGAGGCTAGCTTCCCAAGGTCAGGGAAGTTATTTCCCGGACTTACCCGAACAGGGAACTCCTGTGCATGAAGAGAGCTGCGTGGAGTTGTCTCTCGATCTCCTCCACGCACTGACAATGTTTCCGGAATCCTGAGCGTGGGGAGGTTCCACCAACGGTCGGCAGCGCGTGGGTTCTAACGGAATGCCTAAGCTCGTCTCCCCTGAGGGTTTTCCTAATGTCTCTGTGCCAGGGAATGGTAGGGGGTTTGCAGGATATCCCAGTGACATACGCTGCCTCCCCAAGTTCAGGGAAGGTATTTCCCGGACTTCCCCGAACAGGGAACTCCTGTGAATGAAGAGAGCTGCGTGGAGTTGTCTCTCGAGCTCCCCCACGCACTGACAATGGTTCCGGAATCCTGAGCGTGGGGAGGTCCCACCAACGGTCGGCAGCGCGTGGGTTCTAACGGAATGCCTAAGCTCGTCTCCCCTGAGGGTTTTCCTAATATCTCTGTGCCAGGGAATGCTAGGGGTGATTGCAGGATATCCCAGTGGCCGAGGCTGCTTCCCCAAGGTCAGGGAAGTTATTTCCCGGACTTCCCCGAACAGGGAACACCTGTGACTGAAGAGAGCTGCGTGGAGTTGTCTCTCGAGCTCCCCCACCCACTGACAATGGTTCCGGAATCCTGAGCGTGGGGAGGTTCCAACAACGGTCGGCAGCGCGTGGGTTCTCACGGAACGCCTAAGCTCGTATCCCCTGAGGGTTTTCTTAATGTCTCTGTGCCAGGGATTGTTAGGGGGGTTTGCAGGATATCCCAGTGAAATACGCTGCCTCCCCAAGGTCAGGGAAGTTTTTTCCAGGACTTCCCCGAACAGGGAACTCCTGTGAATGAAGAGAGCTGCGTGGAGTTGTCTCTCGAGCTCCCCCACGCACTGACAATGGTTCCGGAATCCTGAGCGTGGGGAGGTTCCACCAACGGTCGGCAGGGCGTGGGTTCTAACGGAATGCTCAAGTTCGTCTCCCCTGATTGTTTTCCTAATGTCTCTGTGCCAGGGAATGGTAGGGGGGTTTGTAGGATATCCCAGTAACATACGCTGCCTCCCCAAGTTCAGGGAAGTTATTTCCCGGACTTCCCCGAACAGGGTACTCTTGTGAATTAAGAGAGCTGCGTGGAGTTGTCTCTCGAGCTCCCCCACGCACTGACAATGTTTCCGGAATCCTGAGCGTGGGGAGGTTCCACCAACGGTCGGCAGCCCGTGGGTTCTAACGGAAAGCCTAAGCTCGTCTCCCCTGAGGGTTTTCCTAATGTCTCTGTGCCAGGGAATGCTAGGGGTGATTGCAGGATAACCCAGTGACCAAGGCTAGCTCCCCAAGGTCAGGGAAGTTATTTCCCGGACTTCCCCGAACAGGGAACTCCTGTGAATGAAGAGAGCTGCGTGGAGTTTTCTCTCGAGCTCCCCCACGCACTGACAATGTTTCCGGAATCCTGAGCGTGGGGAGGTTCCACCAACGGTCGGCAGCGCGTGGGTTTTAACGGAATGCCTAAGCTCGTCTCCCCTGAGGGTTTTCCTAATTTCTCTGTGCCAGAAAATTCTAGGGGTGATTGCAGGATATCCCAGTGACCGAGGCTGCCTCCCCAAGGTCAGGGAAGTTATTTCCCGGACTTCCCCGAACAGGGAACACCTGTGACTGAAGAGAGCTGCGTGGAGTTTTCTCTCGATCTCCCCCACGCACTGACAATGGTTCCGGAATCCTGAGTGTGGGGAGGTTCCACCAACGGTCGGCAGCGCTTGGGTTCTAACGGAATGCCGAAGCTCGTCTCCCCTGAGGGTTTTCCTAATGTCTCTGTGCCAGGGAATGCTAGGGGTGATTGCAGGATATCCCAGGGACCGTGGCTGCCTCCCCAAAGTCAGGAAAGTTATTTCTCGGACTTCCCCGAACAGGGAACTCCTGTGAATGAAGAGAGCTGCGTGGAGTTGTCTCTCGAGCTCCCCCACGCACTGACAGTGGTTCCGGAATCCTGAGCGTGGAGAGGTTCCACCAACGGTCGGCAGCGCGTGGGTTCAAACGGAATGCCTAAGCACGTCTCCCCTGAGGGTTTTCCTAATGTCTCTGTGCCAGGGAATGTTAGGGGGGTTTTCAGGATATCCCTGTGACATACACTGCCTCCCCAAGTTCAGGGAAGGTATTTCCCGGACTTCCCCGAACAGGGAACTCCTGTGAATGAAGAGAGCTGCGTGGAGATGTCTCTCGAGCTCCCCCACGCACTGACAATGGTTCCGGAATCCTGAGCGTGGGGAGGTTCCACCAACGGTCGGCAGCGCGTGGGTTCTAACGGAGTACCTAAGCTCGTCTCCCCTGAGGGTTTTCCTAATGTCTTTGTGCCAGGGAATGCTAGGGTGGTTTGCAGGTTATCCCAGTGACATACGCTGCCTCCCCAAGGTCAGGGAAGTTATATCCCGGACATCCCCGAACAGGGAACTCCTGTGAATGAAGAGAGCTGCGTGGAGTTGTCTCTCGAGCTCCCCCACGCACTGACAATGGTTCCGGAATCCTGAGCGTGGGGAGGTTCCACCAACGGTCGGCAGCGCGTGGGTTTTAACGGAATGCCTAAGCTCGTCTCCCCTGAGGGTTTTCCTAATTTCTCTGTGCCAGAAAATTCTAGGGGTGATTGCAGGATATCCCAGTGACCGAGGCTGCCTCCCCAAGGTCAGGGAAGGTATTTCCCGGACTTCCCCGAACAGGGAACACCTGTGACTGAAGAGAGCTGCGTGGAGTTGTCTCTCGAGCTCCCCCACGCACTGACAATGGTTCCGGAATCCTGAGTGTGGGGAGGTTCCACCAACGGTCGACAGCGCGTGGGTTCTAACGGAATGCCGAAGTTCGTCTCCCCTGAGGGTTTTCCTAATGTCTCTGTGCCAGGGAATGCAAGGGGTGATTGCAGGATATCCCAGTGACCGAGGCTGCCTCCCCAAAGTCAGGAAAGTTATTTCTCGGACTTCCCCGAACAGGGAACTCCTGTGAATGAAGAGAGCTGCGTGGAGTTGTCTCTCGAGGTACCCCACGCACTGACAGTGTTTCCGGAATCCTGAGCGTGGGGAGGTTCCACCAACGGTCGGCAGCGCGTGGGTTCTAACGGAATGCATAAGCTCGTCTCCCCTGAGTGTTTTCCTAATGTCTCTGAGCCAGTGAATGGTAGGTGGGTTTGCAGGATATCCCAGTGACATACGCTGCCTCCTCAAGTTCAGGGAAGGTATTTCCCGGACTTCCCCAAAGAGGGAACACCTGTGAATGAAGAGAGCTGCGTGGAGTTGTCTCTCAAGCTCCCCCACGCACTGACAATGGTTCCGGAATCCTGAGCGTGGGGAGGTTCCACCAACGGTCGTCAGCGCATGGGTTCTAACGGAATGCCTAAGCTCGTCTCCCCTGAGGGTTTTCCTAATGTCTCCGTGCCAGGGAATGCTAGGGGTGATTGCAGGATATCCCAGTGCCCGAGGCTGCCTCCCCAAGGTCAGGGAAGGTATTTCCCCGACTTCCCCGAACAGGGAACACCTGTGACTGAAGAGAGATGCGTGGAGTTGTCTCTCGTGCTCCCACACGCACTGACAATGTTTCCGGAATCCTGAGCGTGGGGAGGTTCCACCAACGGTCGGCAGCGCGTGGGTTCTAACGGAATGCCTAGGTTCATCTCCCCTGAGTTTTTTCCTAATGTCTCTGTGCCAGGGAAAGGTAGGGGGGTTTGCAGGATATCCCAGTGACATACGCTGCCTCCCCAAGTTCAGGGAAGGTATTTCCCGATCTTCCCCGAACAGGGAACTCCTGTGAATGAAGAGAGCTGCGTGGAGTTGTCTCTCGAGCTCCCCCACGCACTGACAATGGTTCCGGAATCCTGAGCTTGGGGAGGTTCCACCAACGGTCGGCAGCGCGTGGGTTCTAACGGAATGCCTAAGCTCGTCTCCCCTGAGGGTTTTCCTAATGTCTCTGTGCCAGGGAATGGTAGGGGGGTTTGCAGGATATCCCAGTGACATACGCTGCCTCCCCAAGTTCAGGGAAGGTATTTCCCAGACTTCCCCGAACAGGGAACTCCTATGAATGCAGAGAGTTTCGTGGAGTTGTCTCTCGAGCTCCCCCACGCACTGACAATTGTTCCAGAATCCTGAGCGTGGGGAGGTTCCACCAACGGTCGTCAGCACGTGGTTTCTAACGGAATGCCTAAGCTCGTCTCCCCTGAGGGTTTTCCTAATGTGTCTGTGCCAGGGAATTGTAGGGGGGTTTGCAGGATATCCCAGTGACATACGCTGCCTCCCCAAGTTCAGGGAAGGTATATCCCGGACTTCCCCGACCAGGGAACTCCTGTGAATCAAGAGAGCTACGTGGAGTTTTCTCCGAGCTCCCCCACGCACTGACAATGATTCCGGAAACCTGAGCGTGGGGAGGTTCCACCAACGGTCGGCAGCGCGTGGGTTATAACGGAATGCCTAACCTCGTCTCCCCTGAGGGTTTTCCTAATTTCTCTGTGCCAGGGATTGGTTGGGGGTTTTGCAGGATATGCCAGTGACATACGCTGCCTCCCCAAGGTCAGGGAAGGTATTTCCCGGACTTCCCCGAACAGGGAACTCCTGTGAATGAAGAGAGCTGCGTGGAGTTGTCTCTCGAGCTCCCCCATGCACTGACAATGGTTCCGGAACCCTGAGCGTGGGGAGGTTCCACCAACGGTCGGCAGCACGTGGGTTCTAACGGAATGCCGAAGCTCGTCTCCCCTGAGGGTTTTCCTAATATATCTGTGCCAGGGAATGCTAGGGGTGATTGCAGGATATCCCAGTGTCCGAGGCTGCCTCCCCAAGGTCAGGGAAGGTATTTCCCGGACTTCCCCGAACAGGGAACACCTGTGACTGAAGAGAGCTGCGTGGAGTTGTCTCTCGAGATCCCCCACGCACTGACAATGGTTCCGGAATCCTGAGCGTGGGGAGGTTCCACCAACGGTCGGCAGCGCTTGGGTTCTAACGGAATGCCGAAGGTAGTCTCCCCTGAGGATTTTCCTAATGTCTCTGTGCCAGGGAATGCTAGGGGTGATTGCAAGATATCCCAGTGTCCGAGGCTGCCTCCCCAAGGTCAGGGAAGGTATTTCCCGGACTTCCCCGAACAGGGAACACCTGTGACTGAAGAGAGCTGCGTGGAGTTGTCTCTCGAGCTCCCCCACGCACTGACAATGGTTCCGGAATCCTGAGCGTGGGGAGGTTCCACCAACGGTCGGCAGCCGTTGGGTTCTAACAGAATGCCTAAGCTCGTCTCCCCTGAGGGTTCTCCTAATGTGTCTGTGCCAGGGAATGGTAGGTGGGTTTGCAGGATATCCCAGTGACATACGCTGCCTCCCCAAGGTCAGGGAATGTATTTCCCGGACTTCCCCGAACAGGGAACTCCTTTGAATGAAGAGAGCTGCGTGGAGTTGTCTCTCGAGTTCCCCACGCACTGACAATGGTTCCGGAATCCTGAGCGTGGGGAGGTTCCACCAACGGTCGGCAGCGCGTGGGTTCTAACGGAATGCCTAAGCTCGTCTCCCCTGAAGGTTTTCCTAATGTCTCTGTGTCAGGTCATGGTAGGGGGGTTTGCAGGTTATCCCAGTGACATACGCTGCCTCACCAAGGTCAGGGAAGTTATTTCCCGGACTTCCCCGAACAGGGAACTCCTGTGAATGAAGAGAGCTGCGTGGAGTTGTCTCTCGATCTCCCCCACGCACTGACAATGGTTCCGGAATCCTGAGCGTGGGGAGGTTCCACCAACGGTCGGCAGCGCTTGGGTTCTAACGGAATGTCTAAGCTCGTCTCCCCTGAGGTTTTTCCTAATGTCTCTGTGCCAGTGAATGATAGGTGGGTTTGCAGGATATCCCAGTGACATACGCTGCCTCCCCATGTTCAGGGAAGGTATTTCCCGGACTTCCCCAAACAGGGAACTCCTCTGAATGAAGAGAGCTGCGTGGAGTTGTCTCTCGAGCTCCCCCAAGCACTGACATTGGTTCCGGAATCCTGAGCGTGGGGAGGTTCCACCAACGGTCAGCAGCGGGTGGGTTCTAACGGAGTGCCTAAGCTCGTCTCCCCTGAGGGTTTTCCTAATGTCTCTGTGCCAGAGAATGCTAGGTGTGATTGCAGGATATCCCAGTGACCGAGGCTGCCTCCCCAAGGTCAGGAAAGGTATTTCCCGGACTTCCCCGAACAGGGAAATCCTGTGACTTTAGAGAGCTGCGTGGAGTTTTCTCTCGAGCTCCCCCACGCACTGACAATGGTTCCGGAATCCTGAGCGTGGGGATGATCCCCCAACGGTCGGCAGCGCTTGGGTTCTATCGGAATGCCTAAGTTCGTCCCCCTGAGGATTTTCCTAATTTCTCTGTGCCAGGGAATATTAGGAGGGATTGCAGGATATCCCAGTGACATACGCTGCCTCCCCAAGGTCAGGGAAGGTATTTCCCGGACTTCCCCGAACAGGGAACTCCTGTGAATGAAGAGAGCTGCGTGGAGTTGTCTCTCGAGCTCCCCCACGCACTGACAATGGTTCCGGAATCCTGAGCGTGGGGAGGTTCCACCAACGGTCGGCAGCGCGTGGGTTCTAACGGAATGCCTAAGCTCGTCTCCCCTGAAGGTTTTCCTAATGTCTCTGTGTCAGGTCATGGTAGGGGTGTTTGCAGGTTATCCCAGTGACATACGCTGCCTCACCAAGGTCAGGGAAGTTATTTCCCGGACTTCCCCGAACAGGGAACTCCTGTGAATGAAGAGAGCTGCGTGGAGTTGTCTCTCGATCTCCCCCACGCACTGACAATGGTTCCGGAATCCTGAGCGTGGGGAGGTTCCACCAACGGTCGGCAGCGCTTGGGTTCTAACGGAATGTCTAAGCTCGTCTCCCCTGAGGTTTTTCCTAATGTCTCTGTGCCAGTGAATGATAGGTGGGTTTGCAGGATATCCCAGTGACATACGCTGCCTCCCCATGTTCAGGGAAGGTATTTCCCGGACTTCCCCAAACAGGGAACTCCTCTGAATGAAGAGAGCTGCGTGGAGTTGTCTCTCGAGCTCCCCCAAGCACTGACATTGGTTCCGGAATCCTGAGCGTGGGGAGGTTCCACCAACGGTCAGCAGCGGGTGGGTTCTAACGGAGTGCCTAAGCTCGTCTCCCCTGAGGGTTTTCCTAATGTCTCTGTGCCAGAGAATGCTAGGTGTGATTGCAGGATATCCCAGTGACCGACGCTGCCTCCCCAAGGTCAGGAAAGGTATTTCCCGGACTTCCCCGAACAGGGAAATCCTGTGACTTTAGAGAGCTGCGTGGAGTTTTCTCTCGAGCTCCCCCACGCACTGACAATGGTTCCGGAATCCTGAGCGTGGGGATGATCCCCCAACGGTCGGCACCGCTTGGGTTCTATCGGAATGCCTAAGTTCGTCCCCCTGAGGATTTTCCTAATTTCTCTGTGCCAGGGAATATTAGGAGGGTTTGCAGGATATCCCAGTGACATACGCTGCCTCCCCAAGGTCAGGGAAGGTATTTCCCGGACTTCCCCGAACAGGGAACACCTGTGACTGAAGAGAGCTGCGTGGAGTTGTCTCTCGAGCTCCCCCACCCACTGACAATGGTTCCGGAATCCTGAGCGTGGGGAGGTTCCAACAACGGTCGGCAGCGCGTGGGTTCTCACGGAACGCCTAAGCTCGTATCCCCTGAGGGTTTTCTTAATGTCTCTGTGCCAGGGATTGTTAGGGGGGTTTGCAGGATATCCCAGTGAAATACGCTGCCTCCCCAAGGTCAGGGAAGTTTTTTCCAGGACTTCCCCGAACAGGGAACTCCTGTGAATGAAGAGAGCTGCGTGGAGTTGTCTCTCGAGCTCCCCCACGCACTGACAATGGTTCCGGAATCCTGAGCGTGGGGAGGTTCCACCAACGGTCGGCAGGGCGTGGGTTCTAACGGAATGCTCAAGTTCGTCTCCCCTGATTGTTTTCCTAATGTCTCTGTGCCAGGGAATGGTAGGGGGGTTTGTAGGATATCCCAGTAACATACGCTGCCTCCCCAAGTTCAGGGAAGTTATTTCCCGGACTTCCCCGAACAGGGTACTCTTGTGAATTAAGAGAGCTGCGTGGAGTTGTCTCTCGAGCTCCCCCACGCACTGACAATGTTTCCGGAATCCTGAGCGTGGGGAGGTTCCACCAACGGTCGGCAGCCCGTGGGTTCTAACGGAAAGCCTAAGCTCGTCTCCCCTGAGGGTTTTCCTAATGTCTCTGTGCCAGGGAATGCTAGGGGTGATTGCAGGATAACCCAGTGACCAAGGCTAGCTCCCCAAGGTCAGGGAAGTTATTTCCCGGACTTCCCCGAACAGGGAACTCCTGTGAATGAAGAGAGCTGCGTGGAGTTTTCTCTCGAGCTCCCCCACGCACTGACAATGTTTCCGGAATCCTGAGCGTGGGGAGGTTCCACCAACGGTCGGCAGCGCGTGGGTTTTAACGGAATGCCTAAGCTCGTCTCCCCTGAGGGTTTTCCTAATTTCTCTGTGCCAGAAAATTCTAGGGGTGATTGCAGGATATCCCAGTGACCGAGGCTGCCTCCCCAAGGTCAGGGAAGTTATTTCCCGGACTTCCCCGAACAGGGAACACCTGTGACTGAAGAGAGCTGCGTGGAGTTTTCTCTCGATCTCCCCCACGCACTGACAATGGTTCCGGAATCCTGAGTGTGGGGAGGTTCCACCAACGGTCGGCAGCGCTTGGGTTCTAACGGAATGCCGAAGCTCGTCTCCCCTGAGGGTTTTCCTAATGTCTCTGTGCCAGGGAATGCTAGGGGTGATTGCAGGATATCCCAGGGACCGTGGCTGCCTCCCCAAAGTCAGGAAAGTTATTTCTCGGACTTCCCCGAACAGGGAACTCCTGTGAATGAAGAGAGCTGCGTGGAGTTGTCTCTCGAGCTCCCCCACGCACTGACAGTGGTTCCGGAATCCTGAGCGTGGAGAGGTTCCACCAACGGTCGGCAGCGCGTGGGTTCAAACGGAATGCCTAAGCACGTCTCCCCTGAGGGTTTTCCTAATGTCTCTGTGCCAGGGAATGTTAGGGGGGTTTTCAGGATATCCCTGTGACATACACTGCCTCCCCAAGTTCAGGGAAGGTATTTCCCGGACTTCCCCGAACAGGGAACTCCTGTGAATGAAGAGAGCTGCGTGGAGATGTCTCTCGAGCTCCCCCACGCACTGACAATGGTTCCGGAATCCTGAGCGTGGGGAGGTTCCACCAACGGTCGGCAGCGCGTGGGTTCTAACGGAGTACCTAAGCTCGTCTCCCCTGAGGGTTTTCCTAATGTCTTTGTGCCAGGGAATGCTAGGGTGGTTTGCAGGTTATCCCAGTGACATACGCTGCCTCCCCAAGGTCAGGGAAGTTATATCCCGGACATCCCCGAACAGGGAACTCCTGTGAATGAAGAGAGCTGCGTGGAGTTGTCTCTCGAGCTCCCCCACGCACTGACAATGGTTCCGGAATCCTGAGCGTGGGGAGGTTCCACCAACGGTCGGCAGCGCGTGGGTTTTAACGGAATGCCTAAGCTCGTCTCCCCTGAGGGTTTTCCTAATTTCTCTGTGCCAGAAAATTCTAGGGGTGATTGCAGGATATCCCAGTGACCGAGGCTGCCTCCCCAAGGTCAGGGAAGGTATTTCCCGGACTTCCCCGAACAGGGAACACCTGTGACTGAAGAGAGCTGCGTGGAGTTGTCTCTCGAGCTCCCCCACGCACTGACAATGGTTCCGGAATCCTGAGTGTGGGGAGGTTCCACCAACGGTCGACAGCGCGTGGGTTCTAACGGAATGCCGAAGTTCGTCTCCCCTGAGGGTTTTCCTAATGTCTCTGTGCCAGGGAATGCAAGGGGTGATTGCAGGATATCCCAGTGACCGAGGCTGCCTCCCCAAAGTCAGGAAAGTTATTTCTCGGACTTCCCCGAACAGGGAACTCCTGTGAATGAAGAGAGCTGCGTGGAGTTGTCTCTCGAGCTACCCCACGCACTGACAGTGTTTCCGGAATCCTGAGCGTGGGGAGGTTCCACCAACGGTCGGCAGCGCGTGGGTTCTAACGGAATGCATAAGCTCGTCTCCCCTGAGTGTTTTCCTAATGTCTCTGAGCCAGTGAATGGTAGGTGGGTTTGCAGGATATCCCAGTGACATACGCTGCCTCCTCAAGTTCAGGGAAGGTATTTCCCGGACTTCCCCAAAGAGGGAACACCTGTGAATGAAGAGAGCTGCGTGGAGTTGTCTCTCAAGCTCCCCCACGCACTGACAATGGTTCCGGAATCCTGAGCGTGGGGAGGTTCCACCAACGGTCGTCAGCGCATGGGTTCTAACGGAATGCCTAAGCTCGTCTCCCCTGAGGGTTTTCCTAATGTCTCCGTGCCAGGGAATGCTAGGGGTGATTGCAGGATATCCCAGTGCCCGAGGCTGCCTCCCCAAGGTCAGGGAAGGTATTTCCCCGACTTCCCCGAACAGGGAACACCTGTGACTGAAGAGAGATGCGTGGAGTTGTCTCTCGTGCTCCCACACGCACTGACAATGTTTCCGGAATCCTGAGCGTGGGGAGGTTCCACCAACGGTCGGCAGCGCGTGGGTTCTAACGGAATGCCTAGGTTCATCTCCCCTGAGTTTTTTCCTAATGTCTCTGTGCCAGGGAAAGGTAGGGGGGTTTGCAGGATATCCCAGTGACATACGCTGCCTCCCCAAGTTCAGGGAAGGTATTTCCCGATCTTCCCCGAACAGGGAACTCCTGTGAATGAAGAGAGCTGCGTGGAGTTGTCTCTCGAGCTCCCCCACGCACTGACAATGGTTCCGGAATCCTGAGCTTGGGGAGGTTCCACCAACGGTCGGCAGCGCGTGGGTTCTAACGGAATGCCTAAGCTCGTCTCCCCTGAGGGTTTTCCTAATGTCTCTGTGCCAGGGAATGGTAGGGGGGTTTGCAGGATATCCCAGTGACATACGCTGCCTCCCCAAGTTCAGGGAAGGTATTTCCCAGACTTCCCCGAACAGGGAACTCCTATGAATGCAGAGAGTTTCGTGGAGTTGTCTCTCGAGCTCCCCCACGCACTGACAATTGTTCCAGAATCCTGAGCGTGGGGAGGTTCCACCAACGGTCGTCAGCACGTGGTTTCTAACGGAATGCCTAAGCTCGTCTCCCCTGAGGGTTTTCCTAATGTGTCTGTGCCAGGGAATTGTAGGGGGGTTTGCAGGATATCCCAGTGACATACGCTGCCTCCCCAAGTTCAGGGAAGGTATATCCCGGACTTCCCCGACCAGGGAACTCCTGTGAATCAAGAGAGCTACGTGGAGTTTTCTCCGAGCTCCCCCACGCACTGACAATGATTCCGGAAACCTGAGCGTGGGGAGGTTCCACCAACGGTCGGCAGCGCGTGGGTTATAACGGAATGCCTAACCTCGTCTCCCCTGAGGGTTTTCCTAATTTCTCTGTGCCAGGGATTGGTTGGGGGTTTTGCAGGATATGCCAGTGACATACGCTGCCTCCCCAAGGTCAGGGAAGGTATTTCCCGGACTTCCCCGAACAGGGAACTCCTGTGAATGAAGAGAGCTGCGTGGAGTTGTCTCTCGAGCTCCCCCATGCACTGACAATGGTTCCGGAACCCTGAGCGTGGGGAGGTTCCACCAACGGTCGGCAGCACGTGGGTTCTAACGGAATGCCGAAGCTCGTCTCCCCTGAGGGTTTTCCTAATATATCTGTGCCAGGGAATGCTAGGGGTGATTGCAGGATATCCCAGTGTCCGAGGCTGCCTCCCCAAGGTCAGGGAAGGTATTTCCCGGACTTCCCCGAACAGGGAACACCTGTGACTGAAGAGAGCTGCGTGGAGTTGTCTCTCGAGATCCCCCACGCACTGACAATGGTTCCGGAATCCTGAGCGTGGGGAGGTTCCACCAACGGTCGGCAGCGCTTGGGTTCTAACGGAATGCCGAAGGTAGTCTCCCCTGAGGATTTTCCTAATGTCTCTGTGCCAGGGAATGCTAGGGGTGATTGCAAGATATCCCAGTGTCCGAGGCTGCCTCCCCAAGGTCAGGGAAGGTATTTCCCGGACTTCCCCGAACAGGGAACACCTGTGACTGAAGAGAGCTGCGTGGAGTTGTCTCTCGAGCTCCCCCACGCACTGACAATGGTTCCGGAATCCTGAGCGTGGGGAGGTTCCACCAACGGTCGGCAGCCGTTGGGTTCTAACAGAATGCCTAAGCTCGTCTCCCCTGAGGGTTCTCCTAATGTGTCTGTGCCAGGGAATGGTAGGTGGGTTTGCAGGATATCCCAGTGACATACGCTGCCTCCCCAAGGTCAGGGAATGTATTTCCCGGACTTCCCCGAACAGGGAACTCCTTTGAATGAAGAGAGCTGCGTGGAGTTGTCTCTCGAGTTCCCCACGCACTGACAATGGTTCCGGAATCCTGAGCGTGGGGAGGTTCCACCAACGGTCGGCAGCGCGTGGGTTCTAACGGAATGCCTAAGCTCGTCTCCCCTGAAGGTTTTCCTAATGTCTCTGTGTCAGGTCATGGTAGGGGGGTTTGCAGGTTATCCCAGTGACATACGCTGCCTCACCAAGGTCAGGGAAGTTATTTCCCGGACTTCCCCGAACAGGGAACTCCTGTGAATGAAGAGAGCTGCGTGGAGTTGTCTCTCGATCTCCCCCACGCACTGACAATGGTTCCGGAATCCTGAGCGTGGGGAGGTTCCACCAACGGTCGGCAGCGCTTGGGTTCTAACGGAATGTCTAAGCTCGTCTCCCCTGAGGTTTTTCCTAATGTCTCTGTGCCAGTGAATGATAGGTGGGTTTGCAGGATATCCCAGTGACATACGCTGCCTCCCCATGTTCAGGGAAGGTATTTCCCGGACTTCCCCAAACAGGGAACTCCTCTGAATGAAGAGAGCTGCGTGGAGTTGTCTCTCGAGCTCCCCCAAGCACTGACATTGGTTCCGGAATCCTGAGCGTGGGGAGGTTCCACCAACGGTCAGCAGCGGGTGGGTTCTAACGGAGTGCCTAAGCTCGTCTCCCCTGAGGGTTTTCCTAATGTCTCTGTGCCAGAGAATGCTAGGTGTGATTGCAGGATATCCCAGTGACCGAGGCTGCCTCCCCAAGGTCAGGAAAGGTATTTCCCGGACTTCCCCGAACAGGGAAATCCTGTGACTTTAGAGAGCTGCGTGGAGTTTTCTCTCGAGCTCCCCCACGCACTGACAATGGTTCCGGAATCCTGAGCGTGGGGATGATCCCCCAACGGTCGGCAGCGCTTGGGTTCTATCGGAATGCCTAAGTTCGTCCCCCTGAGGATTTTCCTAATTTCTCTGTGCCAGGGAATATTAGGAGGGATTGCAGGATATCCCAGTGACATACGCTGCCTCCCCAAGGTCAGGGAAGGTATTTCCCGGACTTCCCCGAACAGGGAACTCCTGTGAATGAAGAGAGCTGCGTGGAGTTGTCTCTCGAGCTCCCCCACGCACTGACAATGGTTCCGGAATCCTGAGCGTGGGGAGGTTCCACCAACGGTCGGCAGCGCGTGGGTTCTAACGGAATGCCTAAGCTCGTCTCCCCTGAAGGTTTTCCTAATGTCTCTGTGTCAGGTCATGGTAGGGGTGTTTGCAGGTTATCCCAGTGACATACGCTGCCTCACCAAGGTCAGGGAAGTTATTTCCCGGACTTCCCCGAACAGGGAACTCCTGTGAATGAAGAGAGCTGCGTGGAGTTGTCTCTCGATCTCCCCCACGCACTGACAATGGTTCCGGAATCCTGAGCGTGGGGAGGTTCCACCAACGGTCGGCAGCGCTTGGGTTCTAACGGAATGTCTAAGCTCGTCTCCCCTGAGGTTTTTCCTAATGTCTCTGTGCCAGTGAATGATAGGTGGGTTTGCAGGATATCCCAGTGACATACGCTGCCTCCCCATGTTCAGGGAAGGTATTTCCCGGACTTCCCCAAACAGGGAACTCCTCTGAATGAAGAGAGCTGCGTGGAGTTGTCTCTCGAGCTCCCCCAAGCACTGACATTGGTTCCGGAATCCTGAGCGTGGGGAGGTTCCACCAACGGTCAGCAGCGGGTGGGTTCTAACGGAGTGCCTAAGCTCGTCTCCCCTGAGGGTTTTCCTAATGTCTCTGTGCCAGAGAATGCTAGGTGTGATTGCAGGATATCCCAGTGACCGACGCTGCCTCCCCAAGGTCAGGAAAGGTATTTCCCGGACTTCCCCGAACAGGGAAATCCTGTGACTTTAGAGAGCTGCGTGGAGTTTTCTCTCGAGCTCCCCCACGCACTGACAATGGTTCCGGAATCCTGAGCGTGGGGATGATCCCCCAACGGTCGGCACCGCTTGGGTTCTATCGGAATGCCTAAGTTCGTCCCCCTGAGGATTTTCCTAATTTCTCTGTGCCAGGGAATATTAGGAGGGTTTGCAGGATATCCCAGTGACATACGCTGCCTCCCCAAGGTCAGGGAAGGTATTTCCCGGACTTCCCCGAACAGGGAACTCCTGTGAATGAAGAGAGCTGCGTGGAGTTGTCTCTCGAGCTCCCCCAAGCACTGACAATGGTTCCGGAATCCTGAGCGTGGGGAGGTTCCACCAACGGTCGGCAGCGTGTGGGTTCTAACGGAATGCCTAAGCTCGTCTCCCCTGAGGGTTTTCCTAATGTCTCTGTGCCAGGGAATGGTAGGGGGGTTTGCAGGATATCCCAGTGACATACGCTGCCTCCCCAAGGTCAGGGAAGGTATTTCCCGGACTTCCCCGAACAGGGAACTCCTGTGAATTAAGAGAGCTCGTGGAGTTGTCTCTCGAGCTCCCCCACGCACTGACAATGGTTCCGGAATCCTGAGCGTGGGGAGGTTCCACCAACGGTCGGCAGCGCGTGGGTTCTAACGGAATGCCTAAGCTCGTCTCCCCTGAAGGTTTTCCTAATGTCTCTGTACCAGGGAATGGTAGGGGGGTTTGCAGGATATCCCAGTGACATACGCTGACTCCCCAAGTTCAGGGAAGGTATTTCCCGGACTTCCCCGAACAGGGAACTCCTGTGAATGAAGAGAGCTGCGTGGAGTTGTCTCTCGAGCTCCCCCACGCACTGACAATGTTTCCGGAATCCTGAGCGTGGGGAGGTTCCACCAACGGTCGGCAGCGCTTGGGTTCTAACGGAATGCCTAAGCTCGTCTCCCCTGAGTGTTTTCCTAATGTCTCTGTGCCAGTGAATGATAGGTGGGTTTGCAGGATATCCCAGTGACATACGCTGACTCCCCAAGTTCAGGGAAGGTATTTCCCGGACTTCCCCAAACAGGGAACTCCTGTGAATGAAGAGAGCTGCGTGGAGTTGTCTCTCGAGATCCCCCAAGCACTGACAATGGTTCCGGAATCCTGAGCGTGGTTAGGTTCCACCTAAGGGCGGCAGCGCGTGGGTTCTAACGGAGTGCCTAAGCTCGTCTCCCCTGAGGGTTTTCCTAATGTCTCTGTGCCAGGGAATGCTAGGGGTGATTGCAGGATATCCCAGTGACCGAGGCTGCCTCCCCAAGGTCAGGGAAGGTATTTCCCGGACTTCCCCGAACATGGAACTCCTGTGACTTAAGAGAGCTGCGTGGAGTTTTCTCTCGAGCTCCCCCACGCACTCACAATGGTTCCGGAATCCTGAGCGTGGGGATGATTCCCCAAAGGTCGGCAGCGCGTGGGTTCTAACGGAATGCCTAAGTTCGTCCCCCTGAGGTTTTTCCTAATGTCTCTGTGCCAGGGAATATTAGGGGGGTTTGCAGGATTTCCCAGAGTCATACGCTGCCTCCCCAAGGTCAGGGAAGGTATTTCCCAGACTTCCCCGAACAGGGAACTCCTGTGAATGAAGAGAGCTGCGTGGAGTTGTCTCTCGAGCTACCCCACGCACTGACAGTGTTTCCGGAATCCTGAGCGTGGGGAGGTTCCACCAACGGTCGGCAGCGCGTAGGTTCTAACGGAATGCATAAGCTCGTCTCCCCTGAGTGTTTTCCTAATGTCTCTGAGCCAGTGAATGGTAGGTGGGTTTGCAGGATATCCCAGTGACATACGCTGCCTCCTCAAGTTCAGGGAAGGTATTTCCCGGACTTCCCCAAAGAGGGAACACCTGTGAATGAAGAGAGCTGCGTGGAGTTGTCTCTCAAGCTCCCCCACGCACTGACAATGTTTCCGGAATCCTGAGCGTGGGGAGGTTCCACCAACGGTCGTCAGCGCATGGGTTCTAACGGAATGCCTAAGCTCGTCTCCCCTGAGGGTTTTCCTAATGTCTCAGTGCCAGGGAATGCTTGGGGTGATTGCAGGATATCCCAGTGCCCGAGGCTGCCTCCCCAAGGTCAGGGAAGGTATTTCCCCGACTTCCCCGAACAGGGAACACCTGTGACTGAAGAGAGATGCGTGGAGTTGTCTCTCGTGCTCCCACACGCACTGACAATGTTTCCGGAATCCTGAGCGTGGGGAGGTTCCACCAACGGTCGGCAGCGCGTGGGTTCTAACGGAATGCCTAAGCTCGTCTCCCCTGAGTGTTTTCCTAATGTCTCTGTGCCAGGGAAAGGTAGGGGGGTTTGCAGGATATCCCAGTGACATACGCTGCCTCCCCAAGTTCAGGGAAGGTATTTCCCGATCTTCCCCGAACAGGGAACTCCTGTGAATGAAGAGAGCTGCGTGGAGTTGTCTCTCGAGCTCCCCCACGCACTGACAATGGTTCCGGAATCCTGAGCTTGGGGAGGTTCCACCAACGGTCGGCAGCGCGTGGGTTCTAACGGAATGCCTAAGCTCGTCTCCCCTGAGGGTTTTCCTAATGTCTCTGTGCCAGGGAATGGTAGGGGGGTTTGCAGGATATCCCAGTGACATACGCTGCCTCCCCAAGTTCAGGGAAGGTATTTCCCAGACTTCCCCGAACAGGGAACTCCTATGAATGCAGAGAGTTGCGTGGAGTTGTCTCTCGAGCTCCCCCACGCACTGACAATTGTTCCAGAATCCTGAGCGTGGGGAGGTTCCACCAACGGTCGTCAGCACGTGGTTTCTAACGGAATGCCTAAGCTCGTCTCCTCTGAGGTTTTTCCTAATGTGTCTGTGCCAGGGAATTGTAGGGGGGTTTGCAGGATATCCCAGTGACATACGCTGCCTCCCCAAGTTCAGGGAAGGTATATCCCGGACTTCCCCGACCAGGGAACTCCTGTGAATCAAGAGAGCTACGTGGAGTTTTCTCTCGAGATCTCCCACGCACTGACAATTGTTCCGGAATCCTGAGCGTGGGGAGGTTCCACCAACGGTCGGCAGCGCTTGGGTTCTAACGGAATGCCGAAGGTAGTCTCCCCTGAGGATTTTCCTAATGTCTCTGTGCCAGGGACTGCTAGGGGTGATTGCAGGATATCCCAGTGTCCGAGGCTGCCTCCCCAAGGTCAGGGAAGGTATTTCCCGGACTTCCCCGAACAGGGAACACCTGTGACTGAAGGGAGCTGCGTGGAGTTGTCTCTCGAGGTCCCCCACGCACTGACAATGGTTCCGGAATCCTGAGCGTGGGGAGGTTCCACCAACGGTCGGCAGCCGTTGGGTTCTAACAGAATGCCTAAGCTCGTCTCCCCTGAGGGTTCTCCTAATGTGTCTGTGCCAGGGAATGGTAGGTGGGTTTGCAGGATATCCCAGTGACATACGCTGCCTCCCCAAGGTCAGGGAATGTATTTCCCGGACTTCCCCGAACAGGGAACTCCTTTGAATGAAGAGAGCTGCGTGGAGTTGTCTCTCGAGCTCCCCCACGCACTGACAATGGTTCCGGAATCCTGAGCGTGGGGAGGTTCCACCAACGGTCGGCAGCGCGTGGGTTCTAACAGAATGCCTAAGCTCGTCTCCCCTGAAGGTTTTCCTAATGTCTCTGTGTCAGGTCATGGTAGGGGGGTTTGCAGGTTATCCCAGTGACATACGCTGCCTCACCAAGGTCAGGGAAGTTATTTCCCGGACTTCCCCGAACAGGGAACTCCTGTGAATGAAGAGAGCTGCGTGGAGTTGTCTCTCGATCTCCCCCACGCACTGACAATGGTTCCGGAATCCTGAGCGTGGGGAGGTTCCACCAACGGTCGGCAGCGCTTGGGTTCTAACGGAATGTCTAAGCTCGTCTCCCCTGAGGTTTTTCCTAATGTCTCTGTGCCAGTGAATGATAGGTGGGTTTGCAGGATATCCCAGTGACATACGCTGCCTCCCCAAGTTCAGGGAAGGTATTTCCCGGACTTCCCCAAACAGGGAACTCCTGTGAATGAAGAGAGCTGCGTGGAGTTGTCTCTCGAGCTCCCCCAAGCACTGACAATGTTTCCGGAATCCTGAGCGTGGGGAGGTTCCACCAACGGTCGGCAGCGCGTGGGTTCTAACGGAATACCTAAGCTCGTCTCCCCTGAGGGTTTTCCTAATGTGTCTCTGCCAGGGAATGGTAGGTGGGTTTGCAGGATATCCCAGTGACATACGCTGCCTCCACAAGTTCAGGGAAGGTATTTCCCTGACTTCCCCGAACAGGGAACCCCTGTGAATGAAGAGAGCTGCGTGGAGATGTCTCTCGAGCTCTCCCACGCACTGACAATGGTTCCGGAATCCTGAGCGTGGGGAGGTTCCACCAACGGTGGGCAGCGCGTGGGATCGAACTGAATGCCGAAGCTCGTCTCCCCTGAGGGTTTTCCTAATGTCTCTGTGCTAGGGAATGCTAGGGGTGATTGCAGAATATTCCAGTGTCCGAGGCTGCCTCCCCAAGGTCAGGGAAGGTATTTCCCGGACTTCCCCGAACAGAGAACACCTGTGAATGAAGAGAGCTGCGTGGAGTTGTCTCTCGAGCTCCCCCACGCACTGACAATGGTTCCGGAATCCTGAGCGTGGGGAGGTTCCACCAACGGTCGGCAGCGCGTGGGTTCTAACGGAATGCCTAAGCTCGTCTCCCCTGAGGGTTTTCCTAATATCTCTGTGCCAGGAAATGGTAGGGGGGTTTGCAGGATATCCCAGTGACATACGCTGCCTCCCCAAGGTCAGGGAAGGTATTTCACGAACTTCTCCGAAAGGGGAACTCCTGTGAATGAAGAGAGCTGCGTGGAGTTGTCTCTCGAGCTCCCCCACGCACTGACAATGGTTCCGGAATCCTGAGCGTGGGGAGGTTCCACCAACGGTCGGCAGCGCGTGGGTTCTAACGGAATGCCTAAGCTCGTCTCCCCTGAGGGTTTTCCTAATGTGTCTGTGCCAGGGAATGGTAGGTGGGTTTGCAGGATATCCCAGTGACATACGCTGCCTCCGAACGGTCAGGGAAGGTATTTCCCGGACTTCCCCGAACAGGGAACTCCTGTGAATGAAGAGAGCTGCGTGGAGTTGTCTCTCGAGCTCCCCCACGCACTGAAAATGGTTCCGGAATCCTGAGCGTGGGGAGGTTCCACCAAAGGTCGGCAGCGCGTGGGTTCTAACGGAATGCTTAAGCTCGTCTCCCCTGAGGGTTTTCCTAATGTCTCTGTGCCAGGGAATGGTAGGGGTGATTGCAGGATATCCCAGTGACCGAGGCTGCCTCCCCAAGCTCAGGGAAGGTATTTCCCGGACTTCCCCGAACAGGGAACACCTGTGACTGAAGAGAGCTGCGTGGAGTTGTCTCTCGAGCTCCCCCACGCACTGACAATGGTTCCGGAATCCTGAGCGTGGGGAGGTTCCACCAAAGGTCGGCAGCGCGTGGGTTCTAACGGAATGCCTAAGCTCGTCTCCCCTGAGGGTTTTCCTAATGTCTCTGTGCCAGGGAATGGTAGGGGGGTTTGCAGGATATCCAGTGACATACGCTGCCTCCCCAAGGTCAGGGAAGGTATTTCCCGGACTTCCCCGAACAGGGAACTCCTGTGAATGAAGAGAGCTGCGTGGAGTTGTCTCTCGAGCTCCCCCACGCACTGACAATGGTTCCGGAATCCTGAGCTTGGGGAGGTTCCACCAACGGTCGGCAGCGCGTGGGTTTTAACGGAATGCCTAAGCTCGTCTCCCCTGAGGATTTTCCTAATGTCTCTGTGCCAGGGAATGGTAGGGGGTTTTGCAGGATATCCCAGTGACATACGCTGCCTCCCCAAGTTCAGGGAAGGTATTTCCCGGACTTCCCCGAACAGGGAACTCCTGTGAATGAAGAGAGCTACGTGGAGTTGTCTCTCGAGCTCCCCCACGCACTGACAATGGTTCCGGAATCCTGAGCGTGGGGAGATTCCACCAACGGTCGGCAGCGCGTGGGTTCTAACGGAATGCCTAAGCTCGTCTCCCCTGAGGGTTTTCCTAATGTCTCTGTGCCAGGGAATACTAGGGGTGATTGCAGGATATCCCAGTGACCGAGGCTGCCTCCCCAAGCTCAGGGAAGGTATTTCCCGGACTTCCCCGAACAGGGAACACCTGTGACTGAAGAGAGCTGCGTGGAGTTGTCTCTCGAGCTCCCCCACGCACTGACAATGGTTCCGGAATACTGAGCGTGGGGAGGTTCCACCAACGGTCGGCAGCGCGTGGGTTCTAACGGAATGCCTAAGCTCGTCTCCCCTGAGGGTTTTCCTAATGTCTCTGTGCCAGGGAATGCTAGGGGTGATTGCAGGATATCCCAGTGACCGAGGCTGCCTCCCCAAGGTCAGGGAAGTTATTTCCCGGACTTCCCCGAACAGGGAACTCCTGTGAATGAAGAGACCTGCGTGGAGTTGTCTCTCGAGGTCCCCCACGCACTGACAATGTTTCCGGAATACTGAGCGTGGGGAGGTTCCACCAACGGTCGGCAGTGCGTGGGTTCCAACGGAATGCCTAAGCTCGTCTCCCCTGAGGGTTTTCCTAATGTCTCTGTGCAGGGAATGGTAGGTGGGATTGCAGGATATCCCAGTGATATACGCTGCCTCCCCAAGTTCAGGGAAGTTATTTCCCGGACTTCCCCGAACAGGGAACTCCTGTGAATGAAGAGAGCTGCGTGGAGTTGTCTCTCGAGCTCCCCCACGCACTGACAATGTTTCCGGAATCCTGAGCGTGGGGAGGTTCCACCAACGGTCGGCAGCGCGTGGGTTCTAACGGAATGCTTAAGCTCGTCTCCCCTGAGGGTTTTCCTAATGTCTCTGTGCCAGGGAATGGTAGGGGTGATTGCAGGATATCCCAGTGACCGAGGCTGCCTCCCCAAGCTCAGGGAAGGTATTTCCCGGACTTCCCCGAACAGGGAACACCTGTGACTGAAGAGAGCTGCGTGGAGTTGTCTCTCGAGCTCCCCCACGCACTGACAATGGTTCCGGAATCCTGAGCGTGGGGAGGTTCCACCAATGGTCGGCAGCGCGTGGGTTCTAACGGAATGCCTAAGCTCGTCTCCCCTGAGGGTTTTCCAAATGTGTCTGTGCCAGGGTATGGTAGGGGGGTTTGCAGGATATCCCAGGGACATACGCTGCCTCCCCAAGGTAAGGGAAGGTATTTCCCGGACTTCCCCGAACAGGGAACACCTGTGACTGAAGAGAGATGCGTGGAGTTGTCTCTCGAGCTCCCCCAAGCACTGACAATGGTTCCGGAATCCTGAGCGTGGGGAGGTTCCACCAACGGTCGGCAGCGCGTGGGTTTTAACGGAATGCCTAAGCTCGTCTCCCCTGAGGGTTTTCCTAATGTGTCTGTGCCAGGGAATGTTAGGGGGTTTGCAGGATATCCCAGTGAAAAACGCTGCCTCCACAAGGTCATGGAAGCTATTTCCCGGACTTCCCCGAACAGGGAACTCCTGTGAATGAAGAGAGCTGCGTGGAGTTGTCTCTCGAGCTCCCCCAAGCACTGAAAATTGTTCCGGAATCCTGAGCGTGGGGAGGTTCCACCAACGGTCGGCAGCGCGTGGGCTCTAACGGAATGCCTAAGCTCGTCTCCCCTGAGGGTTTTCCTAATATCTCTGTGCCAGGGAATGGTAGGGGGGTTTGCAGGATATCCCAGTGACATACGCTGCCTCCCCAAGGTCAGGGAAGGTATTTCCCGGACTTCCCCGAACAGGGAACTCCTGTGAATGAAGAGAGCTGCGTGGAGTTTTCTCTCGAGCTCCCCCACGCACTGACAATGGTTCCGGAATCCTGAGCGTGGGGAGGTTCCAACAACGGTCGGCAGCGCGTGGGTTCTAACGGAATGCCTAAGTTCGTCTCCCCTGAGGATTTTCCTAATGTCTCTGTGCCAGGGAATATTAGGGGGGTTTGCAGGATATCCCAGTGTCATACGCTGCCACCCCAAGGTCAGGGAAGGTATTTCCCAGACTTCCCCTAACAGGGAACTCCTGTGAATGAAGAGAGCTGCGTGGAGTTGTCTCTCGAGCTCCTCCACGCACTGACAATGGTTCCGGAATCCTGAGCGTGGGGAGGTTCTACCAACGGTCGGCAGCGCGTGGGTTCTAACGGAATGCCTAAGCTCGTCTCCCCTGAGGGTTTTCCTAATGTCTCTGTGCCAGGGAATGCTAGGGGTGAATGCAGCATATCCCAGTGACCGAGGCTGCATCCCCAACGTCAAGGAAGGTATTTCCCGGACTTCCCCGAATAGGGAACACCTGTGACTGAAGAGAGCTGCGTGGAGTTGTCTCTCGAGCTCACCCACGCACTGACAATGTTTCCGGAATCCTGAGCGTGGGGAGGTTCCACCATAGGTCGGCAGCGCTTGGGTTCTAACGGAATGTCTAAGCTCGTCTCCCCTGAGTGTTTTCCTAATTTCTCTGTGCCAGTGAATGATAGGTGGGTTTGCAGGATATCCCAGTGACATACGCTGCCTCCCCAAGTTCAGGGAAGGTATTTCCCGGACCTTCCCGAACAGGGAACTCCTGTGAATGAAGAGAGCTGCGTGGAGTTGTCTCTCGAGCTCCCCCACGCACTGACAATGGTTCCGGAATCCTGAGCGTGGGGAGGTTCCACCAACGGTCGGCAGCGCGTGGGTTCAAACGGAATGCCTAAGCTCGTCTCCCCTGAGGGTTTTCCTAATGTCTCTGTGCCAAGGAATGCTAGGCGTGATTGCAGGATATCCCAGTGTCCGAGGCTGCATCCCCAAGGTCAGGAAAGGTATTTCCCGGACTTCCCCGAACAGGGAACTCCTGTGAATGAAGAGAGCTGCGTGGAGTTGTATCTCGAGCTCCCCCACGCACTGACAATGGTTCCGGAATCCTGAGCGTGGGGAGGTTCCACCAACGGTCGGCAGCGCGTGGGTTCTAACGGAATGCCTAAGCTCGTCTCCCCTGAGTTTTTTCCTAATTTCTCTGTGCCAGTGAATGATAGGTGGGTTTGCAGGATATCGCAGTGACATACGCTGCCTCCCCAAGTTCAGGGAAGGTATTTCCCGGACTTCACCGAACAGGGAACTCCTGTGAATTAAGAGAGCTGCGTGGAGTTGTCTCTCGAGCTCCCCCACGCACTGACAATGGTTCCGGAATCCTGAGCGTGGGGAGGTTCCACCAACGGTCGGCAGCGCGTGGGTTCTAACGGAATGCCTAAGCTCGTCTCCCCTGAGGGTTTTCCTAATGTCTCTGTGCCAGGGAATGCTAGGGGTGATTGCAGGATATCCCAGTGTCCGAGGCTGCCTCCCCAAGGTCAGGGAAGCTATTTCCCGGACTTCCCCGAACAGGGAACACCTGTGACTGAAGAGAGCTGCGTGGAGTTGTCTCTCGAGCTCCCCCACGCACTGACAATGGTTCCGGAATCCTGAGCGTGGGGAGGTTCCTACAACGGTCAGCAGCGTGTGGGTTCTAACGGAATGCCTAAGCTCGTCTCCCCTGAGGGTTTTCCTAATGTCTCTGTGCCAGGGAATGGTAGGGGGGTTTGCAGCGTATCCCAGTGACATAAGCTGCCTCCCCAAGGTCAGGGAAGGTATTTCCCGAACTTCCCCGAACAGGGAACTCCTGTGAATGAAGAGAGCTTCCTGGAGTTGTCTCTCGAGCTCCCCCACGCACTGACAATTTTTCCGGAATCCTGAGCGTGGGGAGGTTCCACCAACGGTCGGCAGCGCGTGGGTTCTAACGGAATGCCTAAGCTCATCTCCCCTGAGGGTTTTCCTAATGTCTCTGTGCCAGGGAATGGTAGGGGATTTTGCAGGATATCCCAGTGTCATACGCTGCCTCCCCAAGGTCAGGGAAGGTATTTCTCGGACTTCCCCGAACAGGGAACACCTGTGAATGAAGAGAGCTGCGTGGAGTTGTCTCTCGAGCTCCCCCACGCACTGACAATTTTTCCGGAATCCTGAGCGTGGGGAGGTTCCACCAAAGGTCGGCAGCGCGTGGGTTCTAACGGAATGCCTAAGCTCGTCTCCCCTGAGGGTTTTCCTAATTTCTCTGTGCCAGGGAATGCTTGGGGTGATTGCAGGATATCCCAGTGAACGAGGCTGCCTCCCCACGTTCAGGGAAGGTATTTCCCGGACTTCCCCGAACAGGGAACTCCTGTGAATTAAGAGAGCTTCCTGGAGTTGTCTCTCGAGCTCCCCCACGCACTGACAATTTTTCCGGAATCCTGAGCGTGGGGAGGTTCCACCAACGGTCGGCAGCGCGTGGGTTCTAACGGAATGCCTAAGCTCATCTCCCCTGAGGGTTTTCCTAATGTCTCTGTGCCAGGGAATGGTAGGGGATTTTGCAGGATATCCCAGTGTCATACGCTGCCTCCCCAAGGTCAGGGAAGGTATTTCTCGGACTTCCCCGAACAGGGAACACCTGTGAATGAAGAGAGCTGCGTGGAGTTGTCTCTCGAGCTCCCCCACGCACTGACAATTTTTCCGGAATCCTGAGCGTGGGGAGGTTCCACCAAAGGTCGGCAGCGCGTGGGTTCTAACGGAATGCCTAAGCTCGTCTCCCCTGAGGGTTTTCCTAATTTCTCTGTGCCAGGGAATGCTTGGGGTGATTGCAGGATATCCCAGTGAACGAGGCTGCCTCCCCACGTTCAGGGAAGGTATTTCCCGGACTTCCCCGAACAGGGAACTCCTGTGAATGAAGAGAGCTGCGTGGAGTTGTCTCTCGAGCTCCCCCACGCACTGACAATGTTTCCGGAATCCTGAGCGTGGGGAGGTTCCACCAACGGTCGGCAGCGCGTGGGTTCTAACGGAATGCCTAAGCTCGTCTCCCCTGAGGGTTTTCCTTATGTCTTTGTGCCAGGGAATGGAAGGTGGGATTGCAGGATATCCCAGTGATATATGCTGCTTCCCCATGTTCAGGGAAGGTATTTCCCGGACTTCCCCGAACAGGGAACTCCTGTGAATGAAGAGAGCTGCGTGGAGTTGTCTCTCGAGCTCCCCCACGCACTGACAATGTTTCCGGAATCCTGAGCGTGGGGAGGTTCCACCAACGGTCGGCAGCGCGTGGGTTCTAACGGAATGCCTAAGCTCGTCTCCCCTGAGGGTTTTCCTAATATCTCTGTGCCAGGGAATGCTAGGGGTGATTACAAGATATCCCAGTGTCCGAGGCTGACTCCCCAAGGTCAGGGAAGGTATTTCCCGGACTTCCCCGAACAGGGAACACCTGTGACTGAAGAGAGCTGCGAGGAGTTGTCTCTCGAGCTCCCCCACGCACTGACAGTGGTTCCGGAATCCTGAGCGTGGGGAGGTTCCACCAACGGTCGGCAGCGCGTGGGGTCTAACGGAAAGCCTAAGCTCGTCTCCCCTGAGGGTTTTCCTAAAGTTTCTGTGCCAGTGAATGGTAGGTGGGTTTGCAGGATATCCCAGTGACATACGCTGCCTCCCCAAGTTAAGGGAAGGTATTTCCCGGACTTCCCCGAACAGGGAACACCTGTGAATGAAGAGAGCTGCGTGGAGTTGTCTCTCGAGCTCCCCCACGCACTGACAATGGTTCCGGAATCCTGAGCGTGGGGAGGTTCCACCAACGGTCGGCAGCGCGTGGGTTCTAACGGAATGCCTAAGCTCGTCTCCCCTGAGGGTTTTCCTAATTTGTCTGTGCCAGGGAATGGTAGGGGGGTTTGCAGGATATCCCAGTGACATACGTTGCCTCCCCAAGTTCAGGGAAGGTATTTCCTGGACTTCCCCGAACAGGGAACTCCTGTGAATGAAGAGAGCTGCGTGGAGTTGTCTCTCGAGCTCCCCCACGCACTGACAATGGTTCCGGAATCCGGAGCGTGGGGAGGTTCCACCAACGGTCGGCAGCGCGT
Organism: Vicugna pacos; assembly: GCF_048564905.1. NCBI lineage: Eukaryota > Metazoa > Chordata > Mammalia > Artiodactyla > Camelidae > Vicugna > Vicugna pacos. Next base: position 1,741,792 of record NC_133021.1, read on the forward strand.
GGGTTCTTATGGAATGCCTAAGCTCGTCTCCCCTGAGGGTTTTCCTTATGTCTCTGTGCCAGGGAATGCTAGGGGTGATTGCAGGATATCCCAGTGACTGAGGCTGCCTCCCCCAGCTCAGGGAAGTTATTTCTCGACTTCCCCGAATAGGGAACACCTGTGACTGAAGAGAGCTGTGTAGAGTTGTCTCTCGAGCTCCCTCACGCACTGACAATGGTTCCGGAATCCTGAGCGTGTGGAGGTTCCACCAACGGTCGGCAGCGCGTGGGTTCTAACGGAATGCCTAAGTTCGTCTCCCCTGAGGTTTTTCCTAATGTCTCTATGCCAGGGAATGGTAGGGGGGTTTGCAGGATATCCCAGTGACATACGCTGCCTCCCCAAGGTCAGGGAATGTATTTCCCGGACTTCCCCGTACAGGGAACTCCTGTGACTTAATAGAGCTTCGTGGAGTTGTCTCTCGAGCTCCCCCACGCACTGACAATGGTTCCGGAATCCTGAGCGTGGGGAGGTTCCACCAACGGTCGGCAGCGCTTGGGTTCTAACGGAATGCCTAAGCTCGTCTCCCCTGAGGGTTTTCCTAATGTGTCTGTGCCAGGGAATGGTAGGGGGGTTTGCAGGATATCCCAGTGACATACGCTGCCTCCACAAGTTCAGGGATGGTATTTCCCGGACTTCCCCGAACAGGGAACTCCTGTGAATGAAGAGAGCTGCGTGGAGTTGTCTCTCGAGCTCCACCACGCACTGACAATGGTTCCGGAATCCTGAGCGTGGGGAGGTTCCACCAACGGTGGGCAGCGCGTGGGTTCTAACGGAATGCCTAAGCTCGTCTCCCCTGAAGGTTTTCCTAATATCTCTGTGCCAGGGAATGCTAGGGGTGATTGCAGGTTATCCCAGTGACCGAAGCTGCCTCCCCAAGGTCAGGGAAGGTATTTTCCGGACTTCCCCGAACAGGGAACTCCTGTGACTGAAGAGAGCTGCGTGGAGTTGTCTCTCGAGCTCCCCCACGCACTGACAATGGTTCCGGAATCCTGAGCGTGGGGAGGTTCCACCAACGGTCGGCAGCGCGTGGGTTTTAACGGAATGCCTAAGCTCGTCTCCCCTGAGGGTTTTCCTAATGTCTCTGTGCCAGGGAATGGTAGGGGGGTTTGCAGGATATCCCAGTGACATACGCTGCCTCCCCAAGTTCAGGGAAGTTATTTCCCGGACTTCCCCGTACAGGGAACTCCTGTGAATGAAGAGAGCTTCGTGGAGTTGTCTCTCGAGCTCCCCCACGCACTGACAATGGATCCGGAATCCTGAGCGTGGGGAGGTTTCAACAACTGTCGGCAGCGCGTGTGTTCTAAAGGAATGCCTAAGCTCGACTCCCCTGAGGGTTTTCCTAATGTCTCTGTGCCAGGGAAAGGTAGGGGTGTTTTCAGGGTATCCCAGTGACATACGCTGCCTCCCCAAGTTCAGGGAAGGTATTTCCCGGACTTCCCCGAACAGGGAACTCCTGTGAATGAAGAGAGCTGCGTGGAGTTTTCTCTCGAGCTCCCCCACGCACTGACAATGGTTCCGGAATCCTGAGCGTGGGGAGGTTCCTACAACGGTCGGCAGCGCTTGGGTTCTAACGGAATGCCTAAGTTCGTCTCCCCTGAGGATTTTCCTAATGTCTCTGTGCCAGGGAATATTAGGGGGGTTTGCAGGATATCCCAGTGTCATACGCTGCCTCCCCAAGGTCAGGGAAGGTATTTCCCAGACTTCCCCTAACAGGGAACTCCTGTGAATGAAGAGAGCTTCGTAGAGTTGTCTCTTGAGCTCCTCCACGCACTGACAATGGTTCCGGAATCCTGAGCGTGGGGAGGTTCTACCAACGGTCGGCAGCGCGTGGGTTCTAACGGAATGCCTAAGCTCGTCTCCCCTGAGTGTTTTCCTAATATCTCTGTGCCAGGGAATGCTAGGGGTGATTGCAGGATATCCCAGTGTCCGAGGCTGCCTGCCCAAGGTCAGGGAAGCTGTTTCCCGGACTTCCCCGAACAGGGAACACCTGTGACTGAAGAGAGCTGCGTGGAGTTGTCTCTCGAGCTCCCCCACGCACTGACAATGGTTTCGGAATCCTGAGCGTGGGGAGGTTCCACCAACGGTCGGCAGCGCGTGGGTTCTAACGGAATGTCTAAGCTCGTCTCCCCTGAGGGTTTTCCTAATGTCTCTGTGCCAGTGAATGGTAGGGGGGTTTGCAGGATATCCCAGTGACATACGCTGCTTCCCCAAGTTCAGGGAAGGTATTTCCCAGACTTCCCCGAACAGGGAACTCCTGTGAATGAAGAGAGCTGCGTGGAGTTGTCTCTCGTGCTCCCCCACGCACTGACAATGGTTCCGGAATCCTGAGCGTGGGGAGGTTCCACCAACGGTCGGCTGCGCGTGGGTTCTAACGGAATGCCTAAGCTCGTCTCCCCTGAGGGTTTTCCTAATGTGTCTGTGCCAGGGAATGTTAGGGGTGTTTGCAGGATATCCCAGTGTCATACGCTGCCTCCCCAAGGTCAGGGAAGGTATTTCCCGGACTTCCCCGAACAGGGAACTCCTGTGAATGAAGAGAGCTGCGTGGAGTTTTCTCTCGAGCTCCCCCACGCACTGACAATGGTTCCGGAATCCTGAGCGTGGGGAGGTTCCACCAACGGTCGGCAGCGCGTGGGTTCTAACGGAATGCCTAAGCTCGTCTCCCCTGAGGGTTTTCCTAATGTGTCTGTGCCAGGGAATGGTAGGGGGGTTTGCAGGATATCCCAGTGAAATACGCTGCCTCCCCAAGGTCAGGGAAGGTATTTCCTGGACTTCCCCGAACAGGGAACTCCTGTGAATGAAGAGAGCTGCGTGGAGTTGTCTCTCGAGCTCCCCCACGCACTGACAATGGTTCCGGAATCCTGAGCGTGGGGAGGTTCCTACAACGGTCGGCAGCGCGTGGGTTCTAACGGAATGCCTAATCTCGTTTCCCCTGAGGGGTTTCCTAATGTCTCTGTGCCAGGGAATGGTAGGCGGGTTTGCAGGGTATCCCAGTGACATACGCTGCCTCCCCAAGGTCAGGGAAGTTATTTCCCGGACTTCCACGGACAGGGAACTCCTGTGAATGAAGAGAGCTGCGTGGAGTTGTCTCTCGAGCTCCCCCAAGCACTGACAATGGTTCCGGAATCCTGAGCGTGGGGAGGTTCCACCAACGGTAGGCAGCGCGTGTGTTCTAACGGAATGCCTAAGCTCGACTCCCCTGAGGGTTTTCCTAATTTGTCTGTGCCAGGGAATGGTAGGGGGGTTTGCAGGATATCCCAGTGACATACGCTGCCTCCCCAAGGTCAGGGAAGGTATTTCCCGGACTTCCCCGAACAGGGAACTCCTGTCAATGAAGAGAGCTGCGTGGAGTTGTCTCTCGAGCTCCGCCACGCACTGACAATGGTTCCGGAATCCTGAGCGTGGGGAGGTTCCACCAACGGTCGGCAGTGCGTGGGTTCAAACGGAATGCCTAAGCTCGTCTCCCCTGAGGGTTTTCCAAATGTCTCTGTGCCAGGGAATGTTAGGGGCGTTTGCAGGATATCCCAGTGACATACGCTGCCTCCCCAAGTTCAGGGAATTTATTTCCGGGACTTCCCCGAACAGGGAACTCCTGTGAATGAAGAGAGCTGCGTGGAGTTTTCTCTCGAGCTACCCCACGCACTGACAATGGTTCTGGAATCCTGAGCGTGGGGAGGTTCCAACAACGGTCGGCAGCGCGTGGGTTCTAACGGAATGCCTAAGCTCTTCTCCCCTGAGGGTTTTACTAATGTCTCTGTGCCAGGGAATGTTAGGGGCGTTTGCAGGATATCCCAGTGACATACGCTGCCTCCCCAAGATCAGTGAAGGTATTTCCCGGCCTTCCCCTTACAGGGAACTCCTGTGAATGAATAGAGCTGCGTGGAGTTCTCTCTCGAGGTCCCCCACGCACGGACAATGGTTCCGGAATCCTGAGCGTGGGGAGGTTCCACCAACGGTCGGCAGCGCGTGGGTTCTAACGGAATGCCTAAGCTCGTATCCCCTGAGGGTTTTCCTAATGTCTCTGTGCCAGGGAATGCTAGGGTTGATTGCAGGATATCCCAGTGATCGTGGCTGCCTCCCCAAGTTCAGGAAAGTTATTTCCCGGACTTCCCCGAACAGGGAACTCCTGTGAATGATGAGAGCTGCGTGGAGTTGTCTCTCGAGCTCCCCCACGCACTGACAATGGTTCCGGAATCCTGAGCGTGGGGAGGTTCAACCAACGGTCGGCAGCGCGTGAGTTCTAACGGAATGCCTAAGCTCGCTTCCCCTGAGTGTTTTCCTAATGTCTCTGTGCCAGGGAATGCTAGGGTTGATTGCAGGATATCCCAGTGACCGAGGCTGCCTCCCCAAGGTCAGGAAAGGTATTTCCCGGACTTCCCCGAACAGGGAACTCCTGTGAATGACGAGAGCTGCGTGGAGTTGTCTCTCGAGCTCCCCCACGCACTGACAATGGTTCCGGAATCCTGAGCGTGGGGAGGTTACACCAACGGTCGGCAGCGCGTGGGTTCTAACGGAATGCCTAAGCTCGTCTCCCTTGAGTTTTTTCCTAATGTGTCTGTGCAAGGGAATGGTAGGGGGGTTTGCAGGATATCCCAGTGACATACGCTGCCTCCCCAATGTCAGGGAATTTATTTCCGGGACTTCCCCGAATAGGGAACTCCTGTGAATGAAGAGATCTGCGTGGAGTTTTCTCTCGAGCTCCCCCACGAACTGACAATGGTTCCGGAATCCTGAGCGTGGGGAGGTTCCACCAACGGTCGGCAGCGCGTGGGTTCTAACGGAATGCCTAAGCTCGTCTCCCCTGAGGGTTTTCCTAATGTGTCTGTGCAAGGGAATGGTAGGGGTGTTTGCAGGATATCCCAGTGAAATACGCTGCCTCCCCAAGGTCAGGGAAGGTATTTCCTGAACTTCCCCGAACAGGGAACTCCTGTGAATGAAGAGAGCTGCGTGGAGTTGTCTCTCGAGCTCCCCCACGCACTGACAATGGTTCCGGAATCCTTAGTGTGGGGAGGTTCCACCAATCGGTCGGCAGGGCGTGGGTTCTTACGGAATGCATAAGCTCGTCTCCCCTGAGGGTGTTCCTAATGTCTCTGTGCCAGGGAATGGTAGTAGGGATTGCAGGATATCCCAGTGACATACGCTGCCTCCCCAAGGTCAGGGAAAGTATTTCCCGGACTTCCCCGAACAGGGAACTCCTGTGAATGAAGAGAGCTGCGTGGAGTTGTCTCTCGAGCTCCCCCACGCACTGACAATGGTTCCGGAATCCTGAGCGTGGGGAGGTTCCACCAACGGTCGGCAGCGCGTGGGTTCTAACGGAATGCCTAAGCTCGTCTCCCCTGAGGGTTTTCCTAATGTCTCTGTGCCAGGGAATGCTAGGGTTGATTGCAGGATATCCCAGTGACCGAGGCTGCCTCCCCAAGGTCAGGAAATATATTTCCCGGACTTCCCCGAACAGGGAACTCCTGTGAATGAAGAGAGTTGCGTGGAGTTGTCTCTCGAGCTCCCCCACGCACTGACAATGGTTCCGGAATCCTGAGCGTGGGGAGGTTCCACCAACGGTCGGCAGCGCGTGGGTTCTAACGGAATGCCTAAGCTCGTCTCCCCTGAGGGTTTTCCTAATGTGTCTGTGCCAGGGAATGGTAGGGGGGTTTGCAGGATATCCCAGTGAAATACGCTGCCTCCCCAAGGTCAGGGAAAGTATTTCCTGGACTTCCTCGAACAGGGAACTCCTGTGAATGAAGAGAGCTGCGTGGAGTTGTCTCTCGAGCTCCCCCACGCTCTGACAATGGTTCCGGAATCCTGAACGTGGGGAGGTTCCACCAACGGTCGGCAGCGCGTGGGTTCTAACGGAATGCCTAAGCTCGTCTCCCCTGAGGGTTTTCCAAATGTCTCTGTGCCAGGGAATGGTAGGGGCGTTTGCAGGATATTCCAGTGACATACGCTGCCTCCCCAAATTCAGGGAATTTATTTCCGGGACTTCCCCGAACAGGGAACTCCTGTGAATGAAGAGAGCTGCGTTGAGTTTTCTCTCGAGCTCCCCCTCGCACTGACAATGGTTCCGGAATCCTGAGCGTGGGGAGGTTCCACAAACGGTCGACAGCGCGTGGGTTCTAACGGAATGCCTAAGCTCGTCTCCCCTGAGGGTGTTCCTAATGTCTCTGTGCCAGGGAATGGTAGTAGGGATTGCAGGATATCCCAGTGACCGAGGCTGCCTCCCCAAGGTCAGGGAAGTTATTTCCAGGACTTCCCCGAACAGGGAACACCTGTGACTGAAGAGAGCTGCGTGGAGTTGTCTCTCGAGCTCCCCCACGCACTGACAATGGTTCCGGAATCCTGAGCGTGGGGAGGTTCCAACAATGGTCGGCAGCGCGTGGGTTCTAACGGAATGCCTAATCTCGTTTCCCCTGAGTGTTTTCATAATGTGTCTGTGCCAGGGAATGGTAGGGGGGTTTGCAGGATATCCCAGTGACATACGCTGCCTCCCCAAGGTCAGGGAAGGTATTTCGCGGACTTCCCCGAACAGGGAACTCCTGTGAATGAAGAGAGATGCGTGGAGTTGTCTCTCGAGCTCCCCCACGCACTGACAATGGTTCCGGAATCCTGAGCGTGGGGAGGTTCCACCAACGGTCGGCAGCGCGTGGGTTCTAACGGAATGCCTAAGCTCGCCTCCCCTGAGGCTTTTCCAAATGTCTCTGTGCCAGGGATGGTTGGGGCGTTTGCAGGATATCCCAGTGACATACGCTGCCTCCCCCAGTTCAGGGAATTTATTTCCGGGACTTCCCCGAACAGGGAACTCCTGTGAATGAATAGAGCTGCATGGAGTTTTCTCTCGAGCTCCCCCACGCACTGACAATGGTTCCGGAATCCTGAGCGTGGGGAGGTTCCACCAACGGTCGGCCGCACGTGGGTTCTAACGGAATGCCTAAGCTCGTCTCCCCTGAGGGTTTTCCTAATGTGTCTGTGCAAGGGAATGGTAGGGGGGTTTGCAGGATATCCCATTGAAAAACGCTGCCTCCCCAAGGTCAGGGAAGGTATTTCCTGGACTTCCCCGAACAGGGAAATCCTCTGAATGAAGAGAGCTGCGTGGAGTTGTCTCTCGAGCTCCCCCAAGCACTGACAATGGTTCCGGAATCCTGAGCGTGGGGAGGTTCCACCAACGGTCGCAGCACGTGGGTTCAAACGGAATGCCTAAGATCGTCTCCCCTGAGGGTTTTCCTAATATCTCTGTGCCAGGGAATGGTAGTAGGGTTTGCAGGATATCCCAGTGAAATACGCTGCCTCCCCAAGGTCAGGGAAGGTATTTCCCGGACTTCCCCGAACAGGGAACTCTGTGAATGAAGAGAGCTGCGTGGAGATGTCTCTGGAGCTCCCCCACTCACTGACAATGGTTCCGGAATCCTGAGCGTGGGGAGGTTCCACCAACGGTCGGCAGCGCGTGGGTTCCAACGGAATGCCTAAGCTCGTCTCCCCTGAGGGTTTTCCTAATGTCTCTGTGCCAGGGAATGCTAGGGGTGATTGCAGGATATCCCAGTGACCGAGGCTGCCTCCCCAAGGTCAGGAAACGTATTTCTCGACTTCCCCGAACAGGGAACTCCTGTGAATGAAGAGAGCTGCGTGGAGTTGTCTCTCGAGCTCCCCTACGCACTGACAATGTTTCCGGAATCCTGAGCGTGGGGAGGTTCCATCAACGGTCGTCAGCGCGTGGGTTCTAACGGAATGCATAAGCTCGTCTCCCCTGAGGGTTTTCCTAATGTCTCTGTGCCAGGGAATGGTAGGTGGGATTGCAGGATATCCCAGTGATATACGCTGCCTCCCCAAGGTCAGGGAAGGTATTTCCCGGACTTCCCCGAACAGGGAACTCCTGTGAATGAAGAGAGCTTCGTGGAGTTGTCTCTCGAGCTCCCCCACGCACTGACAATGGTTCCGGAATCCTGAGCGTGGGGAGGTTCCACCAACGGTCGGCAGCGCGTGGGTTCTAACGGAATACCTAAGCTGGTCTCCCCTGAGGGTTTTCCTAATTTCTCTGTGCCAGGAAATGCTAGGGGTGATTGCAGGATATCCCAGTGACCGAGGCTGCCTCCCCAAGGTCAGGGAAGGTATTTCCCGGACTTCCCCGATCAGGGAACACCTGTGAATGAAGAGAGCTGCGTGGAGTTGTCTCTCGAGCTCCCCCACGCACTGACAATGGTTCCGGAATCCTGAGCGTGGGGAGGTTCCACCAACGGTCGGCAGCGCGTGGGTTCTAACGGAATGCCAAAACTCGTCTCCCCTGTGGGTTTTCCTAATCTCTCTGTGCCAGGGAATGTTAGGGGGGTTTGCAGGATATCCCAGTGACATACGCTGCATCCCCAAGGTCAGGGAATTTATTTCCGGGACTTCCCCGAACAGGGAACTCCTGTGAATGAAGAGAGCTGCGTGGAGTTTTCTCTCAAGCTCCCCAACGCACTGACAATGGTTCCGGAATCCTGAGCGTGGGGAGGTTCCACCAACGGTCGGCAGCGCGTGGATTCAAACGGAATGCCTAAGCTCGTCTCCCCTGAGGGTTTTCCTAATATCTCTGAGCCAGGGAATGGTAGGGGGGTTTGCAGGATATCCCAGTGACATACGCTGCCTCCCCAAGGTCAGGGAAGTTATTTCCCGGACTTCCCCGAACAGGGAACTCCTGTGAATGAAGAGAGCTGCGTGGAGTTGTCTCTCGAGCTCCCCCACGCACTGACAATTGTTCCGGAATCCTGAGCGTGGGGAGGTCCACCAACGGTCGGCAGCGCGTGGTTTCTAACGGAATGCCTAAGCTCGTCTCCCCTGAGGGTTTTCCTAATTTCTCTGGGCCAGGGAATGCTAGGGTTGATTGCAGGATATCCCAGTGACCGAGGCTGCCTCCCCAAGGTCAGGAAATGTATTTCCCGGACTTCCCCGAACAGGGAACTCCTGTGAATGAAGAGAGCTGCGTGGAGTTGTCTCTCGAGCTCCCCCACGCACTGACAATGATTCCGGAATCCTGAGCGTGGGGAGGTTCCACCAACGGTCGGCAGCGCGTGGGTTCTAACGGAATGCCTAAGCTCGTCTCCCCTGAGTGTTTTCCTAATGTCTCTGTGCCAGGGAATGGTAGGGGGGTTTGCAGGATATCCCAGTGACATACGCTGCCTCCCCAAGGTCAGGGAAGTTATTTCCCAGACTTCCCCGAACAGGGAACTCCTGTGAATGAAGAGAGCTGCGTGGAGTTGTCTCTCGAGCTCCCCCACGCACTGACAATGGTTCCGGAATCCTGAGCGTGGGGAGGTTCCACCAACGGTCGCAGCGCGTGGGTTCTAACGGAATGCCTAAGCTCGTCTACCCTGAGGGTTTTCCTAATGTCTCTGTGCCAGGGAATGGTAGGGGGGTTTTCAGGATATCTCAGTGACATACGCTGACTCCCCAAGGTCAGGAAAGGTATTTCCCGGACTTCCCCGAACAGGGAACTCCTGTGAATGAAAAGAGCTGCGTGGAGTTGTCTTTCGAGCTCCCCCACGCACTGACAATTGTTCCGGAATCCTGAGCGTGGGGAGGTTCCACCAACGGTCGGCAGCGCGTGGGTTCTAACGGAATGCCTAAGCTAGTCTCCCCTGAGGGTTTTCCTAATGTCTCTGTGCCAGGGAATGCTAGGGGTGATTGCAGGATATCCCAGTGACCGAGGCTGCCTCCCCAAGGTCAGGAAATTTATTTCTCTGACTTCCCCGGACAGGGAACTCCTGTGAATGAAGTGAGCTGCGTGGAGTTGTCTCTCGAGCTCCCCCACGCCCTGACAATTTTTCCGAAATCCTGAGCGTGGGGAGGTTCCACCAACGGTCGGCAGCGCGTGGGTTCTAACGGAATGCCTAAGCTCGTCTCCCCTGAGGTTTTTCCTAATGTCTCCGTGCCAGGGAATAGTAGGGGGGTTTGCAGGATATCCCAGTGACATACGCTGCCTCCCCAAGGACAGGGAAGGTATTTCCCGGACTTCCCCGAACAGAGAACTCCTGTGAATGAAGAGAGCTGCGTGGAGATGTCTCTCGAGCTCCCCCACGCACTGACAATGGTTCCGGAATCCTGAGCGTGGGGAGGTTCCACCAACGGTCGGCAGCGCGTGAGTTCTAACGGAATGCCTAAGCTGGTCTCCCCTGAGTGTTTTCCTAATGTCTCTGTACCAGTGAATGTTAGGGGGTTTTGCAGGATATCCCAGTGACATACGCTGCCTCCCCAAGTTCAGGGAAAGTATTTCCCGGACTTCCCCGAACAGGGAACTCCTGTGAATGAAGAGAGCTGCGTGGAGTTGTCTCTCGAGCTCCCCCACGCACTGACAATGGTTCCGGAATCCTGAGCGTGGGGAGGTTCCACCAACGGTCGGCAGCGCGTGGGTTCTAACGGAATGCCTAAGCTCGTCTCCCCTGAGGGTTTTCCTAATGTCTCTGTGCCAGGGAATGGTAGGGGATTTTGCAGGATATCCCAGTGACATACGCTGCCTCCCCAAGGTCAGGGAAGGTATTTCCCGGACTTCACCGAACAGGGAACTCCTGTGAATTAAGAGAGCTGCGTGGAGTTGTCTCTCGAGCTCCCCCACGCACTGACAATGGTTCCGGAATCCTGAGCGTGGGGAGGTTCCACCAACGGTCGGCAGCGCGTGGGTTCTAACGGAATGCCTAAGCTCGTCTCCCCTGAGAATTTTCCTATTGTGTCTGTGTCAGGGAATGTTAGGGGGGTTTGCAGGATATCCCAGTGACATACGCTGCCTCCCCAAGGTCAGGGAAGGTATTTCCCGGACTTCCCCGAACAGGGAACTCCTGTGAATGAAGAGAGCTGCGTGGAGTTGTCTCTCGAGCTCCCACACGCACTGACAATGGTTCCGGAATCCTGAGCGTGGGTAGGTTCCACCAACGGTCGGCAGCGCGTGGGTTCTAACGGAATGCCTAAGCTCGTCTCCCCTGAGGTTTTTCCTAATATTTCTGTGCCAGGGATTGCTAGGGGTGATTGCAGGATATCCCAGTGACCGAGGCTGCCTCCCCAAGGTCAGGAAAGGTATTTCTCGGATTTCCCCGAACAGGGAACTCCTGTGAATGAAGAGAGCTGCGTGGAGTTGTCTCTCGAGCTCCCCCACGCACTGACAATGGTTCCGGAATCCTGAGCGTGGGTAGGTTCCACCAACGGTCGGCAGCGCGTGGGTTCTAACGGAATGCCTAAGCTCGTCTCCCCTGAGTTTTTTCCTAATATCTCTGTGCCAGGGAATGGTAGGGGATTTTGCAGGATATCCCAGTGACATACGCTGCATCCCCAAGGTCAGGGAAGGTATTTCCCGGACTTCACCGAACAGGGAACTCCTGTGAATTAAGAGAGCTGCGTGGAGTTGTCTCTCGAGCTCCCCCAAACACTGACAATGGTTCCGGAATCCTGAGCGTGGGGAGGTTCCACCAACGGTCGACAGCGTGTGGGTTCTAACGGAATGCCTAAGCTCGTCTCCCATGAGAATTTTCCTATTGTGTCTGTGTCAGGGAATGTTAGGGGGGTTTGCAGAATATCCCAGTGACATACGCTGCCTCCCCAACGTCAGGGAAGGTATTTCCCGGACTTCCCCGAACAGGGAACTCCTGTGAATGAAGAGAGCTGCGTGGAGTTGTCTCTCGAGCTCCCCCACGCACTGACAATGGTTCCGGAATCCTGAGCGTGGGTAGGTTCCACCAACGGTCGGCAGCGCGTGGGTTCTAACGGAATGTCTAAGCTCGTCTCCCCTGAGGTTTTTCCTAATATCTCTGTGCCAGGGATTGCTAGGGGTGATTGCAGGATATCCCAGTGACCGAGGCTGACTCCCCAAGGTCAGGAAAGGTATTTCTCGGACTTCCCCGAACAGGGAACTCCTGTGAATGAAGAGAGCTGCGTGGAGTTGTCTCTCGAGCTCCCCCACGCACTGACAATGGTTCCGGAATCCTGAGCGTGGGGAGGTTCCACCAACGGTCGGCAGCGCGTGGGTTCTAACGGAATGCCTAAGCTCGTCTCCCCTGAAGGTTTTCCTAATGTCTCTGTGCCAGGGAATTGTAGGCGTGTTTGCAGGATATCCCAGTGACATACGCTGCCTCCCCAAGGTCAGGGAAGCTATTTCCCGGACTTCCCCGAACAGGGAACTCCTGTGAATGAAGAGAGCTGCGTGGAGTTGTCTCTCGATCTCCCCCATGCACTGACAATGGTTCCGGAATCCTGAGCGTGGGGAGGTTCCACCAACGGTCGGCAGCGCGTGGGTTCTAACGGAATGCCTAAGCTCGTCTCCCCTGAAGGTTTTCCTAATGTCTCTGTGCCAGGGAATTGTAGGCGTGTTTGCAGGATATCCCAGTGACATACGCTGCCTCCCCAAGGTCAGGGAAGGTATTTTCCGGACTTCCCCGAACAGGGAACTCCTGTGAATGAAGAGAGCTGCGTGGAGTTGTCTCTCGAGCTCCCCCACGCACTGACAATGTTTCCGGAATCCTGAGCGTGGGGAGGTTCCACCAACGGTCGGCAGCGCGTGGGTTCTAACGGAATGCCTAAGCTCGTCTCCCCTGAGGGTTTTTCTAATTTGTCTGTGCCACGGAATGGTAGGGGGGTTTGCAGGATATCCCAGTGATATACGCTGCCTCCCCAAGTTCAGGGAAGGTATTTCCCGGACTTCCCCGAACAGGGAACTTCTGTGAATGAAGAGAGCTGCGTGGAGTTGTCTCTCGGGCTCCCCCACGCACTGACAATGGTTCCGGAATCCTGAGCGTGGGGAGGTTCCACCAACGGTCGGCAGCGCGTGGGTTCTAACGGAATGCCTAAGCTCGTCTCCCCTGAGGGTTTTCCAAATGTCTCTGTGCCAGGGAATGCTAGGGGTGATTGCAGGATATCCCAGTGACCGAGGCTGCCTCCCCAAGGTCAGGAAAGATATTTCCCGGACTTCCCCGAACAGGGAACTCCTGTGAATGAAGAGAGCTGCGTGGAGTTGTCTCTCGAGCTCCCCCACGCACTGAGAATGGTTCCGGAATCCTGAGCGTGGGGAGGTTCCACCAACGGTCGGCAGCGCGTGGGTTCTAACGGAATGCATAAGCTCGTCTCCCCTGAGGGTTTTCCTAATGTCTCTGTGCCAGGGAATTGTAGGGGGGTTTGCAGGATATCCCAGTGACATACGCTGCGTTCCCAAGGTCAGGGAATGTATTTCCCGGACTTCCCCGAACAGGGAACTCCTGTGAATGAAGAGAGCTGCGTGGAGTTGTCTCTCGAGCTCCCCCACGCACTGACAATGGTTCCGGAATCCTGAGCGTGGGGAGGTTCCACCAACGGTCGGCAGAGCGTGGGTTCTAACGGAATGCCTAAGCTCGTCTCCCCTGAGGGTTTCCTAATGTCTCTGTGCCAGGGAATGGTAGGGGATTTTGCAGGATATCCCAGTGACATACGCTGCCTCCCCAAGATCAGGGAAGGTATTTCCCGGTCTTCCCCGAACAGGGAACTCCTGTGAATTAAGAGAGATGCGTGGAGTTGTCTCTCGAGCTCCCCCACGCACTGACAATGGTTCCGGAATGCTGAGCGTGGGGAGGTTCCACCAACGGTCGGCAGCGCGTGGGTTCTAACGGAATGCCTAAGCTCGTCTCCCCTGAAGGTTTTCCTAATGTCTCTGTGCCACGGAATTGTAGGCGTGTTTGCAGGATATCCCAGTGACATACGCTGCCTCCCCAAGGTCAGGGAAGGTATTTCCCGGACTTCCCCGAACAGGGAACTCCTGTGAATGAAGAGAGCTGCGTGGAGTTGTCTCTCGAGCTCCCCCACGCACTGACAATGGTTCCGGAATCCTGAGCGTGGGGAGGTTCCACCAACGGTCGACAGCGCGTGGGTTCTAACGGAATGCCTAAGCTCGTCTCCCCTGAGGGTTTTCCTAATGTGTCTGTGCCAGGGAATGCTAGGGGTGATTGCAGGATATATCAGTGACCAAGGCTGCCTCCCAAAGGTCAGTAAAGGTATTTCCCGGACTTCCCCGAACAGGGATCTCCTGTGAATGAAGAGAGCTGCGTGGAGTTGTCTCTCGAGCTCCCCCACGCACTGACAATGGTTCCGGAATCCTGAGCGTGGGGAGGTTCCACCAACGGTCGGCAGCGCGTGGGTTCTAACGGAATGCCTAATCTCGTCTCCCCTGAGGGTTTTTCTAATTTGTATGTGCCACGGAATGGTAGGGGGGTTTGCAGGATATCCCAGTGAAATACGCTGCCTCCCCAAGTTCAGGGAAAGTATTTCCCGGACTTCCCCGAACAGAGAACTTCTGTGAATGAAGAGAGCTGCGTGGAGTTGTCTCTCGGGCTCCCCCACGCACTGACAATGGTTCCGGAATCCTGAGCGTGGGGAGGTTCCACCAACGGTCGGCAGCGCGTGGGTTCTAACGGAATGCCTAAGCTCGCCTCCCCTGAGGTTTTTCCTAATATCTCTGTGCCAGGGAATGCTAGGGGTGATTGCAGGATATCCCAGTGACCGAGGCTGCCTCCCCAAGGTCAGGAAAGATATTTCCCGGACTTCCCCGAACAGGGAACTCCTGTGAATGAAGAGAGCTGCGTGGAGTTGTCTCTCGAGCTCCCCCACGCACTGACAATGGTTCTGGAATCCTGAGCGTGGGGAGGTTCCACCAACGGTCGGAAGCGCTTGGGTTCTAACGAAATGCATAAGTTCGTCTCCCCTGAGGGTTTTCCTAATGTCTCTGTGCCAGGAAATGCTAGGGGTGATTGCAGGATATCCCAGTGTCCGAGGCTGCCTCCCCAAGTTCAGGTAATGTATTTCCCAGACTTCCCCGTACAGGGAACTCCTGTGAATAAAGAGAGATGCGTGGATTTATCTCTAGATTTCCCCCACGCACTGACAATGGTTCCGGAATCCTGAGCGTGGGGAGGTTCCACCAACGGTCGGCAGCGCGTGGGTTCTAACGGAATGCCTAAGCTCGCCTCCCCTGAGGGTTTTCCTAATGTCTCTGTGCCAGGGAATGGTAGGGGGGTTTGCAGGATATCCCAGTGACATACGCTGCCTCCCCAAGTTCAGGGAAGGTATTTCCCGGACTTCCCCGACAGGGAACTCCTGTGAATGAAGAGAGCTGCGTGGAGTTGTCTCTCGAGCTCCCCCACGCACTGACAATTGTTCCGGAATCCTGAGCGTGGGGAGGTTCCACCAACGGTCGGCAGCGCGTGGGTTCTAACGGAATGCCTAATCTCGTCTCCCCTGAGGGTTTTCCTAATATCTCTGTGCCAGGGAATGCTAGGGGTGATTGCAGGATATCCCAGTGACAGAGACTGCCCCCACAAGGTCAGGGAAGGTATTTCTCGGACTTCCCCGAACAGGGAACACTTGTGACTGAATAGAGCTATGTGGAGTTGTCTCTCGAGCTCCTCCACGCACTGACAATGGTTCCGGAATCCTGAGCGTGGGGAGGTTCCACCAACGGTCGGCAGCGCGTGGGTTCTATCGGAATGCCTTAGCTCGTCTCCCCTGAGGGTTTTCCTAATATGTCTGTGCCAGGGAATGGTAGGGGTGATTGCAGGATATCCCAGTGACCGAGGCTACCTCCCCAAGGTCAGGAAAGGTATTTCTCGGACTTCCCCGAATAGGGAACTCCTGTGAATGAAAAGAGCTGCGTGGAGATGTCTCGCGAGCTCCCCCACGCACTGACAATGGTTCCGGAATCCTGAGCGAGGGGAGGTTCCACCAACAGTCGGCAGCGCGTGGGTTCTAACGGAATGCCTAAGCTCGTCTCCCCTGAGGGTTTTCCTAATGTGTCTGTGCCAGGGAATGGTATTGGGGTTTGCAGGATATCCCAGTGTCATACGCTGCCTCCCCAAGGTCAGGGAAGGTATTTCCCGAACTTCCCTGAACAGGGAACACCTGTGACTGAAGAGAGCTGCGTGGAGTTGACTCTCGAGCTCACCCACGCACTGACAATGGTTCCGGAATCCTGAGCGTGGGGAGGTTCCACCAACGGTCGGCAGCGCGTGGGTTCTAACGGAATGCCTAAGCTCGTCTCCCCTGAGGGTTTTCCTAATGTGTCTGTGCCAGGGAATGTTAGGGGTGATTGCAGGATATCGCAGTGACCGAGGCTAACTCCCAAGGTAAGGAAAGGTATTTCTCGGACTTCCCCGAACAGGGAACTCCTGTGAATGAAGAGAGCTGCGTGGAGATGTCTCTCGAGTTCCCCAAAGCACTGACAATGGTTCCGGAATCCTGAGCGTGGGGAGGTTCCACCAACGGTCGGCAGCGCGTGGGTTCAAACGGAATGCCTAAGCTCGTCTCCCCTGAGGTTTTTCCTAATGTGTCTGTGCCAGGGAATGTTAGGGGGGTTTGCAGGATATCCCAGTGACATACGCTGCCTCCCCAAGTTCAGGGAAGGTATTTCCGGTACTTCCCCGAACAGGGAACACCTGTGACTGAAGAGAGCTTCGTGGAGTTGTCTCTCGGGCTCCCCCACGCACTGATAATTGTTCCGGAATCCTGAGCGTTGGGAGGTTCCACCAAAGGTCGGCAGCGCATGGGTTCTAACGGAATGCCTAAGCTAGTCTCCCCTGAGGGTTTTCCTAATTTCTCTGTGCCAGGGAATGTTTGGGGGGTTTGCAGTATATCCCAGTGTTATACGCTGCCTCCCCAAGTTCAGGGAATGTATTTCCCGGACTTTCCCGAACAGGGAACTCCTGTGAATGAAGAGAGCTGCGTGGAGTTTTCTCTTGAGCTCCCCCACGCACTGAAAATGGTTCCGGAATCCTGAGCGTGGGGAGGTTCCACCAACGGTCGGCAGCGCTTGGGTTCTAACGGAATGCCTAAGCTCGTCTCCCCTGAGGTTTTCCTAATGTCTCTGAGCCAGGGAATGCTAGGGGTGATTGCATGATATCCCAGTGACCGAGGCTGCCTCCCCAAAATCAGGGAAGTTTTATCCCAGACTTCCCCGAACAGGGAACACCTGTGACTGAAGAGAGCTGCGTGGAGTTGTCTCTCGAGCTCCCCCACACACTGAAAATTTTTCCGGAATCCTGAGCGTGGGGAGGTTCCACCAACGTTCGGCAGCGCGTGGGTTCTAACGGAATGCCTAAGCTCCTCTACCCTTAGGGTTTTCCTAATGTGTCTGTGCAAGGGAATATTAGGGTGGTTTGCAGGATATCCCAGTGTCATACGCTGCCTCCCCAAGGTCAGTGAAGGTTTTTCCCGGAATAACCCGAACAGGGATCTCCTGTGAATGAAGAGAGCTACATGGAGATTTCTCTCGAGCTCCCCCACGCACTGACAATGTTTCCGGAATCCTGAGCGTGGGGAGGTTCCACCAACGGTCGGCAGCGCGTGGGTTCTAACGGAATGCCTAAGCTCGTCTCCCCTGAGGGTTTTCCTAATCTCTCTGTGCCAGGGAATGCTAGGGGTGATTGCAGGATATCCCAGTGACCGAGGCTGCCTCCCCAAGGTCAGGGAAGTTATATCCCAGACTTCCACGAACAGGGAACACCTGTGACTGAAGAGAGCTGCGTGGAATTGTCTCTCGAGCTCCCCCACGCACTGACAATGGATCCGGAATCCTGAGCGTGGGGAGGTTCCACCAACGGTCGGCAGCGCGTGGGTTCTAACGGAATGCCTAAGCTCGTCTCCCCTGAGGGTTTTCCTAATGTCTCTGTGCCAGGGAATGGTAGGGGGGATTGCAGGATATCCCAGTGACATACGCGGCCTCCCCAAGGTCAGGGAAGGTATTTCCCGGACTTGCCCGAACAGGGAACTCCTGTGAATGAAGATAGCTGCGTAGAGTTTTGTCTCGAGCTCCCCCACGCACTGACAATGGTTCAGGAATCCTGAGCGTGGGGAGGTTCCACCAACGGTCGGCAGCGCGTGGGTTCTAACGGAATGCCTAAGCTCGTCTCCCCTGAGGGTTTCCTAATGTCTCTGAGCCAGGGAAGGCTAGGGGTGATTGCAGGATATCCCAGTGACAGAGGCTGCCTCCCCAAAATCAGGGAAGGTATATCCCAGACTTCCCCGAACAGGGAACTCCTGTGACTGAAGAGAGCTGCGTGGAGTTGTCTCTCGAGCTCCCCAACGCACTGACAATGGTTCCGGAATCCTGAGCGTGGGGAGGTTCCACCAACTGTCAGCAGCGCGTGGGTTCTAACGGAATGCCTAAGCTCGTCTCCCCTGAGTGTTTTCCTAATGTCTCTGAGCCAGGGAATTCTAGGGGTGATTACAGGATATCCCAGTGACCGAGGCTGCCTCCCCAAGATCAGGGAAGTTATATCCCAGACTTCCCCGAACAGGGAACATCTGTGACTGAAGAGACCTGCGTGGAGTTGTCTCTCGAGCTCCCCCACGCACTGACAATTTTTCCGGAATCCTGAGCGTGGGGAGGTTCCACCAACGGTCGGCAGCGCGTGGGTTCTAACGGAATGCATAAGCTCGTCTCCCCTGAGGGTTTTCCTAATGTCTCTGTGCCAGGGAATGGTAGGCGGGTTTGCAGGATATCCCAGTGTCATACGCTGCCTCCCCAAGGTCAGGGAATGTATTTCCCGGACTTCCCCGAACAGGGAACTCCTGTGAATGAAGAGAGCTGCGTGGAGTTGTCTCTCGAGCTCCCCCACGCACTGACAATTGTTCCGGAATCCTGAGCGTGGGTAGGTTCCACCAAAGGTCGTCAGCGCGTGGGTTCTAACGGAATGTCTAAGCTCGTTTCCCCTGAGGGTTTTCCTAATGTCTCTGTGCCAGTGAATGGTAGGTGGGTTTGCATGATATCCCAGTGACATACGCTGCCTCCCCAAGTTCAGGGAAGATATTTCCTGGACTTCCCCAAACATGAAACTCATGTGAATGAAGAGAGCTGCGTGGAGTTGTCTCTCGAGCTCCCCACGCACTGACAATGTATCCGGAATCCTGAGCGTGGGGAGGTTCCACCAACGGTCGGCAGCGCGTGGGTTCTAACGGAATGCCTAAGCTCGTCTCCCCTGAGGGTTTTCCTAATGTCTCTGTGTCAGGGAATGCTAGCGGTGATTGCAGGATATCCCAGTGAACGAGGCTGCCTTCCCAATGTCAGGGAAGGTATTTCCCGGACTTCCCCGAACAGGGAACACCTGTGAGTGAAGAGAGCTTCGTCGAGTTGTCTCTCGAGCTCCCACACGCACTGACAATTGTTCCGGAATCCTGAGCTTGGGGAAGTTCCAAGAACGGTCGGCAGCGCGTGAGTTCAAACGGAATACCTAAGCTCGTCTCCCCTGAGGGTATTCCAATTGTCTCTGTGTCAGGGAATGTTAGGGGTGATTGCAGGATATCCCAGTGAACGAGGCTGCCTCCCCAAGTTCAGGAAAGGTATTTCACGGACTTCCCCGAACAGGGAACTCCTGTGAATGAAGAGAGCTGCGTGGAGTTGTCTCTCGAGCTCCCCCACGCACTGACAATTGTTCCGGAATCCTGAGCGTGGGGAGGTTCCACCAACGGTCGGCAGCGCGTGGGTTCTAACGGAATGTCTAAGCTCGTCTCCGCTGAGGATTTTCCTAATGTCTCTGTGCCAGTGAATGGTAGTTGGGTTTGCAGGATATCCCAGTGAAATACGCTGCCGCCCCAAGTTCAGGGAAGATATTTCCTGGACTTCCCCAAACATGAAACTCCTGTGAATGAAGAGAGCTGCGTGGAGTTTTATCTCGAGCTCCCCCACGCACTGACAATGGATCCGGAATCCTGAGAGTGGGGAGGTTCCACCAACGGTCGGCAGCGCGTGGGTTCTAACGGAATGCCTAAGCTCGTCTCCCCTGAGTGTTTTCCTAATATCTCTGAGCCAGGGAATTCTAGGGGTGATTGCAGGATATCCCAGTGACCGAGGCTGCCTCCCCAAGTTCAGGGAAAGTATATCCCAGACTTCCACGAACAGGGAACACCTGTGAATGAAGAGAGCTGCGTGGATTTGTCTCTCGAGCTCCCCCACACACTGACAATGTTTCCGGAATCCTGAGCTTGGGGAGGTTCCACCAACGGTCGGCAGCGCGTGTGTTCTAACGGAATGTCTAAGCTCGTCTCCCCTGATGGTTTTCCTAATATCTCTGCGCCAGGGAATGGTAGGGGGGTTTACAGGATATCCCAGTGACATACGCTGCCTCCCCAAGTTCAGGGAAGGTATTTCCCGGACTTCCCCGAACAGGGAACTCCTGTGAATGAAGAGAGCTGCGTGGAGTTGTCTCTCGAACTCCCCCACGCAGTGAAAATCGTTCCGGAATCCTGAGCGTGGGGAGGTTCCACCAACGGTCGGCAGCGCGTGGGTTCTAATGGAATGCCTAATCTCGTCTCCCCTGAGGGTTTTCCTAATATCTCTGTGCCAGGGAATGTTATGGGGGTTTGCAGGATATCCCAGTGACATACGCTGCCTCCCCAAGCTCAGGGAAGTTATTTCCCGGACTTCCCCGAACAGGGAACTCCTGTGAATGAAGAGAGCTGCGTGGAGTTGTCTCTCGAGCTCCCCCACGCACTGACAATGGTTCCGGAATCCTGAGCGTGGGGAGGTTCCACCAACGGTCGGCAGCGCGTGGGTTCAAACGGAATGCCTAAGCTCGTCTCCCCTGAGGGTTTTCCTAATGTCTCTGTGCCAGGGAATGTTAGGGGTGTTTGCAGGATATCTCAGTGACATACGCTGCCTCCCCAAGGTCAGGGAAGTTATTTCCCGGACTTCCCCGAACACGGAACTTCTGTGAATGAAGAGAGCTGCGTGGAGTTGTCTCACGAGCTCCCCCACGCACAGACAATGGTTCCGGAATCCTGAGCGGGGGAGGTTCCACCAATGTTCGAAAGCGCTTGGGTTCTAACGGAATGCCTAAACTCGTCTCCCCTGAGGGTTTTTCTTATGTCTGTGCCAGGAAATGCTAGGGGTGATTGCAGGATATCCCAGTGACCGAGGCTGCTTCCCCAAGGTCAGGAAAGGTATTTCTCGGACTTCCCGGAAGAGGGAACTCCTGTGAATGAAGAGAGCTGCGTGGAGTTGTCTCTCGAGCTCCCCCACGCACTGACAATGGTTCCAGAATACTGAGAGGGGGAGGTTTCACCAACGGTCGGCAGCGCTTGGGTTCTAACGGAATGCCTAAGCTCGTCTCCCCTGAGGCTTTTCCTAATGTCTCTGTGCCAGGGAATGGTAGGGGTGATTGCAGGATATCCCAGTGACCGAGGCTGCGTCCCCAAGTTCAGGGAAGGTATATCCCAGACTTCCATGAACAGGGAACACCTGTGACTGAAGAGAGCTGCGTGGAGTTGTCTCTCGAGCTCCCCCACGCACTGACAATGGTTCCGGAATCCTGAGCGTGGGGAGGTTCCACCAACGGTCGGCAGCGCGTGGGTTCTAACGGAATTCCTAAGCTCGTCTCCCCTGAGGGTTTTCCTAATGTGTCTGTGCCAGGGAATGTTAGGGGGGTTTGCAGGATATCCCAGTGACATACGCTGCCTCCCCAAGGTCAGGGAATGTATTTCCCGGACTTCTCCGATCAGGGAACTCCTGTGAATGAAGAGAGCTGCGTGGAGTTGTCTCTCGATCTCCCCCTCGCACTGAAAATTTTTCCGGAATCCTGAGCGTGGGGAGGTTCCACCAACGGTCGGCAGCGCGTGGGTTCTAACGGAATGCCTAAGCTCGTCTCCCCTGAGGGTTTTTCTAATATCTCTGTGCCAGGGAATGGTAGGGGTGTTTGCAGGATATCCCAGTGACATACGCTGCCTCCCCAAGGTCAAGGAAGGTATATCCCGGACTTCCCCGAACAGGGAACTCCTGTGAATGAAGAGAGCTGCGTGGAGTTGTCTCTCGAGCTCCCCCACGCACTGACAATGGTTCCGGAATCGTGAGCGTGGGGAGGTTCCACTAACGGTGGGCAGCGCGTGGGTTCTAACGGAATGCCTAAGCTCGTCTCCCCTGAGGGTTTTCCTAATGTGTCTTTGCCCGGGAATGGTAGGGGGTTTTGCAGGATATCTCAGTGACATACCCTGCCTCCCCAAGGTCAGGGAAGGTATTTCCCGGAATTCCCCGAACAGGGAACTCCTGTGAATGAAGAGAGCTGCGTGGAGTTTTCTCTCGAGCTCCCCAACGCACTGACAATGGTTCCGGAATACTGAGCGTGGGCATATTCCACCAACGGTCAGCAGCGCGTGGGTTCTAACGGAATGCCTAAGCTCGTCTCCCCTGAGGGTTTTCCTAATGTCTCTGTGCCAGGGAATGGTAGGTGGGTTTGCAGGATATCCCAGTGACATACGCTGCCTCCCCACGTTCACAGAAGGTATTTCCCGGACTAACCCGAAAAGGGAACTCCTGTGAATGAAGAGAGCTTCGTGGAGTTGTCTCTCGAGCTCCCCCACGCACTGACAATGGTTCCGGAATCCTGAGCGTGGGGAGGTTCCACCAACCGTCGGCAGCGCGTGGGTTCTAACGGAATGCCTAAGCTCGTCTCCCCTGAGGGTTTTCCTAATATCTCTGTTCCAGGGAATTCTAGGGGTGATTGCAGGATATCCCAGTGACCGATGCTGCCTCCCCAAGGTCAGGGAAGTTATTTCTCGGACTTCCGAGAACAGGGAACACCTGTGACTGAAGAGAGCTGTGTGGTGTTGTCTCTCGTGCTCCCCCACGCACTGACAATGGTTCCGGAATCCTGAGCGTGGGGAGGTTCCACCAACGGTCGGCAGGACGTGGGTTCTAACGGAATGCCTAAGCTCGTCTCCCCTGAGGGTTTTCCTAATGTGTCTGTGCCAGGGAATGTTAGGGGGGTTTGCAGGATATCCCAGTGACATACGCTGCCTCCCCAAGGTCAGGGAAGGTATTTCCCGGACTTCCCCGAACAGGGAACACCTGTGACTGAAGAGAGCTGCGTGGAGTTGTCTCTCGAGCTCCCCCACGCACTGACAATGTTTCCGGAATCCTGAGCGTGGGGAGGTTCCACCAAGGGTCGGCAGCTCGTGGGTTCTAACGGAATGCCTAAGCTCGTCTCCCCTGAGGGTTTTCCTAATATCTCTGTGCCAGGGAGTGGTAGGGGGGTTTGCAGGATATGCCAGTGACATACGCTGCCTCCCCTAGGTCAGGGAACGTATTTCCCGGACTTCCCCGAACAGGGAACTCCTGTGAATGAAGAGAGCTGCGTGGAGTTTTCTCTCGAGCTCCCTCACGCACTGACAATGTTTCCGGAATCCTGAGCGTGGGGAGGATCCACCAACGGTCGTCAGCGCGTGGGTTCTAACGAAATGCCTAAGCTCGTCTCCCCTGAGGGTTTTCCTAATGTCTCTGTGCCAGGGAATGGTAGGGGGGTTTGCAGGATATCCCAGTGACGTACACTGCCTCCCCAAGGTCAGGGAAGGTTTTTCCCGGACTTCCCCGAACAGGGAACTCCTGTGAATGAAGAGAGCTGCGTGGAGTTGTCTCTCGAGCTCCCCCACGCACTGACATTGGTTCCGGAATCCTGAGAGTGGGGAGGTTCCACCAACGGTCGGCAGCGCGTGGGTTCTAACGGAATGCCTAAGCTGGTCTCCCCTGAGGGTTTTCCTAATGTCTCTGTGCCAGGGAATGGTAGGGGGGTTTGCAGGATATCCCAGTGTCATACGCTGCCTCCCCAAGGACAGGGAAGGTATTTCCCGGACTTCCCCGAACAGGGAACTCCTGTGAATGAAGAGAGCTGCGTGGAGTTGTCTCTCGAGCTCCCCCACGCACTGACAATGTTTCCGGAATCCTGAGCGTGGGGAGGTTCCACCAAAGGTCGGCAGCGCGTGGGTTCTAACGGAATGCCTAAGCTCGACTCCCCTTAGGGTTTTCCTAATATCTCTGTGCCAGGGAATGGTAGGGGGTTTTGCAGGATATCCCAGTGACATACGCTGCATCCCCAAGGTCAGGGAAGGTATTTCCCGGACTTCCCCGAACAGGGAACTCCTGTGAATTAAGAGAGCTGCGTGGAGTTGTCTCTCGAGCTCCCCCACGCACTGACAATGGTTCCAGAATCCTGAGCGTGGGGAGGTTCCACCAACGGACGGCAGCGCGTGGGTTCTAACGGAATACCTTAGCTCGTGTCCCCTGTGTGTTTTCCTAATGTCTCTGTGCCAGGGAATGCTAGGGGGGTTTGCAGGATATCCCAGTGACATACGCTGCCTCCCCAAGGTCAGGGAAGGTATTTCCCGGACTTCCCGGAACAGGGAACTCCTGTGAATGAAGAGAGCTTAGTGGAGTTGTCTCTCGAGCTCCCCCACGCACTGACAATGGTTCCGGAATCCTGAGCGTGGGGAGGTTCCACCAACGGTCGGCAGCACGTGGGTTCTAACGGAATGCATAAGCTCGTCACCCCTGAGGGTTTTCCTAATGTCTCTGTGCCAGGGAATGCTAGGGGTGTTTGCAGGATATCCCAGTGACCGAGGCTGCCTCCCCAAGTTCAGGAAAGTAATTTCTCGGACTTCACCGAACAGGGAACTCCTGTGAATGAAGAGAGATGCGTGGAGATTTCTCTCGAGCTCCCCCACGCACTGACAATGGTTCCGGATTCCTGAGCGTGGGGAGGTTCCACCAACCGTCGGCAGCGCGTGGGTTCTAACGGAATGTCTAAGCTCGTCTCCCCTGGGGGTTTTCCAAATGTTTCTGTGCCAGTGAATGGTAGGTGGGTTTGCAGGATATCCCAGTGACATACGCTGCCTCCCCAATTTCAGGGAAGATATTTCCCGGACTTCCCCGAACAGGGAACTCCTGTGAATGAAGAAAGCTGCGTGGAGTTATCTCTCGAGCTCCCCCACGCACTGACAATGGTTCCGGAATCCTGAGCGTGGGGAGGTTCCACCAACGTTCGGCAGCGCGTGGGTTCTAACGGAATGCCTAAGCTCGTCTCCCCTGAGGGTTTTCCTAATGTCTCTGTGCCAGGGATTGTAGGGGGGTTTGCAGGATATCCCAGTGACATACGCTGCCTCCCCAAGGTCAGGGAAGGTATTTCCCGGACTTCCCCGAACAGGGAACTCCTGTGAATGAAGAGAGCTGCGTGGAGTTGTCTCTCGAGCTCCCCCACGCACTGACAATGGTTCCGGAATCCTGAGCGTGGGGAGGTTCCACCAATGGTCGGCATCGCGTGGGTTCTAACGGAATACCTAAGCTCGTGTCCCCTGTGGGTTTTCCTAATGTCTCTGTGCCAGGGAATGCTAGGGGGGTTTGCAGGATATCCCAGTGACATACGCTGCCTCCCCAAGGTCAGGGAAGGTATTTCCCGGACTTCCCCGAACAGGGAACTACTGTGAATGAAGAGAGCTGAGTGGAGTTGTCTCTCGAGCTCCCCCACGCACTGACAATGGTTCCGGAATCCTGAGCGAGTGGAGGTTCCACCAACGGTCGGCAGCACGTGGGTTCTAACGGAATGCATAAGCTCGTCTCCCCTGAGGGTTTTCCTAATGTCTCTGTGCCAGGGAATGCTAGGGGTGATTGCAGGATATCCCAGTGACCGAGGCTGCCTCCCCAAGTTCAGGAAGGTTATTTCTCGGACTTCCCCGAACAGGGAACTCCTGTGAATGAAGAGAGCTGCGTGGAGTTGTCTCTCGAGCTCCCCCACGCACTGACAATGGTTCCGGAATCCTGAGCGTGGGGAGGTTCCACCAACGGTCGGCAGCGCGTGGGTTCTAACGGAATGCCTAAGCTCGACTCCCCTTAGGGTTTTCCTAATATCTCTGTGCCAGGGAATGGTAGGGGGGTTTGCAGGATATCCCAGTGACATACGCTGCCTCCCCAAGGTCAGGGAAGGAATTTCCCGGACTTCCCCGAACAGGGAACTCCTGTGAATGAAGAGAGCTGCGTGGAGTTGTCTCTCGAGCTCCCCCACGCACTGACAATGGTTCCGGAATCCGGAGTGTGGGGAGGTTCCACCAACGGTCGGCAGCGCGTGGGTTCTAACGGAATGCATAAGCTCGTCTCCCCTGAGGATTTTCCTAATGTCTCTGTGCCAGGGAATGCTAGGGGTGATTACAGGTTATCCCAGTGACCGAGGATGCCTCCCCAAGGTCAGGGAAGGTATTTCCCGGACTTCCCCGAACAGGGAACTCCTGTGAATGAAGAGAGCTGCGTGGAGTTGTCTCTCGAGCTCCCCCACGCACTGACAATGGTTCCGGAATCCTGAGCGTGGGGAGGTTCCACCAACGGTCGGCAGCTCGTGGGTTCTAACGGAATGCCTAAGCTCGTCTCCCCTGAGGGTTTTCCTAATATCTCTGTGCCAGGGAATGGTAGGGGTGTTTGCAGGATATCCCAGTGACATACGCTGCCTCCCCTAGGTCAGGGAAGGTATTTCCCGGACTTCCCCGAACAGGGAACTCCTGTGAATGAAGAGAGCTGCGTGGAGTTGTCTCTCGAGCTCCCCCACGCACTGACAATGGTTCCGGAATCCTGAGCGTGGGGAGGCTCCACCAAAGGTCGGCAGCGCGTTGGTTCTAACGGAATGCCTAAGCTCGTCTCCCCTGAGGGTTTTCCTAATTTGTCTGTGCCAGTGAATGTTAGGGGGGTTTGCAGGATATCCCAGTGACATACGCTGCCTCCCCAAGGTCAGGGAAGTTATTTCCCGGACTTCCCCGAACAGGGAACTCCTGTGAATGAAGAGAGCTGCGTGGAGTTTTCTCTCGAGCTCCCCCACACACTGACAATGGTTCCGGAATCCTGAGCTTGGGGAGGATCCAACAACGGTCGTCAGCGCGTGGGTTCTAACGGAATGCCTAAGCTCGTCTCCCCTGAGGGTTTTCCTAATGTCTCTGTGCCAGGGAATTGTAGGGGTGTTTGCAGGATATCCCAGTGACATACGCTGCCTCCCCAAGGTCAGGGAAGGTATTTCCCGGACTTCCCCGAACAGGGAACTCCTGTGAATGAAGAGAGCTGCGTGGAGTTGTCTCTCGAGCTCCCCCACGCACTGACAATGGTTCCGGAATCCTGAGCGTGGGGAGGTTCCACCAACGGTCGTCAGCGCGTGGGTTCTAACGGAATGTCTAAGCTCGTCTCCCCTGGGGATTTTCCAAATGTCTCTGTGCCAGTGAATGGTAGGTGGGTTTGCAGGATATCCCAGTGACATACGCTGCCTCCCCAATTTCAGGGAAGATATTTCCCGGACTTCCCCGAACAGGGAACTCCTGTGAATGAAGAGAGCTGCGTGGAGTTATCTCTCGAGCTCCCCCACTCACTGACAATCGTTCCGGAATCCTGAGCGTGGGGAGGTTCCACCAACGGTCGGCAGCGCGTGGGTTCTAACGGAATGCCTAAGCTCGTCTCCCCTGAGGGTTTTCCTAATGTCTCTGTGCCAGGGAATGCTAGGGGTGATTGCAGGATATCCCAGTGACCGAGGCTGCCTCCCCAAGGTCAGGGAAGGTATTTCCCGGACTTCCCCGAACAGGGAATACCTGTGACTGAAGAGAGCTGCGTGGAGGTGTCTCTCGAGCTCCCCCACGCACTGACAATGGTTCCGGAATCCTGAGCGTAGGGAGGTTCCACCAACGGTCGGCAGCGCGTGGGTTCTAACGGAATGCCTAAGCTCGTCTCCCCTGAAGGTTTTCCTAATGTCTCTGTGCCAGGGAATGGTAGGGGGGTTTGCAGGATATCCCAGTGGCATACGTTGCCTCCCCAAGTTCAGGGAAGGTATTTCCCGGACTTCCTCGAACAGGGAACTCCTGTGAATGAAGAGAGCTGCGTGGAGTTGTCTCTCGAGCTCCATCACGCACTGACAATGGTTCCGGAATCCTGAGCTTGGGGAGGTTCCACCAACGTTCGGCAGCGCGTGGGTTCTAACGGAATGCCTAAGCTCGTCTCCCCTGAGGGTTTTCCTAATGTGTCTGTGCCAGGGAATGGTAGGGGGGTTTGCAGGATATCCCAGTGACATACGCTGTCTCCCCAAGGTTAGGGAAGTTATTTCCCAGACTTACCCGAACAGGGAACTCCTGTGAATGAAGGGAGCTGCGTGGAGTTTTCTCCCGAGCTCCCCCACGCACTGACAATGGTTCCGGAATCCTGAGCGTGGGGAGGTTCCACCAACGGTCGGCAGCGCGTGGGTTCTAATGGAATGCCTAAGCTCGTCTCCCCTGAGGTTTTTCCTAATTTCTCTGTGCCAGGGAATGGTAGGGGGGTTTGCAGGATATCCCAGTGATATACGCTGCCTCCCCAAGGTCAGGGAAAGTATTTCCCGGACTTCCCCGAACAGGGAACTCCTGTGAATTAAGAGAGCTGCGTGGAGTTGTCTCTCGAGCTCCCCCACGCACTGACAATGTTTCCAGAATCCTGAGCGTGGGGAGGTTCCACCAACGGTCGGCAGCGCGTGGGTTCTAACGGAATGCCTAAGCTCGACTCCCCTGAGTATTTTCCTAATATCTCTGTGCCAGGGAATGGTAGGGGCGTTTGCAGGATATCCCAGGGTCCGAGGCTGCCTCCCCAAGATAAGGAAAGGTTTTTCCCGGACTTCTCCGAACAGGGAACTCCTGTGACTGAAGAGAGCTGCTTGGAGTTGTCTCTCGAGCTCCCCCACGCACTGACAATGGTTCCGGAATCCTGAGCGTGGGGAGGTTCCACCAACGGTCGGCAGCGCGTGGGTTCTAACGGAATACCTAAGCTCGTGTCCCCTGTGGGTTTTCCTAATTTCTCTGTGCCAGGGAATGGTAGGGATGTTTGCAGCATATCCCAGTGACATACGCTGCCTCCCCAAGGTCAGGGAATCTATTTCCCGGACTTCCCCGAACAGGGAACTCCTGTGAATGAAGAGAGCTGAGTGGAGTTGTCTCTCGAGCTCCCCCACGCACTGACAATGGTTCCGGAATCCTGAGAGTGGGGAGGTTCCACCAACGGTCGCCAGCACGTGGGTTCTAACGGAATGCCTAAGCTCGTATCCCCTGAGGGTTTTTCTAATGTCTCTGTGCCAGGGAATGCTAGGGGTGATTGCAGGATATCCCAGTGACCGAGGCTGCCTCCCCAAGTTCAGGAAAGTTATTTCTCGGACTACCCCGAACAGGGAAGTCCTGTGAATGAAGAGAGCTGTGTGGAGTTGTCTCTCGAGCTCCCCCACGCACTGACAATGGTTCCGGATTCCTGAGCATGGGGAGGTTCCACCAAATGTCGGCAGCGCGTGGGTTCTAACGGAATGTCTAAGCTCGTCTCCCCTGAGGGTTTTCCAAATGTCTCTGTGCCAGTGAATGGTAGGTGGGTTTGCAGGATATCCCAGTGACATACGCTGCCTCCCCAATGTCAGGGAATATATTTCCCGGACTTCCCCGAACAGGGAACTCCTGTGAATGAAGAGAGCTGCGTGGAGTTGTCTCTCGAGCTCCCACACGCACTGACATTGGTTCCGGAATCCGGAGCGTGGGGAAGTTCCACCAACGGTCGGCAGCGCGTGGGTTCTAACGGAATGCCTAAGCTCGTCTCCCCTGAGGGTTTTCCTAATGTCTCTGTGCCAGGAAATGCTAGGGGTGATTGCAGGTTATCCCAGTGACCGAGGATGCCTCCCCAAGTTCAGGGAAGGTATTTCCCGGACTTCCCCGAACAGGGAACACCTGTGACTGAAGAGAGCTGCGTGGAGTTGTCTCTCGAGCTCCCCCACGCACTGACAATGGTTCCGGAATCCTGAGCGTGGGGAGGTTCCACCAACGGTCGGCAGCGCGTGGGTTCTAACGGAATACCTAATCTCGTGTCCCCTGTGGGTTTTCTTAATGTCTCTGTGCCAGGGAATGCTAGGGGGGTTTGCAGGATATCCCAGTGACATACACTGCCTCCCCAAGGTCAGGGAAGGTATTTCCCGGGCTTCCCCGAACAGGGAACTCCTGTGAATGAAGAGAGCTGAGTGGAGTTGTCTCTCGAGCTCCCCCACGCACTGACAATGGTTCCCGAATCCTGAGCGTGGGGAGGTTCCACCAACGGTCGGCAGCGCGTGGATTCTAACGGAATGCCTAAGATGGCCTCCCCTGAGGGTTTTCCTAATGTCTCTGTGCCAGGGAATAGTAGGGGGGTTTGCAGGAAATCCCAGTGACATACGCTGCCTCCCCAAGGTCAGGGAAGATATTTCCCGGACTTCCCCG
This sequence comes from Vicugna pacos, assembly GCF_048564905.1. Lineage (NCBI taxonomy): Eukaryota > Metazoa > Chordata > Mammalia > Artiodactyla > Camelidae > Vicugna > Vicugna pacos. Next base: position 1,771,825 of record NC_133021.1, read on the forward strand.
AACAGGGAACTCCTGTGAATGAAGAGAGCTGCGTGGAGTTGTCTCTCGAGCTCCCCCACGCACTGACAATGGTTCCGGAATCCTGAGCGTGGGGAGATTCCACCAACGGTCGGCAGCGCGTGGGTTCCTACTGAATGCCTAAGCTGGTCTCCCCTGAGGGTTTTCCTAATATCTCTGTGCCAGGGAATGGTAGTGGGGTTTGCAGGATATCCCAGTGACATATGCTGCCTCCCCAAGTTCAGGGAAGGTATTTCCCGGACTTCCCCGAACAGGGAAATCCTGTGAATGAAGAGAGTTTCGTGGAGTTGTCTCTCGAGCTCCGCCACGCACTGACAATGGTTCCGGAATCCTGAGCGTGGGGAGGTTCCACCAACGGTCGGCAGCGCGTGGGTTCTAAAGAATGCCTAAGCTCGCCTCTCCTGAGGGTTTTCCTAATGTCTCTGTGCCAGGGAATGCTAGGGGTGATTGCAGGATATCCCAGTGCCCGAGGCTGCATCCCCAAGGTCAGGGAAGGTATTTCCCGGACTTCCCCGAACAGGGAACTCCTGTGAATGAAGAGCGCTGCGTGGAGATATATCTCGAGCTCCCCCACGTACTGACAATGGTTCCGGAATCATGAGCGTGGGGAGGTTCCACCAACGGTCGGCAGCGCTTGGGTTCTAACGGAATGCCTAAGCTCGTCTCCCCTGAGGTGTTTCCTAATGTCTCTGAGCCAGGGAATGCTAGGGGTGATTTCAGGTTATCCCAGTGACCGAGGCTGCCTCCCCAACATCAGAGAAGGTCTATCCCAGTCTTCCAAGAACAGGAAACACCTGTGACTGAAGAGAGCTGCGTCGAGTTGTCTCTCGAGCTCCCACACGCACTGACAATGGTTCCGGAATCCTGAGCGTGGGGAGGTTCCACCAACGGTCGGCAGCGCTTGGGTTCTAACGGAATGCCTAAGCTCGTCTCCCCTGAGGGTTTTCATAATGTCTCTGAGCCAGGGAATGCTAGGGGTGATTGCAGGTTATCCCAGTGTCCGAGGCTGCCTCCCCAAGTTAAGGAAAGGTATTTCCCGGACTTCTCCGAACAGGGAACTCCTGTGAATGAAGAGAGCTGCGTGGAGTTGTCTCTCGAGCTCCCCCACGCACTGACAATGGTTCCGGAATCCTGAGCGTGGGGAGGTTCCACCAACGGTCGGCAGCGCGTGGGTTCTAACGGAATGCCTAAGCTCGTCTCCCCTGAGAGTTTTCCTAATGTGTCTGTGCCAGGGAATGTTAGGGGAGTTTGCAGGATATCCCAGTGACATACGCTGCCTCCCCAAGTTCAGGGAAGATATTTCCCGGACTTCCCCGAACAGGGAACTCCTGTGAATGAAGAGAGCTGCGTGGAGTTGTCTCTCGAGCTTCCCCACGCACTGACAATGATTCCGGAATCCTGAGCGTGGGGAGGTTCCACCAACGGTCGGCAGCGCGTGGGTTCTAAAGGAATGCCTAAGCTCGTCTCCCGTGTGGGTTTTCCTAATGTCTCTGTGCCAGGGAATGCTAGGGGTGATTGCAGGATATCCCAGTGACCGAGGCTACCTCCGCAAGTCAGGGAAGGTATTTCCCAGACTTCCCCGAACAGGGAACACCTGTGACTGAAGAGAGTTGCGTGGAGTTGTCTCTCGAGCTAGCCCACGCACTGACAATGGTTCCTGAATCCTGAGCGTGGGGAGGTTCCACCAACGGTCGGCAGCGCGTGGGTTCTAACGGAATGCATAAGCTCGTCTCCCCTGTGTGTTTTCCTAATGTCTCTGTGCCAGGGAATGGTTGGGGGGTTTGCAGGATATCCCAGTGACATACGCTTCCTCCCCAAGTTCAGGGAAGGTATTTTTCGGACTTCCCCGAACAGGGAACTCCTGTGAATGAAGAGAGCTGCGTGGAGTTGTCTCTCGAGCTCCCCCACGCACTGACAATGGTTCCGGGATCCTGAGCGTGGGGAGGTTCCACCAACGTTCGGCAGCGCGTGGGTTCTAACGGAATGCCTAAGCTCGTCTCCCCTGAGGGTTTTCCTAATGTCTCTGTGCCAGGGAATGGTAGGCGGGTTTGCAGGATATCCCAGTGACATACGCTGCCTCCCAAAGTTCAGGGAAGGTATTTCCCGGACTTCCCCGTACAGGGAACTCCTGTGAATGAAGAGAGCTGCGTGGAGTTGTCTCTCGAGCTACCCCACGCACTGACAATGGTTCCGGAATCCTGAGCGTGGGGAGGTTCCACCAACGGTCGGCAGCGCGTGGGTTTTAACGGAATGCCTAAGCTTGTCTCCCCTGAGGGTTTTCCTAATGTCTCTGTGCCAGGGAATGGTAGGGGGGTTTGCAGGATATCCCAGTGACCGAGGCTGCCTCCCCAAGATCAGAGAATGTCTATCCCAGAGTTCTACGAACAGGGAACACCTGTGACTGAAGAGAGCTGCGTGGAGTTGCCTCTCGAGCTCCCCCACGCACTGACAATGGTTCCGGAATACTGAACGTGGGGAGGTTCCACCAACGGTCGGCAGCGCGTGGGTTCTAACGGAATGCCTAAGCTCGTCTCCCCTGAGGGTTTTCCTAATGTGTCTGTGCCAGGGAATGGTAGGGGGGTTTGCAGGATATCCCAGTGACATACGCTGTCTCCTCTAAGTCAGGGAAGTTATTTCCCAGACTTACCCGAACAGGGAACTCCTGTGACTTTAGAGAGCTGCGTGGAGTTTTCTCCCGAGATCCCCCACGCACTGACAATGGTTCCGGAATCCTGAGAGTGTGGAGGTTCCACCAACGGTCGGAAGCGCGTGGGTTCTAACGGAATGCCTATGCTCGTCTCCCCTGAGGGTTTTCCTAATTTCTCTGTGCCAGGGAATGTTAGGGGGGTTTACAGGATATCCCAGTGATATACGCTGCCTCCCCAAGGTCAGGGAAGGTATTTCCCGGACTTCCCCGAACAGGGAACTCCTGTGAATGAAGAGAGCTGCGTGGAGTTTTCTCTCGAGCTCCCCCACGCACTGACAATGGTTCCGGAATCCTGAGCGTGGGGAGGTTCCACCAACGGTCGGCAGCGCGTGGGTTCTAACGGAATGGCTAAGCTCGAATCCCCTGAGTATTTTCCTAATGTCTCTCTGCCAGGGAATGGTAGGGGCGTTTGCAGGATATCCCAGTGTCCGAGGCTGCCTCCCCAAGTTAAGGAAAGGTATTTCCCGGACTTCTGCGAACAGGGAACTCCTGTGAATGAAGAGAGCTGCGTGGAGTTGTCTCTCGAGCTCCCCCACGCACTGACAATGGTTCCGGAATCCTGAGCGTGGGGAGGTTCCACCAACGGTCGGCAGCGCGTGGGTTCTAACGGAATGCCTTAGCTCGTCTCCCCTGAGAGTTTTCCTAATGTGTCTGTGCCAGGGAATGGTAGGGGGGTTTGCAGGATATCCCACTGACATACGCTGCCTCCCCAATTTCAGGGAAGGTATTTCCCGGACTTCCCCGAACAGGGAACTCCTGTGAATGAAGAGAGCTGCGTGGAGTTGTCTCTCGGGCTCCCCCACGCACTGACAATGGTTCCGGGATCCTGAGCGTGGGGAGGTTCCACCAACGGTTGGCAGCGCGTGGGTTCTAAAGGAATGCCTAAGCTCGTCTCCCGTGTGGGTTTTCCTAATGTCTCTGTGCCAGGGAATGCTAGGGGTGATTGCAGGATATCCCAGTGACCGAGGCTGCCTCCCCAAGGTCAGGAAAGGTATTTCCCGGACTTCCCCGAACAGGGAACTCCTGTGAATGAAGAGAGCTGCGTGGAGTTTTCTCTCGAGCTCCCCCACGCACTGACAATGGTTCCGGAATCCTGACCGTGGGGAGGTTCCACCAACTGTCGGCAGCGCGTGGGTTCTAACGGAATGCCTAAGCTCGTCTCCCCTGAGGTTTTTAATAATTTCTCTGTGCCACGGAATGGTAGGGGGTTTTGCAGTATATCCCAGTGACATACGCTGCTTCCCCAAGTCAGGGAAGTTATTTCACGGACTTCCCCGAACAGGGAACTCCTGTGAATGAAGAGAGCTGCGTGGAGTTGTCTCTCGAGCTCCCCCACGCACTGACAATGTTTCCGGAATCCTGAGCGTGGGGAGGTTCCAACAACGGTCGGCAGCGCGTGGGTTCTAACGGAATGCCTAAGCTCGTCTCCCCTGAGGGTTTTCCTAATGTCTCTGTGCCAGGGAATGCTAGGGGTGATTACAGGATATCCCAGTGACCGAGGCTGCCTCCCCAAGGTCAGGAAAGTTATTTCTCGGACTTCCCCGAACAGGGAACTTCTGTGAATGAAGAGAGCAGCGTGGAGTTTTCTCTCGAGCTCCCCCACGCACTGACAATGGTTCCGGAATCCTGAGCGTGGGGAGGTTCCACCAACGGTCGGCAGTGCGTGGGTTCTAACGGAATGTCTAAGCTCGTCTCCCCTGAGGGTTTTCCTAATGGCTCTGTGCCAGTGAATGGTAGGTGGGTTGCAGGATATCCCAGTGACATACTCTGCCTCCCCAAGTTCAGGGAAGTTATTTCACGGACTTCCCCGAACAGGGAACTCCAGTGAATGAAGAGAGCTGCGTCGAGTTGTCTCTCGAGCTCCGCCACGCACTGACAATTTTTCCGGAATCCGGAGCGTGGGGAGGTTCCACCAACGGTCGGCAGCGCGTGGGTTCTAACGGAATGCCTAAGCTCGTCTCCCCTGTGTATTTTCCTATTGTGTCTGTGCCAGGGAATGCTGGTGGTGATTGCAGGATATCCCAGTGACCGAGGCTGCCTCCCGAAGGTCAGGAAAGCTATTTCTCGGACTTCCCTGAACAGGGAACTCCTGTGAATGAAGAGAGCTGCGTCGAGTTGTCTCTCGAGCTCCGCCACGCACTGACAATTTTTCCGGAATCCGGAGCGTGGGGAGGTTCCACCAACGGTCGGCAGCGCGTGGGTTCTAACGGAATGCCTAAGCTCGTCTCCCCTGAGGGTTTTCCTAATATCTCTGTGCCAGGGAATGTTAGGGGTGTTTGCAGGATATCCCAGTGACATACGTTGCCTCCCCAAGTTCAGGGAAGATATTTCCCGGACTTCCCCATACAGGGAAATCCTGTGACTGAAGAGAGCTGCGTGGAGTTGTCTTTCGAGCTCCCCCACGCACTGACAATGATTCCGGAATCCTGAGCGTGTGGAGGTTCCACCAACGGTCGGCAGCGCGTGGGTTCTAATGGAATGCATAAGCTCGTCTCCCCTGTGGGTTTTCCTAATGTCTCTGTGCCAGGGAATGGTTGGGGGGTTTGCAGGATATCCCAGTGACATACGCTGCCTCCCCAAGTTCAGGGAAGGTATTTTTCGACTTCCCCGAACAGGGAACTCCTGTGAATGAAGAGAGCTACGTGGAGTTGTCTCTCGAGCTCCCCCACGCACTGACAATGGTTCCGGGATCCTGAGCGTGGGGAGGTTCCACCAACGGTCGGCAGCGCGTGGGTTCTAACGGAATGCCTAAGCTCGTCTCCCCTGAGGGTTTTCCTAATGTCTCTGTGCCAGGGAATGGTAGGCGGGTTTGCAGGATATCCCAGTGACAAACGCTGCCTCCCCAAAGTCAGGGAAGGTTTTTCCCGGACTTCCCCGAACAGGGAACTCCTGTGAATGAAGAGAGCTGCGTGGAGTTGCCTCTCGAGCTCACCCACGCACTGACAATGGTTCCGGAATCCTGAGCGTGGGGAGGTTCCACCAACGGTCGGCAGCGCGTGGGTTCTAAAGAAATGCCTAAGCTCGTCTCCCCTGAGGTTTTTCCTAATGTCTCTGTGCCAGGGAATGCTTGGGGTGATTGCAGGATATCCCAGTGAACGAGGCTGCCTCCCCAAAGTCAGGGAATGTATTTCCCGGACTTCCCCGAACAGGGAACTCCTGTGAATGAAGAGAGCTGCGTGGAGTTTTCTCTCGAGCTCCCCCACGCACTGACAATGGTTCCGGAATCCTGAGCGTGTGGAGGTTCCACCAACTGTCGGCAGCGCGTGGGTTCTAACGGAATGCCTAAGCTCGTCTCCCCTGAGGTTTTTCCTAATTTCTCTGTGCCAGGGAATGGTAGGGGGTTTTGCAGTATATCCCAGTGACATACGCTGCTTCCCCAAGTCAGGGAAGTTATTTCACGGACTTCCCCGAACAGGGAACTCCTGTGAATGAAGAGAGCTGCGTGGAGTTGTCTCTCGAGCTCCCCCACGCACTGACAATGGTTCCGGAATCCTGAGCGTGGGGTGGATCCACCAACGGTCGGCAGCGCGTGGGTTCTAACGGAATGCCTAAGCTCGTCTCCCCTGAGGGTTTTCCTAATGTCTCTGTGCCAGGGAATGGTTGGGGGGTTTGCAGGATATCCCAGTGACATACGCTGCCTCCCCGAGTTCAGGGAAGGTATTTCCCGGACTTCCCCGAACAGGGAACTCCTGTGAATGAAGAGAGCTGCGTGGAGTTGTCTCTCGAGTTCCCCACGCACTGACAATGTTTCCGGAATCCTGAGCGTGGGGAGGTTCCAACAACGGTCGGCAGCGCGTGGGTTCTAACGGAATGCCTAAGCTCGTCTCCTCTGAGGGTTTTCCTAATGTCTCTGTGCCAGGGAATGCTAGGGGTGATTACAGGATATCCCAGTGACCGAGGCTGCCTCCCCAAGGTCAGAAAAGTTATTTCTCGGACTTCCCCGAACAGGGAACTCCTGTGAATGAAGAGAGCAGCGTGGAGTTTTCTCTCGAGCTCCCCCACGCACTGACAATGGTTCCGGAATCCTGAGCGTGGGGAGGTTCCACCAACGGTCGGCAGTGCGTGGGTTCTAACGGAATGTCTAAGCTGGTCTCCCCTGAGGGTTTTCCTAATGGCTCTGTGCCAGTGAATGGTAGGTGGGTTGCAGGATATCCCAGTGACATACTCTGCCTCCCCAAGTTCAGGGAAGGTATTTCACGGACTTCCCCGAACAGGGAACTCCTGTGAATGAAGAGAGCTGCGTCGAGTTGTCTCTCGAGCTCCGCCACGCACTGACAATTTTTCCGGAATCCGGAGCGTGGGGAGGTTCCACCAACGGTCGGCAGCGCGTGGGTTCTAACGGAATGCCTAAGCTCGTCTCCCCTGAGTATTTTCCTATTGTGTCTGTGCCAGGGAATGCTGGTGGTGATTGCAGGATATCCCAGTGACCGAGGCTGACTCCCGAAGGTCAGGAAAGCTATTTCTCGGACTTCCCTGAACAGGGAACTCCTGTGAATGAAGAGAGCTGCGTCGAGTTGTCTCTCGAGCTCCGCCAAGCACTGACAATTTTTCCGGAATCCGGAGCGTGGGGAGGTTCCACCAACGGTCGGCAGCGCGTGGGTTCTAACGGAATGCCTAATCTCGTCTCCCCTGAGGGTTTTCCTAATATCTCTGTGCCAGGGAATGTTAGGGGTGTTTGCAGGATATCCCAGTGACATACGTTGCCTCCCCAAGTTCAGGGAAGATATTTCCCGGACTTCCCCATACAGGGAAATCCTGTGACTGAAGAGAGCTGCATGGAGTTGTCTTTCGAGCTCCCCCACGCACTGACAATGGTTCCGGAATCCTGAGCGTGTGGAGGTTCCACCAACGGTCGGCAGCGCGTGGGTTCTAACGGAATGCCTAAGCTCGTCTCCTCTGAGGGTTTTCCTAATGTGTCTGTGCCAGGGAATGGTAGGGGGGTTTGCAGGATATCCCAGTGACATACGCTGCCTCCCCAAGGTCAGGGAAGGTATTTCCCGGACTTCCCCGAACAGGGAACTCCTGTGAATGAAGAGAGCTTCGTGAAGATTTCTCTCGAGCTCCCCCACGCACTGACAATGGTTCCGGAATCCTGAGCGTGGGGAGGTTCAACCAACGGTCGGCAGCGCGTGGGTTCTAACGGAATGCCTAAGCTCGTCTCCCCTGAGGGTTTTCCTAATGTTTCTGAGCCAGGGAATGGTAGTTGGGTTTGTAGGATATCCCAGTGACATACGCTGCCTCCCCAAGGTCAGGGAAGTTATTTCCCGGACTTCCCCGAACAGGGAACTCCTGTGAATGAAGAGAGCTGCGTGGAGTTGTCTCTCGAGCTCCCCCACGCACTGACAATGGTTCCGGAATCCTGAGCGTGGGGAGGTTCCACCAACGGTCGGCAGCGCGTGGATTCTAACGGAATGCCTAAGCTCGTCTCCCCTGAGGTTTTTCCTAATGTCTCTGTGCCAGGGAATGGTAGGGGTGTTTGCAGGATATCTCAGTGACATACGCTGCCTCCCCAAGGTCAGAGAAGGTATTTCCCGGACTTCCCCGAACAGGGAACTCCTGTGAATGAAGAGAGCTGCGTGGAGTTTTCTCTCGAGCTCCCCCACGCACTGACAATGTTTCCGGAATCCTGAGCGTGGGGAGGTTCCACCAACGGTCGGCAGCGCGTGGGTTCTAACGGAATGCCTAAGCTCGTCTCCCCTGAGGGTTTTCCTAATATCTCTGTGCCAGGGAATGGTAGGGGGGTTTGCAGGATATCCCAGTGACATACGCTGCCTCCCCAAGTTCAGGGAAGGTATTTCCCGGACTTCCCCGAACAGGGAACTCCTGTGAATGAAGAGAGATGCGTGGAGTTGTCTCTCGATCTCCCCCATGCACTGACAATGGTTCCGGAATCCTGAGCGTGGGGAGGTTCCACCAACGTTCGGCAGCGCGTGGGTTCTAACGGAATGCCTATGCTCGTCTCCCCTGAGGGTTTTCCTAATGTGTCTGTGCCAGGGAATGGTAGGGGGGTTTGCAGGATATCCCAGTGACATGCGCTGCCTCCCCATGGTCAGGGAAGTTATTTCCAGTACTTCCCCGAGCAGGGAACTCCTGTGAATGAAGAGAGCTGCGTGGTGTTGTCTCTCGAGCTCCCCCACGCACTGACAATGGTTCCGGAATCCTGAGGTGGGGAGTTTCCACCAACGGTCGGCAGCTCGTGGGTTCTAACGGAATGCCTAAGCTCGTCTCCCCTGAGGGTTTTCCTAATGTCTCTGTGCCAGGGAATGTTAGGGGTGTTTGCAGGATTTCCCAGTGACATACGCTGCCTCCCCAAGGTCAGGGAAGGTATTTCCCGGACTTCCCCGAACAGGGAACTCCTGTGAATGAAGAGAGCTGCGTGGAGTTGTCTCTCGAGCTCCGCCACGCACTGACAATTTTTCCGGAATCCTGAGCGTGAGGAGGTTCCACCAATGGTCGGCAGGCCGTGGGTTCTAACGGAATGCCTAAGCTGGTCTCCCCTGAGGGTTTTCCTAATGTCTCTGTGCCAGGGAATGCTGGGGGTGATTGCAGGATATCCCAGTGACCGAGGCTGCCTCCCCAAGATCAGGAAAGGTATTTCTCGGACTTCCCCGAACGGTGAACTCATGTGAATGAAGAGAGCTGCGTGGAGTTGTCTCTCGAGCTCCCCCACACACTGACAATGGTTCCGGAATTCTGAGCGTGGGGAGGTTCCACCAACGGTCGGCAGCGCGTGGGTTCTAACGGAATGCATAAGCTCGTCTCCCCTGAGGGTTTTCCTAATTTCTCTGTGCCAGGGAATGGTAGGCGGGTTTGCAGGATATCCCAGTGTCATACGCTGCTTCCCCAAGGTCAGGGAAGGGATTTCCCGGTCTTCCCCGAACAGGGAACTCCTGCGAATGAAGAGAGCTGCGTGGAGTTGTCTCTCGAGCTCCCCCACGCACTGACAATGGTTCCGGAATCCTGAGCGTGGGGAGGTTCCACCAACGGTCGGCAGCGCGTGGGTTCTAATGGAATGCCTAAGCTCGTCTCCCCTGAGGGTTTTCCTAATGTGTCTGTGCCAGGGAATGCTAGGGGTGATTGCAGGATATCCCAGTGACTGAGGCTGCCTCCCCCAGCTCAGGGAAGGTATTTCCCGAACTTCCCCGGACAGGGAACACCTGTGAATGAAGAGAGCTGCGTGGAGTTGTCTCTCGAGCTCCCCCACGCACTGACAATGTTTCCGGAATCATGAGCGTGGGGAGGTTCCACCAACGGTCGGCAGCGCGTGGGTTACAACGGAATGGCTAAGCTCGTCTCCCCTGTGGGTTTTCCAAATGTCTCTGTGCCAGGGAATGGTAGGAGGGTTTGCAGGATATCCCAGTGACATACGCTGCCTCCCCAAGGTCAGGAAAGGTATTTCCCGGACTTCCCCGTAGAGGGAATTTTTGTGAATGAAGAGAGCTGCGTGGAGTTGTCTCCCGAGCTCCCCCACGCACTGACAATGGTTCCGGAATCCTGAGCGTGGGGAGGTTCCACCAAAGGTCGGCAGCGCTTGGGTTCTAACGGAATGCCTAAGCTCGTCTCCCCTGAGGGTTTTCCTAATGTCTCTGTGCCAGGGAATGCTAGGGGTGATTGCAGGATATCCCAGAGACTGAGGCTGTCTCCCCAAGCTCAGGAAAGCTTTTTCTCGGACTTCCCCGAACAGGGAACTCCTGTGAATGAAGAGAGCTGCGTGGAGTTGTCTCTCGAGCTCCCCCACGCACTGACAATGGTTCCGGAATCATGAGCGTGGGGAGGTTCCACCAACGGTCGGCAGCGCGTGGGTTCTAACGGAATGCCTAAGCTCGTCTCCCCTGAGGGTTTTCCTAATGTGTCTGTGCCAGGGAATGGTAGGGGGGTTTGCAGGATATCCCAGTGAAATACGCTGCCTCCCCAAGGTCAGTGAAGGTATTTCCCGGACTTCCCCGAACAGGGAACTCCTGTGAATGAAGAGAGCTGCGTGGAGTTTTCTCTCGAGCTCCCCCATGCACTGACAATGGTTCCGGAATTCTGAGCGTGGGGAGGTTCCACCAACGGTCGGCAGCGCGTGGGTTCTAACGGAATGCCTAAGCTCGTCTCCCCTGAGGGTTTTCCTAATTTCTCTGTGCCAGGGAATGGTAGGGGTGTTTGCAGGATATCCCAGTGACATACGCTGCCTCCCCAAGGTCAGGGAAGGTATTTCCCGGACTTCCCCGAACAGGAAAATCCTGTGAATGAAGAGAGCTGCGTGGAGTTGTCTCTCGAGCTCCCCCACGCACTGACAATGGTTCCGGAATCCTGAGCGTGGGGAGGTTCCACCAACGGTCGGCAGCGCGTGGGTTCTAACGGAATGCCTATGCTCGTCTCCCCTGAGGGTTTTCCTAATGTCTCTGTGCCAGGGAATGGTAGGGGGATTTGCAGAATATCCCAGTGACATATGATGCCTCCCCAAGGTCAGGGAAGTTATTTCCACTACTTCCCCGAGCAGGGAACTCCTGTGAATGAAGACAGCTGCGTGGTGTTGTCTCTCGAACCCCCCACGCACTGACAATGTTTCCGGAATCCTGAGCGTGGGGAGGTTCCACCAACGGTCGGCAGCGCGTGGGTTCTAACGGATTGCCTAAGCTCGTCTCCCCTGAGGGTTTTCCTAATGTCTCTGTGCCAGGGAATGGTAGGGGTGTTTGCACGATATCCCAGTGACCGAGGCTGCCTCCCCAAGTTCAGGGAAGTTATTTCCCGGACTGCCCCGAACAGGGAAAACCTGTGAATGAAGAGAGCTGCGTGGAGTTGTCTCTCGAGCTCCCCCAAGCACTGACAATGTTTCCGGAATCCTGAGCGTGGGGAGGTTCCACCAACGGTCGGCAGCGCGTGGGTTCTAACGGAATGCCTATGCTCGTCTCCCCTGAGGGTTTTCCTAATGTCTCTGTGCCAGGGAATGGTAGGGGTGTTTGCAGGATATCCCAGTGACATACGCTGCCTCCCCAAGTTCAGGGAAGGTATTTCCCGGACTTCCCCGAACAGGGAACTCCTGTGAATGAAGAGAGCTGCGTGGAGTTGTCTCTCGAGCTCCGCCACGCACTGACAATTTTTCCGGAATCCTGAGCGTGGGGAGGTTCCACCAACGGTCGGCAGCGCGTGGGTTCTAACGGAATGCCTAAGCTAGTCTCCCCTTAGGGTTTTCCTAATGTGTCTGTGCCAGGGAATGCTAGGGGTGATTGCAGGATATCCCAGTGACCGAGGCTGCCTCCCCAAGGACAGGAAATGTATTTCTCGGACTTCCCCGAACGGTGAACTCCTGTGAATGAAGAGAGCTGCGTGGAGTTGTCTCTCGAGCTCCGCCACACACTGACAATGGTTCCGGAATTCTGAGCGTGGGGAGGTTCCACCAACGGTCGGCAGCGCGTGGGTTCTAACGGAATGCATAAGCTCGTCTCCCCTGAGTGTTTTCCTAATATCACTGTGCCAGGGCATGGTAGGCGTGTTTGCAGGATATCCCAGTGACATACGCTGCTTCCCCAAGGTGAGGGAAGGGATTTCCCGGACTTCCCCGAACAGGGAACTCCTGTGAATGAAGAGAGCTGCGTGGAGTTTTCTCTCGAGCTCCCCCACGCACTGACAATGGTTCCGGAATCCTGAGCGTGGGGAGGTTCCACCAACGGTCGGCAGCGCGTGGGTTCTAACGGAATGCCTAAGCTCGTCTCCCCTGAGTGTTTTCCTAATATCTCTGTGCCAGGGAATGCTAGGGGTGATTGCAGGATATCCCAGTGACCGAGGATGTGTCCCCAAGGTCAGGAAAGCTATTTCTCGGACTTCCCCGAACAGGGAACTCCTGTGAATGAAGAGAGCTGCGTGGAGTTGTCTCTCGAGCTCCCCCACGCACTGACAATGGTTCCGGAATCCTGAGCGTGGGGAGGTTCCACCAACGGTCGGCAGCGCGTGGGTTCTAACGGAAAGCCTAAGCTCGTCTCCCCTGAGGTTTTTCCTAATGTCTCTGTGCCAGGGAATGGTAGGGGGGTTTGCAGGATATCCCAGTGACATACGCTGCCTCCCCAAGGTCAGGGAATGTATTTCCCGGACTTCCCCAAACAGGGAACTCCTGTGAATGAAGAGAGCTGCGTGGAGTTGTCTCTCGAGCTCCCCCACGCACTGACAATTTTTCCGGAATCCTGAGCGTGGGGAGGTTCCACCAACGGTCGGCAGCGCGTGGGTTCTATCGGAATGCCTATGCTCGTCTCCCCTGAGGGTTTTCCTAATGTGTCTGTGCCAGGGAATGGTAGGGGGGTTTGCAGGATATCCCAGTGACATACGATGCCTCCCCAAGTTCAGGGAAGGTATTTCCAGTACTTCCCCGAGAAGGGAACACCTGTGAATGAAGAGAGCTGCGTGGTGTTTTCTCTCGAACTCCCCCACACACAGACAATGGTTCCAGAATCCTGAGAGTGGGGAGGTTCCACCAACGGTCGGCAGCTCGTGGGTTCTAACGGAAAGCCTAAGCTCGTCTCCCCTGAGGGTTTTCCTAATGTCTCTGTGCCAGGGAATGGTAGGGGTGTTTGCAGGATATCCCAGTGACATACGCTGCCTCCCCAAGGTCAGGGAAGGTATTTCCCGGACTTCCCCGAACAGGGAACTCCTGTGAATGAAGAGAGCAGCGTGGAGTTGTCTCTCGAGCTCCCCCACGCACTGACAATTTTTCCGGAATCCTGAGCGTGGGGAGGTTCCACCAACGGTCGGCAGCGCGTGGGTTCTAACGGAATGCCTAAGCTCGTCTCCCCTGAGGGTTTTCCTAATGTCTCTGTGCCAGGGAATGGTAGGGGGATTTGCAGGATATCCCAGTGAAATACGCTTCCTCCCCAAGGTCAGGGAAGGTATTTCCAGGACTTCCCCGAACAGGGAATTCCTGTGAATGAAGAGAGCTTCGTGGAGTTGTCTCTCGAGGTCCCCCACGCACTGACAATGGTTCCGGAATCCTGAGCGTGGGGAGGTTCCACCAACGGTCAGCAGCGCGTTGGTTCTAACGGAATGCTTAAGCTCGTCTCCCCTGAGGGTTTTCCTAAAATCTCTCTACCAGGGAATGTTAGGGGTGATTGCAGGAAATTCCAGTGACCGAGGCTGCCTCCCCAAGTTCAGGGAAGATATTTCCCGGACTTCCCCGAATAGGGAATACCTGTGACTGAAGAGAGCTGCGTGGAGTTGTCTCTCGATCTCCCCCATGCACTGACAATGGTTCCGGAATCCTGAGCGTGGGGAGGTTCCACCAACGGTCGGCAGCGCGTGGGTTCTAACGGAATGCCTAAGCTCGTCTCCCCTGAGGGTTTTCCTACTGTCTCTGTGCCAGGGAATGCTCGGGGTGATTGCAGGATATCCCAGAGACCGAGGCTGCCTCCCCAAGTCAGGGAAGGTTTTTCCCGGACTTACCCGGACAGGAAACTCCTGTGAATGAAGAGAGCTGCGTGGAGTTTTCTCTCGAGCTCCCCAACGCACTGACAATGGTTCCAGAATCCTGAGAGTGGGGAGGTTCCACCAACGGTCAGCAGCGCGTGGGTTCTAATGGAATGCCTAAGCTCGTCTCCCCTGAGGGTTTTCCTAATGTCTCTGTGCCAGGGAATGCTAGGGGTGATTGCAGGATATCCCAGTGACCGAGGCTGCCTCCCCAAGGACAGAGAATTTATTTCCCGGACTTATCCGAACAGGGAAATCCTGTGAATGAAGAGATCTGCGTGGAGTTTTTTCTCGAGCTCCCCCACGCACTGACAATGTTTCCGGAATCCTGAGCGTGGGGAGGTTCCACCAACGGTCGGCAGCGCGTGGGTTCTAACGGAATGCCTAAGCTCGTCTCCCCTGAGGGTTTTCCTAATGTCTCTGTGACAGGGAATGGTAGGGTTGTTTGCAGGATATCCCAGTGACATACGCTGCCTCCCCAAGTTCAGGGAAGGTATTTCCCGGACTTCCCCGAACAGGGAACTCCTGTGAATGAAGAGAGCTGCGTGGAGTTTTCTCTCGAGTTCCCCACACACTGACAATGGTTCCAGAATCCTGAGCGTGGGGAGGTTCCACCGACAGTCAGCAGCGCGTAGGTTCTAACGGAATGCCTAAGCTCGTCTCCCCTGAGGGTTTCCCTAATGTCTCTGTGCCAGGGAATGGTAGGGGGGTTTGCAGGATATCCCAGTGCCATACGTTGCCTCCCCAAGGTCAGGGAAATTATTTCCCGGACTTCCCCGAAAAGGGAACTCCTGTGAATGAAGAGAGCTGCGTGGAGTTGTCTCTCGAGCTCCCCCACGCACTGACAATGGTTCCGGAATCCTGAGCGTGGGGAGGTTCCACCAACGGTCGGCAGCGCGTGGGTTCTAACGGAATGCCTAAGCTCGTCTCCCCTGAGGTTTTTCCTAATATCTCTGTGCCAGGGAATGCTAGGGGTGATTGCAGGATATCCCAGTGACCGACCCTGCCTCCCCAAGGTCAGGGAAGTTATTTCCAGGACTTCCCCGAACAGGGAACACCTGTGATTGAAGAGAGCTGCGTGGAGTTGTCTCTCGAGCTCGCCCACGCACTGACAATGGTTCCGGAATCCTGAGCGTGGGGAGGTTCCAACAACGGTCGGCAGCGCCTAGGTTCTCATAGAATGCCTAAGCTCGTTTCCCCTGAGGGTTTTCCTAATGTCTCTGTGCCAGGGAATGGTAGGGGGGTTTGCAGGATATCCCAGTGAAATACGCTGCCTCCCCAAGGTCAGGGAAGGTATTTCCAGAACTTCCCCGAACAGGGAACTCCTGTGAATGAAGAGAGCTTCGTGGAGTTGTCTCTCGAGATCCCCCACGCACTGACAATGGTTCCGGAATCCTGAGCGTGGGGAGGTTCCACCAACGGTAGGCAGCGCGTGGGTTCTAACGGAATGCCTAAGCTCGTCTACCCTGAGGGTTTTCCTAATGTCTCTGTGCCAGGGAATGGTAGGGGGGTTTGCAGGTTATCCCAGTGACTTACGCTGCCTCCCCAAGGTCAGGGAATGTATTTCCCGGACTTCCCCGAACAGGGAACTCCTGTGAATGAAGAGAGCTGCGTGGAGTTGTCTCTCGAGCTCCCCCACGCACTGACAATGTTTCCGGAATCCTGAGCGTGGGGAGGTTCCACCAACGGTCGGCAGCGCGTGGGTTTTAACGGAATGCATAAGCTCGTCTCCCCTGAGGGTTTTCCTAATGTCTGTGTGCCAGGGAATAGTAGGGGGGTTTTCAGGATATCCCAGTGACATACGCTGCCTCCCCAAGTTCAGGGAAGGTATTTCCCGGACTTCCCCGAACAGGGAACTCCTGTGAATGAAGAGAGTTGCGTGGAGTTGTCTCTCGAGCTCCCCCACGCACTGACAATGGTTCCGGAATCCTCAGCGTGGGGAGGTTCCACCTTTGGTCGGCAGCACGTGGGTTCTAACGGAATGCCTAAGCTCGTCTCCCCTGAGGGTTTTCCTAATGTCTCTGTGCCAGGGAATGCTAGGGGTGATTGCAGGATATCCCAGTGACCGAGGCTGCCTCCCCAAGTTCAGAGAAGGTATTTCCCGGACTTACCCGAACAGGGAACTTCTGTGAATGAAGAGAGCTGCGTGGAGTTTTCTCTCGAGCTCCCCCACTCACTGACAATGGTTCCGGAATCCTGAGCGTCGGGAGGTTCCACCAACGGTCGGCAGCGCGTGGGTTCTAACGGAATGCCTAAGCTCGTCTCCCCTGAGGGTTTTCCTAATGTCTCTGTGCCAGGGAATGTTAGGGGTGATTGCAGGATATTCCAGTGACCGAGGCTGCCTCCCCAAGTTCAGGGAAGGTATTTCCCGGACTTCCCCGAACAGGGAATACCTGTGACTGAAGAGAGCTGCGTGGGGTTGTCTCTCGATCTCCCCCACGCACTGACAATGGTTCCGGAATCCTGAGCGTGGGGAGGTTCCAACAACGGTCGGCAGGGCGTGGGTTCTAACGGAATGCCTAAGCTCTTTTCCCCTGAGGGTTTTCCTAATGTCTCTGTGCCAGGGAATATTAGTGGGCTTTGCAGGATATCCCAGTGAAATACGCTGCCTCCCAAAGGTCAGGGAAGGTATTTCCAGGACTTCCCCGAACAGGGAACTCCTGTGAATGAAGAGAGTTGCGTGGAGTTGTCTCTCGAGCTCCCCCACGCACTGACAATAGTTCCGGAATCCTGAGCGTGGGGAAGTTCCACCAACGGTCGGCAGCGCGTGGGTTCTAACGGAATGCCTAAGCTCGTCTCCCCTGAGGGTTTTCCTAATGTCTCTGTGCCAGGGAATGCTAGGGGTGATTGCAGGATATCCCAGTGACCGAGGCTGCCTCCCCAAGTCAGGGAATGTTTTTCCCGGACTTACCCGGACAGGAAACTCCTGTGAATGAAGAGAGCTGCGTGGAGTTTTCTCTCGAGCTCCCCCACGCACTGACAATGATTCCGGAATCCTGAGCGTGGGGAGGTTCCAACAACGGTCGGCAGCGCGTGGGTTCTTTCGGAATGCCGAAACTCGTCTCCCCTAAGGGTTTTCCTAATGTCTCTGTGCCAGGGAATGCTAGGGTGGTTTGCAGGATATCCCAGTGACAGAGGCTACCTCCCCAAGGTCAGGGAATGTATTTTCGGACTTCCCCGAAAAGGGAACACCTGTGACTGAAGAGAGCTGCGTGGAGTTTCTCTCGAGCTCCCCCACACACTGACAATGGTTCCGGAATCCTGAGCGTGGGGAGGTTCCACCAACGGTCGGCAGCGCGTGGGTTCAAACGGAATGCCTAAGCTCGTCTCCCCTGAGGGTTTTCCTAATGTCTCTGTGCCAGGGAATGCTAGAGGCGTTTGCAGGATATCCCAGTGACAGAGGCTGCCTCCCCAAGGTCAGGGAAGGTTTTTCTCGGACTTCCCCGTACAGGGAACACCTGTGACTGAACAGAGCTGCGTGGAGTTGTCTCTCGAGCTCCCCCACACACTGACAATGGTTCCGGAATCCTGAGCGTGGGGAGGTTCCACCAACGGTCGGCAGCGCGTGGGTTCTAACGGAATGCCTAAGCTCGTCTCCCCTGAGGGTTTTCCTAATGTCTCTGTGCCAGGGAATGCTAGGGGGTTTGCAGGATATCCCAGTGAGACAGGCTGCCTCCCCAAGGTCAGGGAAGTTATTTCTGGGACTTCCCCGTAAAGGGAAAACCTGTGACTGAAGAGAGCTCTGTGGAGTTGTCTCTCGAGCTCCCCCACGCACTGACAATGGTTCCGGAATCCTGAGCGTGGGGAGGTTCCACCAACGGTCGGCAGCGTGTGGGTTCTAACGGAAAGCCTAAGCTTGTCTCCCCTGAGGGTTTTCCTAATGTCTCTGTGCCAGGGAATGCTAGGGGGGTTTGCAGGATATCCCAGTGACAGAGGCTGCCTCCCAAGGTCAGGGAAGATATTTCTCGGACTTCCCCAAACATGGAACACCTGTGACTGAAAAGAGCTGCGTGGAGTTGTCTCTCGAGCTCCCCCACGCACTGACAATGGTTCCGGATTCCTGAGAGTGGGGACGTTCCACCAACGGTCGGCAGCGCGTGGGTTCTATCGGAAAGCCTAAGCTCGTCTCCCCTGAGGGTTTTCCTAATGTCTCTGTGCCAGGGAATGCTAGGAGGGTTTTCAGGATATCCCAGTGACAGAGACTGCCTCCCCAAGGTCAGGGAAGGTATTTCTGGGACTTCCCCTTACAGGGAACACCTGTGACTGAAGAGAGCTGCGTGGAGTTGTCTGTCGAGCTCCCGCACGCACTGACAATGGTTCCGAAATCCTGAGCGTGTGGAGGTTCCACCAACGGTCGGCAGCGCGTGGGTTCTAACGGAAACCCTAAGCTCGACTCCCCTGAGGGTTTTCCTAATGTCTCTGTGCCAGGGAATGCTAGGGGGGTTTGCAGGATATCCCAGTGAAAGAGGCTGCCTCCCAAGGTCAGGGAAGGTATTTCTCGGACTTCCCCAAACAGGGAACACCTGTGACTGAAGAGAGCTGCGTGGAGTTGTCTCTCGAGCTCCCCCACGCACTGACAATGATTCCGGAATCCTGAGCGTGGGGAGGTTCCACCAACGGTCGGCAGCGCGTGGGTTCTTTCGGAATGCCGAAACTCTTCTCCCCTAAGTGTTTTCCTAATGTCTCTGTGCCAGGGAATGCTAGGGTGGTTTGCAGGATATCCCAGTGACAGAGGCTACCTCCCCAAGGTCAGGGAATGTATTTTCGGACTTCCCCGAAAAGGGAACACCTGTGACTGAAGACAGCTGCGTGGAGTTTCTCTCGAGCTCCTCCACACACTGACAATGGTTCCGGAATCCTGAGCGTGGGGAGGTTTCACCAACGGTCGGCAGCGCGTGGGTTCAAACGGAATGCCTAAGCTCGTCTCCCCTGAGGGTTTTCCTAATGTCTCTGTGCCAGGGAATGCTAGAGGCGTTTGCAGGATATCCCAGTGACAGAGGCTGCCTCCCCAAGGTCAGGGAAGGTTTTTCTCGGACTTCCCCGTACAGGGAACACCTGTGACTGAAGAGAGCTGCGTGGAGTTGTCTCTCGAGCTCCCCCACACACTGACAATGGTTCCGGAATCCTGAGCGTGGGGAGGTTCCACCAACGGTCGGCAGCGCGTGGGTTCTAACGGAATGCCTAAGCTCGTCTCCCCTGAGGGTTTTCCTAATGTCTCTGTGCCAGGGAATGCTAGGGGGTTTGCAGGATATCCCAGTGAGCGAGGCTGCCTCCCCAAGGTCAGGGAAGTTATTTCTGGGACTTCCCCGTAAAGGGAACACCTGTGACTGAAGAGAGCTCTGTGGAGTTGTCTCTCGAGCTCCCCCACGCACTGACAATGGTTCCGGAATCCTGAGCGTGGGGAGGTTCCACCAACGGTCGGCAGCGTGTGGGTTCTAACGGAAAGCCTAAGCTCGTCTCCCCTGAGGGTTTTCCTAATGTCTCTGTGCCAGGGAATGCTAGGGGGGTTTGCAGGATATCCCAGTGACAGAGGCTGCCTCCCAAGGTCAGGGAAGATATTTCTCGGACTTCCCCAAACAGGGAACACCTGTGACTGAAGAGAGCTGCGTGGAGTTGTCTCTCGAGCTCCCCCACGCACTGACAATGGTTCCGGATTCCTGAGAGTGGGGACGTTCCACCAACGGTCGGCAGCGCGTGGGTTCTATCGGAAAGCCTAAGCTCGTCTCCCCTGAGGGTTTTCCTAATGTCTCTGTGCCAGGGAATGCTAGGAGGGTTTGCAGGATATCCCAGTGACAGAGACTGCCTCCCCAAGGTCAGGGAAGGTATTTCTGGGACTTCCCCATACAGGGAACACCTGTGACTGAAGAGAGCTGCGTGGAGTTGTCTGTCGAGCTCCCGCACGCACTGACAATGGTTCCGAAATCCTGATCGTGTGGAGGTTCCACCAACGGTCGGCAGCGCGTGGGTTCTAACGGAAACCCTAAGCTCGACTCCCCTGAGGGTTTTCCTAATGTCTCTGTGCCAGGGAATGCTAGGGGGGTTTGCAGGATATCCCAGTGACAGAGGCTGCCTCCCCAATGTCAGGGAAGGTATTTCTGGGACTTCCCCTTACAGGGAACACCTGTGACTGAAGAGAGCTGCGTGGAGTTGTCTCTCGAGCTCCCCCACGCACTGACATTGGTTCCGGAATCCTGAGCGTGGGGAGGTTCCACCAACGGTCGGCAGCGCGTGGGTTCTAACGGAATGCCGAAACTCGTCTCCCCTAAGGGTTTTCCTAATGTCTCTGTGCCAGGGAATGCTAGGGTGTTTTGCAGGATATCCCAGTGACAGAGGCTACCTCCCCAAGTTCAGGGAATGTATTTTCGGACTTCCCCTGGCAGGGAACACCTGTGACTGAAGAGAGCTTCGTGGAGTTGTCTCTCGAGCTCCCCCACACACTGACAATGGTTCCGGAATCCTGAGTGTGGGGAGGTTCCACCAACGGTCGGCAGCGCGTGGGTTCAAACGGAATGACTAAGCTCGTCTCCCCTGAGGGTTTTCCTAATGTCTCTGTGCCAGGGAATGCTAGGGGGATTTGCAGGATATCCCAGTGACAGAGGCTGCCTCCCCAAAGTCAGGGAAGGTATTTCTCGGACTTCCCCGTACAGGGAACACCTGTGACTGTAGAGAGCTGCGTGGAGTTGTCTCTCGAGCTCCCCCACACACTGACAATGGTCGCGGAATCCTGAGCTTGGGGAGGTTCCACCAACGGTCGGCAGCGCGTGGGTTCTAACGGAATGCCTAAGCTCGTCTCCCCTGAGGGTTTTCCTAATGTCTCTGTGCCAGGGAATGCTAGGGGGGTTTGCAGGATATCCCAGTGACAGAGACTGCCTCCCCAAGGTCAGGGAAGTTATTTCTGGGACTTCCCCGTACAGGGAACACCTGTGACTGAAGAGAGCTGCGTGGAGTTGTCTGTCGAGCTCCCGCACGCACTGACAATGTTTCCGAAATCCTGAGCGTGTGGAAGTTCCACCAACGGTCGGCTGCGCGTGGGTTCTAACGGAAAGCCTAAGCTCATCTCCCCTGAGGGTTTTCCTAATGTCTCTGTGCCAGGGAATGCTAGGGGGTTTGCAGGATATCCCAGTGACAGAGGCTGCCTCCCCATTGTCAGGGAAGGTATTTCTGGGACTTCCCCTTACAGGGAACACCTGTGACTGAAGAGAGCTGCGTGGAGTTGTCTCTCGAGCTCCCCCACGCACTGACATTGGTTCCGGAATCCTGAGCGTGGGGAGGTTCCAAAAACGGTCGGCAGCGCGTGGGTTCTAACGGAATGCCGAAACTCGTCTCCCCTAAGGGTTTTCCTAATGTCTCAGTGCCAGGAAATGCTAGGGTGGTTTGCAGGATATCCCAGTGACAGAGGCTGCCTCCCCAAGGTCAGGGAAGGTTTTTCTCGGACTTCCCCGTACAGGGAACACCTGTGACTGAAGAGAGCTGCGTGGAGTTGTCTCTCGAGCTCCCCCACACACTGACAATGGTTCCGGAATCCTGAGCGTGGGGAGGTTCCACCAACGGTCGGCAGCGCGTGGGTTCTAACGGAATGCCTAAGCTCGTCTCCCCTGAGGGTTTTCCTAATGTCTCTGTGCCAGGGAATGCTAGGGGGTTTGCAGGATATCCCAGTGAGAGAGGCTGCCTCTCCAAGGTCAGGGAATTTATTTCTGGGACTTTCCCGTAAAGGGAACACCTTTGACTGAAGAGAGCTGTGTGGAGTTGTCTCTCGAGCTCCCCCACGCACTGACAATGGTTCCGGAATCCTGAGAGTGTGGACGTTCCACCAAAGGTCGGCAGCGCGTGGGTTCTAACGGAAAGCCTAAGCTCGTCTCCCCTGAGGGTTTTCCTAATGTCTCTGTGCCAGGGAATGCTAGGGGGGTTTGCAGGATATCCCTGTGACAGAGACTGCCTCCCCAAGGTCAGGGAAGGTATTTCTGGGACTTCCCCGTACAGGGAACTCCTGTGACTGGACAGAGCTGCGTGGAGTTGTCTCTCGAGCTCCCCCACGCACTGACATTTGTTCCGGAATCCTGAGCGTGGGGAGGTTCCACCAACGGTCGGCAGGGCATTGGTTCTAACGGAAAGCCTAAGCTCGTCTCCCCTGAGGGTTTTCCTAATGTCTCTGTGCCAGGAAATGCTAGGGGGGTTTACAGGATATCCCAGTGACAGAGACTGCCTCCCCAAGGTCAGGGAAGGTATTTCTGGGACTTCCCCTTACAGGGAACACCTGTGACTGAAGAGAGCTGCGTGGAGTTGTCTCTCGAGCTCCCCAACGCACTGACATTGGTTCCGGAATCCTGAGCGTGGGGAGGTTCCACCAACGGTCGGCAGCGCGTGGGTTCAAACGAAATGCCGAAACTCGTCTCCCCTAAGGGTTTTCCTAATGTCTCTGTGCCAGGGATGCTAGGGTGGTTTGCAGGATATCCCAGTGACAGAGGCTGCCTCCCCAAGGTCAGGGAATGTATTTTCGGACTTCCCCGAAAAGGGAACACCTGTGACTGAAGAGAGCTTCGTGGAGTTGTCTCTCGAGCTCCCCCACGCACTGACAATGATTCCGGAATCCTGAGCGTTGGGAGGTTCCACCAATGGTCGGGAGCGCGTGGGTTCAAACGGAAAGCCTAAGCTCGTGTCCCCTGAGGGTTTATCTAATATCTCTGTGCCAGGGAATGCTAGGGGGGTTTACAGGATATCTCAGTGACAGAGGCTGCCTCCCAAAGGACAGGGAAAGTATTTCTCGGACTTCCCCGAACAGGGAACACCTGTGAATGAAGAGAGCTGCGTGGAGTTGTCTCTCGAGCTCCCCCACGCACTGACAATGATTCCGGAATCCTGAGAGTGGGGAGGTACCACCAACGGTCGGCAGCGCATGGGTTCTTACGGAAAGTCTAAGCTCGTCTCCCCTGAGGGTTTTCCTAATGTCTCTGTGCCAGGGAATGCTAGGGGGGTTTGGAGGATATCCCAAGGACAGGGGATGTCTCCCCATATTCAGGGAAGTTATTTCTCGGACTTCCCCGATCAGGGAACACCTGTGACTGAAGAGAGCTGCGTGGAGTTGTCTCTCGTGCTCCCCCACGCACTGACAATGTTTCCGGAATCCTGAGCGTGGGGAGGTTCCACCAACGGTCGGCAGCGCGTGGGTTCTAACGGAAAGCCTAAGCTCGTCTCCCCTGAGGTTTTTACTAATGTCTCTGTGCCAGGGAATGCGAGAGGGGTTTGCAGGATATCCCAGTGACAGAGGCTGCCTCCCCAAGTTCAGGGAAGGTATTTCTCGGACTTCCCCGAACAGGGAACACCTGTGACTGAAGCGAACTGTGTGGAGTTGTCTCTCGAGCTCCCCCACGAACTGACAATGGTTCCGGAATCCTGAGCGTGGGGAGGTTCCACCAACGGTCGGCAGCGCGTGGGTTCTAACGGAAAGCCTAAGCTCGTCTCCCCTGAGGGTTTTCCTAATATCTCTGTGCCAGGGAATGCTAGAGGCATTTGCAGGATATCCCAGTGACAGAGGCTGCCTCCCCAAGGTCAGGGAAGGTATTTCTCGGACTTCCCCGTACAGGGAACACCTGTGACTGAAGAGAGCTGCGTGGAGTTGTCTCTCGAGCTCCCCCACACACTGACAATGGTTGCGGAATCCTGAGCTTGGGGAGGTTCCACCAACGGTCGGCAGCGTGTGGGTTCTAACGGAATGCCTAAGCTCGTCTCCCCTGAGGGTTTTCCTAATGTCTCTGTGCCAGTGAATGCTAGGGGGGTTTGCAGGATATCCCAGTGACAGAGACTGCCTCCCCAAGGTCAGGGAAGTTATTTCTGGGACTTCCCCGTACAGGGAACACCTGTGACTGAAGAGAGCTGCGTGGAGTTGTCTGTCGAGCTCCCGCACGCACTGACAATGTTTCCGAAATCCTGAGCGTGTGGAGGTTCCACCAACGGTCGGCAGCGCGTGGGTTCTAACGGAAAGCCTAAGCTCATCTCCCCTGAGGGTTTTCCTAATGTCTCTGTGCCAGGGAATGCTAGGGGGGTTTGCAGGATATCCCAGTGACAGAGGCTGCCTCCCCATTGTCAGGGAAGGTATTTCTGGGACTTCCCCTTACAGGGAACACCTGTGACTGAAGAGAGCTGCGTGGAGTTGTCTCTCGAGCTCCCCCACGCACTGACATTGGTTCCGGAATCCTGAGAGTGGGGAGGTTCCAAAAACGGTCGGCAGCGCGTGGGTTCTAACGGAATGCCGAAACTCGTCTCCCCTAAGGGTTTTCCTAATGTCTCAGTGCCAGGAAATGCTAGGGTGGTTTGCAGGATATCCCAGTGACAGAGGCTACCTCCCCAAGGTCAGGGAATGTATTTTCGGACTTCCCCGAAAAGGGAACACCTGTGACTGAAGAGAGCTTCGTGGAGTTGTCTCTCGAGCTCCCCCACGCACTGACAATGGTTCCGGAATCCTGAGCGTGGGGAGGTTCCACCAACGGTCGGCAGCGTGTGGGTTCTAACGGAAAGTCTAAGCTCGTCTCCCCTGAGGGTTTTCCTAATGTCTCTGTGCCAGGGAATGCTAGGGGGGTTTGCAGGATATCCCGCTGACAGAGGCTGCCTCCCCAAGTTCAGGGAAGGTATTTCTCGGACTTCCCCGAACAGGGAACACCTGTGACTGAAGAGAACTGCGTGGAGTTGTCTCTCGATCTCCCCCAAGCACTGACAATTGTTCCGGAATCCTGAGCGGGGGAGGTTCCAACAACGGTCGGCAGCGCGTGTGTTTAAACGGAATGCCTAAGCTCGTCTCCCCTGAGGGTTTCTCTAATATCTCTGTGCCAGGGATAGCTAGGGGTATTTGCAGGATATCCCAGTGACAGAGGCTGCCTCCCCTTGGTCAGGGAAGTTATTTCTCGGACTTCTCCGAATAGGGAACACCTGTGACTGAAGAGAGCTGCGTGGAGTTGTCTCTCGAGCTCCCCCACGCACTCACAAAGGTTCCGGAATCCTGAGCGTGGGGAGGTTCCACCAACGGTCGGCAGCGCGTGGGTTCTAACGGAATGCCGAAACTCGTCTCCCCTAAGGGTTTTCCTAATGTCTCAGTGCCAGGAAATGCTAGGGTGGTTTGCAGGATATCCCAGTGACAGAGGCTACCTCCCCAAGGTCAGGGAATGTATTTTCGGACTTCCCCGAAAAGGGAACACCTGTGACTGAAGAGAGCTTCGTGGAGTTGTCTCTCGAGCTCCCCCACGCACTGACAATGGTTCCGGAATCCTGAGCGTGGGGAGGTTCCACCAACGGTCGGCAGCGTGTGGGTTCTAACGGAAAGCCTAAGCTCGTCTCCCCTGAGGGTTTTCCTAATGTCTCTGTGCCAGGGAATGCTAGGGGGGTTTGCAGGATATCCCGCTGACAGAGGCTGCCTCCCCAAGTTCAGGGAAGGTATTTCTCGGACTTCCCCGAACAGGGAACACCTGTGACTGAAGAGAGCTGCGTGGAGTTGTCTCTCGATCTCCCCCAAGCACTGACAATTGTTCCGGAATCCTGAGCGGGGGAGGTTCCAACAACGGTCGGCAGCGCGTGTGTTTAAACGGAATGCCTAAGCTCGTCTCCCCTGAGGGTTTCTCTAATATCTCTGTGCCAGGGATAGCTAGGGGTATTTGCAGGATATCCCAGTGACAGAGGCTGCCTCCCCTTGGTCAGGGAAGTTATTTCTCGGACTTCTCCGAATAGGGAACACCTGTGACTGAAGAGAGCTGCGTGGAGTTGTCTCTCGAGCTCCCCCACGCACTCACAAAGGTTCCGGAATCCTGAGCGTGGGGAGGTTCCACCAACGGTCGGCAGCGCGTGGGTTCTAACGGAAAGCCAAAGCTCGTCTCCCCTGAGGGTTTTCCTAATATCTCTGTGTCAGGGAATGCTAGAGGCGTTTGCAGGATATCGCAGTGACTGAGGCTGCCTCCCCAAGGTCAGGGAATGTTTTTCTCGGACTTCCCCGTTCAGGGAACACCTGTGACTTTAGAGAGCTGCGTGGAGTTGTCTCTCGAGCTCCCCCACACACTGACAATGGTTCCGGAATCCTGAGCGTGGGGAGGTTCCACCAACGGTCGGCAGCGCGTGGGTTCAAACGGAATGCCTAAGCTCGTCTCCCCTGAGGGTTTTCCTAATGTCTCTGTGCCAGGGAATGCTAGAGGCATTTGCAGGATATCCCAGTGACAGAGGCTGCCTCCCCAAAGTCAGGGAAGGTTTTTCTCGGACTTCCCCGTACAGGGAACACCTGTGACTGAAGAGAGCTGCGTGGAGTTGTCTCTCGAGCTCCCCCACACACTGACAATATTTCCGGAATCCTGAGCGTGGGGAGGTTCCACCAACGGTCGGCAGCGCGTGGGTTCTAACGGAATGCCTAAGCTCGTCTCCCCTGAGGGTTTTCCTAATGTCTCTGTGCCAGGGAATGCTAGGGGGTTTGCAGGATATCCCAGTGAGAGAGGCTGCCTCCCCAAGGTCAGGGAATTTATTTCTGGGACTTTCCCGTAAAGGGAATACCTTTGACTGAAGAGAGCTGTGTGGAGTTGTCTCTCGAGCTCCCCCACGCACTGACAATGGTTCCGGAATCCTGAGAGTGGGGACGTTCCACCAACGGTCGGCAGCGCGTGGGTTCTAACGGAAAGCCTAAGTTCGTCTCCCCTGAGGGTTTTCCTAATGTCTCTGTGCCAGGGAATGCTAGGGGGGTTTGCAGGATATCCCTGTGACAGAGACTGCCTCCCCAAGTTCAGGGAAGGTATTTCTGGGACTTCCCCTTACAGGGAACACCTGTGACTGAAGAGAGCTGCGTGGAGTTGTCTCTCGAGCTCCCCCACGCACTGACATTGGTTCCGGAATCCTGAGCGTGGGGAGGTTCCACCAACGGTCGGCAGCGCGTGGGTTCAAACGGAATGCCGAAACTCGTCTCCCCTAAGGGTTTTCCTAATGTCTCTGTGCCAGGGATGCTAGGGTGGTTTGCAGGATATCCCAGTGACAGAGGCTGCCTCCCCATAGTCAGGGAATGTATTTTCGGACTTCCCCGAAAAGGGAACACCTGTGACTGAAGAGAGCTTCGTGGAGTTGTCTCTCGAGCTCCCCCACGCACTGACAATGATTCCGGAATCCTGAGCGTTGGGAGGTTCCACCAATGGTCGGGAGCGCGTGGGTTCAAACGGAAAGCCTAAGCTCGTGTCCCCTGAGGGTTTTTCTAATGTCTCTGTGCCAGGGAATGCTACGGGGGTTTACAGGATATCTCAGTGACAGAGGCTGCCTCCCAAAGGACAGGGAAAGTATTTCTCGGACTTTCCCGAACAGGGAACACCTGTGAATGAAGAGAGCTGCGTGGAGTTGTCTCTCGAGCTCCCCCACGCACTGACAATGATTCCGGAATCCTGAGAGTGGGGAGGTACCACCAACGGTCGGCAGCGCATGGGTTCTTACGGAAAGTCTAAGCTCGTCTCCCCTGAGGGTTTTCCTAATGTCTCTGTGCCAGGGAATGCTAGGGGGGTTTGGAGGATATCCCAAGGACAGGGGATGCCTCCCCATATTCAGGGAAGTTATTTCTCGGACTTCCCCGATCAGGGAACACCTGTGACTGAAGAGAGCTGCGTGGAGTTGTCTCTCGTGCTCCCCCACGCACTGACAATGTTTCCGGAATCCTGAGCGTGGGGAGGTTCCACCAACGGTCGGCAGCGCGTGGGTTCTAACGGAAAGCCTAAGCTCGTCTCCCCTGAGGTTTTTACTAATGTCTCTGTGCCAGGGAATGCGAGAGGGGTTTGCAGGATATCCCAGTGTCAGAGGCTGCCTCCCCAAGTTCAGGGAAGGTATTTCTCGGACTTCCCCGAACAGGGAACACCTGTGACTGAAGCGAGCTGTGTGGAGTTGTCTCTCGAGCTCCCCCACGAACTGACAATGGTTCCGGAATCCTGTGCGTGGGGAGGTTCCACCAACGGTCGGCAGCGCGTGGGTTCTAACGGAAAGCCTAAGCTCGTCTCCCCTGAGGCTTTTCCTAATATCTCTGTGCCAGAGAATGCTAGAGGCATTTGCAGGATATCCCTGTGACAGAGGCTGCCTCCCCAAGGTCAGGGAAGGTTTTTCTCGGACTTCCCCGTACAGGGAACACCTGTGACTGAAGAGAGCTGCGTGGAGTTGTCTCTCGAGCTCCCCCACACACTGACAATGGTTCCGGAATCCTGAGCGTGGGGAGGTTCCACCAACGGTCGGCAGCGCGTGGGTTCTAACGGAATGCCTAAGCTCGTCTCCCCTGAGGGTTTTCCTAATGTCTCTGTGCCAGGGAATGCTAGAGGCGTTTGCAGGATATCCCAGAGACAGAGGCTGCCTCCCCAAGGTCAGGGAAGGTTTTTCTCGGACTGCCCCGTACAGGAAACACCTGTGAATTAAGAGAGCTGCGTGGAGTTGTCTCTCGAGCTCCCCCACACACTGACAATTGTTCCGGAATCCTGAGCGTGGGGAGGTTCCACCAACGGTCGGTAGCGCGTGGGTTCTAACGGAATGCCTAAGCTCGCCTCCCCTGAGGTTTTTCCTAATGTCTCTGTGCCAGGGAATGCTAGAGGCGTTTGCAGGATATCCCAGTGAGAGAGTCTGCCTCCCCAAGGTCAGGGAAGTTATTTCTGGGACTTCCCCGTAAAGGGAACACCTGTGACTGTAGAGAGCTGTGTGGAGTTGTCTCTCGAGCTCCCCCACGCACTGACAATGTTTCCGGAATCTTGAGCGTGGGGAGGTTCCACCAACGGTCGGCAGCGTGTGGGTTCTAACGGAAAGCCTAAGCTCGTCTCCCCTGAGGGTTTTCCTAATGTCTCTGTGCCAGGGAATGCTAGGGGTGTTTGCAGGATATCCCAGTGACAGAGGCTGCCTCCTCAAGGTCAGGGAAGGTATTTCTCGGACTTCCCCGAACAGGGAACACCTGTGACTGAAGAGAGCTGCGTGGAGTTGTCTCTCGATCTCCCCCAAGCACTGACAATTGTTCAGGAATCCTGAGCGGGGGAGGTTCCAACAACGATCGGCAGCGCGTGTGTTTAAACGGAATGCCTAAGCTCGTCTCCCCTGATGGTTTCTCTAATATCTCTGTGCCAGGGAATACTAGGGGTGTTTGCAGGATATCCCAGTGACAGAGGTTGCCTCCCCTTGGTCAGGGAAGTTATTTCTCGGACTTCCCCGATTAGGGAACACCTGTGACTGAAGAGAGCTGCGTGGAGTTGTCTCTCGAGATCCCCCACGCACTCACAATGGTCCCGGAATCCTGAGCGTGGGGAGGTTCCACCAACGGTCGGCAGTGCGTGGGTTCTAACGGAAAGCCAAAGCTCGTCTCCCCTGAGGGTTTTCCTAATGTCTCTGTGCCAGGGAATGCTAGAGGCGTTTGCAGGATATCCCAGAGACAGAGGCTGCCTCCCCAAGGTCAGGGAAGGTTTTTCTCGGACTTCCCCGTACAGGGAACACCTGTGAATTTAGAGAGCTGCGTGGAGTTGTCTCTCGAGCTCCCCCACACACTGACAATTGTTCCGGATTCCTGAGCGTGGGGAGGTTCCACCAACGGTCGGCAGCGCGTGGGTTCTAACGGAATGCCTAAGCTCGTCTCCCCTGAGGGTTTTCCTAATGTCTCTGTGCCAGGGAATGCTAGGGGGTTTGCAGGATATCCCAGTGAGAGAGTCTGCCTCCCCAAGGTCAGGGAAGTTATTTCTGGGACTTCCCCGTAAAGGGAACACCTGTGACTGAAGAGAGCCGTGTGGAGTTGTCTCTCGAGATCCCCCACGCACTGACAATCGTTCCGGAATCCTGAGCGTGGGGAGGTTCCACCAACGGTCGGCAGCGTGTGGGTTCTAACGGAAAGCCTAAGCTCGTCTCCCCTGAGGGTTTTCCTAATGTCTCTGTGCCAGGGAATGCTAGGGGGGTTTGCAGGATATCCCGCTGACAGAGGCTGCTTCCCCAAGGTCAGGGAAGGTATTTCTCGGACTTCCCCGAACAGGGAACACCTGTGACTGAAGAGAGCTGCGTGGAGTTGTCTCTCGATCTCCCCCAAGCACTGACAATTGTTCCGGAATCCTGAGCGGGGGAGGTTCCAACAACGGTCGGCAGCGCGTGTGTTTAAACGGAATGCCTAAGCTCGTCTCCCCTGAGGGTTTCTCTAATATCTCTGTGCCAGGGAATGCTAGGGGTATTTGCAGGATATCCCAGTGACAGAGGCTGCCTCCCCTTGGTCAGGGAAGATATTTCTCGGACTTCCCCGAATAGGGAACACCTGTGACTGAAGAGAGCTGCTTGGAGTTGTCTCTCGAGCTCCCACACGCACTCACAATGGTTCCGGAATCCTGAGCGTGGGGAGGTTCCACCAACGGTCGGCAGCGCGTGGGTTCTAACGGAAAGCCAAAGCTCGTCTCCCCTGAGGGTTTTCCTAATGTCTCTCTGCCAGGGAATGCTAGAGGCGTTTGCAGGATATCCCAGTGACAGAGGCTGCCTCCCCAAGGTCAGGGAAGGTTTTTCTCGGACTTCCCCGTTCAGGGAACACCTGTGACTTTAGAGAGCTGCGTGGAGTTGTCTCTCGAGCTCCCCCACACACTGACAATGGTTCCGGAATCCTGAGCGTGGGGAGGTTCCACCAACGGTCGGCAGCGCGTGGGTTCAAACGGAATGCCTAAGCTCGTCTCCCCTGAGGGTTTTCCTAATGTCTCTGTGCCAGGGAATGCTAGAGGCATTTGCAGGATATCCCAGTGACAGAGGCTGCCTCCCCAAGGTCAGGGAAGGTTTTTCTCGGACTTCCCCGTACAGGGAACACCTGTGACTGAAGAGAGCTGCGTGGAGTTGTCTCTCGAGATCCCCCACACACTGACAATGGTTCCGGAATCCTGAGCGTGGGGAGGTTCCACCAACGGTCGGCAGCGCGTGGGTTCTAACGGAATGCCTAAGCTCGTCTCCCCTGAGGGTTTTCCTAATGTCTCTGTGCCAGGGAATGCTAGGGGGTTTGCAGGATATCCCAGTGAGAGAGGCTTCCTCCCCAAGGTCAGGGAAGTTATTTCTGGGACTTCCCCGTAAAGGGAACACCTTTGACTGAAGAGAGCTGTGTGGAGTTGTCTCTCGAGCTCCCCCACGCACTGACAATGGTTCCGGAATCCTGAGAGTGGGGACGTTCCACCAACGGTCGGCAGCGCGTGGGTTCTAACGGAAAGCCTAAGCTCGTCTCCCCTGAGGGTTTTCCTAATGTCTGTGTGCCAGGAAATGCTAGGGGGGTTTGCAGGATATCCCAGTGACAGAGACTGCCTCCCCAAGGTCAGGGAAGGTATTTCTGGGACTTCCCCTTACAGGGAACACCTGTGACTGAAGAGAGCTGCGTGGAGTTGTCTCTCGAGCTCCCCCACGCACTGACATTGGTTCCGGAGTCCTGAGCGTGGGGAGGTTCCAAAAACGGTCGGCAGCGCGTGGGTTCTAACGGAATGCCGAAACTCGTCTCCCCTAAGGGTTTTCCTAATGTCTCTGTGCCAGGGAATGCTAGAGGCGTTTGCAGGATATCCCGCTGACAGAGGCTGCTTCCCCAAGGTCAGGGAAGGTATTTCTCGGACTTCCCCGAACAGGGAACACCTGTGACTGAAGAGAGCTGCGTGGAGTTGTCTCTCGATCTCCCCCAAGCACTGACAATTGTTCCGGAATCCTGAGCGGGGGAGGTTCCAACAACGGTCGGCAGCGCGTGTGTTTAAACGGAATGCCTAAGCTCGTCTCCCCTGAGGGTTTCTCTAATATCTCTGTGCCAGGGAATGCTAGGGGTATTTGCAGGATATCCCAGTGACAGAGGCTGCCTCCCCTTGGTCAGGGAAGATATTTCTCGGACTTCCCCGAATAGGGAACACCTGTGACTGAAGAGAGCTGCTTGGAGTTGTCTCTCGAGCTCCCCCACGCACTCACAATGGTTCCGGAATCCTGAGCGTGGGGAGGTTCCACCAACGGTCGGCAGCGCGTGGGATCTAACGGAAAGCCAAAGCTCGTCTCCCCTGAGGGTTTTCCTAATGTCTCTCTGCCAGGGAATGCTAGAGGCGTTTGCAGGATATCCCAGTGACAGAGGCTTCCTCCCCAAGGTCAGGGAAGTTTTTTTCTCGGACTTCCCCGTTCAGGGAACACCTGTGACTTTAGAGAGCTGCGTGGAGTTGTCTCTCGAGCTTCCCCACACACTGACAATGGTTCCGGAATCCTGAGCGTGGGGAGGTTCCACCAACGGTCGGCAGCGCGTGGGTTCAAACGGAATGCCTAAGCTCGTCTCCCCTGAGGGTTTTCCTAATGTCTCTGTGCCAGGGAATGCTAGAGGCATTTGCAGGATATCCCAGTGACAGAGGCTGCCTCCCCAAGGTCAGGGAAGGTTTTTCTCGGACTTCCCCTTACAGGGAACACCTGTGAGTGAAGAGAGCTGGGTGGAGTTGTCTCTCGAGCTCCCCCACACACTGACAATGGTTCCGGAATCCTGAGCGTGGGGAGGTTCCACCAACGGTCGGCAGCGCGTGGGTTCTAACGGAATGCCTAAGCTCGTCTCCCCTGAGGGTTTTCCTAATGTCTCTCTGCCAGGGAATGCTAGGGGGTTTGCAGGATATCCCAGTGAGAGAGGCTTCCTCCCCAAGGTCAGGGAAGTTATTTCTGGGACTTCCCCGTAAAGGGAACACCTTTGAGTGAAGAGAGCTGTGTGGAGTTGTCTCTCGAGCTCCCCCACGCACTGACAATGGTTCCGGAATCCTGAGAGTGGGGACGTTCCACCAACGGTCGGCAGCGCGTGGGTTCTAACGGAAAGCCTAAGCTCGTCTCCCCTGAGGGTTTTCCTAATGTCTCTGTGCCAGGGAATGCTAGGGGGGTTTGCAGAATATCCCTGTGACAGAGACTGCCTCCCCAAGGTCAGGGAAGTTATTTCTGGGACTTCCCCGTACAGGGAACTAATGTGACTGAAGAGAGCTGCGTGGAGTTGTCTCTCGAGCTCCCCCACGCACTGACATTTGTTCCGGAATCCTGAGCGTGGGGAGGTTCCACCAACTGTCGGCAGCGCGTGGGTTCTAACGGAAAGCTTAAGCTCGTCTATCCTGAGGGTTTTCCTAATGTCTGTGTGCCAGGAAATGCTAGGGGGGTTTGCAGGATATCCCAGTGACAGAGACTGCCTCCCCAAGGTCAGGGAAGGTATTTCTGGGACTTCCCCTTACAGGGAACACCTGTGACTGAAGAGAGCTGCGTGGAGTTGTCTCTCGAGCTCCCCCACACACTGACATTGGTTCCGGAATCCTGAGCGTGGGGAGGTTCCACGAACGGTCGGCAGCGCGTGGGTTCAAACGGAATGCCGAAACTCGTCTCCCCTAAGGGTTTTCCTAATGTCTCTGTGCCAGGGATGCTAGGGTGGTTTGCAGGATATCCCAGTGACAGAGGCTGCCTCCCCAAGGTCAGGGAATGTATTTTCGGAATTCCCCGAAAAGGGAACACCTGTGACTGAAGAGAGCTTCGCGGAGTTGTCTCTCGAGCTCCCCCACGCACTGACAATGATTCCGGAATCCTGAGAGTGGGGAGGTACCACCAACGGTCGGCAGCGCATGGGTTCTAACGGAAAGTCTAAGCTCGTCTCCCCTGAGGGTTTTCCTAATGTCTCTGTGCCAGGGAATGCTAGAGGCGTTTGCAGGATATCCCAGTGACAGAGGCTGCCTCCCCAAGGTCAGGGAAGGTTTTTCTCGGACTTCCCCGAACAGGGAACACCTGTGACTGAAGAGAGCTGCGTGGAGTTGTCTCTCGAGCTCCCCCACACACTGACAATGGTTCCGAAATCCTGAGCGTGGGGAGGTTCCACCAACGGTCGGCAGCGCGTGGGTTCTAACGGAATGCCTAAGCTCGTCTCCCCTGAGGGTTTTCCTAATGTCTCTGTGCCAGGGAATGCTAGGGGTTTTGAAGGATATCCCAGTGAGAGAGGCTGCCTCCCCAAGGTCAGGGAAGTTATTTCTGGGACTTCCCCATATAGGGAACACCTGTGACTGAAGAGAGCTGTGTGGAGTTGTCTCTCGAGCTCCCCCACGCACTGACAATGGTTCCGGAATCCTGAGCGTGGGGAGGTTCCACCAACGGTCGGCAGCGTGTGGGTTCTAACGGAAAGCCTAAGCTCGTCTCCCCTGAGGGTTTTCCTAATGTCTCTGTGCCAGGGAATGCTAGGGGGGTTTGCAGGATATCCCAGTGACAGAGGCTGCCTCCCCAAGGTCAGGGAAGTTATTTCTCGGACTTCCCCAAACAGGGAACACCTGTGACTGAAGAGAGCTGCGTGAAGTTGTCTCTCGAACTCCCCCACGCACTGACAATGTTTCCGGAATCCTGAGAGTGGGGACGTTCCACCAATGGTCGGCAGCGCGTGGGTTCTAACGGAAAGACTAAGCTCGTCTCCCCTGAGGGTTTTCCTAATGTCTCTGTGCCAGGGAATGCTAGGGGGGTTTGCAGGATATCCCAGGGACAGGGGATGCCTCCCCATATTCAGGGAAGGTATTTCTCGGACTTCCCCAAACAGGGAACACCTGTGACTGTAGAGAGCTGCGTGGGGTTGTCCCTCGAGATCCCCCACGCCCTGACAATGGTTCCGGAATCCTGAGCGTGGGGAGGTTCCAACAACAGTCGGCAGCGCGTGGGTTCTAACGGAAAGCCTAAGCTCGTCTCCCCTGAGGGTTTTCCTAATGTCTCTGTGCCAGGGAATGCTAGTGGCGTTTGCAGGATATCCCAGTGACAGAGGCTGCCTCCCCAAGGTCAGGGAAGATTTTTCTCGGACTTCCCCGTACAGGGAACACCTGTGACTGAAGAGAGCTGCGTGGAGTTTTCTCTCGAGCCCCCCACACACTGACAATTGTTCCGGAATAATGAGCGTGGGGAGGTTCCACCAACGGTCTGCAGCGCGTGGGTTCTAACGGAATGCCTAAGCTCGTCTCCCCTGAGGGTTTTCCTAATGACTCTGTGCCAGGGAATGCTAGAGGAGTTTGCAGGATATCCCAGTGACAGAGGCTGCCTCCCCAAGGTCAGGGAAGGTTTTTCTCGGACTTCCCCGTACAGGGAACACCTGTGACTGAAGAGATCTGCGTGGAGTTGTCTCTCGAGCTCCCCCACACACTGACAATGATTCCGGAATCCTGAGCGTGGGGAGGTTCCACCAACGTTCGGCAGCGCGTGGGTTCTAACGGAATGCCTAAGCTCGTCTCCCCTGAGGGTTTTCCTAATGTCTCTGTGCCAGGGAATGCTAGGGGTTTTGCAGGATATCCCAGTGAGAGAGGCTGCCTCCCCAAGGTCAGGGAAGTTATTTCTGGGACTTCCCCGTAAAGGGAACACCTGTGACTGAAGAGAGCTGTGTGGAGTTGTCTCTCGAGCTCCCCCACGCACTGACAATGGTTCCGGAATCCTGAGCGTGGGGAGGTTCCACCAACGGTCGGTAGCCTGTGGGTTCTAACGGAAAGCCTAAGCTCGTCTCCCCTGAGGGTTTTCCAAATGTCTCTGTGCCAGGGAATGCTATGGGGTTTGCAGGATATCCCAGTGACAGAGGCTGCCTCCCCAAGGTCAGGGAAGGTATTTCTCGGGCTTCCCCAAACAGGGAACACCTGTGACTGAAGAGAGCTGCGTGGAGTTGTCTCTCGAACTCCCCCACGCACTGACAATGATTCCGGAATCCTGAGCGTGAGGAGGTTCCACCAACGGTCGGCAGCGCGTGGGTTCTAACAGAATGCCTAAGCTCGTCTCCTCTGAGTGTTTTCATAATATCTCTGTGCCAGGGAATGCTACGGGGGTTTACAGGATATCCCAGGGACAGAGGCTGCCTCCCCAAATTCAGGGAAGTTATTTCTCCGACTTCCCCGTACAGGGAACACCTGTGACTGAAGAGAGCTGCTTGGAGTTGTCTCTCGAGCTCCCCCACGCACTCACAATGGTTCCGGAATCCTGAGCGTGGGGAGGTTCCACCAACGGTCGGCAGCGCGTGGGATCTAACGGAAAGCCAAAGCTCGTCTCCCCTGAGGGTTTTCCTAATGTCTCTCTGCCAGGGAATGCTAGAGGCGTTTGCAGGATATCCCAGTGACAGAGGCTTCCTCCCCAAGGTCAGGGAAGTTTTTTTCTCGGACTTCCCCGTTCAGGGAACACCTGTGACTTTAGAGAGCTGCGTGGAGTTGTCTCTCGAGCTTCCCCACACACTGACAATGGTTCCGGAATCCTGAGCGTGGGGAGGTTCCACCAACGGTCGGCAGCGCGTGGGTTCAAACGGAATGCCTAAGCTCGTCTCCCCTGAGGGTTTTCCTAATGTCTCTGTGCCAGGGAATGCTAGAGGCATTTGCAGGATATCCCAGTGACAGAGGCTGCCTCCCCAAGGTCAGGGAAGGTTTTTCTCGGACTTCCCCTTACAGGGAACACCTGTGAGTGAAGAGAGCTGGGTGGAGTTGTCTCTCGAGCTCCCCCACACACTGACAATGGTTCCGGAATCCTGAGCGTGGGGAGGTTCCACCAACGGTCGGCAGCGCGTGGGTTCTAACGGAATGCCTAAGCTCGTCTCCCCTGAGGGTTTTCCTAATGTCTCTCTGCCAGGGAATGCTAGGGGGTTTGCAGGATATCCCAGTGAGAGAGGCTTCCTCCCCAAGGTCAGGGAAGTTATTTCTGGGACTTCCCCGTAAAGGGAACACCTTTGAGTGAAGAGAGCTGTGTGGAGTTGTCTCTCGAGCTCCCCCACGCACTGACAATGGTTCCGGAATCCTGAGAGTGGGGACGTTCCACCAACGGTCGGCAGCGCGTGGGTTCTAACGGAAAGCCTAAGCTCGTCTCCCCTGAGGGTTTTCCTAATGTCTCTGTGCCAGGGAATGCTAGGGGGGTTTGCAGAATATCCCTGTGACAGAGACTGCCTCCCCAAGGTCAGGGAAGTTATTTCTGGGACTTCCCCGTACAGGGAACTAATGTGACTGAAGAGAGCTGCGTGGAGTTGTCTCTCGAGCTCCCCCACGCACTGACATTTGTTCCGGAATCCTGAGCGTGGGGAGGTTCCACCAACTGTCGGCAGCGCGTGGGTTCTAACGGAAAGCTTAAGCTCGTCTATCCTGAGGGTTTTCCTAATGTCTGTGTGCCAGGAAATGCTAGGGGGGTTTGCAGGATATCCCAGTGACAGAGACTGCCTCCCCAAGGTCAGGGAAGGTATTTCTGGGACTTCCCCTTACAGGGAACACCTGTGACTGAAGAGAGCTGCGTGGAGTTGTCTCTCGAGCTCCCCCACACACTGACATTGGTTCCGGAATCCTGAGCGTGGGGAGGTTCCACGAACGGTCGGCAGCGCGTGGGTTCAAACGGAATGCCGAAACTCGTCTCCCCTAAGGGTTTTCCTAATGTCTCTGTGCCAGGGATGCTAGGGTGGTTTGCAGGATATCCCAGTGACAGAGGCTGCCTCCCCAAGGTCAGGGAATGTATTTTCGGAATTCCCCGAAAAGGGAACACCTGTGACTGAAGAGAGCTTCGCGGAGTTGTCTCTCGAGCTCCCCCACGCACTGACAATGATTCCGGAATCCTGAGAGTGGGGAGGTACCACCAACGGTCGGCAGCGCATGGGTTCTAACGGAAAGTCTAAGCTCGTCTCCCCTGAGGGTTTTCCTAATGTCTCTGTGCCAGGGAATGCTAGAGGCGTTTGCAGGATATCCCAGTGACAGAGGCTGCCTCCCCAAGGTCAGGGAAGGTTTTTCTCGGACTTCCCCGAACAGGGAACACCTGTGACTGAAGAGAGCTGCGTGGAGTTGTCTCTCGAGCTCCCCCACACACTGACAATGGTTCCGAAATCCTGAGCGTGGGGAGGTTCCACCAACGGTCGGCAGCGCGTGGGTTCTAACGGAATGCCTAAGCTCGTCTCCCCTGAGGGTTTTCCTAATGTCTCTGTGCCAGGGAATGCTAGGGGTTTTGAAGGATATCCCAGTGAGAGAGGCTGCCTCCCCAAGGTCAGGGAAGTTATTTCTGGGACTTCCCCATATAGGGAACACCTGTGACTGAAGAGAGCTGTGTGGAGTTGTCTCTCGAGCTCCCCCACGCACTGACAATGGTTCCGGAATCCTGAGCGTGGGGAGGTTCCACCAACGGTCGGCAGCGTGTGGGTTCTAACGGAAAGCCTAAGCTCGTCTCCCCTGAGGGTTTTCCTAATGTCTCTGTGCCAGGGAATGCTAGGGGGGTTTGCAGGATATCCCAGTGACAGAGGCTGCCTCCCCAAGGTCAGGGAAGTTATTTCTCGGACTTCCCCAAACAGGGAACACCTGTGACTGAAGAGAGCTGCGTGAAGTTGTCTCTCGAACTCCCCCACGCACTGACAATGTTTCCGGAATCCTGAGAGTGGGGACGTTCCACCAATGGTCGGCAGCGCGTGGGTTCTAACGGAAAGACTAAGCTCGTCTCCCCTGAGGGTTTTCCTAATGTCTCTGTGCCAGGGAATGCTAGGGGGGTTTGCAGGATATCCCAGGGACAGGGGATGCCTCCCCATATTCAGGGAAGGTATTTCTCGGACTTCCCCAAACAGGGAACACCTGTGACTGTAGAGAGCTGCGTGGGGTTGTCCCTCGAGATCCCCCACGCCCTGACAATGGTTCCGGAATCCTGAGCGTGGGGAGGTTCCAACAACAGTCGGCAGCGCGTGGGTTCTAACGGAAAGCCTAAGCTCGTCTCCCCTGAGGGTTTTCCTAATGTCTCTGTGCCAGGGAATGCTAGTGGCGTTTGCAGGATATCCCAGTGACAGAGGCTGCCTCCCCAAGGTCAGGGAAGATTTTTCTCGGACTTCCCCGTACAGGGAACACCTGTGACTGAAGAGAGCTGCGTGGAGTTTTCTCTCGAGCCCCCCACACACTGACAATTGTTCCGGAATAATGAGCGTGGGGAGGTTCCACCAACGGTCTGCAGCGCGTGGGTTCTAACGGAATGCCTAAGCTCGTCTCCCCTGAGGGTTTTCCTAATGACTCTGTGCCAGGGAATGCTAGAGGAGTTTGCAGGATATCCCAGTGACAGAGGCTGCCTCCCCAAGGTCAGGGAAGGTTTTTCTCGGACTTCCCCGTACAGGGAACACCTGTGACTGAAGAGATCTGCGTGGAGTTGTCTCTCGAGCTCCCCCACACACTGACAATGATTCCGGAATCCTGAGCGTGGGGAGGTTCCACCAACGTTCGGCAGCGCGTGGGTTCTAACGGAATGCCTAAGCTCGTCTCCCCTGAGGGTTTTCCTAATGTCTCTGTGCCAGGGAATGCTAGGGGTTTTGCAGGATATCCCAGTGAGAGAGGCTGCCTCCCCAAGGTCAGGGAAGTTATTTCTGGGACTTCCCCGTAAAGGGAACACCTGTGACTGAAGAGAGCTGTGTGGAGTTGTCTCTCGAGCTCCCCCACGCACTGACAATGGTTCCGGAATCCTGAGCGTGGGGAGGTTCCACCAACGGTCGGTAGCCTGTGGGTTCTAACGGAAAGCCTAAGCTCGTCTCCCCTGAGGGTTTTCCAAATGTCTCTGTGCCAGGGAATGCTATGGGGTTTGCAGGATATCCCAGTGACAGAGGCTGCCTCCCCAAGGTCAGGGAAGGTATTTCTCGGGCTTCCCCAAACAGGGAACACCTGTGACTGAAGAGAGCTGCGTGGAGTTGTCTCTCGAACTCCCCCACGCACTGACAATGATTCCGGAATCCTGAGCGTGAGGAGGTTCCACCAACGGTCGGCAGCGCGTGGGTTCTAACAGAATGCCTAAGCTCGTCTCCTCTGAGTGTTTTCATAATATCTCTGTGCCAGGGAATGCTACGGGGGTTTACAGGATATCCCAGGGACAGAGGCTGCCTCCCCAAATTCAGGGAAGTTATTTCTCCGACTTCCCCGTACAGGGAACACCTGTGACTGAAGAGAGCTGCGTGGAGTTGTCTCTCGAGCTCCCGCACGCACTGACAATGGTTCTGAAATGCTGAACGTGTGGAGGTTCCACCAACGGTCGGCAGCGCGTTGGTTCTAACTGAAAGCCTAAGCTCGTCTCCCCTGAGGGTTTTCCTAATGTCTCTGTGTCAGGGAATGCTAGGGGGGTTTGCAGGATATCCCAGTGACAGAGGCTGCCTCCCCAATGTCAGGGAAGGTATTTCTGGGACTTCCCCTTACAGGGAACACCTGTGACTGAAGAGAGCTGCGTGGAGTTGTCTCTCGAGCTCCCCCACGCACTGACAATGGTTCCGGAATCCTGAGCGTGGGGAGGTTCCACCAACGGATAGCAGTGCGTGGGTTCTAACGTAATGCCTAAGCTCGTCTCCCCTGAGTGTTTTCCTAATGTCTCTGTGCCAGGGAAAGTTACGGGGGTTTATAGGATATCCCAGGGACAGAGGCTGCCTCCCAAAATTCAGTGAAGGTATTTCTCGGACTTCCCCGAACAGGGAACACCTGTGACTGAAGAGAGCTGTGTGGAGTTGTCTCTCGAGCTCCCCCACGCACTAACAATGGTTCCGGAATCCTGAGCGTGGGGAGGTTCCACCAACGGTCGGGAGCGTGTGGGTTCTAACCGAAAGCTTAAGCTCGTCTCCCCTGAGGGTTTTCCTAATGTCTCTGTGCCAGGGAATGCTGGGGGTGTTTGCAGGATATCCCAGTGACAGAGGCTGCCTCCCCAAGGTCAGGGAAGGTATTTCTAGGACTACCCCGAACAGGGAACACCTGTGACTGAAGAGAGCTTCGTGGAGTTGTCTCTCGAGCTCCCCCACGCACTGACAATTGTTCCGGAATCCTGAGCGTGGGGAGGTTCCACCAACGGTCGGCAGCGCATGGGTTCTAACGGAATGCCTAAGCTCGACTGCCCAGAGGGTTTTCCTAATTTCTCTGTGCCAGGGAATGCTAGGGGTGTTTGCAGGTTATCCCAGTGACAGAGCCTGCCTTGCAAAGGTCAGGGAAGGTTTTTCTCGGACTTCCCCGTACAGGGAACACCTGTGACTGAAGAGAGCTGCGTGGAGTTGTCTCTCGATCTCCCCAACGCACTGACAATGGTTCCAGAATCCTGAGCGTGGGGAGGTTCCACCAACGGTCGGCAGCGTGTGGGTTCTAACGGAATGTCTAAGCTCGTCTCCCCTGAGGGTTTTCCTAATGTCTCTGTGCCAGGGAATGCTAGGGGGTTTTGCAGGATATCCCAGTGACAGTGGCTGCCTCCCCAAGGTCAGGGAAGGTATTTCTCGGACTTCCCCCAACAGGGAACACCTGTGACTGAAGAGAGCTGCGTGGAGTTGTCTCTCGAGCTCCCCCACGCCATGAAACTGGTTCCGGAATCCTGAGCGTGGGGAGGTTCCACCAACGGTCGGCAGCGCGTGGGTTCTAACAGAATGCCTAAGCTCGTCTCCTCTGAGTGTTTTCATAATATCTCTGTGCTAGGGAATGCTACGGGGGTTTACAGGATATCCCAGGGACAGAGGCTGCCTCCCCAAATTCAGGGAAGTTATTTCTCCGACTTCCCCGTACAGGGAACACCTGTGACTGAAGAGAGCTGCGTGGAGTTGTCTCTCAAGCACCCGCACGCACTGACAATGGTTCTGAAATCCTGAGCGTGTGGAGGTTCCACCAACGGTCGGCAGCGCGTTGGTTCTAACGGAAAGCCTAAGCTCGTCTCCCCTGAGGGTTTTCCTAATGTCTCTGTGCCAGGGAATGCTAGGGGGGTTTGCAGGATATCCCAGTGACAGAGGCTGCCTCCCCAATGTCAGGGAAGTTATTTCTGGGACTTCCCCTTACAGGGAACACCTGTGACTGAAGAGAGCTGCGTGGAGTTGTCTCTCGAGCTCCCCCACGCACTGACATTGGTTCCGGAATCCTGAGCGTGGGGAGGTTCCACCAACGGTCGGCAGCGCGTGGGTTCTAACGGAAAGCCTAAGCTCGTCTCCCCTGAGGGTTTTCCTAATGTCTCTGTGCCAGGGAATGCTAGGGGGATTTGCAGGATATCCCAGTTACAGAGGCTGCATCCCCAAGTTCAGGGAAGTTATTTCTCGGACTTCCGTGAACAGGGAACACCTGTGACTGAAGAGAGCTGCATTTAGTTGTCTCTCGAGGTCCCCCACGCACTGACAATGGTTCCGGAATCCTGAGCGTGGGGAGGTTCCACCAACGGTCGGCAGCGCGTGGGTTCTAACGGAATGCCTAAGCTCTTCTCCCCTGAGGGTTTTCCTAATATCTCTGTGCCAGGGAATGCTAGGGGGGTTTGCAGGATATCCCAGTGACAGAGGCTGCCTCCCGAAGTTCAGGGAAGGTATTTCTCGGACTTCCCCAAACAGGAACCCCTGTGACTGAAGAGAGCTGCGTGGAGTTGTCTCTCGAGCTCCCCCACGCACTGACAATGTTTCCGGAATCCTGAGCGTGGGGAGGTTCCACCAACGGTTAGCAGCGCGTGGGTTCTAACGTAATGCCTAAGCTCGTCTCCCCTGAGGGTTTTCCTAATGTCTCTGTGCCAGGGAAAGTTACGGGGGTTTACAGGATATCCCAGGGACAGAGGCTGCCTCCCAAAATCCAGGGAAGGTATTTCTCGGACTTCCCCGAACAGGGAACACCTGTGACTGAAGAGAACTGTGTGGAGTTGTCTCTCGAGCTCCCCCACGCACTAACAATGGTTCCGGAATCCTGAGCGTGGGGAGGTTCCACCAACTGTCGGGAGCGTGTGCGTTCTAACCGAAAGCTTAAGCTCGTCTCCCCTGAGGGTTTTCCTAATGTCTCTGTGCCAGGGAATGCTGGGGGTGTTTGCAGGATATCCCAGTGACAGAGGCTGCCTCCCCAAGGTCAGGGAAGGTATTTCTAGGACTACCCCGAACAGGGAACACCTGTGACTGAAGAGAGCTTCGTGGAGTTGTCTCTCGAGCTCCCCCACGCAATGACAATGGTTCCGGAATCCTGAGCGTGGGGAGGTTCCACCAACGGTCGGCAGCGTGTGGGTTCTAACGGAATGTCTAAGCTCGTCTCCCCTGAGGGTTTTCCTAATGTCTCTGTGCCAGGGAATGCTAGGGGGTTTTGCAGGATATGCCAGTGACAGAGGTTGACTCCCCAAGGTCAGGGAAGGTATTTCTCGGACTTCCCCGAACAGGGAACACCTGTGACTGAAGAGAGCTGCGTGGAGTTGTCTCTCGAGCTCCCCCACGCCATGACAATGGTTCCGGAATCCTGAGCGTGGGGAGGTTCCACCAACGGTCGGCAGCGCGTGGGTTCTAACGGAAAGCCTAAGCTCGTCTCCCCAGAGGTTTTTCCTAATGTCTCCGTGCCAGGGAATGTTAGGTGGGTTTGCAGGATATCCCAGAGACAGAGGCTGCCTCCCCAAAATCAGGGAAGTTATTTCTTGGACTTCCGTGAACAGGGAACACCTGTGACTGAAGAGAGCTGCGTGGAGTTGTCTCTCGAGCTCCCCCACGCACTGACAATGGTTCTGGAATCCTGAGCGTGGGGAGGTGCCACCAACGGTCGGCAGGGCGTGGGTTCTAACAGAATGCCTAAGCTCGTCTCCTCTGAGTGTTTTCATAATGTCTCTGTGCCAGGGAATGCTACGGGGGTTTACAGGATATCCCAGGGACAGAGGCTGCCTCCCCAAGGTCAGGGAAGTTATTTCTCGGACTTCCCCGAACAGGGAACACCTGTGACTGAAGAGAGCTGCGTGGAGTTGTCTCTCGATCTCCCCCACGCACTGACAATGGTTCCAGAATCCTGAGCGTGGGGAGGTTCCACCAACGGTCGGCAGCGTGTGGGTTCTAACGGAATGTCTAAGCTCGTCTCCCCTGAGGGTTTTCCTAATGTCTCTGTGCCAGGGAATGCTAGGGGGTTTTGCAGGATATGCCAGTGAC
Organism: Vicugna pacos; assembly: GCF_048564905.1. Lineage (NCBI taxonomy): Eukaryota > Metazoa > Chordata > Mammalia > Artiodactyla > Camelidae > Vicugna > Vicugna pacos. Next base: position 1,815,780 of record NC_133021.1, read on the forward strand.
AGAGGCTGCCTCCCCAAGGTCAGGGAAGGTATTTCTCGGACTTCCCCGAACAGGGAACACCTGTGACTGAAGGGAGCTGCGTGGAGTTGTCTTTCGAGTTCCCCCACGCACTGACAATGGTTCCGGAATCCTGAGGGTGGGGAGGTTCTACCACCGGTCGGCAGCGCGTGGGTTTTAAAGAATGCCTAAGCTCGTCTCCCCTGAGGGTTTTCCTAATATCTCTGTGCCCGGGAATGCTAGGGGTGTTTGCAGGATATCCCAGTGACAGAGGCTGCCTCCCCAAGTTCAGGGAAGGTATTTCTTGGACTTCCCCGTACAGGGAAACCTGTGACTGAAGAGAGCTGCGTGGAGTTGTCTCTCGAGCTCCCCCACGCACTGACATTGGTTCCGAAATCCTGAGCGTGGGGAGGTTCCACCAACGGTCGGCAGCGCGTGGGTTCTTACGGAAAGCTTAAGCTCGTCTCCCCTGAGTGTTTTCCTAATGTCTCTGTGCCAGGGAATGCTAGGGGGGTTTGCAGGAGATCCCAGTGACAGAGGCTGCCTCCCCAAGGTCAGGGAAGTTATTTCTCGGACTTCCCCGAACAGGGAACACCTGTGACTGGAGAGAGCTGCGTGGAGTTTTCTCTCGAGCTCCCCCACGCACTGACAATGTTTCCGGAATCCTGAGCGTGGGGAGATTCCACCAAAGGTCGGCAGAGCGTGGGTTCTAACGGAATGCCTAAGCTCGTCTCCCCTGAGGGTTTTCCTAATGTCTCTGTGCCAGGGAATGCTAGGGGGGTTTGCAGGATATCCCAGTGACAGAGGCTGCCTCCCCAAGGTCAGGGAATGTATTTCTCGGACTTCCCCGAACAGGGAACACCTGTGACTGAAGAGAGCTGCGTGGAGTTGTCTCTCGAGATCCCCCACGCACTGACAATTTTTCCGGAATCCTGAGCTTCGGGAGGTTCCACCAACGGTCGACAGCGCGTTGGTTCTAACGGAAAGCCTAAGCTCGTCTCCCCTGAGGGTTTTTCTAATGTCTCTGTGCCAGGGAATGCTAGGGGGTTTTGCAGGATATCCCAGTGACAGAGGCTGCCTCCCCAAGGTCAGGGAAGTTATATGTCGGACTTCCCCGAACAGGGAACACCTGTGAATGAAGAGTGCTGCGTGCAGTTGTCTCTCGACCTCCCCCACGCACTGACAATGGTTCCAGAATCCTGAGCGTGGGGAGGTTCCACCAACGTTCGGCAGCGCGTGGATTCTAACGGAAAGCCTAAGCTCGCCTCCCCTGAGGGTTTTCCTAATTTCTCTGTGCCAGCGTAAGTTCGGGGGGTTTGCAGGATATCCCAGTGACAGAGGCTGTCTCCCCAAAGTCAGGGAAGGTATTTCTCGGACTTCCCCGAACAGGGAACACCTGTGACTGAAGAGAGCTGCGTGGAGCTGTCACTCGATCTCCCCCACGCTCTGACAATGTTTCCGGAATCCTGAGCGTGGGGAGGTTCCACCAACGGTCAGCAGCGCGTGGGTTCTAACGGAATGCTTAAGCTCGTCTCCCCTGAGTGTTTTCCTAATGTCTCTGTGCCAGGGAAAGTTACGGGGGTTTACAGGATATCCCAGGGACAGAGGCTGCCTCCCAAAATTCAGGGAAGGTATTTCTCGGACTTCCCCGAACAGGGAACACCTGTGACTGAAGAAAGCTTTGTGGAGTTGTCTCTTGAGCTCCCCCACGCACTAACAATGGTTCCGGAATCCTGAGCGTGGGGAGGTTCCACCAACGGTCGGGAGCGTGTGGGTTCTAACCGAAAGCTTAAGCTCGACTCCCCTGAGGGTTTTCCTAATGTCTCTGTGCCAGGGAATGCTGGGGGTGTTTGCAGGATATCCCAGTGACAGAGGCAGCCTCCCCAAGGTCAGGGAAGGTATTTTTAGGACTACCCCGAACAGGGAACACCTGTGACTGAAGAGAGCTTCGTGGAGTTGTCTCTCGAGCTCCCCCACGCACTGACAATGGTTCCGGAATCCTGAGCGTGGGGAGGCCCCACCAACGGTCGGCAGCTCAAGGGTTCTAACGGAATGCCTAAGCTCGACTCCCCTGAGGGTTTTCCTAATTTCTCTGTGCCAGGGAATGCTAGGGTTGTTTGCAGGTTATCCCAGTGACAGAGCCTGCCTTGCAAAGGTCAGGGATGGTATTTCTCGGACTTCCCCGAACAGGGAACACCTGTGACTGAAGAGAGCTGCGTGGAGTTGTCTCTCGAGCTCCCCCACGCACTGACAATGGTTCCGGAATCCTGAGCGTGGGGAGGTTCCACCAACGGTCGGCAGCGTGTGGGTTCAAACGGAAAGCCTAAGCTCGTCTCCCCTGAGTGTTTTCCTAATGTCTCTGTGCCAGGGAGTGCTAGGGGGGTTTGCAGGATATCCCAGTGACAGAGGCTGCCTCCCCAAATTCAGGGAATTTATTTTCGGTCTTCCCCGAACAGGGAACACCTGTGACTGAAGGGAGCTGCGTGGAGTTGTCTTTCGAGATCTCCCACGCACTGACAATGGTTCCGGAATCCTGAGGGTGGGTATGTTCTACCACCGGTCGGCAGCGCGTGGGTTTTAAAGGAATGCCTAAGCTCGTCTCCCCTGAGGGTTGTCCTAATATCTCTTTGCCAGGGAATGCTAGGGGGGTTTGCAGGATATCCCAGTGTCAGAGGCTGCCTCCCCAAGGTCAGGGAAGTTAATTCTCGGACTTCCCCGAACAGGGAATACCTGTGACTGAAGAGAGCTGCGTGGAGTTGTCTCTCGAGCTCCCCCACGCACTGACAATGGTTCCGGAATCCTGAGCGTGGGGAGGTTCCACCAACGGTCGGCAGCGCGTGGATTCTAACGGAAAGCCTAAGCTCGTCTCCCCTGAGTGTTTTTCTAATGTCTCTGTGACAGGGAATGCTAGGGGGGTTTGCAGGATATCCCAGTGACAGAGGCTGCCTCCCCAAGGTCAGGGAAGTTATATGTCGGACTTCCCCGAACAGGGAACACCTGTGACTGAAGAGTGCTGCGTGGAGTTGTCTCTCGAGCTCCCCCACGCACTGACAATGGTTCCAGAATCCTGAGCGTGGGGAGGTTCCACCAACGTTCTGCAGGGCGTGGATTCTAATGGAAAGCCTAAGCTCGTCTCCCCTGAGGGTTTTCCTAATTTCTCTGTGCCAGCGAAAGCTCGGGGGGTTTGCAGGATATCCCAGTGACAGAGGCTGTCTCCCCAAATTTAGGGAAGGTATTTCTCGGACTTCCCCGAACAATGAACACCTGTGACTGAAGAGAGCTGCGTGGAGCTGTCACTCGAGCTCCCCCACGCTCTGACATTGGTTCCGGAATCCTGAGGATGGGGATGTTCCACCAACGGTCGGCAGCGCGTGGGTTCTAACGGAAAGCATATGATCGTCTCCCCTGAGGGTTTTCCTAATTTCTCTGTGCCAGGGAAAGCTAGGGGTGTTTGCAGGATATCCCAGTGACAGAGGCTGCCTCCCCAAGGTCAGGGAAGTTATTTCTCGGACTTCCCCGAACAGGAAACACCTGTGACTGAATAGAGCTGCGTGGAGCTGTCTCTCGAGCTCCCCCACGCACTGACAATGGTTCCAGAATCCTGAGCGTGGGGAGGTTCCACCAACGGTCGGCAGCGCGTGGGTTCTTACGGAATGCCTAAGCTCGTCTCCCCTGAGGGTTTTCCTAATGTCTCTGTGCCAGGGAATGCTAGGGGAGATTGCAGGATATCCCAGTGTCAGAGGCTGCCTCCCCAAGGTCAGGGAAGATATTTCTCGGACTTCCCCGAACATGGAACACCTGTGACTGGAGAGAGCTGCGTGGGGTTTTCTCTCGAGCTCCCCCATGCACTGACAATGTTTCCGGAATCCTGAGCGTGGGGATATTCCACCAACGTTCGGCAGTGCGTGGGTACTCACGGATTGCCTAAGCTCGTTTCCCCTGAGGGTTTTCCTAATGTCTGTGTGCCAGGGAATGCTAGGGGTGATTGCAGAATATCCCAGTGTCGGAGGCTTCCTCCCCAAGGTCAGGGAAGGTATTTCTCGGACTTCCCCGAACAGGGAACACCTGTGACTGAAAAGAGATGCGTGGAGTTGTCTCTCGAGCTCCCCACGCACTGACAATTGTTCCGGAATCCTGAGCGTGGGGAGGTTCCACCAACGGTCGGCAGCACGTGGGTTCTAACGGAATGCCTAAGCTCGTCTCCCATGAGGGTTTTCCTAATATCTCTGTGCCAGGGAATGCTAGGGGTGATTGCAGGATATCCCAGTGTCAGAGGCTGCCTCCCCAAGGTCAGGGAAGGTATTTCTCGGACTTCCCCGAACAGGGAACACATGTGACTGAAGAGAGCTGCGTGGAGTTGTCTCTCGAGCTTCCCCACTCACTGACAATAGTTCTGGAATCCTGAGCGTTTTGAGGTTCCACCAACGGTCGGCTGCGCGTGGGTTCTAACGGAATGCCTAGGCTCTTCTCCCCTGAGGGTTTTCCTAATGTCTCTGCGCCAGGGAATGCTTTGGGTGATTGCAGGATATCCCAGTGTCAGAGGCTGCCTCCCCAAGTTCAGGGAAGTTATTTCTCGGACTTCCACGAACAGGGAACACCTATGACTGAAGAGAGCTGCGTGGAATTGTCTCTCGCGCTCCCCCACGCACTGAAAATGTTTCCGGAATCCTGAGCGTGGGGAGGTTCCACCAACGGTCGGCAGTGCGTAGGTACTCACGGAATGCCTAAGATCGTCTCCCGAGTGTTTTCCTAATGTCTCTGTGCCAGGGAATGCTAGGGGTGATTGCAGGATATCCCAGTGTCAGAGGCTGCCTCCCCAAGGTAAGGGAAGTTATTTCTCGACTTCCCCGGACAGGGAACCCCTGTGACTGAAGAGATCTGCGTGGAGTTGTCTCTCGAGCTCCCCCACGCACTGACAATGTTTCCGGAATCATGAGCGTGGGGAGGTTCCACCAACGGTCGGCAGTGCGTGAATACTCACGGAATGCCTAAGCTCGTCTCCCCTGAGGGTTTTCCTAATGTCTCTGTGCCAGGGAATGCTAGGGGTGATTGCAGAATATCCCAGTGTCAAAGGCTGCCTCCCCAAAGTCAGGGAAGGTATTTCTCGGACTTCCCCGAACAGGGAATACCTGTGAGTGAAGAGAGATGCATGGAGTTGTCTCTCTTGCTCCCCCACGCACTGACAATGTTTCCGGAATCCTGAGCGTGGGGAGGTTGCACCAACTGTCGTCAGCGCGTGGGTTCTAATGGAATGCCTAAGCTGGTCTCCCCTGAGAGTTTTCCTAATGTCTCTGTGCCAGGGAATTCTAGGGGTGATTGCAGGATATCCCAGTGTCAGAGGCTGCCTCCCCAAAGTCAGGAAAGGTATTTCTCGGACTTCACCGAACAGGGAACACCTGAGACTGAAGAGAGCTGCGTGGAGTTGTCTCTCGATCTCCCCCATGCACTGAAAATGGTTCCGGAATCCTGAGCGTGGGGAGGTTCCACCAACGGTCTGCAGCGCGTGGGTTAAAACGGAATGCATAAGCTCGTCTCCCCTGAGGGTTTTCCTAATGTCTCTTTGCCAGGGAATGCTAGGGGTGATTGCAGGATATCCCAGTGTCAGAGGCTGCCTCAACAAGGTAAGGGAAGGTATTTCTCGACTTCCCCGAACAGGGAACCCCTGTGACTGAAGAGAGCTGCGTGGAGTTGTCTCTCGAGCTCCCCCACGCACTGACAATGTTTCCGGAATTATGAGCGTGGGGAGGTTCCTCCAACGGTCGGCAGTGCGTGGGTACTCACGGAATGCCTAAGCTTGTCTCCCCTGAGGGTTTTCCTAATGTCTCTGTGCCAGGGAATGCTAGGGGTGATTGCAGAATATCCCAGTGTCAGAGGCTGCCTCCCCAAAGTCAGGGAAGGTATTTCTCGGACTTTCCCGAACAGGGAATACCTGTGACTGAAGAGAGATGCATGGAGTTGTCTCTCGAGCTCCCCCACGCACTTACAATGGTTCCGGAATCCTGAGCGTGGGGAGGATGCAACAACGGTCGGCAGCGCGTGGGTTCTAACGGAATGCCTAAGCTGGTCTCCCCTGAGGTTTTTCCTAATGTCTCTGTGCCAGAGAATGCTAGGGGTGATTGCAGGATATCCCAGTGTCAGAGGCTGCCTCCCCAAGCTCAGGGAAGGTATTTCTCGGACTTCCATGAGCAGGGAACACCTGTGACTGAAGAGAGCTGCGTGGAGTTGTCTCTCGAGCTCCCCCACGCACTGACAATGGTTCCGGAATCTTGAGCGTGGGGAGGTTTCACCAACGGTCGGCAGCGCGTGGGTTCTAACGGAATGTCTAAGCTCGTCTCCCCTGCGGCTTTTCCTAATATCTCTGTGTCAGGGAATGCTAAGGGAGATTGCAGGATATCCCAGTGTTAGAGGCTGCCTCCCCAAGGTCAGGGAAGGTATTTCTCGGACTTCCCCGAACAGGGAACACCTGTGACTGAAGAGAGCTGCGTGGAGTTGTCTCTCGATCTCCCCCACGCACTGACAATGCTTCCGGAATCCTGAGCGTGGGGAGGATCCTCCAACGGTCGTCAGCGCGTGGGTTCTAACGGAATGCCTAAGCTGGTCTCCCCTGAGTGTTTTCCTAATGTCTCTGTGCCAGGGTATGCTAGGGGTGATTGCAGGATATCCCAGTGTCAGAGGCTGCCTCCCCAAGGTAAGGGAAGCTATATCTCGTACTTCCGCGAACATGGAACACCTGTGACTGAAGAGAGCTGCCTGGAGTTGTCTCTTGAGCTCCCCCACCCACTGACAATGGTTCCGGAATCCTGAGCGTGGGGATGTTCCACCAACGGTCGGCAGCTCGTGGGTTCTAACGGAATGCCCAAGCTCGTCTCCCCTGAGGTTTTTCCTAATTTCCCTGTGCCAGGGAATGCTAGGGGTGATTGCAGGATATCCCAGTGTCAGAGACTGCCTCCCCAAGGACAGGGAAGTTATTTCTCGGGCGTCCCCGAACAAGGTCACTAGTGACTGAAGAGAGCTGCGTGGAGTTGTCTCTCGAGCTCCTGCATGCACTGACAATGGTTCCGGAATCCTGAGCGTGGGGAGGTTCCCCCATCGGTAGGCAGCGTGTGGGTTCTATCGGAATGCCTAAGCTAGTCTCCCCTGAGGATTTTCCTAATGTCTCTGTGCCAGGGAATGCTAGGGGTGATTGCAGGATATCCCAGTGTCAGATGCTGCCTCCCCAAGGTCAGCGAAGGTATCTCGGGCTTCCCCGAACATGGAAAACCTATGACTGAAGAGAGATGCGTGGAGTTGTCTCTCGAGCTCCAGAACGCACTGACAATGGTTCCGGAATCCTGAGCGTGGGGAGGTTCCACCAAAGGGCGGCAGCGCGTGGGTTCTAATGGAATGCCTAAGCTCGTCTCCCCTGAGTGTTTTCCTAATTTCTCTGTGTCAGGGAATGCTAGGGTTGATTGCAGGATATCCCAGTGTCAGAGGCTGCATCCCCAAGGTCACGGAAGGTGTTTCTCGGACTTCCCCGAACAGGGAACACCTGTGACTGAAGAGAGCTGCGTGGAGTTGTCTCTCGAGCTCCCCCACGCACTGACAATGGTTCCGGAATCCTGAGCGTGGGGAGGTGCCACCAACGGTCGGCAGGGCGTGGGTTCTAACGGAATGCCTAAGCTCGTATCTCCTGAGGTTTTTCATAATGTCTCTGTGCCAGGGAATGCTAGGGGGGTTTGCAGGTTATCCCAGTGACAGAGGCTGCCTCCCCAAGGTCAGGGAAGGTATTTCTCGGACTTCCCCGTACAGGTAACACCTGTGACTGAAGAGAGCTGCGTGGAGATATCTCTCGAACTTCCCCACGCACTGACAATTATTCCGGAATCCTGAGCGTGAGGAGGTTCCACCAACGGTCGGCAGCGCGTGGGTTCTAACAAAATGCCTAAGCTCGTCTCCTCTGAGTGTTTTCATAATGTCTCTGTGCCAGGGAATGCTACGGGGGTTTACAGGATATCCCAGGGACAGAGGCTGCCTCCCCAAATTCAGGGAAGTTATTTCTCGGACTTCTCCGAACAGGGAACACCTGTGACTGAAGAGAGCTGCGTGGAGTTGTCTCTCGATCTCCCCCACGCACTGACAATGGTTCCGGAATCCTGAGAGTGGGGAGGTCCCACCAACGGTCGGCAGTGCATGGGTTCTAACGGAATGCCTAAGCTCGACTCCCCTGAGGGTTTTCCTAATTTCTCTGTGTCAGGGAAAGCTAGGGGTGTTTGCAGGTTATCCCAGTGACAGAGCCTGCCTTCCAAAGGTCAGGGATGGTATTTCTCGGACTTCCCCGAACAGGGAACACCTGTGACTGAAGAGAGCTGCGTGGAGTTGTCTCTCGAGCTCCCCCACGCACTGACAATGTTTCCGGAATCCTGAGCGTGGGGAGGTTCCACCAACGGTCGGCAGCGTGTGGGTTCAAACGGAAAGCCTATGCTCGACTCCCCAGAGTGTTTTCCTAATGTCTCTGTGCCAGGGAGTGCTAGGGGTGTTTGCAGGATATCCCAGTGACAGAGGCTGTCTCCCCAAAGTCAGGGAATTTATTTTCGGTCTTCCCCGAACAGGGAACACCTGTGACTGAAGGGAGCTGCGTGGAGTTGTCTTTCGAGTTCCCCCACGCACTGACAATGGTTCCGGAATCCTAAGGATGTGGAGGTTCTACCACCGGTCGGCAGCGCGTGGGTTTTAAAGGAATGCCTAAGCTCGTCTCCCCTGAGGGTTTTCCTATATCTCTATGCCCGGGAATGCTAGGGGGGTTTGCAGGATATTCCAGTGACAGAGTGTGCCTCCCCAAGTTCAGGGAAGGTATTTCTCGGACTTCCCCGTACAGGGATCCTGTGACTGAAGAGAGCTGCGTGGAGTTGTCTCTCGAGCTCCCCTACGCACTGACATTGGTTCCGGAATCCTGAGCGTGGGGAGGTTCCACCAACGGTCGGCAGCGCGTGGGTTCTAACGGAAAGCCTAAGCTCGTCTCCCCTGAGGGTTTTCCTAATGTCTCTGTGCCAGGGAATGCTAGGGGGGTTTGCAGGATATCCCACTGTCAGAGGCTGCCTCCCCAAGGTCAGGGAAGTTATTTCTCGGACTTCCCCGAACAGGGAACACCTGTGACTGGAGAGAGCTGCGTGGAGTTTTCTCTCGAGCTCCCCCACGCACTGACAATGTTTCCGGAATCCTGAGCGTGGGGAGATTCCACCAACGGTCGGCAGAGCGTGGGTTCTAACGGAATGCCTAAGCTCGTCTCCCCTGAGGGTTTTCCTAATGTCTCTGTGCCAGGGAATGCTAGGGGGGTTTGCAGGATATCCCAGTGACAGAGGCTGCCTCCCCAAGGTCAGGGAAGGTGTTTCTCGGACTTCCCCGAACAGGGAACACCTGTGACTGAAGAGAGCTGCGTGGAGTTGTCTCTCGAGATCCCCCACGCACTGACAATTTTTCCGGAATCCTGAGCTTCGGGACGTTCCACCAACGGTCGGCAGCGCGTTGGTTCTAACGGAAAGCCTAAGCTCGTCTCCCCTGAGGGTTTTCCTAATGTCTCTGTGCCAGGGAATGCTAGGGGGGATGCAGGATATCCCAGTGAAAGAGGCTGCCTCCCCAAGGTCAGGGAAGGTATTTCCCGGACTTCCATGAACAGTGAACACCTGTGTTTGAAGAGAGCTGCGTGGAGTTGTCTCTCGAGCTCCCCCACGCACTGACAATGGTTCCGGAATCCTGACCGTGGGGAGGTCCTACAACGGTCAGCAGCGTGTGGGTTCTAACGGAATGCCTAAGCTCGTCGCCCCTGAGGGTTTTCCTAATGTCTCTGTGCCAGGGAATGGTAGGGGGGTTTGCAGCGTATCCCAGTGACATACGCTGCCTCCCCAAGGTCAGGGAAGGTATTTCCCGAACTTCCCCGAACAGGGAACTCCTCTGAATGAAGAGAGCTTCGTGGAGTTGTCTCTCGAGCTCCCCCACGGACTGACAATTTTACCGGAATCCTGAGCGTGGGGACGTTCCACCAACGGTCGGCAGCGCGTGGGTTCAAACGGAATGCCTAAGCTCGTCTCCCCTGAGGGTTTTCCTAATGTCTCTGTGCCAGGGAATGGTAGGGAGGTTTGCAGGATATCCCAGTGACATACGCTGCCTCCCCAGGGTCAGGGAATGTATTTCCCGGACTTCCCGAACAGGGAACACCTGTGAATGAAGAGAGCTGCATGGAGTTGTCTCTCGAGCTCCCCCACGCACTGACAATGGTTCCGGAATCCTGAGCGTGGGGGAGGTTCCACCAACGGTCGGCAGCGCGTGGGTTCTAACGGAATGCCTAAGCTCGTCTCCCCTGAGGGTTTTCCTAATATCTCTTTGCCAGGGAATGTTAGGGCGGTTTGCAGGATATCCCAGTGTCATACGCTGCCTCCCAAACGTAAGGGAAGCTGTTTCCCAGACTTCCCCGAACAGGTAACTCCTGTGAATGAAGAGAGATGCGTGGAGTTGTCTCTCGAGCTCCCCCACGCACTGACAATTGTTCCGGAATCCTGAGCGTGGGGAGGTTCCACCAACGGTCGGCAGCGCGTGGGTTCTAACGGAATGCCAAATCTCGTCTCCCCTGAGGGTTTTTCTAATATCTCTGTGCCAGTGAATGGTAGGGGGGTTTGCAGGATATCCCAGTGACATACGCTGACTCCCCAAGTTCAGGGAAGGTATTTCCCGGACTTCCCCGAACAGGGAACTCCTGTGAATGAAGAGAGCGGCGTGGAGTTGTCTCTCGAGCTCCCCAACGCACTGACAATGGTTTTTCAATCCTGAGCGTGGGGAGGTTCCACCAACGTTCGGCAGCGCGTCGGTTCTAACGGAAAGCCTAAGCTCGTCGCCCCTGAGGGTTTTCCTAATGTCTCTGTGCCAGGGAATGCTAGGGGGGTTTGCAGGATATCCCAGTGACAAAGGCTGCCTCCCCAAGTTCAGGGATCTTATTTCTCGGACTTCCCCGAACAGGGAACACCTGTGACTGAAGAGAGCTGCGTGGAGTTCTCTCTCGAGCTCCCCCACCCACTGACAATGGTTCCGGAATCCTGAGCGTCGGGAGGTTCCACCAACGGTCGGCAGCGCGTGGGTTCTAACGGAAAGCATAAGCTCGTCTCCCTTGAGGGTTTTCCTAATGTCTCTGTGCCAGGGAATGCTAGGGGGCTTTAAAGGGTATCCCAGTGACAGAGGCTGCCTCCCAAAGTTCAGGGAAGGTATTTCTCGGACTTCCCCGAACAGGGAACACCTGTGACTGAAGAGATCTGCGTGGAGATGTCTCTCGAGATCCCCCACTCACTGACAATGGTTCCGGAATCCTGAGCGTGGGGAGGTTCCACCAACGGTCGGCAGTGCGTGGGTACTCACGGAATGCCTAAGATCGTCTCCCGAGTGTTTTCCTAATATCTCTGTGCCAGGGAATGCTAGGGGTGATTGCAGGATATCCCAGTGTCAGAGGCTGCCTCCCCAAGTTAAGGGAAGGTATTTCTCGACTTCCCCGAACAGGGAACCCCTGTGAATGAAGAGAGCTGCGTGGAGTTGTCTCTCGAGCTCCCCCACCCACTGACAATGGTTCCGGAATCCTGAGAGTGGGGAGGTTCCACCAACGGTCAGCAGCACGTGGGTTCTAATGGAATGCCTAAGCTCGTCTCCCCTGAGGGTTTTCCTAATGTCTCTGTGCCAGGGAATGCTAGGGGTGATTGCAGGATATCCCAGTGACCGAGGCTGCCTCCCCAAGGACAGAGAAGGTATTTCCCGGACTTATCCGAACAGGGAAATCCTGTGAATGAAGAGAGCTGCGTGGAGATTTCTTTCGAGCTCCCCCACGCACTGAAAATGGTTCCGGAATCCTGAGCGTGGGGAGGTTCCACCAACGGTAGGCAGCGCGTGGGTTCTAACGGAATGCCTAAGCTCGTCTACCCTGAGGGTTTTCCTAATGTCTCTGTTCCAGGGAATGGTAGGGGGGTTTGCAGGTTATCCCAGTGTCATACGCTGCCTCCCCAAGGTCAGGGAAAGTATTTCCCGGACTTCCCCGAACAGGGAACTCCTGTGAATGAAGAGAGCTGCGTGGAGTTGTCTCTCGAGCTCCCCCACGCACTGACAATGTTTCCGGAATCCTGAGCGTGGGGAGGTTCCACCAACGGTCGGCAGCGCGTGGGTTTTAACGGAATGCCTAAGCTCGTCTCCCCTGAGGGTTTTCCTAATGTCTCTGTGCCAGGGAATGTTAGGGGGGTTTGCAGGATATCCCAGTGACATACGCTGCCTCCCCAAGGTCAGGGAATGTATTTCCCGGACTTCCCCGAACAGGGAACTCCTGTGAATGAAGAGAGCTGCGTGGAGTTGTCTCTCGAGCTCCCCCATGCACTGACAATGGTTCCGGAATCCTCAGCGTGGGGAGGTTCCACCTTTGGTCTGCAGCACGTGGGTTCTAACGGAATGCCTTAGCTCGTCTCCCCTGAGGGTTTTCCTAATATCTCTGTGCCAGGGAATGCTAGGGGTGATTGCAGGATATCCCAGTGACGGAGGCTGCATCCCCTAGGTCAGAGAAGGTATTTCCCGGACTTACACGAACAGGGAACTCCTGTGAATGAAGAGAGCTGCGTGGAGTTTTCTCTCGAGCTACCCCACTCACTGACAATGGTCCCGGAATCCTGAGCGTGGGGAGGTTCCACCAACGGTCGGCAGTGCGTGGGTTCTAACGGAATGCCTAAGCTCGTCTCCCCTGAGGGTTTTCCTAATGTCTCTGTGCCAGGGAATGTTATTGGTGATTGCAGGATATTCCAGTGACCGAGGCTGCCTCCCCAAGTTCAGGGAAGGTATTTTCCGGACTTCCCCGAACAGGGAATACCTGTGACTGAAGAGAGCTGCGTGGGGTTGTCTCTCGAACTCCCCCACGCACTGACAATGGTTCCGGAATCCTGAGCGTGGGGAGGTTCCAACAACGGTCGGCAGCGCGTGGGTTCTAACGGAATGCCTAAGCTCTTTTCCCCTGAGGGTTTTTCTAATGTCTCTGTGCCAGGGAATATTAGGGGGCTTTGCAGGATATCCCAGTGAAATACGCTGCCTCCCAAAGGTCAGGGAAGGTATTTCCAGGACTTCCCCGAACAGGGAACTCCTGTGAATGAAGAGAGCTGCGTGGAGTTGTCTCTCGAGCTCCCCCACGCACTGACAATGGTTCCGGAATCCTGAGCGTGGGGAGGTTCCACCAACGGTCGGCAGCGCGTGGGTTCTAACGGAATGCCTAAGCTCGTCTCCCCTGTGGGTTTTCCTAATATCTCTGTGCCAGGGAATGCTAGGGGTGATTGCAGGATATCCCAGTGACCGAGGCTGCCTCCCCAAGGTCAGGGAAGTTATTTCCCGGACTTCCCCGAACAGGGAACACCTGTGACTGAAGAGAGCTGCGTGGAGTTGTCTCTCGAGCTCCCCCACCCACTGACAATGGTTCCGGTATCCTGAGCGTGGGGAGGTTCCAACAACGGTCGGCAGCGCGTGGGTTCTCACGGAATGCCTAAGCTCGTATCCCCTGAGGGTTTTCTTAATGTCTCTGTGCCAGGGAATGTTAGGGGGGTTTGCAGGATATCCCAGTGAAATACGCTGCCTCCCCAAGGTCAGGGAAGGTATTTCCAGGACTTCCCCGAACAGGGAACTCCTGTGAATGAAGAGAGCTGTGTGGAGTTGTCTCTCGAGCTCCCCCACGAAATGACAATGGTTCCGGAATCCTGAGCGTGGGGAGGTTCCACCAACGGTCGGCAGCACGTGGGTTCTAACGGAATGCCTTAGCTCGTCCTCCCTGAGGGTTTTCCTAATGTCTCTGTGCCAGGGAATGGTAGGGGGATTTGCAGGATATCCCAGTGTCATACGCTGCCTCCCCAAGGTCAGGGAAGGTATTTCCCGGACTTCCCCGAACAGGGAACTCCTGTGAATGAAGAGAGCTGCGTGGATTTGTCTCTCGAGCTCCCCCACGCACTGACAATCGTTCCGGAATCCTGAGCGTGTGGAGGTCCCACAAATGGTCGGCAGCGCGTGGGTTCTAACGGAATGCCTAAGCTGGTCTTCCCTGAGGGTTTTCCTAATGTCTCTGTGCCAGGGAATGGTAGGGGTATTTGCAGGATTTCCCAGTGACATACGCTGCCTCCCCAAGGTCTGGGAAGGTATTTCCCGGACTTCCCCGAACAGGGAACTCCTGTGAATGAAGAGAGCTGCGTGGAGTTGTCTCTCGAGCTCCCCCACGCACTGACAATCGTTCCGGAATCCTGAGCGTGGGGAGGTTCCACCAACGGTCGGCAGCGCGTGGGTTCTAAAGGACTGCATAAGCTCGTCTCCCCTGAGTGTTTTCCTAATGTCTCTGAGCCAGTGAATGTTAGGTGGGTTTGCAGGATATCCCAGTGACATACGCTGCCTCCCCAAGTTCAGGGAAGGTATTTCCCGGACTTCCCCAAACAGGGAACACCTGTGAATGAAGAGAGCTGCGTGGAGTTGTCTCTCAAGCTCCCCCACGCACTGAAAATGTTTCCAGAATCCTAAGCGTGGGGAGGTTCCACCAACAGACGGCAGCGCGTGGGTTCTAACGGAATGCCTAAGCTCGTCTCCCCTGAGGGTTTTCCTTATATCTCTGTGCCAGGGAATGCTAGGGGTGATTGCAGCATATCCCAGTGACCGAGGCTGCCTCCCCAAGGTCAGGGAAGGTATTTCGCGGACTTCCCCGAACAGGGAACACCTGTGAATGAAGAGAGCTGCGTGGAGTTGTCTCTCGAGCTCCCCCACGCACTGACAATGTTTCCGGAATCTTGAGCGTTGGGAGGTTCCACCAACGGTCGGCAGCACGTCGGTTCTAACGGAATGCCTAAGCTCGTCTCCCCTGAGGGTTTTCCTAATTTGTCTGTGCCAGGGAATGGTAGGGGGGTTTGCAGTATATCCCAGTGACATACGTTGCCTCCACAAGGTCAGGGAAGTTATTTCCCGACTTCCCCGAACAGGGAACTCCTGTGAATGAAGAGAGCTGCGTGGAGTTGTCTCTCGAGATCCCCCAAGCACTGACAAAGTTTCCGGAATCCTGAGCGTGGGGAGGTTCCACCAACGGTCGGCAGCGCGTGTGTTCTAACGGAATGCCTAAGCTCGTCTCCCCTGAGGGTTTTCCTAATGTCTCTGTGCCAGGAAATGGTAGGGGGGTTTGCAGGATATCCCAGTGACATACGCTGCCTCCCCAAGGTCAGGGAAGGTATTTCCCGTACTTCCCCGAACAGGGAACTCCTGTGAATCAAGAGAGCTGCTGGAGTTGTCTCTCGAGCTCCCCCACGCAATGACAATGGTTCCGGAATCCTGAGCGTGGGGAGGTTTCAACAACGGTCGGCAGCGCGTGGGTTCTAACTGAATGCCTAAGCTCGTCTCCCCTGAGGGTTTTCCTAATTTCTCTGTGCCAGTGATTGGTTGGGGGGTTTGCAGGATATCCCAGTGGCATACGCTGCCTCCCCAAGTTCAGGGAAGGTATTTCCCGGACTTCCCCGAACAGGGAACTCCTGTGAATGAAGAGAGCTGCGTGGAGTTGTCTCTCGAGCTCCCCCACGCACTGACAATGGTTCCGGAATCCTGAGCGTGGGGAGGTTCCACCAACGGTCAGCAGCACGTGGGTTCAAACGGAATGCCGAAGCTAGTCTCCCCTGAGGCTTTTCCTAATGTCTCTGTGCCAGGGAATGCTAGGGGTGATTGCAGGATATCCCAGGGTCCGAGGCTGCCTCCCCAAGGTCAGGGAAGGTATTTCCCGGACTTCCCCGAACAGGGAACTCCTGTGAATGAAGAGAGCTGCGTGGAGTTGTCTCTCGAGCTCCCCCACGCACTGACAATGGTTCCGGAATCCGGAGCGTGGGGAGGTTCCACAAACGGTCGGCAGCCGTTGGGTTCTAACAGAATGCCTAAGCTCGTCTCCCCTGAGGGTTTTCCTAATGTGTCTGTGCCAGGGAATGGTAGGTGGGTTTGCAGGATATCCCAGTGACATACGCTGCCTCCCCAATTTCAGGGAAGGTATTTCCCGGACTTCCCCGAACAGGGAACTCCTGTGAATGAAGAGAGCTACGTGGAGTTGTCTCTCGAGCTCCCCCACGCACTGACAATGGTTCCGGAATCCTGAGCGTGGGGAGGTTCCACCAACGGTCGGCAGCGCGTGGGTTCTAACGGAATGCCTAAGCTCGCCTCCCCTGAGGGTTTTCCTAATGTCTCTGTGCCAGGGAATGCTAGGGGTGATTGCAGCATATCCCAGTGACCGAGGCTGCCTCCCCAAAGTCAGGGAAGGTATTTCGCGGACTTCCCCGAACAGGGAACACCTGTGACTGAAGAGAGCTGCGTGGAGTTGTCTCTCGAGTTCCCCCACGCACTGACAATGTTTCCGGAATCCTGAGCGTGGGGAGGTTCCACCAACGGTCGGCAGCCGTTGGGTTCTAACAGAATGCCTAAGCTCGTCTCCCCTGAGGGTTTTCCTAATGTGTCTGTGCCAGGGAATGGTAGGTGGGTTTGCAGGATATCCCAGTGACATACGCTGCTTCCCCAAGGTCAGGGAAGGTATTTCCCGGACTTCCCCGAACAGGGAACTCCTGTGAATGAAGAGAGCTGCGTGGAGTTGTCTCTCGAGCTCCCCCACGCACTGACAATGTTTCCGGAATCCGGAGCGTGGGGAGGTTCCACCAACGGTCGGCAGCGCGTGGGTTCTAACGGAATGCATAAGCTCGCCTCCCCTGAGGGTTTTCCTAATGTCTCTGTGCCAGGGAATGCTAGGGGTGATTGCAGCATATCCCAGTGACCGAGGCTGCCTCCCCAAGGTCAGGGAAGGTATTTCGCGGACTTCCCCGAACAGGGAACACCTGTGACTAAAGAGAGCTGCGTGGAGTTGTCTCTCGTGTTCCCCCACGCACTGACAATGTTTCCGGAATCCTGAGCGTTGGGAGGTTCCACCAACGGTCGGCAGCGCGTGGGTTCTAACGGAATGCCTAAGCTCGTCTCCCCTGAGGGTTTTCCTAATGTGTCTGTGCCAGGGAATGGTAGGTGGGTTTGCAGGGTATCCCAGTGACATACGCTGCCTCCCCAAGTTCAGGGAAGGTATTTCCCGGACTTCCCCGAACAGGGAACTCCTGTGAATGAAGAGAGCTGCGTGGAGTTGTCTCTCGAGCTCCCCCACGCACTGACAATGGTTCCGGAATCCTGAGCGTGGGGAGGTTCCACCAACGGTCGTCAGCGCGTGGGTTCTAACGGAATGCCTAAGCTCGTCTCCCCTGAGGGTTTTCCTAATGTCTCTGTGCCAGGGAATGCTAGGGGGGTTTGCAGGATATCCCAGTGTCATACGCTGCCTCCCCAAGGTCAGGGAATGTATTTCCCGGACTTCCCGAACAGGGAAATCCTGTGAATGAAGAGAGCTGCGTGGAGTTGTCTCTCGAGCTCCCCCACGCACTGACAATTGTTCCGGAATCCTGAGCGTGGGAAGGTTCCACCAACGGTCGACAGCGCGTGGGTTCTAACGGAATGCCTAAGCTCGTCTCCGCTGAGGGTTTTCCTAATGTGTCTATGCCAGGGAATGTTAGGGTGGTTTGCAGGATATCCCAGTGACATACGCTGCCTCCCCAAGGTCAGGGAAGGTATTTCCCGGACTTCCCCGAACAGGGTACTCCTGTGAATGAAGAGAGCTGCGTGGAGTTGTCTCTCGAGCTCCCCCACGCACTGACAATGTTCCGGAACCCTGAGCGTGGGGAGGTTCCACCAACGGTCGGCAGCGCGTGGGTTCAAACAGAATGCCGAAGCTCGTCTCCCCTGAGGGTTTTCCTAATGTCTCTGTGCCAGGGAATGCTAGGGGTGATTGCAGGATATCCCAGTGTCCGAGGCTGCATCCCCAAGGTCAGGGAAGGTATTTCCCGGACTTCCCCGAACAGGGAACTCCTGTGAATGAAGAGAGCTGCGTGGAGTTGTCTCTCGAGCTCCCCCACGCACTGACAATGGTTCCGGAATCCTGAGCGTGGGGAGGTTCCACCAACGGTCGGCAGCGCGTGGGTCCTAACGGAATGCCTAAGCTCGTCTACCCTGAGGGTTTTCCTAATTTCTCTGTGCCAGGGAATGCTAGGGGTGATTGCAGGATATCCCAGTGACCGAGGCTGCCTCCCCAAGGTCAGGGATGGTATTTCCCGGACTTCCCCGAACAGGGAACACCTGTGACTGAAGAGAGCTGCGTGGAGTTGTCTCTCGAGCTCCCCCACGCACTGAAAATGGTTCCGGAATCCTGAGCGTGGGGAGGTTCCACCAACGGTCGGCAGCGCGTGGGTTCTAACGGAATGCCTAAGCTCGTCTCCCCTGAGGGTTTTCCTAATTTGTCTGTGCCAGGGAATGGTAGGGGGGTTTGCAGGATATCCCAGTGACATACGCTGCCTCCACAAGGTCAGGGAAGTTATTTCCCGGACTTCCCCGAACAGGGAACTCCTGTGAATGAAGAAAGATGCGTGGAGTTGTCTCTCGAGCTCCCCCAAGCACTGACAATGGTTCCGGAATACTGAGCGTAGGGAGGTTCCACCAACGGTCGGCAGCGCGTGGGTTCTAACGGAATGCCTAAGCTCGTCTCCCCTGAGGGTTTTCCTAATGTCTCTGTGCCAGGGAATGGTAGGGGGGTTTGCAGGATATCCCAGTGACATACGCTGCCTCCCCAAGTTCAGGGAAGGTATTTCCCGGACTTCCCCGAACAGGGAACTCCTGTGAATGAAGAGAGCTGCGTGGAGTTGTCTCTCGAGATCCCCCACGCACTGACAATTGTTCCGGAATCCTGAGCGTGGGTAGGTTTCAACAACGGTCGGCAGCGCGTGGGTTCTAACGGAATGCCTAAGCTCGTCTCCCCTGAGGTTTTTCCTAATTTCTCTGTGCCAGGGAATGCTAGGGGTGATTGCAGGATATCCCAGTGACCGAGGCTGCCTCCCCAAAGTCAGGGAAGGTTTTTTCCGGACTTCCCCGAACAGGGAACTCCTGTGAATGAAGAGAGCTGCGTGGAGTTGTCTCTCGAGCTAACCCACGCACTGACAATGATTCCGGAATCCTGAGCGTGGGGAGGTTCCACCAACGGTCGGCAGCGCTTGGGTTCTAACGGAATGTCTAAGCTCGTCTCCCCTGAGTGTTTTCCTAATTTCTCTTTGCCAGTGAATGATAGGTGGGTTTGCAGGATATCCCAGTGACATACGCTGCCTCCCCAATTTCAGGGAAGGTATTTCCCGGACCTCCCCGAACAGGGAACTCCTGTGAATGAAGAGAGCTGCGTGGAGTTGTCTCTCGAGCTCCCCCACGCACTGACAATGTTCCGGAACCCTGAGCGTGGGGAGGTTCCACCAACGGTCGGCAGCGCGTGGGTTCTAACGGAATGCCGAAGCTCGTCTCCCCTGAGGGTTTTCCTAATGTCTCTGTGCCAGGGAATGCTAGGGGTGATTGCAGGATATCCCAGTGTCCGAGGCTGCATCCCCAAGGTCAGGGAAGGTATTTCCCGGACTTCCCCGAACAGGGAAATCCTGTGAATGAAGAGAGCTGCGTGGAGTTGTCTCTCGAGCTCCCCCACGCACTGACAATGGTTCCGGAATCCTGAGCGTGGGGAGGTTCCACCAACGGTCGGCAGCGCGTGGGTCCTAACGGAATGCCTAAGCTCGTCTACCCTGAGGGTTTTCCTAATTTCTCTGTGCCAGGGAATGCTAGGGGTGATTGCAGGATATCCCAGTGACCGAGGCTGCCTCCCCAAGGACAGGGATGGTATTTCCCGGACTTCCCCGAACAGGGAACACCTGTGACTGAAGAGAGCTGCGTGGAGTTGTCTCTCGAGCTCCCCCACGCACTGAAAATGGTTCCGGAATCCTGAGCGTGGGGAGGTTCCACCAACGGTCGGCAGCGCGTGGGTTCTAACGGAATGCCTAAGCTCGTCTCCCCTGAGGGTTTTCCTAATTTGTCTGTGCCAGGGAATGGTAGGGGGTTTGCAGGATATCCCAGTGACATACGCTGCCTCCACAAGTTCAGGGAAGTTATTTCCCGGACTTCCCCGAACAGGGAACTCCTGTGAATGAAGAAAGATGCGTGGAGTTGTCTCTCGAGCTCCCCCAATCACTGACAATGATTCCGGAATACTGAGCGTAGGGAGGTTCCACCAACGGTCGGCAGCGCGTGGGTTCTAACGGAATGCCTAAGCTCGTCTCCCCTGAGGGTTTTCCTAATGTCTCTGTGCCAGGGAATGGTAGGGGGGTTTGCAGGATATCCCAGTGACATACGCTGCTTCCCCAAGTTCAGGGAAGGTATTTCCCGGACTTCCCCGAACAGGGAACTCCTGTGAATGAAGAGAGCTGCGTGGAGTTGTCTATCGAGATCCCCCATGCACTGACAATTGTTCCGGAATCCTGAGCGTGGGTAGGTTTCAACAACGGTCGGCAGCGCGTGGGTTCTAACGGAATGCCTAAGCTCGTCTCCCCTGAGGGTTTTCCTAATTTCTCTGTGCCAGGGAATGCTAGGGGTGATTGCAGGATATCCCAGTGACCGAGGCTGCCTCCCCAAAGTCAGGGAAGGTTTTTTCCGGACTTCCCCGAACAGGGAACTCCTGTGAATGAAGAGAGCTGCGTGGAGTTGTCTCTCGAGCTCCCCCACGCACTGACAATGATTCCGGAATCCTGAGCGTGGGGAGGTTCCACCAACGGTCGGCAGCGCTTGGGTTCTAACGGAATGTCTAAGCTCGTCTCCCCTGAGTGTTTTCCTAATTTCTCTTTGCCAGTGAATGATAGGTGGGTTTGCAGGATATCCCAGTGACATACGCTGCCTCCCCAATTTCAGGGAAGGTATTTCCCGGACCTCCCCGAACAGGGAACTCCTGTGAATGAAGAGAGCTGCGTGGAGTTGTCTCTCGAGCTCCCCCACGCACTGACAATGGTTCCGGAATCCTGAGCGTGGGGAGGTTCCACCAACGGTCGGCAGCGCGTGGGTTCTAACGGAATGCATAAGCTCGTCTCCCCTGAGGGTTTTCCTAATGTCTCTGTGCCAGGGAATGCTAGGGGTGATTGCAGGATATCCCAGTGTCCGAGGCTGCCTCCCCAAGGTCAGGGAAGTTTTTTCCCGGACGTCCCCGAACAGGGAACACCTGTGAATGAAGAGAGCTGCGTGGAGTTTTCTCTCGAGCTCCCCCACGCACTGACAATGTTTCCGGAATTCTGAGCGTGGGGAGGTTCCACCAACGGTCGGCAGCGCGTGGGTTCTAACGGAATGCCTAAGCTCGTCTCCTCTGAGGGTTTTCCTAATATCTCTTTGCCAGGAAGTGGTAGGGAGGTTTGCAGGATATCCCAGTGACAGAGGCTGCCTCCCCAAGGTCAGGGAAGGTATTTCACGAACTTCCCCAAAAAGGGAACTCCTGTGAATGAAGAGAGCTGCGTGGAGTTGTCTCTCGAGCTCCCCCACGCACTGACAATGGTTCCGGAATCCTGAGCGTGGGGAGGTTCCACCAACGGTCGGCAGCGCGTGGGTTCTAACGGAATGCCTAAGCTCGTCTCCCCTGAGGGTTTTCCTAATGTGTCTGTGCCAGGGAATGGTAGGTGGGTTTGCAGGATATCCCAGTGACATACGCTGCCTCCCCAAGGTCAGGGAAGGTATTTCCCGGACTTCCCCGAACAGGGAACTCCTGTGAATGAAGAGAGCTGCGTGGAGTTGTCTCTCGAGCTCCCCCACGCACTGACAATGGTTCCGGAATCCTGAGCGTGGGGAGGTTCCACCAACGGTCGGCAGCGCGTGGGTTCTAACGGAATGCCTAAGCTCGTCTCCCCTGAGGGTTTTCCTAATATCTCTTTGCCAGGAAATGGTAGGGGGGTTTGCAGGATATCCCAGTGACATACGCTGCCTCCCCAAGGTCAGGGAAGGTATTTCAAGAACTTCCCCAAAAAGGGTACTCCTGTGAATGAAGAGAGCTGCGTGGAGTTGTCTCTCGAGCTCCCCCACGCACTGACAATGGTTCCGGAATCCTGAGCTTGGGGAGGTTCCACCAACGGTCGGCAGCGCGTGGGTTCTAACGGAATGCCTAAGCTCATCTCCCCTGAGGGTTTTCCTAATGTGTCTGTGCCAGGGAATGGTAGGTGGGTTTGCAGGATATCCCAGTGACATACGCTGCCTCCCCAAGGTCAGGGAAGGTATTTCCCGGACTTCCCCGAACAGGGAACTCCTGTGAATGAAGAGAGCTTCGTGGAGTTGTCTCTCGAGCTCCCCCACGCACTGACAATGGTTCCGGAATCCTGAGCGTGGGGAGGTTCCACCAACGGTCGGCAGCGCGTGGGTTCTAACGGAATGTCTAAGCTCGTCTCCCCTGAGTGTTTTCCTAATTTCTCTTTGCCAGTGAATGATAGGTGGGTTTGCAGGATATCCCAGTGACATACGCTGCCTCCCCAATTTCAGGGAAGGTATTTCACGGACCTCCCCGAACAGGGAACTCCTGTGAATGAAGAGAGCTGCGTGGAGTTGTCTCTCGAGCTCCCCCACGCACTGACAATGGTTCCGGAATCCTGAGCGTGAGGAGGTTCCACCAACGGTCGGCAGCGCGTGGGTTCTAACGGAATGCATAAGCTCGTCTCCCCTGAGGGTTTTCCTAATGTCTCTGTGCCAGGGAATGCTAGGGGTGATTGCAGGATATCCCAGTGTCCGAGGCTGCCTCCCCAAGGTCAGGGAAGTTTTTTCCCGGACGTCCCCGAACAGGGAACACCTGTGAATGAAGAGAGCTGCGTGGAGTTTTCTCTCGAGCTCCCCCACGCACTGACAATGTTTCCGGAATTCTGAGCGTGGGGAGGTTCCACCAACGGTCGGCAGCGCGTGGGTTCTAACGGAATGCCTAAGCTCGTCTCCTCTGAGGGTTTTCCTAATATCTCTTTGCCAGGAAGTGGTAGGGGGGTTTGCAGGATATCCCAGTGACAGAGGCTGCCTCCCCAAGGTCAGGGAAGGTATTTCACGAACTTCCCCAAAAAGGGAACTCCTGTGAATGAAGAGAGCTGCGTGGAGTTGTCTCTCGAGCTCCCCCACGCACTGACAATGGTTCCGGAATCCTGAGCGTGGGGAGGTTCCACCAACGGTCGGCAGCGCGTGGGTTCTAACGGAATGCCTAAGCTCGTCTCCCCTGAGGGTTTTCCTAATGTGTCTGTGCCAGGGAATGGTAGGTGGGTTTGCAGGATATCCCAGTGACATACGCTGCCTCCCCAAGGTCAGGGAAGGTATTTCCCGGACTTCCCCGAACAGGGAACTCCTGTGAATGAAGAGAGCTGCGTGGAGTTGTCTCTCGAGCTCCCCCACGCACTGACAATGGTTCCGGAATCCTGAGCGTGGGGAGGTTCCACCAACGGTCGGCAGCGCGTGGGTTCTAACGGAATGCCTAAGCTCGTCTCCCCTGAGGGTTTTCCTAATATCTCTTTGCCAGGAAATGGTAGGGGGGTTTGCAGGATATCCCAGTGACATACGCTGCCTCCCCAAGGTCAGGGAAGGTATTTCAAGAACTTCCCCAAAAAGGGTACTCCTGTGAATGAAGAGAGCTGCGTGGAGTTGTCTCTCGAGCTCCCCCACGCACTGACAATGGTTCCGGAATCCTGAGCTTGGGGAGGTTCCACCAACGGTCGGCAGCGCGTGGGTTCTAACGGAATGCCTAAGCTCATCTCCCCTGAGGGTTTTCCTAATGTGTCTGTGCCAGGGAATGGTAGGTGGGTTTGCAGGATATCCCAGTGACATACGCTGCCTCCCCAAGGTCAGGGAAGGTATTTCCCGGACTTCCCCGAACAGGGAACTCCTGTGAATGAAGAGAGCTTCGTGGAGTTGTCTCTCGAGCTCCCCCACGCACTGACAATGGTTCCGGAATCCTGAGCGTGGGGAGGTTCCACCAACGGTCGGCAGCGCGTGGGTTCTAATGGAATGCTTAAGCTCGTCTCCCCTGAGGGTTTTCCTAATGTCTCTGTGCCAGGGAATGCTAGGGGTGATTGCAGGATATCCCAGTGACCGAGGCTGCCTCCCCAAGCTCAGGGAAGGTATTTCCCGGCCTTCCCCGAACAGGGAACACCTGTGACTGAAGAGACCTGCGTGGAGTTGTCTCTCGAGCTCCCCCACGCACTGACAATGGTTCCGGAATCCTGAACGTGGGGAGGTTCCACCAACGGTCGGCAGCGCGTGGGTTCTAACGGAATGCCTAAGCTCGTCTCCCCTGAGGGTTTTCCTAATTTGTCTGTGCCAGGGAATGTTAGGGGGGTTTGCAGGATATCCCAGTGACATACGCTGCCTCCACAAGCTCAGGGAAGTTATTTCCGGGACTTCCCCGAACAGGGAACTCCTGTGAATGAAGAAAGATGCGTGGAGTTGTCTCTCGAGCTCCCCCAAGCACTGACAATGGTTCCGGAATACTGAGCGTAGGGAGGTTCCACCAACGGTCGGCAGCGCGTGGGTTCTAACGGAATGCCTAAGCTCGTCTCCCCTGAGGGTTTTCCTAATATCTCTGTGCCAGGGAATGGTAGGGGGGTTTGCAGGATATCCCAGTGACATACGCTGCCTCCCCAAGTTCAGGGAAGGTATTTCCCGGACTTCCCCGAACAGGGAACTCCTGTGAATGAAGAGAGCTGCGTGGAGTTGTCTCTCGAGATCCCCCACGCACTGACAATTGTTCCGGAATCCTGAGCGTGGGTAGGTTTCAACAACGGTCGGCAGCGCGTGGGTTCTAACGGAATGCCTAAGCTCGTCTCCCCTGAGGGTTTTCCTAATTTCTCTGTGCCAGGGAATGCTAGGGGTGATTGCAGGATATCCCAGTGACCGAGGCTGCCTCCCCAAGGTCAGGGAAGGTTTTTTCCGGACTTCCCCGAACAGGGAACTCCTGTGAATGAAGAGAGCTGCGTGGAGTTGTCTCTCGAGCTCCCCCACGCACTGACAATGATTCCGGAATCCTGAGCGTGGGGAGGTTCCACCAACGGTCGGCAGCGCTTGGGTTCTAACGGAATGTCTAAGCTCGTCTCCCCTGAGTGTTTTCCTAATTTCTCTTTGCCAGTGAATGATAGGTGGGTTTGCAGGATATCCCAGTGACATACGCTGCCTCCCCAATTTCAGGGAAGGTATTTCCCGGACCTCCCCGAACAGGGAACTCCTGTGAATGAAGAGAGCTGCGTGGAGTTGTCTCTCGAGCTCCCCCACGCACTGACAATGGTTCCGGAATCCTGAGATTGGGGAGGTTCCACCAACGGTCGGCAGCGCGTGGGTTCTAACGGAATGCATAAGCTCGTCTCCCCTGAGGGTTTTCCTAATGTCTCTGTGCCAGGGAATGCTAGGGGTGATTGCAGGATATCCCAGTGTCCGAGGTTGCCTCCCCAAGGTCAGGGAAGTTATTTCCCGGACGTCCCCGAACAGGGAACACCTGTGAATGAAGAGAGCTGCGTGGAGTTTTCTCTCGAGCTCCCCCACGCACTGACAATGTTTCCGGAATCCTGAGCGTGGGGAGGTTCCACCAACGGTCGGCAGCGCGTGGGTTCTAACGGAATGCCTAAGCTCGCCTCCTCTGAGGGTTTTCCTAATATCTCTTTGCCAGGAAATGGTAGGGGGGTTTGCAGGATATCCCAGTGACATACGCTGCCTCCCCAAGGTCAGGGAAGGTATTTCACGAACTTCCCCAAAAAGGGAACTCCTGTGAATGAAGAGAGCTGCGTGGAGTTGTCTCTCGAGCTCCCCCACGCACTGACAATGGTTCCGGAATCCTGAGCGTGGGGAGGTTCCACCAACGGTCGGCAGCGCGTGGGTTCTAACGGAATGCCTAAGCTCGTCTCCCCTGAGGGTTTTCCTAATGTGTCTGTGCCAGGGAATGGTAGGTGGGTTTGCAGGATATCCCAGTGACATACGCTGCCTCCCCAAGGTCAGGGAAGGTATTTCCCGGACTTCCCCGAACAGGGAACTCCTGTGAATGAAGAGAGCTTCGTGGAGTTGTCTCTCGAGCTCAACCACGCACTGACAATGGTTCCGGAATCCTGAGCGTGGGGAGGTTCCACCAACGGTCGGCAGCGCGTGGGTTCTAATGGAATGCTTAAGCTCGTCTCCCCTGAGGGTTTTCCTAATGTCTCTGTGCCAGGGAATGCTAGGGGTGATTGCAGGATATCCCAGTGACCTAGGCTGCCTCCCCAAGCTCAGGGAAGGTATTTCCCGGACTTCCCCGAACAGGGAACACCTGTGACTGAAGAGAGCTGCGTGGAGTTGTCTCTCGAGCTCCCCCACGCACTGACAATGGTTCCGGAATCCTGAGCGTGGGGAGGTTCCACCAACGGTCGGCAGCGCGTGGGTTCTAACGGAATGCCTAAGCTCGTCTCCCCTGAGGATTTTCCTAATGTCTCTGTGCCAGGGAATGGTAGGGGGTTTTGTAGGATATCCCAGTGACATACGCTGCCTCCCCAAGGTCAGGGAATGTATTTCACGAACTTCCCCGAAAAGGGAACTCCTGTGAATGAAGAGAGCTGCGTGGAGTTGTCTCTCGAGGTCCCCCACGCACTGACAATAGTTCCGGAATCCTGAGCGTGGGGAGGTTCCACCAACGGTCGGCAGCGCGTGGGTTCTAACAGAATGCCTAAGCTCGTCTCCCCTGAGGGTTTTCCTAATGTGTCTGTGCCAGGGAATGGTAGGTGGGTTTGCAGGATATCCCAGTGACATACGCTGCCTCCCCAAGGTCAGGGAAGGTATTTCCCGGACTTCCCCGAACAGGGAACTCCTGTGAATGAAGAGAGCTGCGTGGAGTTGTCTCTCGAGCTCCCCCACGCACTGACAATGGTTCCGGAATAATGTGCGTGGGGAGGTTCCACCAACGGTCGGCAGCGCTTGGGTTCTAACGGAATGTCTAAGCTCGTCTCCCCTGAGTGTTTTCCTAATTTCTCTGTGCCAGTGAATGATAGGTGGGTTTGCAGGATATCCCAGTGACATACGCTGCCTCCCCAAGTTCAGGGAAGGTATTTCCCGGACCTCCCCGAACAGGGAACTCCTGTGAATGAAGAGAGCTGCGTGGAGTTGTCTCTCGAGCTCCCCCACGCACTGACAATTTTTCCGGAATCCTGAGCGTGGGGAGGTTCCACCAACGGTCGGCAGAGCGTGGGTTCTAACGGAATGCCTAAGCTCGTCTCCCCTGGGGGTTTTCCTAATGTGTCTGTGCCAGGGAATGCTAGGGGTGATTGCAGGATATCCCAGTGTCCGAGGCTGACTCCCCAAGGTCAGGGACGGTATTTCCCGGACTTCCCCGAACAGGGAACACCTGTGACTGAAGAGAGCTGCGTGGAGTTGTCTCTCGAACTCCCCCACGCACTGACAGTGGTTCCGGAATCCTGAGCGTGGGGAGGTTCCACCAACGGTCGGCAGCGCGTGGGGTCTAACGGAAAGCCTAAGCTCGTCTCCCCTGAGGGTTTTCCTAAAGTCTCTGTGCCAGTGAATGGTAGGTGGGTTTGCAGGATATCCCAGTGACATACGCTGCCTCCCCAAGTTCAGGGAAGGTATTTCCCGGACTTCCCCGAACAGGGAACTCCTGTGAATGAAGAGAGCTGCGTGGAGTTGTCTCTCGAGCTCCCCCACGCACTGACAATGGTTCCGGAATAATGTGCGTGGGGAGGTTCCACCAACGGTCGGCAGCGCTTGGGTTCTAACGGAATGTCTAAGCTCGTCTCCCCTGAGTGTTTTCCTAATTTCTCTGTGCCAGTGAATGATAGGTGGGTTTGCAGGATATCCCAGTGACATACGCTGCCTCCCCAAGTTCAGGGAAGGTATTTCCCGGACCTCCCCGAACAGGGAACTCCTGTGAATGAAGAGAGCTGCGTGGAGTTGTCTCTCGAGCTCCCCCACGCACTGACAATTTTTCCGGAATCCTGAGCGTGGGGAGGTTCCACCAACGGTCGGCAGAGCGTGGGTTCTAACGGAATGCCTAAGCTCGTCTCCCCTGGGGGTTTTCCTAATGTGTCTGTGCCAGGGAATGCTAGGGGTGATTGCAGGATATCCCAGTGTCCGAGGCTGACTCCCCAAGGTCAGGGACGGTATTTCCCGGACTTCCCCGAACAGGGAACACCTGTGACTGAAGAGAGCTGCGTGGAGTTGTCTCTCGAGCTCCCCCACGCACTGACAGTGGTTCCGGAATCCTGAGCGTGGGGAGGTTCCACCAACGGTCGGCAGCGCGTGGGGTCTAACGGAAAGCCTAAGCTCGTCTCCCCTGAGGGTTTTCCTAAAGTCTCTGTGCCAGTGAATGGTAGGTGGGTTTGCAGGATATCCCAGTGACATACGCTGCCTCCCCAAGTTCAGGGAAGGTATTTCCCGGACTTCCCCGAACAGGGAACTCCTGTGAATGAAGAGAGCTGCGTGGAGTTGTCTCTCGAGCTCCCACACGCACTGACAATGGTTCCGGAATCCTGAGCGTGGGGAGGTTCCACCAACGGTCGGCAGCGCGTGGCTTCTAACGGAATGCCTAAGCTCGTCTCCCCTGAGGGTTTTCCTAATGTGTCTGTGAAAGGGAATGGTAGGGGGGTTTGCAGGATATCCCAGTGACATACGCTGCCTCCCCAAGGTCAGGGAATGTATTTCCCGGACTTCCCCGAACAGGGAACTCCTGTGAAAGAAGAGAGCTGCGTGGAGTTGTCTCTCGAGCTCCCCCACGCACTGACAATGTTTCCGGAATCATGAGCGTGGGGAGGTTCCAACAACGGTCGGCAGCGAGTGGGTTCTAACGGAATGCCTAAGCTCGTCTCCCCTGAGGGTTTTCCAAATATCTCTGTGCCCGGGAATGGTAGGGGCGTTTGCAGGATATCCCAGTGACATACGCTGCCTCCCCAAGTTCAGGGAATTTATTTCCGGGACTTCCCCGAAAGGGAACTCCTGTGAATGAAGAGAGCTGCGTGGAGTTTTCTCTCGAGCTCCCCGACGCACTGACAATGGTTCCGGAATCCTGAGTGTGGGGAGGTTCCACCAACGGTCGGCAGCGCGTGCGTTCTAACGGAAAGCCTAAGCTCGTCTCCCCTGAGGCTTTTCCTAATGTCTCTGTGCCAGGGAATGGTAGGGGGGTTTGCAGGATATCCCAGTGTCCGAGGCTGACTCCCCAAGGTCAGGGAAGGTATTTCCCGGACTTCCCAGAACAGGGAACTCCTGTGAATGAAGAGAGCTGCGTGGAGTTGTCTCTCGAGCTCCCCCACGCACTGACAATGTTTCCGGAATCCTGAGCGCGGGGAGGTTCCACCAACGGTCGGCAGCGCGTGGATTCTAACGGAATGCCTAAGCTCGTCTCCCCTGAGGGTTTTCCTAATGTCTCTGTGCCAGGGAATGGTAGGGGGTTTTGCAGGATATCCCAGTGACATACGCTGCCTCCCCAAGGTCAGGGAATGTATTTCCCGGACT
Source organism: Vicugna pacos (assembly GCF_048564905.1). NCBI lineage: Eukaryota > Metazoa > Chordata > Mammalia > Artiodactyla > Camelidae > Vicugna > Vicugna pacos. Next base: position 1,845,165 of record NC_133021.1, read on the forward strand.
TCAGCGAACAGGGAACACCTGTGAATGAAGAGAGCTGCATGGAGTTGTCTCTCGAGCTCCCCCACTCACTGACAATGGTTCCGGAATCCTGAGCGTGGGGGAGGTTCCACCAACGGTCGGCAGCGCGTGGGTTCTAACGGAATGCCTAAGCTCGTCTCCCCTGAGGGTTTTCCTAATGTCTCTGTGCCAGGGAATGTTAGGGCGGTTTGCAGGATATCCCAGTGTCATACGCTGCCTCCCCAAGGTCAGGGAAGGTATTTCCCAGACTTCCCCGAACAGGGAACCCCTGTGAATGAAGAGAGCTGCGTGGAGTTGTCTCTCGAGCTCCCCCACGCACTGACAATTGTTCCGGAATCCTGAGCGTGGGGAGGTTCCACCAACGGTCGGCAGCGCGTGGGTTCTTACGGAATGCTTAAGCTCTTCTCCCCTGAGGGTTTTCCTAATGTCTCTGTGCCAGGGAATGTTAGGGGTGATTGCAGGATATCCCAGTGACCGTGGCTGCCTCCCCAAGCTCAGGGAAGGTATTTCCCGGACTTCCCCGAACAGGGAACACCTGTGACTGAAGAGAGCTGCGTGGAGTTGTCTCTCGAGCTCCCCCACGCACTGACAATGGTTCCGGAATCCTGAGCGTGGGGAGGTTCCACCAACAGTCGGCAGCGCGTGGGTTCTAACGGAATGCCTAAGCTCGTCTCCCCTGAGGGTTTTCCTAATGTCTCTGTGCCAGGGAATGGTAGGGGGGTTTGCAGGATATCCAGTGACATACGCTGCCTCCGCAAGTTCAGGGAAGTTATTTCCCGGACTTCCCCGAACAGGGAACTCCTGTGAAAGAAGAGAGCTGCGTGGAGTTGTCTCTCGAGCTCCCCCACGCACTGACAATGGTTCCGGAATCCTGAGCGTGGGGAGGTTCCACCAACGGTCGGCAGCGCGTGGGTTCAAACCGAATGCCTAAGGTCGTCTCCCCTCAGGGTTTTCCTAATGTGTCTGTGCCAGAGAATGGTAGGGGGGTTTGCAGGATATCCCAGTGGAATACGCTGCCTCCCCAAGGTCAGGGAAGGTATTTCCCGGACTTACCCGAACAGGGAACTCCTGCGAATGAAGAGAGCTGCGTGGAGTTTTCTCTCGAGCTCCCCCACGCACTGACAATGGTTCCGGAATCCTGAACGTGGGGAGGTTCCACCAACGGTCGGCAGCGCGTGGGTTCTAACGGAATGCCTAAGCTCGTCTCCCCTGAGGATTTTCCTAATGTCTCTGTGCCAGGGAATGGTAGGGGGTTTTGCAGGATATCCCAGTGACATACGCTGCCTCCCCAAGTTCAGGGAAGGTATTTCCCGGACTTCCCCGAACAGGGAACTCCTGTGAATGAAGAGAGCTGCGTGGAGTTGTCTCTCGAGCTCCCCCACGCACTGACAATGGTTCCGGAATCCTGAGCGTGGGGAGATTCCACCAACGGTCGGCAGCGCGTGGGTTCTAACGGAATGCATAAGCTCGTCTCCCCTGAGGGTTTTCCTAATGTCTCTGTGCCAGGGAATGCTAGGGGTGATTGCAGGATATCCCAGTGTCCGAGGCTGCCTCCCCAAGGTCAGGGAAGTTATTTCCCGGACTTCCCCGAACAGGGAACACCTGTGAATGAACAGAGCTGCGTGGAGTTGTCTCTCGAGCTCCCCCACGCACTGACAATGTTTCCGGAATCCTGAGCGTGGGGAGGTTCCACCAACGGTCGGCAGCGCTTGGGTTCTAACGGAATGTCTAAGCTCGTCACCCCTGAGGGTTTTCCTAATGTCTCTGTGCCAGTGAATGATAGGTGGGTTTGCAGGATATCCCAGTGACATACGCTGCCTCCCCAAGTTCAGGGAAGGTATTTCCCGGACTTCCCCGAACAGGGAACTCCTGTGAATGAAGAGAGCTGCGTGGAGTTGTCTCTCGAGCTCCCCCACGCACTGACAATGGTTCCGGAATCCTGAGCGTGGGGAGGTTCCACCAACGGTCGGCAGCGCGTGGGATCTAACTGAATGCCGAAGCTCGTCTCCCCTGAGGGTTTTCCTAATATCTCTGTGCCAGGGAATGCTAGGGGTGATTGCAGGATATCCCAGTGACCGAGGCTGCCTCCCCAAGGTCAGGGAAGGTATTTCCCGGACTTCCCCGAACAGGGAACACCTGTGACTGAAGAGAGCTGCGTGGAGTTGTCTCTCGAGCTCCCCCACGCACTGACAATGGTTCCGGAATCCTGAGCGTGGGGAGGTTCCACCAACGGTCGGCAGCGCGTGGGTTCTAACGGAATGCCTAAGCTCGTCTCCCCTGAGCGTTTTCCTAATGTCTGTGTGCCAGGGAATGGTAGGGGGGTTTGCAGGTTATCCAGTGACATACGCTGCCTCCCCAAGGTCAGGGAAGTTATTTCCCGGACTTCCCCGAACAGGGAACTCCTGTGAATGAAGAGAGCTGCGTGGAGTTGTCTCTCGAGCTCCCCCACGCACTGACAATGGTTCCGGAATCCTGAGCGTGGGGAGGTTCCACCAACGGTCGGCAGCGCGTGGGTTCTAACGGAATGCCTAAGCTCGTCTCCCCTGAGGGTTTTCCTAATGTGTCTGTGCCAGGGAATGGTAGGGGTTTTGCAGGATATCCCAGTGGCATACGCTGCCTCCCCAAGGTCAGGGAAGGTATTTCCCGGACTTACCCGAACAGGGAACTCCTGTGAATGAAGAGAGCTGCGTGGAGCTTTCTCTCGAGCTCCCCCACGCACTGACAATGGTTCCGGAATTCTGAATGTGGGGAGGTTCCACCAACGGTCGGCAGCGCGTGGGTTCTAAAGGAATGCCTAAGCTCGTCTCCCCTGAGGTTTTTCCTAATTTCTCTGTGCCAAGGAATGCTAGGGGTGATTGCAGGATATCCCAGTGAGCGAGGCTGCCTCCCCCAGGTCAGGGAAGGTATTTCCCGGACTTCCCCGAAAAGGGAACTCCTGTGAATGAAGAGAGCTGCGTGAAGTTGTCTCTCGAGCTCCCCCACGCACTGACAATGTTTCCGGAATCCTGAGCGTGGGGAGGTTCCACCAATGGTCGGCAGCGCTTGGGTTCTAACGGAATGTCTAAGCTCGTCTCCCCTGAGGGTTTTCCTAATTTCTCTGTGCCAGTGAATGGTAGGGGGGTTTGCAGGATATCCCAGTGACATACGCTGCCTCCCCAAGTTTAGGGAAGGTATTACCCGGACTTCCCCGAACAGGGAACTCCTGTGAATGAAGAGAGCTGCGTGGAGTTGTCTCTCGAGCTCCCCCACGCACTGACAATGGTCCCAGAATCCTGAGCGTGGGGAGGTTCCACCAACGATCGGCAGCGCGTGGGTTCTAACGGAATGCCTAAGCTCGTCTCCCCTGAGGGTTTTCCTAATGTGTCTGTGCCAGGGAATGTTAGGGGGGTTTGCAGGATATCCCAGTGTCATACGCTGCCTCCCCAAGGTCAGGGAAGTTATTTCCCGGACTTCCCCGAACAGGGAACTCCTGTGAATGAAGAGAGCTGCGTAGAGTTATCTCTCGAGCTCACCCACGCACTGACAATGGTTCCGGAATCCTGAGCGTGGGGAGGTTCCTACAACGGTCGGCAGCGCATGGGTTCCAACGGAATGCCTAATCTCGATTCCCTTGAGGGTTTTCCTAATGTCTCTGTGCCAGGGAATGGTAGGCGGGATTGCAGGATATCCCAGTGACATACGCTGCCTACCCAAGGTCAGGGAAGGTATTTCCCGCACTTCCCCGAAAAGGGAACTCCTGTGAATGAAGAGAGCTGCGTGGAGTTGTCTCTCGAGCTCCCCCACGCACTGACAATGGTCCCGGAATCATGAGCGTGGGGAGGTTCCACCAACGATCGGCAGCGCGTGGGTTCTAACGGAATGCCTAAGCTCGTCTCCCCTGAGGGTTTTCCTAATGTGTCTGTGGCAGGGAATGTTAGGAGGGTTTGCAGGATATCCCAGTGTCGTACGCTGCCTCCACAAGGTCAGGGAAGTTATTTCCCTGACTTCCCCGAACAGCGAACTCCTGTGAATGAAGAGAGCTGCGTGGAGTTGTCTCTCGAGCTCCCCCACGCACTGACAATGGTTCCGGAATCCTGAGCGTGTGGAGGTTCCACCAACGTTCGGCAGCGCGTGGGTTCTAACGGAATGCCTAAGCTCGTCTCCCCTGAGGGTTTTCCTAATGTGTCTGTGCCAGGGAATGGTAGGGGGGTTTGCAGGATATCCCAGTGAAATACGCTGCCTCCCCAAGGTCAGGGAAGTTATTTCCTGGACTTCCCCGAACAGGAACACCTGTGAATGAAGAGAGCTGCGAAGAGTTGTCTCTGGAGCTCCCCCACGCACTGACAATGGTTCCGGAATCCTGAGCGTGGGGAGGTTCCTACAACGGTCGGCAGCGCGTGGGTTCCAACGGAATGCCTAATCTCGTTTCCCCTGAGGGTTTTCCTAATATCTCTGTGCCAGGGAATGGTAGGCGGGATTGCAGGATATCCCAGTGACATACGCTGCCTCCCCAAGTTCAGGGAATGTATTTCCCAGACTTCCCCGGACAGGGAACTCCTGTGAATGAAGAGAGCTGCGTGGAGTTGTCTCTCGAGCTCCCCCACGCACTGACAATCTTTCCGGAATCGTGAGCGTGGGGAGGTTCCACCAACGGTAGGCAGCGCGTGGGTTCTAACGGAATGCCTAAGCTCGTCTCCCCTGAGGGTTTTCCTAATATCTCTGTGCCAGGGAATGGTAGGGGTGTTTGCAGGATATCCCAGTGACATACGCTGCCTCCCCAAGGTCAGGGAAGGTATTTCCCGGACTTCCCCAAACAGGGAACTCCTGTGAATGAAGAGAGCTGCGTGGAGTTGTCTCTCGAGCTCCCCCACGCACTGACAATGGTTCCGGAATCCTGAGCGTCGGGAGGTTCCACCAACGGTCGGCAGCGCGTGGGTTCTAACGGAATGCCTAAGCTCGTATCCCCTGAGGGTTTTCCAAATGTCTCTGTGCCAGGGAATGGTAGGGGCGTTTGCAGGATATCCCAGTGACATACGCTGCCTCCCCAATTTCAGGGAATTTATTTCCGGGACTTCCCCGAACAGGGAACTCCTGTGAATGAAGAGAGCTGCGTGGAGTTGTCTCTCGAGCTCCCCCACGCACTGACAATGTTTCCGGAATCCTGAGCGTGGGGAGGTTCCACCAACGGTCGGCAGCGCTTGGGTTCTAACGGAATGTCTAAGCTCGTCACCCCTGAGGGTTTTCCTAATGTCTCTGTGCCAGTGAATGATAGGTGGGTTTGCAGGATATCCCAGTGACATACGCTGCCTCCCCAAGTTCAGGGAAGGTATTTCCCGGACTTCCCCGAACAGGGAACTCCTGTGAATGAAGAGAGCTGCGTGGAGTTGTCTCTCGAGCTCCCCCACGCACTGACAATGGTTCCGGAATCCTGAGCGTGGGGAGGTTCCACCAACGGTCGGCAGCGCGTGGGATCTAACTGAATGCCGAAGCTCGTCTCCCCTGAGGGTTTTCCTAATGTCTCTTTGCCAGGGAATGCTAGGGGTGATTGCAGGATATTACAGTGTCCGAGGCTGCCTCCCCAAGTTCAGGGAAGGTATTTCCCGGACTTCCCCGAACAGGGAACACCTGTGACTGAAGAGAGCTGCGTGGAGTTGTCTCACGAGCTCCCGCACGCACTGACAATGGTTCCGGAATCCTGAGCGTGGGGAGGTTCCACCAAAGGTCGGCAGCGCGTGGGTTCTAATGGAATGCCTAAGCTCGTCTCCCCTGAGGGTTTTCCTAATGTCTCTGTGCCAGGAAATGGTAGGGGGGTTTACTGGATATCCCAGTGACATACTCTGCCTCCCCAAGGTCAGGGAAGGTATTTCACAAACTTCCCCGAAAAGGGAACTCCTGTGAATGAAGAGAGCTGCGTGGAGTTGTCTCTCGAGCTCACCCACACACTGACAATGGTTCCGGAATCCTGAGCGTGGGGAGGTTCCACCAACGGTCGGCAGCGCATGGGTTCTAACGGAATGCCTTAGCTCGTCTCCCCTGAGGGTTTTCCTAATGTGTCTGTGCCAGGGAATGGTAGGTGGGTTTGCAGGATATCCCAGTGACCGAGGCTGCCTCCCCAAGGTCAGGGAAGGTATTTCCCGGACTTCCCCGAACAGGGAACTCCTGTGAATGAAGACAGCTGCGTGTAGTTGTCTCTCGAGCTCCCCCACGCACTGACAATGGTTCCGGAATCCTGAGTGTGGGGAGGTTCCACCAACGGTCGGCAGCGCGTGGGTTCTAACGGAATGCCTAAGCTCGTCTCCCCTGAGGGTTTTCCTAATGTCTCTGTGCCAGGGAATGCTAGGGGTGATTGCAGGATATCCCAGTGACCGAGGCTGCCTCCCCAAGGTCAGGGAAGGTATTTCCCGGACTTCCCCGAACAGGGAACACCTGTGACTGAAGAGAGCTGCGTGGAGTTGTCTCTCGAGCTCCCCCACGCACTGACAATGGTTCCGGAATCCTGAGCGTGGGGAGGTTCCACCAACGGTCGGCAGCGCGTGGGTTCTAACGGAATGCCTAAGCTCGTCTCCCCTGAGCGTTTTCCTAATGTCTCTGTGCCAGGGAATGGTTGGGGGGTTTGCAGGTTATCCAGTGACATACGCTGCCTCCCCAAGGTCAGGGAAGTTATTTCCCGGACTTCCCCGAACATGGAACTCCTGTGAATGAAGAGAGCTGCGTGGAGTTGTCTCTCGAGCTCCCCCACGCACTGACAATGGTTCCGGAATCCTGAGCGTGGGGAGGTTCCACCAACGGTCGGCAGCGCGTGGGTTCTAACGGAATGCCTAAGCTCGTCTCCCCTGAGGGTTTTCCTAATGTGTCTGTGCCAGGGAATGGTAGGGGTTTTGCAGGATATCCCAGTGGCATACGCTGCCTCCCCAAGGTCAGGGAAGGTATTTCCCGGACTTACCCGAACAGGGAACTCCTGTGAATGAAGAGAGCTGCGTGGAGCTTTCTCTCGAGCTCCCCCACGCACTGACAATGGTTCCGGAATTCTGAATGTGGGGAGGTTCCACCAACGGTCGGCAGCACGTGGGTTCTAAAGGAATGCCTAAGCTCGTCTCCCCTGAGGGTTTTCCTAATTTCTCTGTGCCAAGGAATGCTAGGGGTGATTGCAGGATATCCCAGTGAGCGAGGCTGCCTCCCCCAGGTCAGGGAAGGTATTTCCCGGACTTCCCCGAACAGGGAACTCCTGTGAATGAAGAGAGCTGCGTGAAGTTGTCTCTCGAGCTCCCCCACGCACTGACAATGTTTCCGGAATCCTGAGCGTGGGGAGGTTCCACCAATGATCGGCAGCGCTTGGGTTCTAACGGAATGTCTAAGCTCGTCTCCCCTGAGGGTTTTCCTAATTTCTCTGTGCCAGTGAATGGTAGGGGGGTTTGCAGTATATCCCAGTGACATACGCTGCCTCCCCAAGTTTAGGGAAGGTATTACCCGGACTTCCCCGAACAGGGAACTCCTGTGAATGAAGAGAGCTGCGTGGAGTTGTCTCTCGAGCTCCCCCATGCACTGACAATGGTCCCAGAATCCTGAGCGTGGGGAGGTTCCACCAACGATCGGCAGCGCGTGGGTTCTAACGGAATGCCTAAGCTCGTCTCCCCTGAGGGTTTTCCTAATGTGTCTGTGCCAGGGAATGTTAGGGGGGTTTGCAGGATATCCCAGTGTCATACGCTGCCTCCCCAAGGTCAGGGAAGTTATTTCCCGGACTTCCCCGAACAGGGAACTCCTGTGAATGAAGAGAGCTGCGTAGAGTTATCTCTCGAGCTCCCCCACGCACTGACAATGGTTCCGGAATCCTGAGCGTGGGGAGGTTCCTACAACGGTCGGCAGCGCGTGGGTTCCAACGGAATGCCTAATCTCGATTCCCTTGAGGGTTTTCCTAATGTCTCTGTGCCAGGGAATGGTAGGCGGGATTGCAGGATATCCCAGTGACATACGCTGCCTACCCAAGGTCAGGGAAGGTATTTCCCGGACTTCCCCGAACAGGGAACTCCTGTGAATGAAGAGAGCTGCGTGGAGTTGTCTCTCGAGCTCCCCCACGCACTGACAATGGTTCCGGAATCCTGAGCGTGGGGAGGTTCCACCAATGGTCGGCAGCGCTTGGGTTCTAACGGAATGTCTAAGCTCGTCTCCCCTGAGTGTTTTCCTAATTTCTCTGTGCCATTGAATGATAGGTGGGTTTGCAGGATATCCCAGTGACATACGCTGCCTCCCCAAGTTCAGGGAAGGTATTTCCCAGACCTCCCCGAAAAGGGAACTCCTGTGAATGAAGAGATCTGCGTGGAGTTGTCTCTCGAGCTCCCGCACGCACTGACAATGGTCCCAGAATCCTGAGCGTGGGGAGGTTCCACCAACGATCGGCAGCGCGTGGGTTCTAACGGAATGCCTAATCTCGATTCCCTTGAGGGTTTTCCTAATGTCTCTGTGCCAGGGAATGGTAGGCGGGATTGCAGGATATCCCAGTGACATACGCTGCCTACCCAAGGTCAGGGAAGGTATTTCCCGGACTTCCCCGAAAAGGGAACTCCTGTGAATGAAGAGAGCTGCGTGGAGTTGTCTCTCGAGCTCCCCCACGCACTGACAATGTTTCCGGAATCCTGAGCGTGGGGAGGTTCCACCAACGGTCGGCAGCGCGTGGGTTCTAACGGAATGCCTAAGCTCGTCTCCCCTGAGGGTTTTCCTTATGTCTCTGTGCCAGGGAATGGTAGGTGGGATTGCAGGATATCCCAGTGATATATGCTACCTCCCCAAGTTCAGGGAAGGTATTTCCCGGACTTCCCCGAACAGGGAACTCCTGTGAATGAAGAGAGCTGCGTGGAGTTGTCTCTCGAGCTCCCCCACGCACTGAAAATTTTTCCGGAATCCTGAGCGTGGGGAGGTTCCACCAACGGTCGGCAGCGCGTGGGTTCTAACGGAATGCCTAAGCTCGTCTCCCCTGAGGGTTTTCCTAATGTCTCTGTGCCAGGGAATGCTATGGGTGATTGCAGGATATCCCAGTGTCCGATGCTGACTCCCCAAGGTCAGGGAAGGTATTTCCCGGACTTCCCCGAACAGGGAACACCTGTGACTGAAGAGAGCTGCGTGGAGTTGTCTCTCGAGCTCCCCCACGCACTGACAGTGGTTCCGGAATCCTGAGCGTGTGGAGGTTCCACCAACGGTCGGCAGCGCGTGGGGTCTAACGGAAAGCCTAAGCTCGTCTCCCCTGAGGGTTTTCCTAAATTCTCTGTGCCAGTGAATGGTAGGTGGGTTTGCAGGATATCCCAGTGACATACGCTGCCTCCCCAAGTTCAGGGAAGGTATTTCCCGGACTTCCCCGAACAGGGAACTCCTGTGAATGAAGACAGCTGCGTGGAGTTGTCTCTCGAGCTCCCCCACGCACTGACAATGGTTCCAGAATCCTGAGCGTGGGGAGGTTCCACCAACGGTCGGCAGCGCGTGGGTTCTAACGGAATGCCTAAGCTCGTCTCCCCTGAGGGTTTTCCTAATGTCTCTGTGCCAGGTAATGCTAGGGGTGATTGCAGGATATCCCAGTGACCGAAGCTGCCTCCCCAAGGTCAGGGAAGGTATTTCCCGGACTTCCCCAAACAGGGAACTCCTGTGACTGAAGAGAGCTGCGTGGAGTTGTCTCTCGAGCTCCCCCACGCACTGACAATGGTTCCGGAATCCTGAGCGTGGGGAGGTTCCACCAACGGTCGGCAGCGCGTGGGTTCTAACGGAATGCCTAAGCTCGTCTCCCCTGAGGGTTTTCCTAATGTCTCTGTGCCAGGGAATGGTAGGGGGGTTTGCAGGATATCCCAGTGTCATACGCTGCCTCCACAAGGTCAGGGAATGTATTTCCCTGACTTCCCCGAACAGGGAACTCCTGTGAATGAAGAGAGCTGCGTGGAGTTGTCTCTCGAGCTCCCCCACGCACTGACAATGTTTCCGGAATCCTGAGCGTAGGGAGGTTCCACCAACGGTCGGCAGCGCGTGGGTTCTAACGGAATGCCTAAGCTCGTCTCCCCTGAGGGTTTTCCTTATGTCTCTGTGCCAGGGAATGGTAGGTGGGATTGCAGGATATCCCAGTGATATATGCTGCCTCCCCAAGTTCAGTTAAGGTATTTCCCGGACTTCCCCGAACAGGGAACTCCTGTGAATGAAGAGAGCTGCGTGGAGTTGTCTCTCGAGCTCCCCCACGCACTGACAATGGTTCCGGAATCCTGAGCGTGGGGAGGTTCCACCAACGGTCGGCAGCGCGTGGGTTCTAACGGAATGCCTAAGCTCGTCTCCCCTGAGGGTTTTCCTAATGTCTCTGTGCCAGGGAATGCTAGGGGTGATTGCAGGATATCCCAGTGACCGAGGCTGCCTCCCCAAGGTCAGGGAAGGTATTTCCCGGACTTCCCCGAACAGGGAACACCTGTGACTGAAGAGAGCTGCGTGGAGTTGTCTCTCGAGCTCCCCCACGCACTGACAATGGTTCCGGAATCCTGAGCGTGGGGAGGTTCCACCAACGGTCGGCAGCGCGTGGGTTCTAACGGAATGCCTAAGCTAGTCTCCCCTGAGGGTTTTCCTAATATGTCTGTGCCAGGGAATGGTAGGGGTTTTGCAGGATATCCCAGTGGCATACGCTGCCTCCCCAAGGTCAGGGAAGGTATTTCCGGACTTACCCGAACAGGGAACTCCTGTGAATGAAGAGAGCTACGTGGAGCTTTCTCTGGAGCTCCCCCACGCACTGACAATGGTTCCGGAATTCTGAATGTGGGGAGGTTCCACCAACGGTCGGCAGCGCGTGGGTTATAACGGAATGCCTAAGCTCTTCTCCCCTGGGGATTTTCTAATGTCTCTGTGCCAGGGAATGGTAGGGGGGTTTGCAGAATATCCCAGTGACATACGCTGCCTCCCCAAGGTCAGGGAAGGTATTTCCCGGACTTCCCCGAACAGGGAACTCCTGTGAATGAAGAGAGCTGCGTGGAGTTGTCTCTCGAGCTCCCCCACGCACTGACAATGGTTCCGGAATCCTGAGCGTGGGGAGGTTTCAACAACTGTCGGCAGCGCGTGGGTTCTAAAGGAATGCCTAAGCTCGTCTCCCCTGAGGGTTTTCCTAATGTGTCTGTGCCAGGGAAAGGTAGGGGTTTTTCAGGATATCCCAGTGACATACGCTGCCTCCCCAAGTTCAGGGAAGGTATTTCCCGGACTTCCCCGAACAGGGAACTCCTGTGAATGAAGAGAGCTGCGTGGAGTTTTTCTCGAGCTCCCCCAAGCACTGACAATGGTTCCGGAATCCTGAGCGTGGGGAGGTTCCAACAACGGTCGGCAGCGCGTGGGTTCTAACGGAATGCCTAAGTTCGTCTCCCCTGAGGATTTTCCTAATTTCTCTGTGCCAGGGAATATTAGGGGGGTTTGCAGGATATCCCAGTGTCATACGCTGCCTCCCCAAGGTCAGGGAAGGTATTTCCCAGACTTCCCCGAACAGGGAACTGCTGTGAATGAAGAGAGCTGCGTGGAGTTGTCTCTCGAGCTTCTCCACGCACTGACAATGGTTCCGGAATCCTGAGCGTGGGGAGGTTCTACCAACGGTCGGTAGCGCGTGGGTTCTAACGGAATGCCTAAGCTCGTCTCCCCTGAGGGTTTTCCTAATATCTCTGTGCCAGGGAATGCTAGGGGTGATTGCAGCATATCCCAGTGACCGAGGCTGCATCCCCAAGGTCAGGGAAGGTATTTCCCGGACTTCCCCGAACAGGGAACACCTGTGACTGAAGAGAGCTGCGTGGAGTTGTCTCTCGAGCTCCCCCACGCACTGACAATGGTTCCGGAATCCTGAGCGTGGGGAGGTTCCACCAACGGTCGGCAGCGCGTGGGTTCTAACGGAATGCCTAAGCTCGTATCCCCTGAGGGTTTTCCAAATGTCTCTGTGCCAGGGAATGGTAGGGGCGTTTGCAGGATATCCCAGTGACATACGCTGCCTCCCCAATTTCAGGGAATTTATTTCCGGGACTTCCCCGAACAGGGAACTCCTGTGAATGAAGAGAGCTGCGTGGAGGTTTCTCTCGAGCTCCCCCACGCACTGACAATTGTTCCGGAATCCTGAGCATGGGGAGGTTCCACCAACGGTCGGCAGCGCGTGGGTTATAACGGAATGCCTAAGCTCGTCTCCCCTGGGGGTTTTCTAATGTCTCTGTGCCAGGGAATGGTAGGGGGGTTTGCAGGATATCCCAGTGACATACGCTGCCTCCCCAAGTTCAGGGAATGTATTTCCCGGACTTCCCCGAACAGGGAACTCCTGTGAATGAAGAGAGCTGCGTGGAGTTGTCTCTCGAGCTCCCCCACGCACTGACAATGTTTCCGGAATCCTGAGCGTGGGGAGGTTCCACCAAAGGTCGGCAGCGCGTGGGTTGTAACGGAATGCCTAAGCTCGTCTCCCCTGAGGGTTTTCCTTATGTCTCTGTGCCAGGGAATGCTAGGTGGGATTGCAGGATATCCCAGTGATATATGCTGCCTCCCCAAGTTCAGGGAAGGTATTTCCCGGACTTCCCCGAACAGGGAACTCCTGTGAATGAAGAGAGCTGCGTGGAGTTGTCTCTCGAGCTCCCCCACGCACTGAAAATTTTTCCGGAATCCTGAGCGTGGGGAGGTTCCACCAACGGTCGGCAGCGCGTGGGTTCTAACGGAATGCCTAAGCTCGTCTCCCCTGAGGGTTTTCCTAATGTCTCTGTGCCAGGGAATGCTAGGGGTGATTGCAGGATATCCCAGTGTCCGATGCTGACTCCCCAAGGTCAGGGAAGGTATTTCCCGGACTTCCCCGAACAGGGAACACCTGTGACTGAAGAGAGCTGCGTGGAGTTGTCTCTCGAGCTCCCCCACGCACTGACAGTGGTTCCGGAATCCTGAGCGTGTGGAGGTTCCACCAACGGTCGGCAGCGCGTGGGGTCTAACGGAAAGCCTAAGCTCGTCTCCCCTGAGGGTTTTCCTAATGTGTCTGTGCCAGGGAAATGTAGGGGGGTTTTCAGGATATCCCAGTGACATACGCTGCCTCCCCAAGTTCAGGGAAGGTATTTCCCGGACTTCCCCGAACAGGGAACTCCTGTGAATGAAGAGAGCTGCGTGGAGTTTTCTCTCGAGCTCCCCCAAGCACTGACAATGGTTCCGGAATCCTGAGCGTGGGGAGGTTCCAACAACGGTCGGCAGCGCGTGGGTTCTAACGGAATGCCTAAGTTCGTCTCCCCTGAGGATTTTCCTAATTTCTCTGTGCCAGGGAATATTAGGGGGGTTTGCAGGATATCCCAGTGTCATACGCTGCCTCCCCAAGGTCAGGGAAGGTATTTCCCAGACTTCCCCGAACAGAGAACTGCTGTGAATGAAGAGAGCTGCGTGGAGTTGTCTCTCGAGCTCCTCCACGCACTGACAATGGTTCCGGAATCCTGAGCGTGGGGAGGTTCTACCAACGGTCGGTAGCGCGTGGGTTCTAACGGAATGCCTAAACTCGTCTCCCCTGAGGGTTTTCCTAATATCTCTGTGCCAGGGAATGCTTGGGGTGATTGCAGCATATCCCAGTGACCGAGGCTGCATCCCCAAGGTCAGGGAAGGTATTTCCCGGACTTCCCCGAACAGGGAACACCTGTGACTGAAGAGAGCTGCGTGGAGATGTCTCTCGAGCTCACCCACGCACTGACAATGTTTCCGGAATCCTGAGCGTGGGGAGGTTCCACCATAGGTCGGCAGCGCTTGGGTTCAAACGAAATGTCTAAGCTCGTCTCCCCTGAGTGTTTTCCTAATTTCTCTGTGCCAGTGAATGATAGGTGGGTTTGCAGGATATCCCAGTGACATACGCTGCCTCCCCAAGGTCAGGGAAGGTATTTCCCGGACCTCCCCGAACAGGGAACTCCTGTGAATGAAGAGAGCTGCGTGGAGTTGTCTCTCGAGCTCCCCCACGCACTGACAATGGTTCCGGAATCCTGAGCGTGGGGAGGTTCCACCAACGGTCGGCAGCGCGTGGGTTCTAACGGAATGCCTAAGCTCGTCTCCCCTGAGGGTTTTCCTAATGTCTCTGTGCCAGGGAATGCTAGGCGTGATTGCAGGATATCCCAGTGTCCGAGGCTGCATCCCCAAGGTCAGGAAAGTTATTTCCCGGACTTCCACGAACAGGGAACTCCTGTGAATGAAGAGAGCTGCGTGGAGTTGTCTCTCGAGCTCCCCCACGCACTGACAAAGGTTCCGGAATCCTGAGCGTGGGGAGGTTCCACCAACGGTCGGCAGCGCGTGGGTTCTAACGGAAAGCCTAAGCTCGTCTCCCCTGAGTTTTTTCCTAATTTCTCTGTGCCAGTGAATGATAGGTGGGTTTGCAGGATATCCCAGTGACATACGCTGCCTCCCCAAGGTCAGGGAAGGTATTTCCCGGACTTCCCCGAACAGGGAACTCCTGTGAATGAAGAGAGCTGCGTGGAGTTGTCTCTCGAGCTCCCCCACGCACTGACAATGGTTCCGGAATCCTGAGCGTGGGGAGGTTCCACCAACGGTCGGCAGAGCGTGGGTTCTAACGGAATGCCTAAGTTCGTCTCCCCTGGTGGTTTTCCTAATGTCTCTGTGCCAGGGAATGCTAGGGGTGATTGCAGGATATCCCAGTGTCCGAGGCTGCCTCCCCAAGTTCAGGGAAGGTATTTCCCGGACTTCCCCGAACAGGGAACACCTGTGACTGAAGAGAGCTGCGTGGAGTTGTCTCTCGAGCTCCCCCACGCACTGACAATGGTTCCGGAATCCTGAGCGTGGGGAGGTTCCTACAACGGTCGACAGCGTGTTGGTTCTAACGGAATGCCTAAGCTCGTCTCCCCTGAGGGTTTTCCTTATGTCTCTGTGCCAGGGTATGGTAGGGGGGTTTGCAGGGTATCCCAGTGACATACGCTGCCTCCCCAAGTTCAGGGAAGGTATTTCCCGGACTTCCCCGAACAGGGAACTCCTGTGAATGAAGAGAGCTTCGTGGAGTTGTCTCTCGAGCTCCCCCACGCACTGACAATGATTCCGGAATCCTGAGCGTGGGGAGGTTCCACCAACGGTCGGCAGCGCGTGGGTTCTAACGGAATGCCTAAGCTCGTCTCCCCTGAGGGTTTTCCTAATGTCTCTGTGCCAGGGAATGTTAGGGGGGTTGTAGGTTATCCCAGTGACATACGCTGCCTCCCCAAGATCAGGGAAGGTATTTCCCGGACTTCCCTGAACAGGGAACTCCTGTGAATGAAGAGAGCTTCGTGGAGTTCTCTCTCGAGCTCCCCCACGCACGGACAATGGTTCCGGAATCCTGAGCGTGGGGAGGTTCCACCAACGGTCGGCAGCGCGTGGGTTCTAACGGAATGCCTAAGCTCGTTTCCCCTGAGGGTTTTCCTAATATCTCTGTACCAGGGAATGCTAGGGTTGATTGCAGGATATCCCAGTGACCGTGGCTGCCTCCCCAAAGTCAGGAAATGTATTTCCCGGACTTCCCCGAACAGGGAACACCTGTGAATGTAGAGAGCTGCGTGGAGTTGTCTCTCGAGCTCCCCCACGCACTGACAATGGTTCCGGAATCCTGAGCGTGGGGAGGTTCCACCAACGGTCGGCAGCGCGTGGGTTCTAACGGAATGCCTAAGCTCGTCTCCCCTGTGGGTTTTCCTAATGTCTCTGTGCCAGGGAATGTTAGGGGGGTTTGCAGGATATCCCAGTGACATTCGCTGCCTCCCCAAGATCAGGGAAGATATTTCCCGGACTTCCCCGAACAGGGAACTCCTGTGAATGAAGAGAGCTGCGTGGAGTTGTCTCTCGAGCTCCCCCACGCACTGACAATGTTTCCGGAATCCTGAGCGTGGGGAGGTTCCACCAACGGTCGGCAGCGCGTGGGATCCAACGGAATGCCTAAGCTCGTCTCCCCTGAGGCTTTTCCTAATGTCTCTGTGCCAGCGAATGCTAGGGGTGATTGCAGGATATCCCAGTGACCGAGGCTACCTCCCAAAGATCAGGAAAGGTATTTCTCAGACTTCCCCGAACAGGGAACTCCTGTGAATGAAGAGAGCTGCGTGGAGTTGTCTCTCGAGCTCCCCCACGCACTGACAATGTTTCCGGAATCCTGAGCGTGGGGAAGTTCCACCAACGGTCGGCAGCGCGTGGGTTCCAACGGAATGCCTAAGCTCCTCTCCCCTGAGGGTTTTCCTAATGTCTCTGTGCAGGGAATGGTAGGTGGGATTGCAGGATATCCCAGTGATATACGCTGCCTCCCAAGTTCAGGGAAGGTATTTCCCGGACTTCCCCGAACAGGGAGCTCCTGTGAATGAAGAGAGCTGCGTGGAGTTGTCTCTCGAGCTCCCCCACGCACTGACAATGTTTTCGGAATCCTGAGCGTGGGGAGGTTCCACCAACGGTCGGCAGCGCGTGGGTTCTAACGGAATGCCTAAGCTCGTCTCCCCTGAGGGTTTTCCTAATGTCTCTGTGCCAGGGAATGCTAGGGGTGATTGCAGGATATCCCAGTGTCCGAGGCTGACTCCCCAAGGTCAGGGACGGTATTTCCCGGACTTCCCCGAACAGGGAACACCTGTGACTGAAGAGAGCTGCGTGGAGTTGTCTCTCGAGCTCCCCCACGCACTGACAGTGGTTCCGGAATCCTGAGCGTGGGGAGGTTCCACCAACGGTCGGCAGCGCGTGGGGTCTAACGGAAAGCCTAAGCTCGTCTCCCCTGAGGGTTTTCCTAAAGTCTCTGTGCCAGTGAATGGTAGGTGGGTTTGCAGGATATCCCAGTGACATACGCTGCCTCCCCAAGTTCAGGGAAGGTATTTCCCGGACTTCCCCGAACAGGGAACTCCTTTGAATGAAGAGAGCTGCGTGGAGTTGTCTCTCGAGCTCCCCCACGCACTGACAATGGTTCCGGAATCCTGAGCGTGGGGAGGTTCCACCAACGGTCGGCAGCGCGTGGCTTCTAACGGAATGCATAAGCTCGTCTCCCCTGAGGGTTTTCCTAAAGTGTCTGTGAAAGGGAATGGTAGGGGGGTTTGCAGGATATCCCAGTGACATACGCTGCCTCCCCAAGGTCAGGGAATGTATTTCCCGGACTTCCCCGAACAGGGAACTCCTGTGAAAGAAGAGAGCTGCGTGGAGTTGTCTCTCGAGCTCCCCCACGCACTGACAATGGTTCCGGAATCCTGAGCGTGGGGAGGTTCCAACAACGGTCGGCAGCGAGTGGGTCCTAACGGAATGCCTAAGCTCGTCTCCCCTGAGGGTTTTCCAAATATCTCTGTGCCCGGGAATGGTAGGGGCGTTTGCAGGATATCCCAGTGACATACGCTGCCTCCCCAAGTTCAGGGAATTTATTTCCGGGACTTCCCCGAAAGGGAACTCCTGTGAATGAAGAGAGCTGCGTGGAGTTTTCTCTCGAGCTCCCCGACGCACTGACAATGGTTCCGGAATTCTGAGCGTGGGGAGGTTCCACCAACGGTCGGCAGCGCGTGGGTTCTAACGGAAAGCCTAAGCTCGTCTCCCCTGAGGCTTTTCCTAATGTCTCTGTGCCAGGGAATGGTAGGGGGGTTTGCAGGATATCCCAGTGTCCGAGGCTGACTCCCCAAGGTCAGGGAAGGTATTTCCCGGACTTCCCAGAACAGGGAACTCCTGTGAATGAAGAGAGCTTCGTGGAGTTGTCTCTCGAGCTCCCCCACGCACTGACAATGATTCCGGAATCCTGAGCGTGGGGAGGTTCCACCAACGGTCGGCAGCGCGTGGGTTCTAACGGAATGCCTAAGCTCGTCTCCCCTGAGGGTTTTCCTAATGTCTCTGTGCCAGGGAATGTTAGGGGGGTTTGTAGGTTATCCCAGTGACATACGCTGCCTCCCCAAGATCAGGGAAGGTATTTCCCGGACTTCCCTGAACAGGGAACTCCTGTGAATGAAGAGAGCTTCGTGGAGTTCTCTCTCGAGCTCCCCCACGCACGGACAATGGTTCCGGAATCCTGAGCGTGGGGAGGTTCCACCAACGGTCGGCAGCGCGTGGGTTCTAACGGAATGCCTAAGCTCGTTTCCCCTGAGGGTTTTCCTAATATCTCTGTACCAGGGAATGCTAGGGTTGATTGCAGGATATCCCAGTGACCGTGGCTGCCTCCCCAAAGTCAGGAAATGTATTTCCCGGACTTCCCCGAACAGGGAACACCTGTGAATGTAGAGAGCTGCGTGGAGTTGTCTCTCGAGCTCCCCCACGCACTGACAATGGTTCCGGAATCCTGAGCGTGGGGAGGTTCCACCAACGGTCGGCAGCGCGTGGGTTCTAACGGAATGCCTAAGCTCGTCTCCCCTGTGGGTTTTCCTAATGTCTCTGTGCCAGGGAATGTTAGGGGGGTTTGCAGGATATCCCAGTGACATTCGCTGCCTCCCCAAGATCAGGGAAGATATTTCCCGGACTTCCCCGAACAGGGAACTCCTGTGAATGAAGAGAGCTGCGTGGAGTTGTCTCTCGAGCTCCCCCACGCACTGACAATGTTTCCGGAATCCTGAGCGTGGGGAGGTTCCACCAACGGTCGGCAGCGCGTGGGATCCAACGGAATGCCTAAGCTCGTCTCCCCTGAGGCTTTTCCTAATGTCTCTGTGCCAGCGAATGCTAGGGGTGATTGCAGGATATCCCAGTGACCGAGGCTACCTCCCAAAGATCAGGAAAGGTATTTCTCAGACTTCCCCGAACAGGGAACTCCTGTGAATGAAGAGAGCTGCGTGGAGTTGTCTCTCGAGCTCCCCCACGCACTGACAATTTTTCCGGAATCCTGAGCGTGGGGAAGTTCCACCAACGGTCGGCAGCGCGTGGGTTCCAACGGAATGCCTAAGCTCCTCTCCCCTGAGGGTTTTCCTAATGTCTCTGTGCAGGGAATGGTAGGTGGGATTGCAGGATATCCCAGTGATATACGCTGCCTCCCAAGTTCAGGGAAGGTATTTCCCGGACTTCCCCGAACAGGGAGCTCCTGTGAATGAAGAGAGCTGCGTGGAGTTGTCTCTCGAGCTCCCCCACGCACTGACAATGTTTCCGGAATCCTGAGCGTGGGGAGGTTCCACCAACGGTCGGCAGCGCGTGGGTTCTAACGGAATGCCTAAGCTCGTCTCCCCTGAGGGTTTTCCTAATGTCTCTGTGCCAGGGAATGCTAGGGGTGATTGCAGGATATCCCAGTGTCCGAGGCTGACTCCCCAAGGTCAGGGACGGTATTTCCCGGACTTCCCCGAACAGGGAACACCTGTGACTGAAGAGAGCTGCGTGGAGTTGTCTCTCGAGCTCCCCCACGCACTGACAGTGGTTCCGGAATCCTGAGCGTGGGGAGGTTCCACCAACGGTCGGCAGCGCGTGGGGTCTAACGGAAAGCCTAAGCTCGTCTCCCCTGAGGGTTTTCCTAAAGTCTCTGTGCCAGTGAATGGTAGGTGGGTTTGCAGGATATCCCAGTGACATACGCTGCCTCCCCAAGTTCAGGGAATGTATTTCCCGGACTTCCCCGAACAGGGAACTCCTGTGAATGAAGAGAGCTGCGTGGAGTTGTCTCTCGAGCTCCCCCACGCACTGACAATGGTTCCGGAATCCTGAGCGTGGGGAGGTTCCACCAACGGTCGGCAGCGCGTGGCTTCTAACGGAATGCATAAGCTCGTCTCCCCTGAGGGTTTTCCTAAAGTGTCTGTGAAAGGGAATGGTAGGGGGGTTTGCAGGATATCCCAGTGACATACGCTGCCTCCCCAAGGTCAGGGAATGTATTTCCCGGACTTCCCCGAACAGGGAACTCCTGTGAAAGAAGAGAGCTGCGTGGAGTTGTCTCTCGAGCTCCCCCACGCACTGACAATGGTTCCGGAATCCTGAGCGTGGGGAGGTTCCAACAACGGTCGGCAGCGAGTGGGTCCTAACGGAATGCCTAAGCTCGTCTCCCCTGAGGGTTTTCCAAATATCTCTGTGCCCGGGAATGGTAGGGGCGTTTGCAGGATATCCCAGTGACATACGCTGCCTCCCCAAGTTCAGGGAATTTATTTCCGGGACTTCCCCGAAAGGGAACTCCTGTGAATGAAGAGAGCTGCGTGGAGTTTTCTCTCGAGCTCCCCGACGCACTGACAATGGTTCCGGAATTCTGAGCGTGGGGAGGTTCCACCAACGGTCGGCAGCGCGTGGGTTCTAACGGAAAGCCTAAGCTCGTCTCCCCTGAGGCTTTTCCTAATGTCTCTGTGCCAGGGAATGGTAGGGGGGTTTGCAGGATATCCCAGTGTCCGAGGCTGACTCCCCAAGGTCAGGGAAGGTATTTCCCGGACTTCCCAGAACAGGGAACTCCTGTGAATGAAGAGAGCTGCGTGGAGTTGTCTCTCGAGCTCCCCCACGCACTGACAATGTTTCCGGAATCCTGAGCGCGGGGAGGTTCCACCAACGGTCGGCAGCGCGTGGATTCTAACGGAATGCCTAAGCTCGTCTCCCCTGAGGGTTTTCCTAATGTCTCTGTGCCAGGGAATGGTAGGGGGTTTTGCAGGATATCCCAGTGACATACGCTGCCTCCCCAAGGTCAGGGAATGTATTTCCCGGACTTCAGCGAACAGGGAACACCTGTGAATGAAGAGAGCTGCATGGAGTTGTCTCTCGAGCTCCCCCACTCACTGACAATGGTTCCGGAATCCTGAGCGTGGGGGAGGTTCCACCAACGGTCGGCAGCGCGTGGGTTCTAACGGAATGCCTAAGCTCGTCTCCCCTGAGGGTTTTCCTAATGTCTCTGTGCCAGGGAATGTTAGGGCGGTTTGCAGGATATCCCAGTGTCATACGCTGCCTTCCCAAGGTCAGGGAAGGTATTTCCCAGACTTCCCCGAACAGGGAACCCCTGTGAATGAAGAGAGCTGCGTGGAGTTGTCTCTCGAGCTCCCCCACGCACTGACAATTGTTCCGGAATCCTGAGCGTGGGGAGGTTCCACCAACGGTCGGCAGCGCGTGGGTTCTAACCGAATGCTTAAGCTCTTCTCCCCTGAGGGTTTTCCTAATGTCTCTGTGCCAGGGAATGTTAGGGGTGATTGCAGGATATCCCAGTGACCGTGGCTGCCTCCCCAAGCTCAGGGAAGGTATTTCCCGGACTTCCCCAAACAGGGAACACCTGTGACTGAAGAGAGCTGCGTGGAGTTGTCTCTCGAGCTCCCCCACGCACTGACAATGGTTCCGGAATCCTGAGCGTGGGGAGGTTCCACCAACAGTCGGCAGCGCGTGGGTTCTAACGGAATGCCTAAGCTCGTCTCCCCTGAGGGTTTTCCTAATGTCTCTGTGGCAGGGAATGGTAGGGGGGTTTGCAGGATATCCAGTGACATACGCTGCTTCCGCAAGTTCAGGGAAGGTATTTCCCGGACTTCCCCGAACAGGGAACTCCTGTGAAAGAAGAGAGCTGCGTGGAGATGTCTCTCGAGCTCCCCCACGCACTGACAATGGTTCCGGAATCCTGAGCGTGGGGAGGTTCCACCAACGGTCGGCAGCGCGTGGGTTCAAACCGAATGCCTAAGGTCGTCTCCCCTGAGGGTTTTCCTAATGTGTCTGTGCCAGGGAATGGTAGGGGGGTTTGCAGGATATCCCAGTGGAATACGCTTCCTCCCCAAGGTCAGGGAAGGTATTTCCCGGACTTACCCGAACAGGGAACTCCTGCGAATGAAGAGAGCTGCGTGGAGTTTTCTCTCGAGCTCCCCCACGCACTGACAATGGTTCCGGAATCCTGAACGTGGGGAGGTTCCACCAACGGTCGGCAGCGCGTGGGTTCTAACGGAATGCCTAAGCTCGTCTCCCCTGAGGATTTTCCTAATGTCTCTGTGCCAGGGAATGGTAGGGGGTTTTGCAGGATATCCCAGTGACATACGCTGCCTCCCCAAGTTCAGGGAAGGTATTTCCCGGACTTCCCCGAACAGGGAACTCCTGTGAATGAAGAGAGCTGCGTGGAGTTGTCTCTCGAGCTCCCCCACGCACTGACAATGGTTCCGGAATCCTGAGCGTGGGGAGATTCCACCAACGGTCGGCAGCGCGTGGGTTCTAACGGAATGCATAAGCTCGTCTCCCCTGAGGGTTTTCCTAATATCTCTGTGCCAGGGAATGCTAGGGGTGATTGCAGGATATCCCAGTGACCGAGGCTGCCTCCCCAATCTCAGGGAAGGTATTTCCCGGACTTCCCCGAACAGGGAACACCTGTGACTGAAGAGAGCTGCGTGGAGTTGTCTCTCGAGCTCCCCCACGTACTGACAATGGTTCCGGAATACTGAGCGTGGGGAGGTTCCACCAACGGTCGGCAGCGCGTGGGTTCTAACGGAATGCCTAAGCTCGTCTCCCCTGAGGGTTTTCCTAATGTCTCTGTGCCAGGGAATGCTAGGGGTGATTGCAGGATATCCCAGTGACCGAGGCTGCCTCCCCAAGGTCAGGGAAGGTATTTACCGGACTTCCCCGTACAGGGAAATCCTGTGAATAAAGAGACCTGCGTGGAGTTGTCTCTCGAGCTCCCCCACGCACTGACAATATTTCCGGAATAATGAGCGTGGGGAGGTTCCACCAACGGTCGGCAGCGCTTGGGTTCTAACGGAATGTCTAAGCTGGTCTCCCCTGAGTGTTTTCCTAATTTCTCTGTGCCAGTGTATGATAGGTGGGTTTGCAGGATATCCCAGTGACATACGCTGCCTCCCCAAGTTCAGGGAAGGTATTTCCCGGACCTCCCCGAACAGGGAACTCCTGTGAATGAAGAGAGCTGCGAGGAGTTGTCTCTCGAGCTCCCCCACGCACTGACAATTTTTCCGGAATCCTGAGCGTGGGGAGGTTCCACCAACGGTCGGCAGCGCGTGGGTTCAAACGGAATGCCTAAGCTCGTCTCCCCTGGGGGTTTTCCTAATGTCTCTGTGACAGGGAATGCTAGGGGTGATTGCAGGATATCCCAGTGTCCGAGGCTGCCTCCCCAAGGTCAGGGAAGGTATTTCCCGGACTTCCCCGAAGAGGGAAAACCTGTGACTGAAGAGAGCTGCGTGGAGTTGTCTCTCGAGCTCCCCCACGCACTGACAATTGTTCCGGAATCCTGAGCGTGGGGAGGTTCCTACAACGGTCGGCAGCGTGTGGGTTCTAACGGAATGCCTAAGCTCGTCTCCCCTGAGGGTTTTCCTAATGTCTCTGTGCAGGGAATGGTAGGTGGGATTGCAGGATATCCCAGTGATATACGCTGCCTCCCCAAGTTCAGGGAAGGTATTTCCCGGACTTCCCCGAACAGGGAACTCCTGTGAATGAAGAGAGCTGCGTGGAGTTGTCTCTCGAGCTCCCCCACGCACTGACAATGTTTCCGGAATCCTGAGCGTGGGGAGGTTCCACCAACGGTCGGCAGCGCGTGGGTTCTAACGGAATGCCTAAGCTCGTCTCCCCTGAGGGTTTTCCTAATGTCTATGTGCCAGGGAATGCTAGGGGTGATTGCAGGATATCCCAGTGTCCGAGGCTGACTCCCCAAGGTCACGGACGGTATTTCCCGGACTTCCCCGAACAGGGAACACCTGTGACTGAAGAGAGCTGCGTGGAGTTGTCTCTCGAGCTCCCCCACGAACTGACAGTGGTTCCGGAATCCTGAGCGTGGGGAGGTTCCACCAACGGTCGGCAGCGCGTGGGGTCTAACGGAAAGCCTAACTCGTCTCCCCTGAGGGTTTTCCTAAAGTCTCTGTGCCAGTGAATGGTAGGTGGGTTTGCAGGATATTCCAGTGAAATACGCTGCCTCCCCAAGTTCAGGGAAGGTATTTCCCGGACTTCCCCGAACAGGGAACTCCTGTGAATGAAGAGAGCTGCGTGGAGTTGTCTCTCGAGCTCCCCCACGCACTGACAATGGTTCCGGAATCCAGAGCGTGGGGAGGTTCCACCAACGGTCGGCAGCGCGTGGGTTCTAACGGAATGCCTAAGCTCGTCTCCCCTGAGGGTTTTACTAATGTGTCTGTGAAAGGGAATGATAGGGGGGTTTGCAGGATATCACAGTGACATACGCTGCGTCCCCAAGGTCAGGGAATATATTTCCCGGACTTCCCCGATCAGGGAACTCCTGTGAATGAAGAGAGCTGCGTGGAGTTGTCTCTCGAGCTCCCCCACGCACTGACAATGGTTCCGGAATCCTGAGCGTGGGGAGGTTCCAACAACGGTCGGCAGCGCGTGGGATCTAACGGAATGCCTAAGCTCGTCTCCCCTGAGGGTTTTCCAAATATCTCTGTGCCCGGGAATGGTAGGGGGGTTTTCAGGATATCCCAATGACATACGCTGCCTCCCCAAGTTCAGGGAATTTATTTCCGGGACTTCCCCGAACAGGGAACTCCTGTGAATGAAGAGAGCTGCGTGGAGTTTTCTCTCGAGCTCCCCGACGCACTGACAATGGTTCCGGAATCCTGAGCGTTGGGAGGTTCCACCAACGGTCGGCAACGCGTGGGTTCTAACGGAATGCCTAAGCTCGTCTCCCCTGAGGGTTTTCCTAATGTCTCTGTGCCAGGGAATGCTAGGGGTGATTGCAGGATATCCCAGTGTCCGAGGCTGCCTCCCCAAGGTCAGGGAAGTTATTTCCCGGACTTCCCCGAACAGGGAACACCTGTGAATGAAGAGAGCTGCGTGGAGTTGTCTCTCGAGCTCCCCCACGCACTGACAATGTTTCCGGAATCCTGAGCGTGGGGAGGTTCCACCAACGGTCGGCAGCGCTTGGGTTCTAACGGAATGTCTAAGCTCGTAACCCCTGAGGGTTTTCCTAATGTCTCTGTGCCAGTGAATGATAGGTGGGTTTGCAGGATATCCCAGTGACATACGCTGCCTCCCCAAGTTCAGGGAAGGTATTTCCCGGACTTCCCCGAACAGGGAACTCCTGTGAATGAAGAGAGCTGCGTGGAGTTGTCTCTCGAGCTCCCCCACGCACTGACAATGGTTCCGGAATCCTGAGCGTGGGGAGGTTCCACCAACGGTCGGCAGCGCGTGGGATCTAACTGAATGCCGAAGCTCGTCTCCCCTGAGGGTTTTCCTAATGTCTCTGTGCCAGGGAATGCTAGGGGTGATTGCAGGATATTACAGTGTCCGAGGCTGCCTCCCCAAGGTCAGGGAAGGTATTTCCCGGACTTCCCCGAACAGGGAACACCTGTGACTGAAGAGAGCTGCGTGGAGTTGTCTCACGAGCTCCCGCACGCACTGACAATGGTTCCGGAATCCTGAGCGTGGGGAGGTTCCACCAAAGGTCGGCAGCGCGTGGGTTCTAATGGAATGCCTAAGCTCGTCTCCCCTGAGGGTTTTCCTAATGTCTCTGTGCCAGGAAATGGTAGGGGGGTTTACTGGATATCCCAGAGACATACTCTGCCTCCCCAAGGTCAGGGAAGGTATTTCACGAACTTCCCCGAAAAGGGAACTCCTGTGAATGAAGAGAGCTGCGTGGAGTTGTCTCTCGAACTCACCCACACACTGACAATGGTTCCGGAATCCTGAGCGTGGGGAGGTTCCACCAACGGTCGGCAGCGCATGGGTTCTAACGGAATGCCTTAGCTCGTCTCCCCTGAGGGTTTTCCTAATGTGTCTGTGCCAGGGAATGGTAGGTGGGTTTGCAGGATATCCCAGTGACCGAGGCTGCCTCCCCAAGGTCAGGGAAGGTATTTCCCGGACTTCCCCGAACAGGGAACACCTGTGACTGAAGAGAGCTGCGTGGAGTTGTCTCTCGAGCTCCCCCACGCACTGACAATGGTTCCGGAATCCTGAGCGTGGGGAGGTTCCACCAACGGTCGGCAGCGCGTGGGTTCTAACGGAATGCCTAAGCTCGTCTCCCCTGAGCGTTTTCCTAATGTCTCTGTGCCAGGGAATGGTAGGGGGGTTTGCAGGTTATCCAGTGACATACGCTGCCTCCCCAAGGTCAGGGAAGTTATTTCCCGGACTTCCCCGAACAGGGAACTCCTGTGAATGAAGAGAGCTGCGTGGAGTTGTCTCTCGAGCTCCCCCACGCACTGACAATGGTTCCGGAATCCTGAGCGTGGGGAGGTTACACCAACGGTCGGCAGCGCGTGGGTTCTAACGGAATGCCTAAGCTCGTCTCCCCTGAGGGTTTTCCTAATGTGTCTGTGCCAGGGAATGGTAGGGGTTTTGCAGGATATCCCAGTGGCATACGCTGCCTCCCCAAGGTCAGGGAAGGTATTTCCCGGACTTACCCGAACAGGGAACTCCTGTGAATGAAGAGAGCTGCGTGGAGCTTTCTCTCGAGCTCCCCCACGCACTGACAATGGTTCCGGAATTCTGAATGTGGGGAGGTTCCACCAACGGTCGGCAGCGCGTGGGTTCTAAAGGAATGCCTAAGCTCGTCTCCCCTGAGGGTTTTCCTAATTTCTCTGTGCCAAGGAATGCTAGGGGTGATTGCAGGATATCCCAGTGAGCGAGGCTGCCTCCCCCAGGTCAGGGAAGGTATTTCCCGGACTTCCCCGAACAGGGAACTCCTGTGAATGAAGAGAGCTGCGTGAAGTTGTCTCTCGAGCTCCCCCACGCACTAACAATGTTTCCGGAATCCTGAGCGTGGGGAGGTTCCACCAATGGTCGGCAGCGCTTGGGTTCTAACGGAATGTCTAAGCTCGTCTCCCCTGAGGGTTTTCCTAATTTCTCTGTGCCAGTGAATGGTAGGGGGGTTTGCAGGATATCCCAGTGACATACGCTGCCTCCCCAAGTTTAGGGAAGGTATTACCCGGACTTCCCCGAACAGGGAACTCCTGTGAATGAAGAGAGCTGCGTGGAGTTGTCTCTCGAGCTCCCCCACGCACTGACAATGGTCCCAGAATCCTGAGCGTGGGGAGGTTCCACCAACGATCGGCAGCGCGTGGGTTCTAACGGAATGCCTAAGCTCGTCTCCCCTGAGGGTTTTCCTAATGTGTCTGTGCCAGGGAATGTTAGGGGGGTTTGCAGGATATCCCAGTGTCACACGCTGCCTCCCCAAGGTCAGGGAAGTTATTTCCCGGACTTCCCCGAACAGGGAACTCCTGTGAATGAAGAGAGCTGCGTAGAGTTATCTCTCGAGCTCCCCCACGCACTGACAATGGTTCCGGAATCCTGAGCGTGGGGAGGTTCCTACAACGGTCGGCAGCGCGTGGGTTCCAACGGAATGCCTAATCTCGATTCCCTTGAGGGTTTTCCTAATGTCTCTGTGCCAGGGAATGGTAGGCGGGATTGCAGGATATCCCAGTGACATACGCTGCCTACCCAAGGTCAGGGAAGGTATTTCCCGCACTTCCCCGAAAAGGGAACTCCTGTGAATGAAGAGAGCTGCGTGGAGTTGTCTCTCGAGCTCCCCCACGCACTGACAATGGTCCCGGAATCATGAGCGTGGGGAGGTTCCACCAACGATCGGCAGCGCGTGGGTTCTAACGGAATGCCTAAGCTCGTCTCCCCTGAGGGTTTTCCTAATGTGTCTGTGGCAGGGAATGTTAGGAGGGTTTGCAGGATATCCCAGTGTCATACGCTGCCTCCACAAGGTCAGGGAAGGTATTTCCCTGACTTCCCCTAACAGGGAACTCCTGTGAATGAAGAGAGCTTCGTGGAGTTGTCTCTCGAGCTCCCCCACGCACTGACAATGGTTCCGGAATCCTGAGCGTGTGGAGGTTCCACCAACGTTCGGCAGCGCGTGGGTTCTAACGGAATGCCTAAGCTCGTCTCCCCTGAGGGTTTTCCTAATGTGTCTGTGCCAGGGAATGGTAGGGGGGTTTGCAGGATATCCCAGTGAAATACGCTGCCTCCCCAAGGTCAGGGAAGGTATTTCCTGGACTTCCCCGAACAGGAACACCTGTGAATGAAGAGAGCTGCGTAGAGTTGTCTCTGGAGCTCCCCCACGCACTGACAATGGTTCCGGAATCCTGAGCGTGGGGAGGTTCCTACAACGGTCGGCAGCGCGTGGGTTCCAACGGAATGCCTAATCTCGTTTCCCCTGAGGGTTTTCCTAATATCTCTGTGCCAGGGAATGGTAGGCGGGATTGCAGGATATCCCAGTGACATACGCTGCCTCCCCAAGTTCAGGGAATGTATTTCCCAGACTTCCCCGGACAGGGAACTCCTGTGAATGAAGAGAGCTGCGTGGAGTTGTCTCTCGAGCTCCCCCACGCACTGACAATCTTTCCGGAATCGTGAACGTGGGGAGGTTCCACCAACGGTAGGCAGCGCGTGGGTTCTAACGGAATGCCTAAGCTCGTCTCCCCTGAGGTTTTTCCTAATATCTCTGTGCCAGGGAATGGTAGGGGTGTTTGCAGGATATCCCAGTGACATACGCTGCCTCCCCAAGGTCAGGGAAGGTATTTCCCGGACTTCACCGAACAGGGAACTCCTGTGAATGAAGAGAGCTGCGTGGAGTTGTCTCTCGAGCTCCCCCACGCACTGACAATGGTTCCGGAATCCTGAGCGTCGGGAGGTTCCACCAACGGTCGGCAGCGCGTGGGTTCTAACGGAATGCCTAAGCTCGTATCCCCTGAGGGTTTTCCAAATGTCTCTGTGCCAGGGAATGGTAGGGGCGTTTGCAGGATATCCCAGTGACATACGCTGCCTCCCCAATTTCAGGGAATTTATTTCCGGGACTTCCCCGAACAGGGAACTCCTGTGAATGAAGAGAGCTGCGTGGAGGTTTCTCTCGAGCTCCCCCACGCACTGACAATGGTTCCGGAATCCTGAGCATGGGGAGGTTCCACCAACGGTCGGCAGCGCGTGGGTTCTAACGGAATGCCTAACCTCGTCTCCCCTGAGGGTTTTCCTAATGTGTCTGTGCCAGGGAATGGTAGGGGTTTTGCAGGATATCCCAGTGGCATACGCTGCCTCCCCAAGTCAGGGAAGGTATTTCCCGGACTTACCCGAACAGGGAACTCCTGTGAATGAAGAGAGCTGCGTGAAGCTTTCTCTGGAGCTCCCCCACGCACTGACAATTGTTCCGGAATTCTGAATGTGGGGAGGTTCCACCAACGGTCGGCAGCGCGTGGGTTCTAAAGGAATGCCTAAGCTCGTCTCCCCTGAGGGTTTTCCTAATGTCTCTGTGTCAGGGAATGGTAGGGGGTTTTGCAGGATATCCCAGTGTCATACGCTGCCACCCCAAGGTCAGGGAAGGTATTTCCCTGACTTCAGCGAACAGGGAACACCTGTGAATGAAGAGAGCTGCATGGAGTTGTCTCTCGAGATCCCCCACGCACTGACAATGGTTCCGGAATCCTGAGCGTGGGGAGGTTCCACCAACGGTCGGCAGCGCGTGGGTTCTAACGGAATGCCTAAGCTCGTCTCCCCTGAGGGTTTTCCTAATGTCTCTGTGCCAGGGAATGTTAGGGCAGTTTGCAGGATATCCCAGTGTCATACGCTGCCTCCCCAAGGTCAGGGAAGGTATTTCCCAGACTTCCCCGAACAGGGAATTCCTGTGAATGAAGAGAGATGCGTGGAGTTGTCCCTCGAGCTCCCCCACGCACTGACAATTGTTCCGGAATCCTGAGCGTGGGGACGTTCCACCAACGGTCGGCAGCACGTGGGTTCTAACGGAATGCCTAAGCTCGTCTCCCCTGAGGGTTTTCCTAATTTCTCTGTGCTAAGGAATGCTAGGGGTGATTGCAGGATATTCCAGTGACCGAGGCTGCCTCCCCAAGGTCAGGGAAGGTATTTCCCGGACTTCCCCGAACAGGGAACTCCTGTGAATGAAGAGAGCTGCGTGGAGTTGTCTCTCGAGCTCCCCCACGCACTGACAATGTTTCCGGAATCCTGAGCGTGGGGAGGTTCCACCAATGGTCGGCAGCGCTTGGGTTCTAACGGAATGTCTAAGCTCGTCTCCCCTGAGTATTTTCCTAATTTCTCTGTGCCATTGAATGATAGGTGGGTTTGCAGGATATCCCAGTGACATACGCTGCCTCCCCAAGTTCAGGGAAGGTATTTCCCGGACCTCCCCGAAAAGGGAACTCCTGTGAATGAAGAGAGCTGCGTGGAGTTGTCTCTCGAGCTCCCCCACGCACTGACAATGGTCCCAGAATCCTGAGCGTGGGGAGGTTCCACCAACGATCGGCAGCGCGTGGGTTCTAACGGAATGCCTAAGCTCGTCTCCCCTGAGGGTTTTCCTAATGTGTCTGTGCCAGGGAATTTTAGGGGGGTTTGCAGGATATCCCAGTGTCATACGCTGCCTCCCCAAGGTCAGGGAAGTTATTTCCCGGACTTCCCCGAACAGGGAACTCCTGTGAATGAAGAGAGCTGCGTAGAGTTATCTCTCGAGCTCCCCCACGCACTGACAATGGTTCCGGAATCCTGAGCGTGGGGAGGTTCCTACAACGGTCGGCAGCGCGTGGGTTCCAACGGAATGCCTAATCTCGATTCCCTTGAGGGTTTTCCTAATGTCTCTGTGCCAGGGAATGGTAGGCGGGATTGCAGGATATCCCAGTGACATACGCTGCCTACCCTAGGTCAGGGAAGGTATTTCCCGGACTTCCCCGAAAAGGGAACTCCTGTGAATGAAGAGAGCTGCGTGGAGTTGTCTCTCGAGCTCCCCCACGCACTGACAATGTTTCCGGAATCCTGAGCGTGGGGAGGTTCCACCAACGGTCGGCAGCGCGTGGGTTCTAACGGAATGCCTAAGCTCGTCTCCCCTGAGGGTTTTCCTTATGTCTCTGTGCCAGGGAATGGTAGGCGGGATTGCAGGATATCCCAGTGATATATGCTGCCTCCCCAAGTTCAGGGAAGGTATTTCCCGGACTTCCCCGAACAGGGAACACCTGTGAATGAAGAGAGCTGCGTGGAGTTGTCTCTCGAGCTCCCCCACGCAATGAAAATTTTTCCGGAATCCTGAGCGTGGGGAGGTTCCACCAACGGTCGGCAGCGCGTGGGTTCTAACGGAATGCCAAAGCTCGTCTCCCCTGAGGGTTTTCCTAATGTCTCTGTGCCAGGGAATGCTAGGGGTGATTGCAGGATATCCCAGTGTCCGATGCTGACTCCCCAAGGTCAGGGAAGGTATTTCCCGGACTTCCCCGAACAGGGAACACCTGTGACTGAAGAGAGCTGCGTGGAGTTGTCTCTCGAGCTCCCCCACGCACTGACAGTGGTTCCGGAATCCTGAGCGTGTGGAGGTTCCACCAACGGTCGGCAGCGCGTGGGGTCTAACGGAAAGCCTAAGCTCGTCTCCCCTGAGGGTTTTCCTAAATTCTCTGTGCCAGTGAATGGTAGGTGGGTTTGCAGGATATCCCAGTGACATACGCTGCCTCCCCAAGTTCAGGGAAGGTATTTCCCGGACTTCCCCGAACAGGGAACTCCTGTGAATGAAGAGAGCTGCGTGGAGTTGTCTCTCGAGCTCCCCCACGCACTGACAATGGTTCCAGAATCCTGAGCGTGGGGAGGTTCCACCAACGGTCGGCAGCGCGTGGGTTCTAACGGAATGCCTAAGCTCGTCTCCCCTGAGGGTTTTCCTAATGTCTCTGTGCCAGGTAATGCTAGGGGTGATTGCAGGATATCCCAGTGACCGAAGCTGCCTCCCCAAGGTCAGGGAAGGTATTTCCCGGACTTCCCCAAACAGGGAACTCCTGTGACTGAAGAGAGCTGCGTGGAGTTGTCTCTCGAGCTCCCCCACGCACTGACAATTGTTCCGGAATCCTGAGCGTGGGGAGGTTCCACCAACGGTCGGCAGCGCGTGGGTTCTAACGGAATGCCTAAGCTCGTCTCCCCTGAGGGTTTTCCTAATGTCTCTGTGCCAGGGAATGGTAGGGGGGTTTGCAGGATATCCCAGTGTCATACGCTGCCTCCACAAGGTCAGGGAATGTATTTCCCTGACTTCCCCGAACAGGGAACTCCTGTGAATGAAGAGAGCTGCGTGGAGTTGTCTCTCGAGCTCCCCCACGCACTGACAATGTTTCCGGAATCCTGAGCGTGGGGAGGTTCCACCAACGGTCGGCAGCGCGTGGGTTCTAACGGAATGCCTAAGCTCGTCTCCCCTGAGGGTTTTCCTTATGTCTCTGTGCCAGGGAATGGTAGGTGGGATTGCAGGATATCCCAGTGATATATGCTGCCTCCCCAAGTTCAGTTAAGGTATTTCCCGGACTTCCCCGAACAGGGAACTCCTGTGAATGAAGAGAGCTGCGTGGAGTTGTCTCTCGAGCTCCCCCACGCACTGACAATGGTTCCGGAATCCTGAGCGTGGGGAGGTTCCACCAACGGTCGGCAGCGCGTGGGTTCTAACGGAATGCCTAAGCTCGTCTCCCCTGAGGGTTTTCCTAATGTCTCTGTGCCAGGGAATGCTAGGGGTGATTGCAGGATATCCCAGTGACCGAGGCTGCCTCCCCAAGGTCAGGGAAGGTATTTCCCGGACTTCCCCGAACAGGGAACACCTGTGACTGAAGAGAGCTGCGTGGAGTTGTCTCTCGAGCTCCCCCACGCACTGACAATGGTTCCGGAATCCTGAGCGTGGGGAGGTTCCACCAACGGTCGGCAGCGCGTGGGTTCTAACGGAATGCCTAAGCTCGTCTCCCCTGAGGGTTTTCCTAATATGTCTGTGCCAGGGAATGGTAGGGGTTTTGCAGGATATCCCAGTGGCATACGCTGCCTCCCCAAGGTCAGGGAAGGTATTTCCGGACTTACCCGAACAGGGAACTCCTGTGAATGAAGAGAGCTGCGTGGAGTTGTCTCTCGAGCTCCCCCACGCACTGACAATGGTTCCGGAATCCTGAGCGTGGGGAGGTTCCACCAACGGTCGGCAGCACGTGGGTTCTAACGGAATGCCTAAGCTCGTCTCCCCTGAGGATTTTCCTAATGTCTCTGTGCCAGGGAATGCTAGGGGTGATTGCAGGATATCCCAGTGTCCGAGGCTGCCTCCCCAAGGTCAGGGAAGCTTTTTCCCGGACTTCCCCGAACAGGGAACACCTGTGACTGAAGAGAGCTGCGTGGAGTTGTCTCTCGAGCTCCCCCACGCACTGACAATGGTTCCGGAATCCTGAGCGTGGGGAGGTTCCTACAACGGTCAGCAGCGTGTGGGTTCTAACGGAATGCCTAAGCTCGTCTCCCCTGAGGGTTTTCCTAATGTCTCTGTTCCAGGGAATGGTAGGGCGGTTTGCAGCGTATCCCAGTGACATACGCTGCCTCCCCAAGGTCAGGGAAGGTATTTCCCGAACTTCCCCGAACAGGGAACTCCTGTGAATGAAGAGAGCTTCCTGGAGTTGTCTCTCGAGCTCCCCCACACACTGACAATTTTTCCTGAATCCTGAGCGTGGGGAGGTTCCACCAACGGTTGGCAGCGCGTGGGTTCTAACGGAATGCCTAAGCTCATCTCCCCTGAGGATTTTCCTAATGTCTCTGTGCCAGGGAATGGTAGGGGGTTTTGCAGGATATCCCAGTGACATACGCTGCCTCCCCAAGGTCAGGGAAGGTATTCCTCGGACTTCCCCGAACAGGGAACACCTGTGAATGAAGAGAGCTGCATGAAGTTGTCTCTCGAGCTCCCCCAAGCACTGTCAATGGTTCCGGAATCCTGAACGTGGGGGAGGTTCCACCAACGGTCGGCAGCGCGGGGGTTCTAACGGAATGCCTAAGCTCGTCTCCCCTGAGGTTTTTCCTAATGTCTCTTTGCCAGGGAATGTTAGGGCGGTTTGCAGGATATCCCAGTGTCATACGCTGCCTCCCCAACGTCAGGGAAGGTATTTCCCAGACTTCCCCGAACAGGGAACTCCTGTGAATGAAGAGAGCTGCGTGGAGTTGTCTCTCGAGCTCCCCCACGCACTGACATTTTTTCCGGAATCCTGAGCGTGGGGAGGTTCCACCAACGGTCGGCAGCGCGTGGGTTCTAACGGAATGCCTAAGCTCGTCTCCCCTGAGGGTTTTCCTAATTTCTCTGTGCCAGGGAATGCTAGGGGTGATTGCAGGATATCCCAGTGACCGAGGCTGCCTCCCCACGTTCAGGGAAGGTATTTCACGGACTTCCCCGAACAGGGAACTCCTGTGAATGAAGAGAGCTGCGTGGAGTTGTCTCTCGAGCTCCCCCACGCACTGACAATGTTTCCGGAATCCTGAGCGTGGGGTGGTTCCACCAACGGTCGGCAGCGCGTGGGTTCTAACGGAATGCCTAAGCTCATCTCCCCTGAGGGTTTTCCAAATGTGTCTGTGCCAGGGAATGGTAGGGGGGTTTGCAGGATATCCCAGGGATATACGCTGCCTCCCCAAGGTAAGGGAAGGTACTTCCCGGACTTCCCTGAACAGGGAACACCTGTGACTGAAGAGAGATGCGTGGAGTTGTCTCTCGAGCTCCCCCACGCACTGACAATGGTTCCGGAATCCTGAGCGTGGGGAGGTTCCACCAACGGTCGGTAGCGCGTGGGTTCTAACGGAATACATAAGCTCGTCTCCCCTGAGTGTTTTCCTAATGTCTCTGTGCCAGGGAATGGTAGGGGGGTTTGCAGGATATCCCAGTGACCGAGGCTGCCTCCCCAAGGTCAGGGAAGATATTTCCCGGACTTCCCCGAACAGGGAACTCCTGCGAATGAAGAGAGCTGCGTGGAGTTGTCTCTCGAGCTCCCCCACGCACTGACAATGGTTCCGGAATCCTGAGCGTGGGGAGGTTCCACCAACGGTCGGCAGCGCGTGGGTTCTAACGGAATGCCTAAGCTCGTCTCCCCTGAGGGTTTTCCTAATGTCTCTGTGCCAGGTAATGCTAGCGGTGATTGCAGGATATCCCAGTGACCGAAGCTGCCTCCCCAAGGTCAGGGAAGGTATTTCCCGGACTTCCCCAAACAGGGAACTCCTGTGACTGAAGAGAGCTGCGTGGAGTTGTCTCTCGAGCTCCCCCACGCACTGACAATTGTTCCGGAATCCTGAGCGTGGGGAGGTTCCACCAACGGTCGGCAGCGCGTGGGTTCTAACGGAATGCCTAAGCTCGTCTCCCCTGAGGGTTTTCCTAATGTCTCTGTGCCAGGGAATGGTAGGGGGTTTTGCAGGATATCCCAGTGTCATACGCTGCCTCCACAAGGTCAGGGAATGTATTTCCCTGACTTCCCCGAACAGGGAACTCCTGTGAATGAAGAGAGCTGCGTGGAGTTGTCTCTCGAGCTCCCCCACGCACTGACAATGTTTCCGGAATCCTGAGCGTGGGGAGGTTCCACCAACGGTCGGCAGCGCGTGGGTTCTAACGGAATGCCTAAGCTCGTCTCCCCTGAGGGTTTTCCTTATGTCTCTGTGCCAGGGAATGGTAGGTGGGATTGCAGGATATCCCAGTGATATATGCTGCCTCCCCAAGTTCAGTTAAGGTATTTCCCGGACTTCCCCGAACAGGGAACTCCTGTGAATGAAGAGAGCTGCGTGGAGTTGTCTCTCGAGCTCCCCCACGCACTGACAATGGTTCCGGAATCCTGAGCGTGGGGAGGTTCCACCAACGGTCGGCAGCGCGTGGGTTCTAACGGAATGCCTAAGCTCGTCTCCCCTGAGGGTTTTCCTAATGTCTCTGTGCCAGGGAATGCTAGGGGTGATTGCAGGATATCCCAGTCACCGAGGCTGCCTCCCCAAGGTCAGGGAAGGTATTTCCCGGACTTCCCCGAACAGGGAACACCTGTGACTGAAGAGAGCTGCGTGGAGTTGTCTCTCGAGCTCCCCCACGCACTGACAATGGTTCCGGAATCCTGAGCGTGGGGAGGTTCCACCAACGGTCGGCAGCGCGTGGGTTCTAACGGAATGCCTAAGCTCGTCTCCCCTGAGGGTTTTCCTAATATGTCTGTGCCAGGGAATGGTAGGGGTTTTGCAGGATATCCCAGTGGCATACGCTGCCTCCCCAAGGTCAGGGAAGGTATTTCCGGACTTACCCGAACAGGGAACTCCTGTGAATGAAGAGAGCTGCGTGGAGTTGTCTCTCGAGCTCCCCCACGCACTGACAATGGTTCCGGAATCCTGAGCGTGGGGAGGTTCCACCAACGGTCGGCAGCGCGTGGGTTCTAACGGAATGCCTAAGCTCGTCTCCCCTGAGGATTTTCCTAATGTCTCTGTGCCAGGGAATGCTAGGGGTGATTGCAGGATATCCCAGTGTCCGAGGCTGCCTCCCCAAGGTCAGGGAAGCTTTTTCCCGGACTTCCCCGAACAGGGAACACCTGTGACTGAAGAGAGCTGCGTGGAGTTGTCTCTCGAGCTCCCCCACGCACTGACAATGGTTCCGGAATCCTGAGCGTGGGGAGGTTCCTACAACGGTCAGCAGCGTGTGGGTTCTAACGGAATGCCTAAGCTCGTCTCCCCTGAGGGTTTTCCTAATGTCTCTGTTCCAGGGAATGTTAGGGCGGTTTGCAGCGTATCCCAGTGACATACGCTGCCTCCCCAAGGTCAGGGAAGGTATTTCCCGAACTTCCCCGAACAGGGAACTCCTGTGAATGAAGAGAGCTTCCTGGAGTTGTCTCTCGAGCTCCCCCACACACTGACAATTTTTCCTGAATCCTGAGCGTGGGGAGGTTCCACCAACGGTTGGCAGCGCGTGGGTTCTAACGGAATGCTTAAGCTCATCTCCCCTGAGGATTTTCCTAATGTCTCTGTGCCAGGGAATGGTAGGGGGTTTTGCAGGATATCCCAGTGACATACGCTGCCTCCCCAAGGTCAGGGAAGGTATTCCTCGGACTTCCCCGAACAGGGAACACCTGTGAATGAAGAGAGCTGCATGAAGTTGTCTCTCGAGCTCCCCCAAGCACTGTCAATGGTTCCGGAATCCTGAACGTGGGGGAGGTTCCACCAACGGTCGGCAGCGCGGGGGTTCTAACGGAATGCCTAAGCTCGTCTCCCCTGAGGTTTTTCCTAATGTCTCTTTGCCAGGGAATGTTAGGGCGGTTTGCAGGATATCCCAGTGTCATACGCTGCCTCCCCAACGTCAGGGAAGGTATTTCCCAGACTTCCCCGAACAGGGAACTCCTGTGAATGAAGAGAGCTGCGTGGAGTTGTCTCTCGAGCTCCCCCACGCACTGACATTTTTTCCGGAATCCTGAGCGTGGGGAGGTTCCACCAACGGTCGGCAGCGCGTGGGTTCTAACGGAATGCCTAAGCTCGTCTCCCCTGAGGGTTTTCCTAATTTCTCTGTGCCAGGGAATGCTAGGGGTGATTGCAGGATATCCCAGTGACCGAGGCTGCCTCCCCACGTTCAGGGAAGGTATTTCACGGACTTCCCCGAACAGGGAACTCCTGTGAATGAAGAGAGCTGCGTGGAGTTGTCTCTCGAGCTCCCCCACGCACTGACAATGTTTCCGGAATCCTGAGCGTGGGGTGGTTCCACCAACGGTCGGCAGCGCGTGGGTTCTAACGGAATGCCTAAGCTCATCTCCCCTGAGGGTTTTCCAAATGTGTCTGTGCCAGGGAATGGTAGGGGGGTTTGCAGGATATCCCAGGGATATACGCTGCCTCCCCAAGGTAAGGGAAGGTACTTCCCGGACTTCCCTGAACAGGGAACACCTGTGACTGAAGAGAGATGCGTGGAGTTGTCTCTCGAGCTCCCCCACGCACTGACAATGGTTCCGGAATCCTGAGCGTGGGGAGGTTCCACCAACGGTCGGTAGCGCGTGGGTTCTAACGGAATACCTAAGCTCGTCTCCCCTGAGTGTTTTCCTAATGTCTCTGTGCCAGGGAATGGTAGGGGGGTTTGCAGGATATCCCAGTGACCGAGGCTGCCTCCCCAAGGTCAGGGAAGATATTTCCCGGACTTCCCCGAACAGGGAACTCCTGCGAATGAAGAGAGCTGCGTGGAGTTGTCTCTCGAGCTCCCCCACGCACTGACAATGGTTCCGGAATCCTGAGCGTGGGGAGGTTCCACCAACGGTCGGCAGCACGTGGGTTCTAATGGAATGCCTAAGCTCGTCTCCCCTGAGGGTTTTCCTAATGTCTCTGTGCCAGGGAATGCTAGGGGTGATTGCAGGATATCCCAGTGACCGAGGATGCCTCCCCAAGCTCAGGGAAGGTATTTCCCGGACTTCCCCGTACAGGGAACTCCTGTGAATGAATAGAGCTGCGTGGAGTTGTCTCTCGAGCTCCCCCACGCACTGAAAATTTTTCCAGAATCCTGAGCGGGGGGAGGTTCCACCAACGGTCGGCAGCGTTTGGGTTCTAACGGAATGTCTAAGCTCGTCTCCCCTGAGTTTTTTCCTAATTTCTCTGTGCCAGTGAATGATAGGTGGGTTTGCAGGATATCCCAGTGACATACGCTGCCTCCCCAAGTTCAGGGAAGGTATTTCCCGGACCTCCCCGAACAGGGAACTCCTGTGAATGAAGAGAGCTGCGTGGAGTTGTCTCTCGAGCTCCCCCACGCACTGACAATGGTTCCGGAATCCTGAGCGTGGGGAGGTTCCACCAACGGTCGGCAGCGCGTGGGTTCTAACGGAATGCCTAAGCTCGTCTCCCCTGAGGGTTTTCCTAATGTCTCTGTGCCAGGGAATGCTAGGGGTGATTGCAGGATATCCCAGTGTCCGAGGCTGCCTCCCCAAGGTCAGGGAAGCAATTTCCCGGACTTCCCCGAACAGGGAACACCTGTGATTGAAGAGAGCTGCGTGGAGTTGTCTCTCGAGCTCCCCCTCGCACTGACAATGGTTCCGGAATCCTGAGCGTGGGGAGGTTCCTACAACGGTCAGCAGCGTGTGGGTTCTAACGGAATGCCTAAGCTCGTCTCCCCTGAGGGTTTTCCTTATTTGTCTGTGCCAGGGAATGGTAGGGGGGTTTGCAGAATATCCCAGTGACATACGTTGCCTCCCCAAGTTCAGGGAAGGTATTTCCTGGACTTCCCCGAACAGGGAACTCCTGTGAATGAAGAGAGCTGCGTAGAGTTGTCTCTCGAGCTCCCCCACGCACTGACAATGGTTCCGGAATCCTGAGCGTGGGGAGGTTCCACCAACGGTCGGAAGCGCGTGGGTTCTAACGGAATGCCTAAGCTCGTCTCCCCTGAGGGTTTTCCTAATGTCTCTGTGCCAGGGAATGGTAGGGGGGTTTGCAGGATATCCCAGTGACATACGCTGCCTCCCCAAGGTCAGGGAAGGTTTTTCCTGGTCTTCCCCGAACAGGGAACTCCTGTGAATGAAGAGAGCTGCGTGGAGTTGTCTCTCGAGCTCCCCCACGCACTGACAATGGTTCCGGAATCCTGATCGTGGGGAGGTTCCTACAACGATCGGCAGCGCGTGGGTTCTAACGGAATGCCTAATCTCGTTTCCCCTGAGGGTTTTCAAAATGTGTCTGTGCCAGGGAATGGTAGGGGGGTTTGCAGGATATCCCAGGGATATACGCTGCCTCCCCAAGGTAAGGGAAGGTACTTCCCGGACTTCCCTGAACAGGGAACACCTGTGACTGAAGAGAGATGCGTGGATTTGTCTCTCGAGCTCCCCCACGCACTGACAATGGTTCCGGAATCCTGAGCGTGGGAAGGTTCCACCAACGGTCGGTAGCGCGTGGGTTCTAACGGAATACCT
The DNA here is from genome assembly GCF_048564905.1 of Vicugna pacos. Lineage (NCBI taxonomy): Eukaryota > Metazoa > Chordata > Mammalia > Artiodactyla > Camelidae > Vicugna > Vicugna pacos. The sequence continues at coordinate 1,884,533 of NC_133021.1, forward strand.
AAGCTCGTCTCCCCTGAGTGTTTTCCTAATGTCTCTGTGCCAGGGAATGGTAGGGGGGTTTGCAGGATATCCCAGTGACCGAGGCTGCCTCCCCAAGGTCAGGGAAGATATTTCCCGGACTTCCCCGAACAGGGAACTCCTGCGAATGAAGAGAGCTGCGTGGAGTTGTCTCTCGAGCTCCCCCACGCACTGACAATGGTTCCGGAATCCTGAGCGTGGGGAGGTTCCACCAACGGTCGGCAGCACGTGGGTTCTAATGGAATGCCTAAGCTCGTCTCCCCTGAGGGTTTTCCTAATGTCTCTGTGCCAGGGAATGCTAGGGGTGATTGCAGGATATCCCAGTGACCGAGGATTCCTCCCCAAGCTCAGGGAAGGTATTTCCCGGACTTCCCCGTACAGGGAACTCCTGTGAATGAAGAGAGCTGCGTGGAGTTGTCTCTCGAGCTCCCCCACGCACTGAAAATGTTTCCGGAATCCTGAGCGGGGGGAGGTTCCACCAACGGTCGGCAGCGCTTGGGTTCTAACGGAATGTCTAAGCTCGTCTCCCCTGAGTTTTTTCCTAATTTCTCTGTGCCAGTGAATGATAGGTGGGTTTGCAGGATATCCCAGTGACATACGCTGCCTCCCCAAGTTCAGGGAAGGTATTTCCCGGACCTCCCCGAACAGGGAACTCCTGTGAATGAAGAGAGCTGCGTGGAGTTGTCTCTCGAGCTCCCCCACGCACTGACAATGTTTCCGGAATCCTGAGCGTGGGGAGGTTCCACCAACGGTCGGCAGCGCGTGGGTTCTAACGGAATGCCTAAGCTCGTCTCCCCTGAGGGTTTTCCTAATGTCTCTGTGCCAGGGAATGCTAGGGGTGATTGCAGGATATCCCAGTGTCCGAGGCTGCCTCCCCAAGGTCAGGGAAGCAATTTCCCGGACTTCCCCGAACAGGGAACACCTGTGATTGAAGAGAGCTGCGTGGAGTTGTCTCTCGAGCTCCCCCACGCACTGACAATGGTTCCGGAATCCTGAGCGTGGGGAGGTTCCTACAACGGTCAGCAGCGTGTGGGTTCTAACGGAATGCCTAAGCTCGTCTCCCCTGAGCGTTTTAATAATGTCTCTGTGCCAGGGAATGCTAGGCGTGATTGCAGGATATCCCAGTGTCCGAGGCTGCATCCCCAAGGTCAGGAAAGGTATTTCCCGGACTTCCCCGAACAGGGAACTCCTGTGAATGAAGACAGCTGCGTGGAGTTGTCTCTCGAGCTCCCCCACGCACTGACAAAGGTTCCGGAATCCTGAGCGTGGGGAGGTTCCACCAACGGTCGGCAGCGCGTGGGTTCTAACGGAATGCCTAAGCTCGTCTCCCCTGAGTTTTTTCCTAATTTCTCTGTGCCAGTGAATGATAGGTGGGTTTGCAGGATATCCCAGTGACATACGCTGCCTCCCCAAGTTCAGGGAAGGTATTTCCCGGACTTCCCCGAACAGGGAACTCCTGTGAATGAAGAGAGCTGCGTGGAGTTGTCTCTCGAGCTCCCCCACGCACTGACAATGGTTCCGGAATCCTGAGCGTGGGGAGGTTCCACCAACGGTAGGCAGCACGTGGGTTCTAACGGAATGCCTAAGCTCGTCTCCCCTGAGGGTTTTCCTAATGTCTCTGTGCCAGGGAATGCTAGGGGTGATTGCAGGATATCCCAGTGTCCGAGGCTGCCTCCTCAAGGTCAGGGAAGCTTTTTCCCGGACTTCCCCGAACAGGGAACACCTGTGACTGAAGAGAGCTGCGTGGAGTTGTCTCTCGAGCTCCCCCACGCACTGACAATGGTTCCGGAATCCTGAGCGTGGGGAGGTTCCTACAACGGTCAGCAGCGTGTGGGTTCTAACGGAATGCCTAAGCTCGTCTCCCCTGAGGATTTTCCTAATGTCTCTGTTCCAGGGAATGGTAGGGGGGTTTGCAGCGTATCCCAGTGACATACGCTGCCTCCCCAAGGTCAGGGAAGGTATTCCTCGGACTTCCCCGAACAGGGAACACCTGTGAATGAAGAGAGCTGCATGGAGTTGTCTCTCGAGCTCCCCCAAGCACTGACAATGGTTCCGGAATCCTGAACGTGGGGGAGGTTCCACCAACGGTCGGCAGCGCGGGGGTTCTAACGGAATGCCTAAGCTCGTCTCCCCTGAGGTTTTTCCTAATGTCTCTTTGCCAGGGAATGTTAGGGCGGTTTGCAGGTTATCCCAGTGTCATACGCTGCCTCTCCAACGTCAGGGAAGGTATTTCCCAGACTTCCCCGAACAGGGAACTCCTGTGAATGAAGAGAGCTGCGTGGAGTTGTCTCTCGAGCTCCCCCACGCACTGACATTTTTTCCGGAATCCTGAGCGTGGGGAGGTTCCACCAACGGTCGGCAGCGCGTGGGTTCTAACGGAATGCCTAAGCTCGTCTCCCCTGAGGGTTTTCCTAATTTCTCTGTGCCAGGGAATGCTAGGGGTGATTGCAGGATATCCCAGTGACCGAGGCTGCCTCCCCACGTTCAGGGAAGGTATTTCCCGGACTTCCCCGAACAGGGAACTCCTGTGAATGAAGAGAGCTGCGTGGAGTTGTCTCTCGAGCTCCCCCACGCACTGACAATGTTTCCGGAATCCTGAGCGTGGGGTGGTTCCACCAACGGTCGGCAGCGCGTGGGTTCTAACAGAATGCCTAAGCTCGTCTCCCCTGAGGGTTTTCCTTATGTCTCTGTGCCAGGGAATTGTAGGTGGGATTGCAGGATATCCCAGTGATATATGCTGCCTCCCCAAGTTCAGGGAAGGTATTTCCCGGACTTCCCCGAACAGGGAACTCCTGTGAATGAAGAGAGCTGCGTGGAGTTGTCTCTAGAGCTCCCCCACGCACTGACAATGTTTCCGGAATCCTGAGCGTGGGGAGGTTCCACCAACGGTCAGCAGCGCGTGGGTTCTAACGGAATGCCTAAGCTCGTCTCCCCTGAGGGTTTTCCTTATGTCTCTGTGCCAGGGAATGGTAGGTGGGATTGCAGGATATCCCAGTGATATATGCTGCCTCCCCAAGTTCAGGGAAGGTATTTCCCGGACTTCCCCGAACAGGGAACTCCTGTGAATGAAGAGAGCTGCGTGGAGTTGTCTCTCGAGCTCCCCCACGCACTGACAATGTTTCCGGAATCCTGAGCGTGGGGAGGTTCCACCAACGGTCAGCAGCGCGTGGGTTCTAACGGAATGCCTAAGCTCGTCTCCCCTGAGGGTTTTCCTAATGTCTCTGTGCCAGGGAATGGTAGGGGGGTTTGCAGGATATCCCAGTGACATACGCTGCCTCCCCAAGGTCAGGGAAGTTTTTTCCTGGTCTTCCCCGAACAGGGAACTCCTGTGAATGAAGAGAGCTGCGTGGAGTTGTCTCTCGAGCTCCCCCACGCACTGACAATGGTTCAGGAATCCTGATCGTGGGGAGGTTCCTACAACGATCGGCAGCGCGTGGGTTCTAACGGAATGCCTTATCTCGTTTCCCCTGAGGGTTTTCCAAATGTGTCTGTGACAGGGAATGGTAGGGGGGTTTGCAGGATATCCCAGGGATATACGCTGCCTCCCCAAGGTAAGGGAAGGTACTTCCCGGACTTCCCTGAACAGGGAACACCTGTGACTGAAGAGAGATGCGTGGAGTTGTCTCTCGAGCTCCCCCACGCACTGACAATGGTTCCGGAATCCTGAGCGTGGGGAGGTTCCACCAACGGTCGGTAGCGCGTGGGTTCTAACGGAATACCTAAGCTCGTCTCCCCTGAGTGTTTTCCTAATGTCTCTGTGCCAGGGAATGGTAGGGGGGTTTGCAGGATATCCCAGTGACCGAGGCTGCCTCCCCAAGGTCAGGGAAGATATTTCCCGGACTTCCCCGAACAGGGAACTCCTGCGAATGAAGAGAGCTGCGTGGAGTTTTCTCTCGAGCTCCCCCACGCACTGAAAATGGTTCCGGAATCCTGAGGGTGGGGAGGTTTCACCAACGGTCGGCAGCGCGTGGGTTCTAACGGAATGCCTAAGCTCGTCTCCCCTGAGGGTTTTCCTAATGTCTATGTGCCAGGGAATGGTAGGGGGGTTTGCAGGATATCCCAGTGACATACGCTGCCTCCCCAAGTTCAGGGAAGGTATTTCCCGGACTTCCCCGAACAGGGAACTCCTGTGAATGAAGAGAGCTGCGTGGAGTTGTCTCTCGAGCTCCCCCACGCACTGACAATGGTTCCAGAATCCTGAGCGTGGGGAGGTTCCACCAACGGTCAGCAGAGCGTGGGTTCTAACGGAATGCCTTAGCTTGTCTCCCCTGAGTGTTTTCCTAATGTCTCTGTGCCAGGGAATGCTAGGGTTGATTGCAGGATATTCCAGTGACCGAGGCTGCCTCCCCAAGTTCAGGAAAGGTATTTCCCGGACTTCCCCGAACAGGGAACTCCTGTGAATGAAGAGAGCTGCGTGGAGTTGTCTCTCGAGCTCCCCCACGCACTGACAATGGTTCCGGAATCCTGAGCGTGGGGAGGTTCCACCAACGGTCGGCAGCGCGTGGGTTCTAACGGAATGCCTAAGCTCGTCTCCCTTGAGGGTTTTCCTAATGTGTCTGTGCAAGGGAATGGTAGGGGGGTTTGCAGGATATCCCAGTGACATACGCTGCCTCCCCAAGGTCAGGGAAGTTATTTCCGGGACTTCCCCGAACAGGGAACTCCTGTGAATGAAGAGATCTGCATGGAGTTTTCTCTCGAGCTCCCCGACGCACTGACAATGGTTCCGGAATCCTGAGCGTGGGGAGGTTCCACCAACGGTCGGCAGCGCGTGGGTTCTAACGGAATGCCTAAGCTCGTCTCCCCTGAGGGTTTTCCTAATGTGTCTGTGCAAGGGAATGGTAGGGGTGTTTGCAGGATATCCCAGTGAAATACGCTGCCTCCCCTAGGTCAGGGAAGGTATTTCCTGGACTTCCCCGAACAGGGAACTCCTGTGAATGAAGAGAGCTGCGTGGAGTTGTCTCTCGAGCTCCCCCACGCACTGACAATGGTTCCGGAATCCTTAGTGTGGGGAGGTTCCACCAACGGTGGGCAGCGCATGGGTTCTAACGGAATGCATAAGCTCGTCTCCCCTGAGGGTGTTCCTAATGTCTCTGTGCCAGGGAATGTTAGTAGGGATTGCAGGATATCCCAGTGACATACGCTGCCTCCCCAAGGTCAGGGAAGGTATTTCCCGGACTTCCCCGAACAGGGAACTCCTGTGAATGAAGAGAGCTGCGTGGAGTTGTCTCTCGAGCTCCCCCACGCACTGACAATTGTTCCGGAATCCTGAGCGTGGGGAGTTTCCACCAACGGTCGGCAGCGCGTGGGTTCTAACGGAATGCCTAAGCTCGTCTCCCCTGTGGGTTTTTCAAATGTCTCTGTGCCAGGGAATGTTAGGGGCGTTTGCAGGATATTCCAGTGACATACGCTGCCTCCCCAAATTCAGGGAATTTATTTCCGGGACTTCCCCGAACAGGGAAATCCTGTGAATGAAGAGAGCTGCGTTGAGTTTTCTCTCGAGCTCCCCCTCGCACTGACAATGGTTCTGGAATCCTGAGCGAGGGGAGGTTCCACCAACGGTCAGCAGCGCGTGGGTTCTAGCGGAATGCCTAAGCTCGTCTCCCCTGAGTGTTTTCCTAATGTCTCTGTGCCAGGGAATGCTAGGGTTGATTGCAGGATATCCCAGTGACCGAGGCTGCCTCCCCAAGTTCAGGAAAGGTATTTCCCGGACTTCCCTGAACAGGGAACTCCTGTGAATGAAGAGAGCTGCGTGGAGTTGTCTCTCGAGCTCCCCCACGCACTGACAATGGTTCCGGAATCCTGAGCGTGGGGAGGTTCCACCAACGGTCGGCAGCGCGTGGGTTCTAACGGAATGCCTAAGCTCGTCTCCCCTGAGTGTTTTCCTAATTTGTCTGTGCCAGGGAATGGTAGGGGGGTTTGCAGGATATCCCAGTGAAATACGCTGCCTCCCCAAGGTAAGGGAAGGTATTTCCTGGACTTCCTCGAACAGGGAACTCCTGTGAATGAAGAGAGCTGCGTGGAGTTGTCTCTCGAGCTCCCCCACGCTCTGACAATGGTTCCGGAATCCTGAACGTGGGGAGGTTCCACCAACGGTCGGCAGCGCGTGGGTTCTAACGGAATGCCTAAGCTCGTCTCCCCTGAGGGTTTTCCAAATGTCTCTGTGCCAGGGAATGGTAGGGTCGTTTGCAGGATATCCCAGTGACATACGCTGCCTCCCCAAGTTCAGGGAATTTATTTCCGGGACTTCCCCGAACAGGGAATTCCTGTGAATGAAGAGAGCTGCGTGGAGTTTTCTCTCGAGCTCCCCCGCGCACTGACAATGGTTCCGGAAACCTGAGCGTGGGGAGGTTCCACCAACGGTCGGCAGCGCGTGGGTTCTAACGGAATGCCTAAGATCGTCTCCCTTGAGGGTTTTCCTAATGTGTCTGTGCAAGGGAATGGTAGGGGGGTTTGCAGGATATCCCAGTGACATACGCTGCCTCCCCAAGTTCAGGGAATTTATTTCCGGGACTTCCCCGAACAGGGAACTCCTGTGAATGAAGAGATCTGCGTGGAGTTTTCTCTCGAGCTCCCCCGCGCACTGACAATGGTTCCGGAATCCTGAACGTGGGGAGGTTCCACCAACGGTCGGCAGCGCGTGGGTTCTAACGGAATGCCTAAGATCGTCTCCCTTGAGGGTTTTCCTAATGTGTCTGTGCAATGGAATGGTAGGGGGGTTTGCAGGATATCCCAGTGATATACGCTGCCTCCCCAAGTTCAGGGAATTTATTTCCGGGACTTCCCCGAACAGGGAACTCCTGTGAATGAAGAGATCTGCGTGGATTTTTCTCTCGAGCTCCCCACGCACTGACAATGGTTCCGGAATCCTGAGCGTGGGGAGGTTCCACCAACGGTCGGCAGCGCGTGGGTTCTAACGGAATGACTAAGCTCGTCTCCCCTGAGTGTTTTCCTAATGTGTCTGTGCAAGGGAATGGTAGGGGGGTTTGCAGGATATCCCAGTGAAATACGCTGCCTCCCCAAGGTCAGGAAAGGTATTTCCTGGACTTCCCTGGACAGGGAACTCCTGTGAATGAAGAGAGCTGCGTGGAGTTGTCTCTCGAGCTCCCCCACGCACTGAAAATGGTTCCGGAATCCTGAGCGTGGGGAGGTTCCACCAACGGTCGGCAGCGCGTGGGTTCTAACGGAATGCCTAAGCTCGTCTCCCCTGAGGGTTTTCCTAATGTCTCTGTGCCAGGGAATGGTAGTAGGGATTGCAGGATATCCCAGTGACATACGCTGCCTCCCCCAGTTCAGGGAATTTATTTCCGGGACTTCCCCGAACAGGGAACTCCTGTGAATGAATAGAGCTGCATGGAGTTGTCTCTCGAGCTCCCCCACGCACTGACAATGGTTCCGGAATACTGAGCGTGGGGAGGTTCCACCAACGGTCGCAGCGCGTGGGTTCTAATGGAATGCCTAATCTCGTTTCCCCTGAGGGTTTTCCTTATGTGTCTGTGCCAGGGAATGCTAGGGTGGTTTGCAGGATATCCCAGTGACTTACGCTGCCTCCCCAAAGTCAGGGAAGGTATTTCCCGGACTTCCCCGAACAGGGAACTCCTGTGAATGAAGAGAGCTGCGTGGAGTTGTCTCTCGAGCTCCCCCACGCACTGACAATGGTTCCGGAATACTGAGCGTGGGGAGGTTCCACCAACGGTAGGCAGCGCGTGGGTTCTAACGGAATGCCTAAGCTCGTCTCCCCTGAGGGTTTTCCTAATATCTCTGTGCCAGGTAATGGTAGTAGGGTTTGCAAGATATCCCAGTGACATACGCTGCCTCCCCAAGGTCAGGGAAGGTATTTCCGGACTTCCCTGAACAGGGAACTCTGTGAATGAAGAGAGCTGCGTGGAGTTGTCTCTCGAGCTCCCCCACGCACTGACAATGGTTCCGGAATACTGAGCGTGGAGAGGTTCCACCAACGGTCGGCAGCGCGTGGGTTCTAACGGAATGCCTAAGCTCGTCTCCCCTGAGGATTTTCCTAATGTCTCTGTGCCAGGGAATGCTAGGTGTGTTTGCAGGATATCCCAGTGACCGAGGCTGCCTCCCCAAGGTCAGGGAAGTTATTTCCAGGACTTCCCCGAACAGGGAACACCTGTGACTGAAGAGAGCTGCGTGGAGTTGTCTCTCGAGCTCCCCCAAGCACTGACAATGGTTCCGGAATCCTGAGCGTGGGGAGGTTCCAACAATGGTCGGCAGCGCGTGGGTTCTAACGGAATGCCTAAGCTCGTCTCCCCTGAGATTTTTCCTAATGTGTCTGTGCCAGGGAATGGTAGGGGGGTTTGCAGGATATCCCAGTGACATACGCTGCCTCCCCAAGTTCAGGGAAGATATTTCCCGGACTTCCCCGAACAGGGAACTCCTGTGAATGAAGAGAGCTGCGTGGAGATGTCTCTCGACCTCCCCCACACACTGACAATGGTTCCGGAATCCTGAGCGTGGGGAGGTTCCACCAACGGTCGGCAGCGCGTGGGTTCTAACGGAATGCTTAAGCTCGTCTCCCCTGAGGGTTTTCCTAATGTCTCTGTGCCAGGGAATGCTAGGGGTGATTGCAGGATATCCCAGTGGCCGAGGCTGCTTCCCCCAGGTCAGGAAATTTATTTCCCGGACTTCCACGAACAGGGAACTCCTGTGACTGAAGAGAGCTGCGTGGAGTTGTCTCTCGAGCTCCCCCACGCACTGACAATGGTTCCGGAATCCTGAGCGTGGGGAGGTTCCACCAACGGTCGGCAGCGCGTGGGTTCTAACGGAATGCCTATGCTCGTCTCCCCTGAGGGTTTTCCAAATGTCTCTGTGCCAGGGATGGTTGGGGCGTTTGCAGGATATCCCAGTGACATACGCTGCCTCCCCCAGTTCAGGGAATTTATTTCCGGGACTTCCCCGAACAGGGAACTCCTGTGAATGAATAGAGCTGCATGGAGTTGTCTCTCGAGCTCCCCCACGCACTGACAATGTTTCCGGAATCCTGAGCGTGGGGATGTTCCACCATCGGTCGGCAACGCGTGGGTTCTAACGGAATGCCTGAGCTCGTCTCCCCTGAGGGTTTTCCTAATGTGTCTGTGCAAGGGAATGGTAGGGGGGTTTGCAGGATATCCCATTGAAAAACGCTGCCTCCCCAAGGTCAGGGAAGGTATTTCCTGGACTTCCCCGAACAGGGAAATCCTCTGAATGAATAGAGCTGCGTGGAGTTGTCTCTCGAGCTCCCCCACGCACTGACAATGGTTCCGGAATCCTGAGCGTGGGGAGGTTCCACCAACGGTCGGCAGCGCGTGGGTTCCAACGGAATGCCTAAGCTCGTCTCCCCTGAGGGTTTTCCTAATGTCTCTGTGCCAGGGAATGCTAGGGGTGATTGCAGGATATCCCAGTGACCGAGGCTGCCTCCCCAAGGTCAGGGAAGTTATTTCCAGGACTTCCCCGAACAGGGAACACCTGTGACTGAAGAGAGCTGCGTGGAGTTGTCTCTCGAGCTCCCCCAAGCACTGACAATGGTTCCGGAATCCTGAGCGTGGGGAGGTTCCAACAATGGTCGGCAGCGCGTGGGTTCTAACGGAATGCCTAAGCTCGTCTCCCCTGAGATTTTTCCTAATGTGTCTGTGCCAGGGAATGGTAGGGGGGTTTGCAGGATATCCCAGTGACATACGCTGCCTCCCCAAGTTCAGGGAAGATATTTCCCGGACTTCCCCGAACAGGGAACTCCTGTGAATGAAGAGAGCTGCGTGGAGATGTCTCTCGACCTCCCCCACACACTGACAATGGTTCCGGAATCCTGAGCGTGGGGAGGTTCCACCAACGGTCGGCAGCGCGTGGGTTCTAACGGAATGCTTAAGCTCGTCTCCCCTGAGGGTTTTCCTAATGTCTCTGTGCCAGGGAATGCTAGGGGTGATTGCAGGATATCCCAGTGGCCGAGGCTGCTTCCCCCAGGTCAGGAAATTTATTTCCCGGACTTCCACGAACAGGGAACTCCTGTGACTGAAGAGAGCTGCGTGGAGTTGTCTCTCGAGCTCCCCCACGCACTGACAATGGTTCCGGAATCCTGAGCGTGGGGAGGTTCCACCAACGGTCGGCAGCGCGTGGGTTCTAACGGAATGCCTATGCTCGTCTCCCCTGAGGGTTTTCCAAATGTCTCTGTGCCAGGGATGGTTGGGGCGTTTGCAGGATATCCCAGTGACATACGCTGCCTCCCCCAGTTCAGGGAATTTATTTCCGGGACTTCCCCGAACAGGGAACTCCTGTGAATGAATAGAGCTGCATGGAGTTGTCTCTCGAGCTCCCCCACGCACTGACAATGTTTCCGGAATCCTGAGCGTGGGGATGTTCCACCATCGGTCGGCAACGCGTGGGTTCTAACGGAATGCCTGAGCTCGTCTCCCCTGAGGGTTTTCCTAATGTGTCTGTGCAAGGGAATGGTAGGGGGGTTTGCAGGATATCCCATTGAAAAACGCTGCCTCCCCAAGGTCAGGGAAGGTATTTCCTGGACTTCCCCGAACAGGGAAATCCTCTGAATGAATAGAGCTGCGTGGAGTTGTCTCTCGAGCTCCCCCACGCACTGACAATGGTTCCGGAATCCTGAGCGTGGGGAGGTTCCACCAACGGTCGGCAGCGCGTGGGTTCCAACGGAATGCCTAAGCTCGTCTCCCCTGAGGGTTTTCCTAATGTCTCTGTGCCAGGGAATGCTAGGGGTGATTGCAGGATATCCCAGTGACCGAGGCTGCCTCCCCAAAATCAGGAAACGTATTTCTCGACTTCCCCGAACAGGGAACTCCTGTGAATGAAGAGAGCTGCGTGGAGTTGTCTCTCGAGCTCCCCCACGCACTGACAATGGTTCCGGAATCCTGAGCGTGGGGAGGTTCCACCAACGGTCGGCAGCGCGTGGGTTCTAACGGAATGCATAAGCTCGTCTCCCCTGAGGGTTTTCCTAATGTCTCTGTGCCAGGGAATGGTAGGTGGGATTGCAGGATATCCCAGTGATATACGCTGCCTCCCCAAGGTCAGGGAAGGTATTTCCCGGACTTCCCCGAACAGGGAACTCCTGTGAATGAAGAGAGCTGCGTGGAGTTGTCTCTCGAGCTCCCCCACGCACTGACAATGGTTCCGGAATCCTGAGCGTGGGGAGGTTCCACCAACGGTCGGCAGCGCGTGGGTTCTAACGGAATGCCTAAGCTGGTCTCCCCTGAGGGTTTTCCTAATTCCTCTGTGCCAGGGAATGCTAGGGGTGATTGCAGGATATCCCAGTGACCGAGGCTGCCTCCCCAAGGTCAGGGAAGGTATTTCCCGGACTTCCCCGAACAGGGAACACCTGTGACTGAAGAGAGCTGCGTGGAGTTGTCTCTCGAGCTCCCCCACGCTCTGACAATTGTTCCGGAATCCTGAGCGTGGGGAGGTTCCACCAACGGTCGGCAGCGCGTGGGTTCTAACGGAATGCCTAAGCTCGTCTCCCCTGATGGTTTTCCTAATGTCTCTGTGCCAGGGAATGGTAGGGGGGTTTGCAGGATATCCCAGTTACATACGCTGCCTCCCCAAGGTCAGGGAAGGTTTTTCCCGGACTTCCCCGAACAGGGAACTCCTGTGAATGAAGAGAGCTGCGTGGAGTTTTCTCTCGAGCTCCCCCACGCACTGACAATTGTTCCGGAATCCTGAGCGTTGGGAGGTTCCACCAACGGTCGGCAGCGCGTGGGTTCTAACGGAATGCCTAAGCTGGTCTCCCCTGAGTGTTTTCCTAATGTCTCTGTGCCAGGGAATGTTAGGGGGTTTTGCAGGATATCCCAGTGACATACGCTGCCTCCCCAAGGTCAGGGAAGATTTTTCCCGGACTTCCCCGAACAGGGAACTCCTGTGAATGAAGAGAGCTGCGTGGAGTTGTCTCTCGAGCTCCCCCACGCACTGACAATGGTTCCGGAACCCTGAGCGTGGGGAGGTTCCACCAACGGTCGGCAGCGCGTGGGTTCTAACGGAATGCCTAAACTCGTCTCCCCTGAGGTTTTTCCTAATGTCACTGTGACAGTGAATGTTAGGTGGGTTTTCAGGATATCCCAGTGACTTACGCTGCCTCCCCAAGTTCAGGGAAGGTATTTCCCGGACTTCCCCGAACAGGGAACTACTGTGAATGAAGAGAGCTGCGTGGAGTTGTCTCTCGAGCTCCCCCACGCACTGACAATGGTTCCGGAATACTGAGCGTGGGGAGGTTCCACCAACGGTCGGCAGCGCGTGGGTTCTAACGGAATGCCTAAGCTCGTCTCCCCTGAGGGTTTTCCTAATGTCTCTGTGCCAGGGAATGCTAGGGGTGTTTGCAGGATATCCCAGTGACCGAGGCTGCCTCCCCAAAGTCAGGGAAGTTATTTCCAGGACTTCCCAGAACAGGGAAAACCTGTGACTGAAGAGAGCTGCGTGGAGTTGTCTCTCGAGCTCCCCCACACACTGACAATGGTTCCGGAATCCTGAGCGTGGGGAGGTTCCACCAACGGTCGGCAGCACGTGGGTTCTAACGGAATGCTTAAGCTCGTCTCCCCTGAGGATTTTCCTAATGTCTCTGTGCCAGGGAATGCTAGGGGTGATTGCAGGATATCCCAGTGACCGAGGCTGCCTCCCCCAGGTCAGGAAATTTATTTCCCGGACTTCCCCGAACAGGGAACTCCTGTGACTGAAGAGAGCTGCGTGGAGTTGTCTCGCGAGCTCCCCCACGCACTGAAAATGGTTCCGGAATCCTGAGCGTGGGGAGGTTCCACCAAAGGTCGGCAGCGCGTGGGTACTAACGGAATGCCTAAGCTCGTCTCCCCTGTGGGTTTTCCTAATGTCTCTGTGCCAGGGAATGGTAGGGGGGTTTGCAGGATATCCCAGTGACATACGCTGCCTCCCCAAGGTCAGGGAAGTTATTTCCCGGACTTCCCCGAACAGGCAACTCCTGTGAATGAAGAGAGCTGCGAAGAGTTGTCTCTCGTGCTCCCCCATGCACTGACAATGGTTCCGGAATCCTGAGCGTGGGGAGGTTCCACCAACGGTCGTCAGCGCGTGGGTTCTAACGGAATGCCTAAGCTCGTCTCCCCTGAGTGTTTTCCTAATGTGTCTGTGCAAGGGAATGGTAGGGGGGTTTGCAGGATATCCCAGTGAAATACGCTGCCTCCCCAAGGTCAGGGAAGGTATTTCCTGGACTTCCCCGAACAGGGAACTCCTGTGAATGAAGAGAGCTGCGTGGAGTTGTCTCTCGAGCTCCCCCACGCACTGAAAATGGTTCCGGAATAATGAGCGTGGAGAGGTTCCTACAACGGTCGGCAGCACGTGGGTTCTAACGGAATGCCTAATCTCGTTTCCCCTGAGGGTTTTCATAATGTGTCTGTGCCAGGGAATGTTAGGGGGTTTTGCAGGATATCCCAGTGACATACGCTGCCTCCCCAAGGTCAGGGAAGATATTTCGCGGACTTCCCCGAACAGGGAACTCCTGTGAATGAAGAGAGCTGCGTGGAGTTGTCTCTCGAGCTCCCCCACGCACTGACAATGGTTCCGGAATCCTGAGCGTGGGGAGGTTCCACCAACGGTCGGCAGCGCGTGCGTTCTAACGGAATGCCTAAGCTCGTCTCCCCTGAGGGTTTTTCAAATGTCTCTGTGCCAGGGAATGGTAGGGGCGTTTGCAGGATATCCCAGTGACATACGCTGCCTCCCCAAGGTCAGGGAAGGTATTTCCCGGACTTCCCCGAACAGGGAACTCCTGTGAATGAAGAGAGCTACGTTGAGTTTTCTCTCGAGCTCCCCCACACACTGACAATGGTTCCGGAATCCTGAGCGTGGGGAGGTTCCACCAACGGTTGGCAGCGCGTGGGTTCTAACGGAATGCTTAAGCTCGTCTCCCCTGAGGGTTTTCCTAATGTCTCTGTGCCAGGGAATGGTAGGGGGGTTTGCAGGATATCCCAGTGACATACGCTGCCTCCCCAAGTTCAGGGAAGGTATTTCCCGGACTTCTCCGAACAGGGAACTCCTGTGAATGAAGAGAGCTGCGTGGAGTTTTCTCTCGAGCTCCCCCACGCACTGACAATGGTTCCGGAATCCTGAGCGTGGGGAGGTTCCACCAACGGTCGGCAGCGCGTGGGTTTTAACGGAATGCCTAAGCTCGTCTCCCCTGAGGGTTTTCCTAATGTCTCTGTGCCAGGGAATGCTAGGGTTGATTGCAGGATATCCCAGTGACCGAGGCTGCCTCCCCAAGGTCAGGAAAATTATTTCCCAGACTTCCCCGAACAGGGAACTCCTGTGAATGAAGAGAGCTGCGTGGAGTTGTCTCTCGAGCTCCCCCACGCACTGACAATGGTTCCGGAATCCTGAGCGTGGGGAGGTTCCACCAACGGTCGGCAGCGCGTGGGTTCTAACGGAATGCCTAAGCTGGTCTCCCCTGAGGGTTTTCCTAATTCCTCTGTGCCAGGGAATGCTAGGGGTGATTGCAGGATATCCCAGTGACCGAGGCTGCCTCCCCAAGGTCAGGGAAGGTATTTCCCGGACTTCCCCGAACAGGGAACACCTGTGACTGAAGAGAGCTGCGTGGAGTTGTCTCTCGAGCTCCCCCACGCTCTGACAATTGTTCCGGAATCCTGAGCGTGGGGAGGTTCCACCAACGGTCGGCAGCGCGTGGGTTCTAACGGAATGCCTAAGCTCGTCTCCCCTGATGGTTTTCCTAATGTCTCTGTGCCAGGGAATGGTAGGGGGGTTTGCAGGATATCCCAGTTACATACGCTGCCTCCCCAAGGTCAGGGAAGGTTTTTCCCGGACTTCCCCGAACAGGGAACTCCTGTGAATGAAGAGAGCTGCGTGGAGTTTTCTCTCGAGCTCCCCCACGCACTGACAATTGTTCCGGAATCCTGAGCGTTGGGAGGTTCCACCAACGGTCGGCAGCGCGTGGGTTCTAACGGAATGCCTAAGCTGGTCTCCCCTGAGTGTTTTCCTAATGTCTCTGTGCCAGGGAATGTTAGGGGGTTTTGCAGGATATCCCAGTGACATACGCTGCCTCCCCAAGGTCAGGGAAGATTTTTCCCGGACTTCCCCGAACAGGGAACTCCTGTGAATGAAGAGAGCTGCGTGGAGTTGTCTCTCGAGCTCCCCCACGCACTGACAATGGTTCCGGAACCCTGAGCGTGGGGAGGTTCCACCAACGGTCGGCAGCGCGTGGGTTCTAACGGAATGCCTAAACTCGTCTCCCCTGAGGTTTTTCCTAATGTCACTGTGACAGTGAATGTTAGGTGGGTTTTCAGGATATCCCAGTGACTTACGCTGCCTCCCCAAGTTCAGGGAAGGTATTTCCCGGACTTCCCCGAACAGGGAACTACTGTGAATGAAGAGAGCTGCGTGGAGTTGTCTCTCGAGCTCCCCCACGCACTGACAATGGTTCCGGAATACTGAGCGTGGGGAGGTTCCACCAACGGTCGGCAGCGCGTGGGTTCTAACGGAATGCCTAAGCTCGTCTCCCCTGAGGGTTTTCCTAATGTCTCTGTGCCAGGGAATGCTAGGGGTGTTTGCAGGATATCCCAGTGACCGAGGCTGCCTCCCCAAAGTCAGGGAAGTTATTTCCAGGACTTCCCAGAACAGGGAAAACCTGTGACTGAAGAGAGCTGCGTGGAGTTGTCTCTCGAGCTCCCCCACACACTGACAATGGTTCCGGAATCCTGAGCGTGGGGAGGTTCCACCAACGGTCGGCAGCACGTGGGTTCTAACGGAATGCTTAAGCTCGTCTCCCCTGAGGGTTTTCCTAATGTCTCTGTGCCAGGGAATGCTAGGGGTGATTGCAGGATATCCCAGTGACCGAGGCTGCCTCCCCCAGGTCAGGAAATTTATTTCCCGGACTTCCCCGAACAGGGAACTCCTGTGACTGAAGAGAGCTGCGTGGAGTTGTCTCGCGAGCTCCCCCACGCACTGAAAATGGTTCCGGAATCCTGAGCGTGGGGAGGTTCCACCAAAGGTCGGCAGCGCGTGGGTACTAACGGAATGCCTAAGCTCGTCTCCCCTGTGGGTTTTCCTAATGTCTCTGTGCCAGGGAATGGTAGGGGGGTTTGCAGGATATCCCAGTGACATACGCTGCCTCCCCAAGGTCAGGGAAGTTATTTCCCGGACTTCCCCGAACAGGCAACTCCTGTGAATGAAGAGAGCTGCGAAGAGTTGTCTCTCGTGCTCCCCCATGCACTGACAATGGTTCCGGAATCCTGAGCGTGGGGAGGTTCCACCAACGGTCGTCAGCGCGTGGGTTCTAACGGAATGCCTAAGCTCGTCTCCCCTGAGTGTTTTCCTAATGTGTCTGTGCAAGGGAATGGTAGGGGGGTTTGCAGGATATCCCAGTGAAATACGCTGCCTCCCCAAGGTCAGGGAAGGTATTTCCTGGACTTCCCCGAACAGGGAACTCCTGTGAATGAAGAGAGCTGCGTGGAGTTGTCTCTCGAGCTCCCCCACGCACTGAAAATGGTTCCGGAATAATGAGCGTGGAGAGGTTCCTACAACGGTCGGCAGCACGTGGGTTCTAACGGAATGCCTAATCTCGTTTCCCCTGAGGGTTTTCATAATGTGTCTGTGCCAGGGAATGTTAGGGGGTTTTGCAGGATATCCCAGTGACATACGCTGCCTCCCCAAGGTCAGGGAAGATATTTCGCGGACTTCCCCGAACAGGGAACTCCTGTGAATGAAGAGAGCTGCGTGGAGTTGTCTCTCGAGCTCCCCCACGCACTGACAATGGTTCCGGAATCCTGAGCGTGGGGAGGTTCCACCAACGGTCGGCAGCGCGTGCGTTCTAACGGAATGCCTAAGCTCGTCTCCCCTGAGGGTTTTTCAAATGTCTCTGTGCCAGGGAATGGTAGGGGCGTTTGCAGGATATCCCAGTGACATACGCTGCCTCCCCAAGGTCAGGGAAGGTATTTCCCGGACTTCCCCGAACAGGGAACTCCTGTGAATGAAGAGAGCTACGTTGAGTTTTCTCTCGAGCTCCCCCACACACTGACAATGGTTCCGGAATCCTGAGCGTGGGGAGGTTCCACCAACGGTTGGCAGCGCGTGGGTTCTAACGGAATGCTTAAGCTCGTCTCCCCTGAGGGTTTTCCTAATGTCTCTGTGCCAGGGAATGGTAGGGGGGTTTGCAGGATATCCCAGTGACATACGCTGCCTCCCCAAGTTCAGGGAAGGTATTTCCCGGACTTCTCCGAACAGGGAACTCCTGTGAATGAAGAGAGCTGCGTGGAGTTTTCTCTCGAGCTCCCCCACGCACTGACAATGGTTCCGGAATCCTGAGCGTGGGGAGGTTCCACCAACGGTCGGCAGCGCGTGGGTTTTAACGGAATGCCTAAGCTCGTCTCCCCTGAGGGTTTTCCTAATGTCTCTGTGCCAGGGAATGCTAGGGTTGATTGCAGGATATCCCAGTGACCGAGGCTGCCTCCCCAAGGTCAGGAAAATTATTTCCCAGACTTCCCCGAACAGGGAACTCCTGTGAATGAAGAGAGCTGCGTGGAGTTGTCTCTCGAGCTCCCCCACGCACTGACAATGGTTCCGGAATCCTGAGCGTGGGGAGGTTCCACCAACGGTCGGCAGCGCGTGGGTTCTAACGGAATGCCTAAGCTCGTCTCCCCTGTGGGTTTTCCTAATGTCTCTGTGCCAGGGAATGTTAGGGGGGTTTGCAGGATTTCCCAGTGACATTCACTGCCTCCCCAAGGTAAGGGAAGATATTTCCCGGACTTCCCCGAACAGGGAACTCCTGTGAATGAAGAGAGCTGCGTGGAGTTGTCTCTCGAGCTCCCCCACGCACTGACAATTGTTCCGGAATCCTGAGCGTGGGGAGGTTCCACCAACGGTCGGCAGCGCGTGGGTTCCAACGGAATGCCTAAGCTCGTCTCCCCTGAGGTTTTTCCTAATGTCTCTGTGCCAGGGAATGCTAGGGGTGATTGCAGGATATCCCAGTGACCGAGGCTGCCTCCCAAAGCTCAGGAAAGCTATTTCTCGGACTTCCCCGAACAGGGAACTCCTGTGAATGAAGAGAGCTGCGTGGAGTTGTCTCTCGAGCTACCCCACGCACTGACAATGGTTCCGGAATCCTGAGCGTGGGGAGGTTCCACCAACGGTCGGCAGCGCGTGGGTTCTAACGGAATGCCTAAGCTCGTCTCCCCTGAGGGTTTTCCTAATGTCTCTGTGCCAGGGAATGGTAGGTGGGATTGCAGGATATCGCAGTTATATACGCTGCCTCCCCAAGTTCAGGGAAGGTATTTCCCGGACTTCCCCATACATGGAACTCCAGTGA
This sequence comes from Vicugna pacos, assembly GCF_048564905.1. Taxonomy (NCBI): domain Eukaryota; kingdom Metazoa; phylum Chordata; class Mammalia; order Artiodactyla; family Camelidae; genus Vicugna; species Vicugna pacos. The sequence goes on from NC_133021.1 coordinate 1,902,828, forward strand.
ATGAAGAGAGTTGCGTGGAGTTGTCTCTCGAGCTCCCCCACGCACTGACAATGGTTCCGGAATCCTGAGCGTTGGGAGGTTCCAGCAAAGGTCGGCAGCGCGTGGGTTCTAACGGAATGGCTAAGCTGGTCTCCCCTGAGGTTTTTCCTAATGTCTCTGTGCCAGGGAATGTTAGAGATGATTGCAGGATAACCCTGTGACCGAGGCTGCCTCCCCAAGGTCAGGGAAGTTATTTCCCGGACTTCCCCGAACAGGGAACACCTGTGACTGAAGAGAGCTGCGTGGAGTTGTCTCTCGAGCTCCCCCACGCACTGACAATGGTTCCGGAATCCTGAGCGTGGGGAGGTTCCACCAACGGTCGGAGGCGCGTGGGTTCTAACGGAATGCCTAAGCTCGTCTCCCCTGATGGTTTTCCTAATGTCTCTGTGCCAGGGAATGCTAGGGGTGATTGCAGGATATCCCAGTGCCCGAGGCTGCCTCCGCAAGGTCAGGGAATTTATTTCCGGGACTTCCCCGAACAGGGAACACCTGTGACTGAAGAGAGCTGCGTGGAGTTGTCTCTCGAGCTCCCCCACGCACTGACAATGGTTCCGGAATCCTGAGCGTGGGGAGGTTCCACCAACGGTCGGAGGCGCGTGGGTTCTAACGGAATGCCTAAGCTCGTCTCCCCTGATGGTTTTCCTAATGTCTCTGTGCCAGGGAATGGTAGGGGGGTTTGCAGGATATCCCAGTGACATACGCTGCCTCCCCAAGGTCAGGGAAGATATTTCCCGGACTTCCCCGAACAGGGAACTCCTGTGAATGAAGAGAGCTGCGTGGAGTTGTCTCTCGAGCTCCCCCACGCACTGACAATTGTTCCGGAATCCTGAGCGTGGGGAGGTCCACCAACGGTCGGCAGCGCGTGGTTTCTAACGGAATGCCTAAGCTCGTCTCCCCTGAGGGTTATACTAATGTCTCTGGGCCAGGGAATGCTAGGGTTGATTGCAGGATATCCCAGTGACCGAGGCTGCCTCCCCAAGGTCAGGAAATGTATTTCCCGGACTTCCCCGAACAGGGAACTCCTGTGAATGAAGAGAGCTGCGTGGAGTTATCTCTCGAGCTCCCCCACGCACTGACAATGGTTCCGGAATCCTGAGCGTGGGGAGGTTCCACCAACGGTCGGCAGCGCGTGGGTTCTAACGGAATGCCTAAGGTCGTCTCCCCTGAGGGTTTTCCTAATGTCTCTGTGCCAGGGAATGCTAGGGGTGATTGCAGGATATCCCAGTGACCGAGGCTGCCTCCCCAAGGTCAGGGAAGGTATTTCCCGGACTTCCCCGAACAGGGAACACCTGTGACTGAAGAGAGCTGCGTGGAGTTGTCTCTCGAGCTCCCCCACGCACTGACAATGGTTCCGGAATCCTGAGCGTGGGGAGGTTCCACCAACGGTCGGCAGCGCGTGGGTTCTAACGGAATGCCTTAGCTCGTCTCCCCTGAGGCTTTTCCTAATGTCTCTGTGCCAGGGAATGCTAGGGGTGATTGCAGGATATCCCAGTTAACGAGGCTGCCTCCCCAAATCAGGGAAGGTATTTCCCGGACTTCCCTGAACAGGGAACACCTGAGACTGAAGAGAGCTGCGTGGAGTTGTCTCTCGAGCTCCCCCACGCACTGACAATGGTTCCGGAATCCTGAGCGTGGGGAGGTTCCACCTACGGTCGGCAGCGCGTGGGTTCTAACGGAATGCCTAAGCTCGTCTCCCCTGAGGGTTTTCCTAATGTCTCTGTGCCAGGGAATGTTAGGGGGGTTTGCAGGATATCCCAGTGACATACGCTGACTCCCCAAGGTCAGGGAATGTATTTCCCGGACTTCCCCGTACAGGGAACTCCTGTGAATGAAGAGAGCTGCGTGGAGTTGTCTCTCGAGCTCCCCCACGCACTGACAATGGTTCCTGAATCCTGAGCGTGGGGAGGTTCCACCAACGGTCGGCAGCACGTGGGTTCTAACGGAATGCCTAAGCTCGTCTCCCCTGAGGTTTTTCCTAATATCTCTGTGCCAGGGAATGGTAGGGGTGTTTGCAGGATATCCCAGTGACATACGCTGCCTCCCCAAGGTCAGGGAAAGTATTTCCCGTACTTCCCCGAACAGGGAACTCCTGTGAATGAAGAGAGATGCGTGGAGTTGTCTCTCGAGCTCCCCCACGCACTGACAATTGTTCCGGAATCCTGAGCATGGGGAGGCTCCACCAACGGTCGGCAGCGCGTGGGTTTTAACGGAATACCTAAGCTCGTCTCCCCTGAGGGTTTTCCTAATGTCTCTGTGCCAGGGAATGCTAGGGGTGATTGCAGGATATCCCAGTGACCGAGGCTGCCTCCCAAAGTTCAGGAAAGGTATTTCTCGGACTTCCCCGAACAGGGAACTCCTGTGAATGAAGAGAGCTGCGTGGAGTTTTCTCTCGAGCTCCCCAACGCACTGACAATGGTTCCGGAATCCTGAGCGTGTGGAGGTTCCACCAACGGTCGGCAGCGCGTGGGTTCAAACGGAATGCCTAAGCTCGTCTCCCCTGAGGGTTTTCCTAATGTCTCTGTGCCAGGGAATGGTAGGGGGGTTTGCAGGATATCCCAGTGACATACGCTGCCTCCCCAAGTCAGGGAAGGTATTTCCCGGACTTCCCCGAACAGGGAACTCCTGTGAATGAAGAGAGCTGCGTGGAGTTTTCTCTCGATCTCCCCCACGCACTGACAATGGTTCCGGAATCCTGAGCGTGGGGAGGTTCCACCAACGGTCGGCAGCGCGTGGGTTCTAATGGAATGCCTAAGCTCGTCTCCCCTGAGGGTTTTCCTAATGTCTCTGTGCCAGGGAATGGTAGGGGGGTTTGCAGGATATCCCAGTGACATACGCTGCCTCCCCAAGGTCAGGGAAGGTATTTCCCGGACTTCCCCGAACAGGGAACTCCTGTGAATGAAGAGAGCTGCGTGGAGTTGTCTCTCGAGCTCCCCCACGCACTGACAATGGTTCCGGAATCCTGAGCGTGGGTAGTTTCCACCAACGGTCGGCAGCGCGTGGGTTCTAACGGAATGCCTAAGCTCGTCTCCCCTGAGGTTTTTCCTAATATCTCTGTGCCAGGGATTGCTAGGGGAGATTGCAGGATATCCCAGTGACATACGCTGCCTCCCCAAGGTCAGGGAAGGTATTTCCCGGACTTCCCCGAACACGGAACTCCTGTGAATGAAGAGAGCTGCGTGGAGTTGTCTCTCGAGCTCCCCCACGCACTGACAATGGTTCCGGAATCCTGAACGTGGGGAGGTTCCACCAACGGTCGGCAGCGCGTGGGTTCTAACGGAATGCCTAAGCTCGTCTCCCCTGAAGGTTTTCCTAATATCTCTGTGCCAGGGATTTGTAGGCGTGTTTGCAGGATATCCCAGTGACATACGCTGCCTCCCCAAGGTCAGGGAAGTTATTTCCCGGACTTCCCCGAACAGGGAACTCCTGTGAATGAAGAGAGCTGCGTGGAGTTGTCTCTCGAGCTCCCCCACGCACTGACAATGGTTCCGGAATCCTGAGCGTGGGGAGGTTCCACCAACGGTCGGCAGCGCGTGGGTTCTAACGGAATGCCTAAGCTCGTCTCCCCTGAGGGTTTTCCTAATGTCTCTGTGCCAGGGAATGCTAGGGGTGATTGCAGGATATCCCAGTGACCGAGGCTGCCTCCCCAAGTTCAGGAAAGATATTTCCCGGACTTCCCCGAACAGGGAACTCCTGTGAATGAAGAGAGCTGCGTGGAGTTGTCTCTCGAGCTCCCCCACGCACTGACAATGGTTCCGGAATCCTGAGCGTGGGGAGGTTTCACCAACGGTCGGCAGCGCGTGGGTTCTAATGGAATGCCTAAGCTCGTCTCCCCTGAGGGTTTTCCTAATTTCTCTGTGCCAGGGAATTGTAGGGGGGTTTGCAGGATATCCCAGTGACATACGCTGCGTTCCCAAGGTCAGGGAAGGTATTTCCCGGACTTCCCCGAACAGGGAACTCCTGTGAATTAAGAGAGCTCCGTGGAGATGTCTCTCGAGCTCCCCCACGCACTGACAATGGTTCCGGAATCCTGAGCGTGGGGAGGTTCCACCAACGGTCGGCAGCGCGTGGGTTCTAACGGAATGCCTAAGCTCGTCTCCCCTGAGAGTTTTCCTATTGTGTCTGTGTCAGGGAATGTTAGGGGGGTTTGCAGGTTATCCAAGTGATATACGCTGCCTCCCCAAGGTCAGGGAAGGTATTTCCCGGACTTCCCCGAACAGGGAACTCCTGTGAATGAAGAGAGCTGCGTGGAGTTGTCTCTCGAGCTCCCCCACGCACTGACAATGGTTCCGGATTGCTGAGCGTGGGGAGGTTCCACCAACGGTCGGCAACGCGTGGGTTCTAACGGAATGCCTAAGCTCGTCTCCCCTGAAGGTTTTCCTAATGTCTCTGTGCCAGGGAATTGTAGGCGTGTTTGCAGGATATCCCAGTGACATACGCTGCCTCCCCAAGTTCAGGGAAGGTATTTCCCGGACTTCCCTGAACAGGGAACTCCTGTGAATGAAGAGAGCTGCGTGGAGTTGTCTCTCGAGCTCCCCCACGCACTGACAATGGTTCCGGAATCCTGAGCGTGGGGAGGTTCCACCAACGGTCGGCAGCGCGTGGGTTCTAACGGAATGCCTAAGCTCGTCTCCCCTGAGGGTTTTCCTAATGTCTCTGTGCCAGGGAATGCTAGGGGTGATTGCAGGATATCCCAGTGACCGAGGCTGACTTCCCAAAGTCAGGAAAGATATTTCTCTGACTTCCCAGGACAGGGAAATCCTGTGAATGAAGAGAGTTGCGTGGAGTTGTCTCTCGAGCTCCCCCAAACACTGACAATGGTTCCGGAATCCTGAGCGTGGGGAGGTTCCACCTACGGTCGGCAGCGCGTGGGTTTTAACGGAATGCCTAAGCTCGTCTCCCCTGAGGTTTTTCCTAATGTCTCTGTGCCAGGGAATGGTAGGGGGGATTGCAGGATATCCCAGTGACATACGCTGCCTCCCCAAGGTCAGGGAAGGTATTTCCCGGACTTCCCCGAACAGGGATCTCCTGTGAATGAAGAGAGCTGCGTGGAGTTGTCTCTCGAGTTCCCCCACGCACTGACAATGGTTCCGGAATCCTGAGCGTGGGGAGGTTCCACCAACGGTCGGCAGCGCGTGGGTTCTAACGGAATGCCTAAGCTGGTCTCCCCTGAGTGTTTTCCTAATGTCTCTGTGCCAGGGAATGTTAGGGGATTTTGCAGGATATCCCAGTGACATACGCTGCCTCCCCAAGTTCAGGGAAGTTATTTCCCGGACTTCCCCGAACAGGGAACTCCTGTGAATGAAGAGAGCTGCGTGGAGTTGTCTCTCGAGCTCCCCCACGCACTGACAATGGTTCCGGAATCCTGAGCGTGGGGAGGTTCCACCAACGGTCGGCAGCGCGTGGGTTCTAACGGAATGCCTAAGCTCGTCTCCCCTGAGGGTTTTCCTAATGTCTCTGTGCCAGGGAATGGTAGGGGGGTTTGCAGGATATCCCAGTGACATACGCTGCGTTCCCAAGGTCAGGGAAGTTATTTCCCGGACTTCCCCGAACAGGGAACTCCTGTGAATGAAGAGAGCTGCGTGGAGTTGTCTCTCGAGCTCCCCCACGCACTGACAATGGTTCCGGAATCCTGAGCGTGGGGAGGATCCACCAACGGTCGGCAGCGCGTGGGTTCTAACGGAATGCCTAAGCTCGTCTCCCCTGAGGGTTTTCCTAATGTCTCTGTGCCAGGGAATGGTAGGGGATTTTGCAGGATATCCCAGTGACATACGCTGCCTCCCCAAGGTCAGGGAAGGTATTTCCCGGACTTCACTGAACAGGGAACTTCTGTGAATTAAGAGAGCTGCGTGGAGTTGTCTCTCGAGCTCCCCCACGCACTGACAATGGTTCCGGAATCCTGAGCGTGGGGAGGTTCCACCAACGGTCGGCAGCGCGTGGGTTCTAACGGAATGCCTAAGCTCGTCTCCCCTGAGAATTTTCCTATTGTGTCTGTGTCAGGGAATGTTAGGGGGGTTTGCAGGATATCCCAGTAACATACGCTGCCTCCCCAAGGTCAGGGAAGGTATTTCCCGGACTTCCCCGAACTGGGAACTCCTGTGAATGAAGAGAGCTGCGTGGAGTTGTCTCTCGAGATCCCCCACGCACTGACAATGGTTCCGGAATCCTGAGCGTGGGTAGGTTCCACCAACGGTCGTCAGCGCGTGGGTTCTAACGGAATGCCTAAACTCGTCTCCCCTGAGGTTTTTCCTAATATCTCTGTGCCAGGGATTGCTAGGGGTGATTGCAGGATATCCCAGTGACCGAGGCTGCCTCCCAAAGGTCAGGAAAGGTATTTCTCGGACTTCCCCGAACAGGGATCTCCTGTGAATGAAGAGAGCTGCGTGGAGTTGTCTCTCGAGCTCCCCCACGCACTGACAATGGTTCCGGAATCCTGAGCGTGGGGAGGTTCCACCAACGGTCGACAGCGCGTGGGTTCTAACGGAATGCCTAAGCTCGTCTCCCCTGAAGGTTTTCCTAATATCTCTCTGCCAGGGAATTGTAGGCGTGTTTGCAGGATATCCCAGTGACATACGCTGCCTCCCCAAGGTCAGGGAAGGTATTTCCCGGACTTCCCCGAACAGGGAACTCCTGTGAATGAAGAGAGATGCGTGGAATTTTCTCTCGAGATCCCCCACGCACTGACAATGGTTCCGGAATCCTGAGCGTGGGGAGGTTCCACCAACGGTCGGCAGCGCGTGGGTTCTAACGGAATGCCTAAGCTCGTCTCCCCTGAAGGTTTTCCTAATGTCTCTGTGCCAGGGAATTGTAGGCGTGTTTGCAGGATATCCCAGTGACATACGCTGCCTCCCCAAGGTCAGGAAAGGTATTTCCCGGACTTCCCCGAACAGGGAACTCCTGTGAATGAAGAGAGCTGCGTGGAGTTGTCTCTCGAGCTCCCCCACGCACTGACAATGGTTCCGGAATCCTGAGCGTGGGGAGGTTCCAACAACGGTCGGCAGCGCGTGGGTTCTAACGGAATGCCTAAGCTCGTCTCCCCTGAGGGTTTTTCTAATTTGTCTGTGCCACGGAATGGTAGGGGGGTTTGCAGGATATCCCAGTGAAATACGCTGCCTCCCCAAGTTCAGGGAAGGTGTTTCCCGGCCTTCCCCGAATAGGGAACTCCTGTGATTGAAGAGAGCTGCGTGGAGTTGTCTCTCGGGCTCCCCCACGCACTGACAATGGTTCCGGATTCCTGAGCGTGGGGAGGTTCCACCAACGGTCGGCAGCGCGTGGGTTCTAACGGAATGCCTAAGCTCGTCTCCCCTGAGGGTTTTCCTAATGTCTCTGTACCAGGGAATGCTAGGGGTGATTGCATTATATCCCAGTGACCGAGGCTGAATCCCCAAGGTCAGGAAAGATATTTCCCGGACTTCCCCGAACAGGGAACTCCTGTGAATGAAGAGAGCGGCGTGGAGTTGTCTCTCGAGCTCCCCCACGCACTGACAATGGTTCCGGAATCCTGAGCGTGGGGAGGTTCCACCAACGGTCGGCAGCGCGTAGGTTCTAACGGAATGCCTAAGCTCGTCTCCCCTGAGGGTTTTCCTAATGTCTCTGTGCCAGGGAATGGTAGGGGGGTTTGCAGGATATCCCAGTGACATACGCTGCCTCCCCAAGGTCAGGGAATGTTTTTCCCAGACATCCCCGAACAGGGAACTCCTGTGAATGAAGAGAGCTGCGTGGAGTTGTCTCTCGAGCTCCCCCACGCACTGACAATGGTTCCGGAATCCTGAGCGTGGGGAGGTTCCACCAACGGTCGGCAGCGCGTGGGTTCTAACGGAATGCCTAAGCTCGTCTCCCCTGAGGGTTTTCCTAATGTCTCTGTGCCAGGGAATGCTAGGGGGGTTTGCAGGATATCCCAGTGACATACGCTGCGTTCCCAAGGTCAGGGAAGGTATTTCCCGGACTTCCCCGAACAGGGAACTCCTGTGAATGAAGAGAGCTGCGTGGAGTTGTCTCTCGAGCTCCCCCACGCACTGACAATGGTTCCGGAATCCTGAGCGTGGGGAGGTTCCACCAACGGTCGGCAGCGCGTGGGTTCTAACGGAATGCCTAAGCTCGTCTCCCCTGAGAGTTTTCCTATTGTGTCTTTGTCAGGGAATGTTAGGGGGGTTTGCAGGTTATCCAAGTGACATACGCTGCCTCCCCAATGTCAGGGAAGGTATTTCCCGGACTTCCCCGAACAGGGAACTCCTGTGAATGAAGAGAGCTGCGTGGAGTTGTCTCTCGAGCTCCCCCACGCACTGACAATGGTTCCGGATTGCTGAGCGTGGGGAGGTTCCACCAACGGTCGGCAGCGCGTGGGTTCTAACGGAATGCCTAAGCTCGTCTCCCCTGAAGGTTTTCCTAATGTCTCTGTGCCAGGGAATTGTAGGCGTGTTTGCAGGATATCCCAGTGACATACGCTGCCTCCCCAAGGTCAGGGAAGGTATTTCCCGGAATTCCCCGAACAGGGAACTCCTGTGAATGAAGAGAGCTGCGTGGAGTTGTCTCTCGAGCTCCCCCACGCACTGACAATGGTTCCGGAATCCTGAGCGTGGGGAGGTTCCACCAACGGTCGGCAGCGCGTGGGTTCTAACGGAATGCGTCAGCTCGCCTCCCCTGAGGGTTGTCCTAATGTCTCTGTGCCAGGGAATGGTAGGGGGGTTTGCAGGATATCCCAGTGTCATACGCTGCCTCCCCAAGTTCAGGGAAGGTATTTCCCGGACTTCCCTGAACAGGGAACTCCTGTGAATGAAGAGAGCTGCGTGGAGTTGTCTCTCGAGCTCCCCCACGCACTGACAATGGTTCCGGAATCCTGAGCGTGGGGAGGTTCCACCAACGGTCGGCAGCGCGTGGGTTCTAACTGAATGCCAAAGCTCGTCTCCCCTGAGGGTTTTCCTAATGTCTCTGTGCCAGGGAATGCTAGGGTGGTTTGCAGGATATCCCAGTGACAGAGGCTGCCTCCCCAAGGTCAGGGAAGTTATTTCTCGGACTTCCCCGAACAGGGAACACCTGTGACTGAAGAGAGCTGCGTGGATTTGTCTCTCGAGCTCCCCCACGCACTGACAATGGTTCCGGAATCCTGAGCGTGGGGAGGTTCCACCAACGGTCGGCAGCGCGTGGGTTCTAACGGAATGCCTAAGCTCGTCTCCCCTGAGGGTTTTCCTAATGTCTCTGTGCCAGGGAATGCTAGGGGTGATTGCAGGATATCCCAGTGACCGAGGCTGACTTCCCAAAGTCAGGAAAGATATTTCTCTGACTTCCCAGGACAGGGAAATCCTGTGAATGAAGAGAGTTGCGTGGAGTTGTCTCTCGAGCTCCCCCAAACACTGACAATGTTTCCGGAATCCTGAGCGTGGGGAGGTTCCACCTACGGTCGGCAGCGCCTGGGTTTTAACGGAATGCCTAAGCTCGTCTCCCCTGAGGGTTTTTCTAATTTGTATGTGCCACGGAATGGTAGGGGGGTTTGCAGGATATCCCAGTGACATACGCTGCATCCCCAAGGTCAGGGAAGGTATTTCCCGGACTTCCCCGAACAGAGAACTTCTGTGAATGAAGAGAGCTGCATGGAGTTGTCTCTCGGGCTCCCCCACGCACTGACAATGGTTCCGGAATCCTGAGCGTGGGGAGGTTCCACCAACGGTCGGCAGCGCGTGGGTTCTAACGGAATGCCAAAGCTCGTCTCCCCTGAGGGTTTTCCTAATATCTCTGTGCCAGGGAATGCTAGGGGTGATTGCAGGATATCCCAGTGACCGAGGCTGCCTCCCCAAGGTCAGGAAAGATATTTCCCGGACTTCCCCGAACAGGGAACTCCTGTGAATGAAGAGAGCTGCGTGGAGTTGTCTCTCGAGCTCCCCCACGCACTGACAATGGTTCCGGAATCCTGAGCGTGGGGAGGTTCCACCAACGGTCGGCAGCGCGTGGGTTCTAACGGAATGCCTAAGCTCGTCTCCCCTGAGGGTTTTCCTAATGTTTCTGTGCCAGGGAATGGTAGGGGGGTTTTCAGGATATCCCAGTGACATACGCTGCCTCCCCAAGGTCAGGGAATGTTTTTCCCAGACATCCCCGAACAGGGAACTCCTGTGAATGAAGAGAGCTGCTTGGAGTTGTCTCTCGAGCTCCCCCACGCACTGACAATGGTTCCGGAATCCTGAGCGTGGGGAGGTTCCACCAACGGTCGGCAGCACGTGGGTTCTAACGGAATGCCTAAGCTCGTCTCCCCTGAGGGTTTTTCTAATGTGTCTGTGCCACGGTATGGTAGGGGGGTTTGCAGGATATCCCAGTGAAATACGCTGCCTCCCCAAGTTCAGGGAAGGTATTTCCCGGACTTCCCCGAACAGGGAACTTCTGTGAATGAAGAGAGCTGCGTGGAGTTGTCTCTCGAGCTCCCCCACGCACTGACAGTGGTTCCGGAATCCTGAGCGTGGGGAGGTTCCACCAACGGTCGGCAGCGCGTGGGTTCTAACGGAATGCCTAAGCTCGTCTCCCCTGAGGGTTTTCCTAATTTCTCTGTGCCAGGGAATGCTAGGGGTGATTGCATTATATCCCAGTGACCGAGGCTGAATCCCCAAGGTCAGGAAAGATATTTCCCGGACTTCCCCGAACAGGGAACTCCTGTGAATGAAGAGAGCGGCGTGGAGTTGTCTCTCGAGCTCCCCCACGCACTGACAATGGTTCCGGAATCCTGAGCGTGGGGAGGTTCCACCAACGGTCGGCAGCACGTAGGTTCTAACGGAATGCCTAAGCTCGTCTCCCCTGAGGGTTTTCCTAATGTCTCTGTGCCAGGGAATGGTAGGGGGGTTTGCAGGATATCCCAGTGACATACGCTGCCTCCCCAAGGTCAGGGAATGTTTTTCCCAGACATCCCCGAACAGGGAACTCCTGTGAATGAAGAGAGCTGCGTGGAGTTGTCTCTCGAGCTCCCCCACGCACTGACAATGGTTCCGGAATCCTGAGCGTGGGGAGGTTCCACCAACGGTCGGCAGCGCGTGGGTTCTAACGGAATGCCTAAGCTCGTCTCCCCTGAGGGTTTTCCTAATGTCTCTGTGCCAGGGAATGCTAGGGGGGTTTGCAGGATATCCCAGTGACATACGCTGCCTCCCCAAGTTCAGGGAAGTTATTTCCCGGACTTCCCCGAACAGGGAACTCCTATGAATGAAGAGAGCTGCGTGGAGTTTTCTCACGAGCTCCCCCACGCACTGAAAATGGTTCAGGAATCCTGAGCGTGGGGAGGTTCCACCAACGGTCGGCAGCGCTTGGGTTCTAACGGAATGCCTAAGCTCGTCTCCCCTGAGGGTTTTCCTAATGTCTCTGTGACAGGGAATCGTAGGGGGGTTTGCAGGATATCCCAGTGACATACGCTGCCTCCCCAAGGTCAGAGAAGTTATTTCCCGGACTTCCCCGAACAGGGAACTCCTGTGAATGAAGAGAGCTGCGTGGAGTTGTCTCTCGAGCTCCCCCACGCACTGACAATTGTTCCGGAATGCTGAGCGTGGGGAGGTTCCACCAACGGTCGGCAGCGCGTGGGTTCTAACGGAATACCTAAGCTCGCCTCCCCTAGGGTTTTCCTAATATCTCTGTGCCAGGGAAAGGTAGGTGGGTTTGCAGGATATCCCAGTGACATACGCTGCCTCCCCAAGTTCAGGGAAGGTATTTCCCAGACTTCCCCGAACAGGGAACTCCTGTGAATGAAGAGAGCTGCGTGGAGTTGTCTCTCGAGCTCCCCCACGCACTGACAATTGATCCGGAATCCTGAGCGTGGGGAGGTTCCACCAACGGTCGGCAGCGCGTGGGTTCTAACGGAATGCCTAAGCTCGTCTCCCCTGAGGGTTTTCCTAATGTGTCTGTGCCAGGGAATGCTAGGGGTGATTGCAGGATATCCCAGTGGCCGAGGCTGCCTCCCAAAGGTCAGGAAAGGTATTTCCCGGACGTCCCCGAACAGGGATCTCCTGTGAATGCAGAGAGCTGCGTGGAGTTGTCTCTCGAGCTCCCCCACGCACTGACAATGGTTCCGGAATCCTGAGAGTGGGGAGGTTCCACCAACGGTCGGCAGCGCGAGGGTTCAAACGGAATGCCTAAACTCGTCTCCCCTTAGGGTTTTCCTAATATCTCTGTGCCAGGGAATGGTAGGGGGGTTTTTAGGATATCCCAGTGTCATACGCTGCCTCCCCAATTCAGGGAAGGTATTTCCCAGACTTCCCCGAACAGGGAACTCCTGTGAATGAAGAGAGCTGCGTGGAGTTGTCTCTCGAGCTCCCCCACGCACTGACAATGGTTCCGGAATCCTGAGCGTGGGGAGGTTCCACCAACGATCTGCAGCGCGTGGGTTCCAACGGAATGCCTAAGCTCGTCTCCCCTGAGGGTTTTCCTAATGTCTCTGTGCCAGGGAATGGTAGGGGGGTTTACAGGATATCCCAGTGACATACGCTGCCTCCCCAAGGTCAGGGAAGGTATTTCACGGACTTCCCCTAACAGGGAACTCCTGTGAATGAAGAGAGCTGCGTGGAGTTGTCTCTCGAGCTCCCCCACGCACTGACAATGTTTCCGGAATCCTGAGCGTGGGGAGGTTCCACCAACGGTCGGCAGCGCGTGGGTTCTAACGGAATGCCTAAGCTCGTCTCCCCTGAGGGTTTTCCTAATGTCTCTGTGCCAGGGAATGCTAGGGGTGATTGCAGGATATCCCAGAGACCGAGGCTGCCTCCCCAAGTTCAGGGAAGATATTTCCCGGACTTCCCCGAACAGGGAACACCTGTGACTGAAGAGAGCTGCGTGGAGTTGTCTCTCGAGCTCCCCCACGCACTGACAATGGTTCCGGAATCCTGAGCGTGGGGAGGTTCCTCCAACGGTCGGCAGCGCGTGGGTTCAAACGGAATGCCTAAGCTCGTCTCCCCTGACCGTTTTCCTAATGTCTCTGTGCCAGGGAATGGTAGGGGTGTTTGCAGGATATCCCAGTGTCATACGCTGCCTCCCCAACGTCAGGGAAGTTATTTCCCGGACTTCCCCGAACAGGGAACTCCTGTGAATGAAGAGAGCTGCGTGGAGTTGTCTCTCGAGCTCCCCCACGCACTGACAATGGTTCCGGAATCCTGAGCGTGGGGAGGTTCCACCAACGGTCGGCAGCGCGTGGGTTCTAATGAAATGCATAAGTTCGTCTCCCCTGAGGGTTTTCCTAATGTCTCTGTGCCAGGAAATTGTAGGGGTGTTTGCAGGATATTCCATGGTCATACGCTGCCTCCCCAAGGTCAAGGAAGTTATTTCCCAGACTTCCCCGAACAGGGAACTCCTGTGAATGTAGAGAGCTGCGTGGAGTTGTCTCTCGAGTTCCCCCACGCACTGACAATTGTTCCGGAATCCTGAGCGCGGGGAGGTGCCACCAACGGTCGGCAGCGCGTGGGTTCTAACGGAATGTCTAAGCTCGTCTCCCCTGAGGGTTTTCCTAATATCTCTGTGCCAGGGAATGGTAGGTGGGTTTGCAGGATATCCCAGTGACATACGCTGCCTCCACAAGTTCAGGGAAGTTATATCCCGGACTTCCCCGAACAGGGAACTCCTGTGAATGAAGAGAGCCGCGTGGAGTTGTCTCTCGAGCTCCCCCACGCACTGACAATGGTTCCGGAATCCTGAGCGTGGGGAGGTTCCACCAACGGTCGGCAGCGCGTGGGTTCTAACGGAATGCCTAAGGTCGTCTCCCCTGAGGCTTTTCCTAATGTCTCTGTGCCAGGGAATGCTAGGGGGGTTTGCAGGATATCCCAGTGACAGAGGATGCCTCCACAAGTTCAGGGAAGATATTTCTCTGACTTCCCCGAACAGGGAACACCTGTGACTGAAGAGACCTGCGTGGAATTGTCTCTCGAGCTCCCCCCGCCCTGACAATGATTCCGGAATCCTGAGCGTGGGGAGGTTCCACCAACGGTCGGCAGCGCGTGGGTTTTAACGGAATGCCTAAGCTCGTCTCCCCTTAGGATTTTCCTAATGTCTCTGTGCCAGGGAATGCAAGGGGTGATTGCAGGATATCCCAGTGCCCGAGGATGCATCCACAAGTCAGGGAAGTATTTCACGGACTTCCCAGAACAGGGAACTCCTGTGACTGTAGAGAGCTGCGTGGAGTTGTCTCTCGAGCTCCCCCACACAGTGACAATGGTTCCGGAATCCTGAGCGTGGGGAGGTTCCACCAACGGTCGGCAGCGCGTGTGTTCTATCGGAATGCCTAAGCTCGTGTCCCATGAGGATTTTCCTAATATCTCTATGCCAGGGTATGCTAGGGGGGTTTGCAGGATATCCCAGTGACAGAGGCTACCTCCCCAAGGTCAGGGAAGGTTTTTCTCGGACTTCCCCGAACAGGGAACTCCTGTGACTGAAGAGAGCTGCGTGGAGTTCTCTCTCGAGCTCCCCCACGCACTGACAATCGTTCCGGAATCCTGAGCATGGGGAGGTTCCACCAACGGTCGGCAGCGCGTGGGTTCAAACGGAATTCTTAAGCTCGTCTCCCCTGAGGGTTTTCCTAATGTCTCTGTGCCAGGGAATGCTAGGGTTGATTGCAAGATATCACAGTGACCGAGGCTGCCTCCCCAAGTTCAGGGAATGTTTTTCTCGGACTTCAACGAACAGGGAACACCTGTGACTGAAGAGAGCTGCGTGGAGTTGTCTCTCGAGCTCCCCCACGCACTGACATTGGTTCCGGAATCCTGAGCGTGGGGAGGTTCCACCAACGGTCGCCAGCGCGTGGGTTCTAACGGAATGCCTAAGCTCGTCTCCCCTGAGGGTTTTCCTAATGTCTCTGTGCCATGGAATGCAAGGGGTGATTGCAGGATATCCCAGTGACCGAGGCTGCCTCACCAAGGTCAGGGAATGTATATCCCAGGCTTTCACGAACAGGGAACACCTGTGACTGAAGAGAGCTGCCTGGAGTTGTCTCTCGAGCTCCCCCATGCACTGACAATGTTTCCGGAATCCTGAGCATGGGGAGGTTCCACCAACTGTCGGCAGCGCGTGGGTTCTCACGGAATGCCTAAGCTCGTCTCCCCTGAGGGTTTTCCTAATGTCTCTGTGCCAGGGAATTGTAGGGGGGTTTGCAGGATATCCCAGTGACATACGCTGCATCCCCATGGTCAGGGAAAATATTTTCAGGACTTCCCCAAACAGGGAACACCTGTGACTGAAGAGAGGTACGTGGAGTTGTCTCTCGAGCTCCCCCACGAACTGACAATGGTTCCGGAATCCTGAGCGTGGGGAGGTTCCACCAACGGTCGGCAGCGCGTGGGTTCTAACGGAATGCCTAAGCTCGTCTCCCCTGAGAGTTTTCTTATGTCTCTGTGCCAGGGTATGTTAGGGGGTTTGCAGGATATCCCAGTGACATACGCTGCCTCCCCAAAGTCAGGGAAGGTATTTCCCGGACTTCCCCGAAAAGGGAACACCTGTGACTAAAGAGAGCTGCGTGGAGTTGTCTCTCGAGCTCCCCCACGCACTGACAATGGTTCCGGAATCCTGAGCGTGGGGTGGTTCCACCAACGGTCGGCAACGCGTGGGTTCTAACGGAATGTCTAAGCTCGTCTCCCCTGAGGGTTTTCCTAATGTCTCTGTGCCAGGGAATGGTAGGGGGGTTTGCAGGATATCCCAGTGACATACGCTGCCTCCCCAAGGTCAGGGAAGGTATTTCCCGGACTTCCCCGAACAGGGAACACCTGTGACTGAAGAGAGCTGCGTGGAGTTGACTCTCGAGCTCCCCCACGTACTGACAATCGTTCCGGAATCCTGAGCGTGGGGAGGTTCCACCAACGGTCGGCAGCGCGTGGGTACTAACGGAATGCCTAAGCTCGTCTCCCCTGAGGGTTTTCCTAATGTGTCTGTGCCAGGGAATGTTAGGGGTGATTGCAGGATATCGCAGTGACCGAGGCTAACTCCCAAGGTCAGGAAAGGTATTTCTCGGACTTCCCCGAACAGGGAACTCCTGTGAATGAAGAGAGCTGCGTGGAGATGTCTCTCGAGATCCCCAAAGCACTGACAATGGTTCCGGAATCCTGAGCGTGGGGAGGTTCCACCAACGGTCGGCAGCGCGTGGGTTCAAACAGAATGCCTAAGCTCGTCTCCCCTGAGGGTTTTCCTAATGTGTCTGTGCCAGGGAATGGTAGGGGGGTTTGCAGGATATCCCAGTGACATACGCTGCCTCCCCAAGTTCAGGGAAGTTATTTCCGGTACTTCCCCGAACAGGGAACACCTGTGACTGAAGAGAGCTTCGTGGAGTTGTCTCTCGAGCTCCCCCACGCATTGACAATGGTTTCGGAATCCTGAGCGTGGGGAGGTTCCACCAACGGTCGGCAGCGCGTGGGTTCTTGCGGAATGCCTTAGCTCGTCTCCCCTGAGGGTTTTCCTAATGTCTCTGTGCCAGGGAATGCTAGGGGTGATTTTAGGATATCCCAGTGACATACGCTGCCTCCCCAAGGTCAGGGAAGGTATATCTCAGACTTCCACGAAGAGGGAACACCTGTGACTGAAGAGAGCTGCGTGGAGTTGTCTCTCGGGCTCCCCCACGCACTGATAATGGTTCCGGAATCCTGAGCGTGGGGAGGTTCCACCAACGGTCGGCAGCGCGTGGGTTCTAACGGAATGCCTAAGCTCGTCTCCCCTGAGGGTTTTCCTAATGTGTCTGTGCCAGGGAATGGTAGGGGTGATTGCAGGATATCCCAGTGACCGAGGCTACCTCCCCAAGGTGAGGAAAGGTATTTCTCGGACTTCCCCGAACAGGGAACTCCTGTGAATTAAGAGAGCTGCGTGGAGTTGTCTCTCGAGCTCCCCCACGCACTGACAATGGTTCCGGAATACTGAGGGTGGGGAGGTTCCACCAACGGTTGGCAGTGCGTGGGTTCTAACGAAATGCCTAAGCTCGTCTCCCCTGAGGTTTTTCCTCATATGTCTGTGCCAGGGAATGGTAGGGGGGTTTGCAGAATATCCCAGTGACATTCCCTGACTCCCTAAGGTCAGGGAAGTTATTTCCGGGACTTCCCCGAACAGGGAAATCCTGTGAATGAAGAAAGCTGCGTGGAGTTGTCTCTCGAACTCCCCCACCCACTGACAATTGTTCCGGAATCCTGAGCTTGGGGAGGTTCCACCAACTGTCGGCAGCGCGTGGGTTCTAACGGAATGCCTAAGCTCGTCTCCCCTGAGGGTTTTCCTAATGTGTCTGTGCCAGAGAATGGTAGGGGGGTTTGCAGGATATCCCAGTGACATACGCTGCCTCCCCAAGGTCAGGGAAGGTATTTCCCGGACTTCCCCGAACAGGGAACACCTGTGAATGAAGAGAGCTGCGTGGAGTTGTCTCTCGAGGTCCCCCACGCACTGACAATGGTTCCGGAATCCTGAGCGTGGGGAGGTTCCACCAACGGTCAGCAGCGCGTGGGTTCTAACGGAATGCCTAAGCTCGTCTCCCCTGAGGGTATTCCTAATATCTCTGTGCCAGGGAATGGTAGGGGTGTTTGCAGGATATCCCAGTGACATACGCTGCATCCCCAAGTTCAGGGAAGTTATTTCCCGGACTTCCCCAAACAGGGAACTCCTGTGAATGAAGAGAGCTGCGTGGAGTTGTCTCTCGAGCTCCCCCACGCACTGACAATTGTTCCGAAATCCTGAGCGTGGGGAGGTTCCACCAACGGTCGGCAGCGCGTGGGTTCTAACGGAATGCCTAAGCTCGCCTCCCCTGAGGGTTTTCCTAATGTCTCTGGGCCAGGAAATGCTAGGGGTAATTGTAGGATATCCCAGTGACCGAGGCTGCATCCCCAAGGTCAGGGAAGGTTTTTCCCGGACTTCCCCGAACAGGGAACACCTGTGACTGAAGAGAGCTGCGTGGAGTTTTCTCTCGAACTCCCCCACCCACTGACAATGGTTCCGGAATCCTGAGCGTGGGGAGGTTCCACCAACGGTCGGCAGCGCGTGGGTTCTAACGGAATGCATAAGCTCGTCTCCCCTGAGGGTTTTCCTAATGTGTCTGTGCCAGGGAATGGTAGGGGTGATAGCAGGATATCCCAGTGACCGAGGCTGCCTCCCCAAGTTCAGGAAAGGTATTTCTCGGACTTCCCCGAACAGGGAACCCCTGTGAATGAAGAGAGCTGCGTGGAGTTGTCTCTCGAGCTCCCCCACGCACTGACAATTGTTCCGGAATCCTGAGCGTGGGGAGGTTCCACCAACGGTCGGCAGCGCGTGGGTTCTCACGGAATGCCTAAGCTCGAAACCCCTGGGGGTTTTCTTAATGTCTCTGTGCCAGGGAATGGTAGGGGTGTTTGCAGGATATCCCAGTGACATACGCTGCCTCCCCAAGGTCAGGGAAGGTATTTCCGGGACTTCCCCGAACAGGGAAATCCTGTGAATGAAGAGAGCTGCGTGGAGTTCTCTCTCGAGCTCCCCCACGCACTGACAATGGTTCCGGAATCCTGAGCGTGGGGAGGTTCCACCAACGGTCGGCAGCGCGTGGGTTCTAACGGAATGCCTAAGCTCGCCTCCCCTGAGGGTTTTCCTAATATCTCTGTGCCAGGGAATGCTAGGGGTGATTGCAGGATATCCCATTGACCGAGGCTTCCTCCCCAAGGTCAGGAAAGGTATTTCTCGGACTTCCCCGAACAGGGAACTCCTATGAATGAAGAGAGCTTGGTGGAGTTGTCTCTCGAGCTCCCCCACGCACTGACAATGGTTCCGGAATCCTGAGCGTGGGGAGGTTCCACCAACGGTCGGCAGCGCGTGGGTTCTAACGGAATGCCTAAGCTCGTCTCCCCTGAGGGTTTTCCTAATATGTCTGTGCCAGGGAATGGTAGGGGGGTTTGCAGGATATCCCAGTGACATACGCTGCCTCCCCAAGGTCAGGGAAGTTATTTCCCGGACTTCCCCGAACAGGGAACTCCTGTGAATGAAGAGAGCTGCGTGGAGTTTTCTCTCGAGCTCCCCCACGCACTGACAATGGTTCCGGAATCGTGAGCGTGGGGAGGTTCCACCAACGGTCGGCAGCGCGTGGGTTCTAACGGAATGCCTAATCTCGTCTCCCCTGAGGTTTTTCCTAATATCTCTGCGCCAGGGAATGCTAGGGGTGATTGTAGGATATCCCAGTGACCGAGGCTGCCTCCCCAAGTTCAGGGAAGTTTTTCCCGGACTTCCCCGAACAGGGAACTCCTGTGAATGAAGAGAGCTGCGTGGAGTTGTCTCTCGAGCTCCCCCACGCACTGACAATGGTTCCGGAATCCTGAGCGTGGGGAGGTTCCACCAACGGTAGTCAGCGCGTGGGTTCTAACGGAATGCATAAGCTCGTCTCCCCTGAGGGTTTTCCTAATGTGTCTGTGCCAGGGAATGCTACGGGGGTTTGCAGAATATCCCAGTGTCATACGCTGCCTCCCCAAGGTAAGGGAAGGTATTTCCCGGATTTCCCCGAACAGGGAACTCCTGTGAATGAAGAGAGCTGCGTGGAGTTGTCTCTCGAGCTCCCCCACGCACTGACAATGGTTCCGGAATATTGAGCGTGGGGAGGTTCCATCAACGGTCGGCAGCGCGTGGGTTCTAACGGAATGCCTAAGCTCGTCTCCCCTGAGTGTTTTCCTAATGTCTCTGTGCCAGGGAATTCTAGGGGTGATTGCAGGATATCCCAGTGAACGAGGCTGCCTCCCCAAGGTCAGGGAAGTTATTTCCCCGACTTCCCTGAACAGGGAACTCCTGTGAATGAAGAGAGCTGCGTGGAGTTGTCTCTCGAGCTCCCCCACGCACTGAAAATGGTTCCGGAATCCTGAGCGTGGGGAGGTTCCACCAACGGTCGGCACCGCGTGGGTTCTAACGGAATGCCTAAACTCGTCTCCCCTGAGGGTTTTCCTAATGTCTCCGTTCCAGGGAATGTTAGTGGTGATTGCAGGATATCCCAGTGACCGAGGCTGCCTCCCCAAGTTCAGGAAATTTATTTCTCGGACTTCATCGAACAGGGAACTCCTGTGAATGAAGAGAGCTGCGTGGAGTTGTCTCTCGAGCTCCCCCACGAACTGACAATGGTTCCGGAATCCTGAGCGTGGGGAGGTTCCACCAACGGTCGGCAGCGCGTGGGTTCTAACGGAATGCCTAAGCTCGTCTCCCCTGAGGGTTTTCCTAATATGTCTGTGCCAGGGAATGTTAGGGGGGTTTGCAGGATATCCCAGTGACATACGATGCCTCCCCAAGGTCAGGGAAGTTATTTCCCGGACTTCCCCGAACAGGGAACTCCTGTGAATGAAGAGAGCTGCGTGGAGTTTTCTCTCGAGCTCCCCCACGCACTGACAATGGTTCCGGAATCCTGAGCTTGGGGAGGTTCCACCAACGGTCGGCAGCGCGTGGGTTCTAACGGAATGCCTAATCTCGTCTCCCCTGAGGTTTTTCCTAATATCTCTGTGCCAGGGAATGCTAGGGGTGATTGCAGGATATCCCAGTGACCGAGGCTGCCTCCCCAAGTTCAGGGAAGCTTTTTCCCGGACTTCCCTGAACAGGGAACTCCTGTGAATGAAGAGAGCTGCGTGGAGTTGTCTCTCGATCTCCCCCACGCACTGACAATGGTTCCGGAATCCTGAGCGTGGGGAGGTTCCACCAACGGTAGTCAGCGCGTGGGTTCTAACGGAATGCCTAAGCTCGTCTCCCCTGAGGGTTTTCCTAATGTGTCTGTGCCAGGGAATGCTACGGGGGTTTGCAGAATATCCCAGTGACATACGCTGCCTCCCCAAGTTAAGGGAAGGTATTTCCCGGATTTCCCCGAACAGGGAACTCCTGTGAATGAAGAGAGCTGCGTGGAGTTGTCTCTCGAGCTCCCCCACGCACTGACAATGGTTCCGGAATATTGAGCGTGGGGAGGTTCCACCAACGGTCGGCAGCGCGTGGGTTCTACCGGAATGCCTAAGCTCGTCTCCCCTGAGGGTTTTCCTAATGTCTCTGTGCCAGGGAATTCTAGGGGTGATTGCAGGATATCCCAGTGAACGAGGCTGCCTCCCCAAGGTCAGGGAAGTTATTTCCCCGACTTCCCTGAACAGGGAACTCCTGTGAATGAAGAGAGCTGCGTGGAGTTGTCTCTCGAGCTCCCCCATGCACTGAAAATGGTTCCGGAATCCTGAGTGTTGGGAGGTTCCACCAACAGTCGGCACCGCGTGGGTTCTAACGGAATGCCTAAACTCGTCTCCCCTGAGGGTTTTCCTAATGTCTCCGTTCCAGGGAATGTTAGGGGTGATTGCAGGATATCCCAGTGACCGAGGCTGCCTCCCCAAGTTCAGGAAAGTTATTTCTCGGACTTCATCGAACAGGGAACAACTGTGAATGAAGAGAGCTGCGTGGAGTTGTCTCTCGAGCTCCCCCACGCACTGACAATGGTTCCGGACTCCTGAGCGTGGGGAGGTTCCACCAACGGTCGGCAGCGCGTGGGTTCTAACGGAATGCCTAAGCTCGTCTCCCCTGAGGGTTTTCCTTATGTCCCTGTGCCTGGGAATGATAGGGGGGTTTGCAGGATATCCCAGTGACATACGCTGCTTCCCCAAGGTCAGGGAAGGTATTTCCCGGACTTCCCCGAACAGGGAACTCCTGTGAATGAAGAGAGCTGCGTGGAGTTGTCTCTCGAGCTCCCCCACGCACTGACAATGGTTCCGGAATCCTGAGCGTGGGGAGGTTCCACCAACTGTCGGCAGCGGGTGGGTTCTAATGGAATGCCTAAGCTCGTCTCCCCTGAGGGTTTTCCTAATATCTGTGTGCCAGGGAATGGTAGGGGGGTTTGCAGGATATCCCAGTGACATACGCTGCCTCCCCAAGGTCAGGGAAGTTATTTCCGGGACTTCCCCGAACAGGGAACTCCTGTGAATGAAGAGAGCTGCGTGGAGTTGTCTCTCGAGCTCCCCCACGCACTGACAATGGTTCCGGGATCCTGAGCGTGGGGAGGTTCCACCAACGGTCGGCAGCGCGTGGGTTCTAACGGAATGCCTAAGCTCGTCTCCCCTGAAAGTTTTCCTAATGTCTCTGTGCCAGGGAATGTTAGGGGGGTTTTCCAGGATATCCCAGTGACATACACTGCCTCCCCAAGGTCAGGGAATGTATTTCCCGGACTTCCCCGAACAGGGAACACCTGTGACTGAAGAGATCTACGTGGAGTTTTCTCTCGAACTCCCCCACGCACTGACAATGGTTCCGGAATCATGAGCGTGGGGAGGTTCCACCAAAGGTCGGCAGCGCGTGGGTTCTAACGGAATGCTTAAGCACGTCCCCCTGAGGGTTTTCCTAATGTCTGTGTGCCAGGGAATGCTAGGGGTAATTGCAGGATATCCCAGTGACCGAGGCTGCCTCCCCAAGTCAGGGAAGTTATATCCCAGACTTCCACGAACAGGGAACACCTGTGACTGAAGAGAGCTGCGTGGAGTTGTCTCTCGAGCTCCCCAACGCACTGACAATGGTTCCGGAATCCTGAGCGTGGGGAGGTTCCACCAACGGTCGCCAGCGCGTGTGTTCTAACGGAATGCCTAAGCTCGTCTCCTCTGAGGGTTTTCCTAATGTCTCTGTGCCAGGGAATTCTAGGGGTGATTGCAGGATATCCCAGTGACCGAGGCTGCCTCCCCAAGTTCAGGAAAGGTATTTCTCGGACTTCCCCGAACAGGGAACTCCTGTGAATAAAGAGAGCTGCGTGGAGTTGTCTCTCGATCTCCCCCACGCACTGACAATGGTTCCGGAATCCTGAGCGTGGGGAGGTTCCACCAACGTCGGCAGCGCGTGGGTTGTAATGGAATACCTAAGCTCGTCTCCCCTGAGGGTTTTCCTAATATCTCTGTGCCAGGGAATGGTAGGGGGGTTTGCAGGATATCCCAATGACATACGCTGCCTCCCCAAGGTCAGGGAATGTATTTCCCGGACTTTCCCGAACAGGGAACTCCTGTGAATGAAGAGAGCTGCGTGGAGTTTTCTCTCGAGCTCCCCCACGCACTGACAATGATTCCGGGATCCTGAGCGTGGGGAGGTTCCACCAACGGTCGGCAGCGCGTGGGTTCTAACGGAATGCCTAAGCTCGTCTCCCCTGAGGGTTTTCCCAATGTCTCTGTGCCAGGGAATGCTAGGGGTGATTGCAGGATATCCCAGTGACCGAGGCTGCCTCCCCAAGTTCAGGGAAGGTATATCCCAGACTTCCACGAACAAGGAACAACTGTGACTGAAGAGAGCTGCGTGGAGTTGTCTCTCGAGCTCCCCCACGCACTGACAATTGTTCCGGAATCCTGAGCGTGGGGAGGTTCCACCAACGGTCGGCAGCGCGTGGGTTCTCACGGAATGCCTAAGCTCGAAACCCCTGGGGGATTTCTTAATGTCTCTGTGCCAGGGAATGGTAGGGGTGTTTGCAGGATATCCCAGTGACATACGCTGCCTCCCCAAGGTCAGGGAAGGTATTTCCGGGACTTCCCCGAACAGGGAAATCCTGTGAATGAAGAGAGCTGCGTGGAGTTCTCTCTCGAGCTCCCCCACGCACTGACAATGGTTCCGGAATCCTGAGCGTGGGGAGGTTCCACCAACGGTCGGCAGCGCGTGGGTTCTAACGGAATGCCTAAGCTCGCCTCCCCTGAGGGTTTTCCTAATATCTCTGTGCCAGGGAATGCTAGGGGTGATTGCAGGATATCCCATTGACCGAGGCTTCCTCCCCAAGGTCAGGAAAGGTATTTCTCGGACTTCCCCGAACAGGGAACTCCTATGAATGAAGAGAGCTGCGTGGAGTTGTCTCTCGAGCTCCCCCACGCACTGACAATGGTTCCGGAATCCTGAGCGTGGGGAGGTTCCACCAACGGTCGGCAGCGCGTGGGTTCTAACGGAATGCCTAAGCTCGTCTCCCCTGAGGGTTTTCCTAATATGTCTGTGCCAGGGAATGGTAGGGGGGTTTGCAGGATATCCCAGTGACATACGCTGCCTCCCCAAGGTCAGGGAAGTTATTTCCCGGACTTCCCCGAACAGGGAACTCCTGTGAATGAAGAGAGCTGCGTGGAGTTGTCTCTCGAGCTCCAACACGCACTGACAATGGTTCCGGAATCCTGAGCGTGGGGAGGTTCCACCAACTGTCGGCAGCGCTTGGTTTCTAACGGAATGCCTAAGCTCGTCTCCCCTGAGGATTTTCCTAATGTCTCTGTGCCAGGGAATGCTAGGGTTGATTGCAGGATATCCCAGTGACCGAGGCTGCCTCCCCAAGGTCAGGAAAGTTATTTCTTGGACTTCCCCGAACAGTGAACTCCTGTGAATGAAGAGAGCTGCGTGGAGATTTCTCTCTAGCTCCCCCACGCACTGACAATGTTTCCGGAATCCTGAGCGTGGGGAGGTTCCACCAACGGTCGGCAGCGCGTGGGTTCTAACGGAATGCCTAAGCTCGTCTCCCCTGAGGGTTTTCCTAATGTCTCTGTGCCAGGGTATGGTAGGGGGGTTGCAAGATATCCCAGTGATATACGCTGCCTCCCCAAGTTCAGGGAAGTTATTTCCCGGACTTCCCCGTACAGGGAACTCCTGTGAATGAAGAGAGCTGCGTGGAGTTGTCTCTCGAGCTCCCCCACGCACTGACAATGGTTCCGGAATCCTGAGCGTGGGGAGGTTCCAACAACGGTCGGCAACGCGTGGGTTCTACCGGAATGCCTAAGCTCGTTTCCCCTGAGGGTTTTCCTAATGTGTCTGTGCCAGGGAATGCTAGGGGGGTTTGCAGGATATCCCAGTGACATAAGCTGCCTCCCCAAGGTCAGGGAAGGTATTTCCCGGACTTCCCCGAACAGGGAACTCCTGTGAATGAAGAGAGCTGCGTGGAGTTGTCTCTCGAGCTCCCCCACGCACTGACAATGGTTCCGGAATCCTGAGCCTGGGGAGGTTCCACCAACGGTCGTCAGCGCGTAGGTTCTAACGGAATGCCTAAGCTCGTGTCCCCTGAGGGTTTTCCTAATGTCTGTGTCAGGGAATGCTAGGGGTGATTGCAGGATATCCCAGTGACCGAGGCTGCTTCCCCAAGGTCAGGAAAGGTATTTCTCGACTTCCCCGAACAGGGAACTCCTGTGAATGAAGAGAGCTGCGTGGAGTTGTCTCTCGAGCTCCCCCACGCACTGACAATGATTCTGGAATCCTGAGCATGGGGAGGTTCCACCAACGGTCGGCAGCGCGTGGGTTCTAACGGAATGCCTAAGCTCGTCTCGCCTGAGGCTTTTCCTAATATCTCTGTGCCAGGGAATGCTAGGGGTGATTGCAGGATATCCCAGTGACCGAGGCTGCGTCCCCAAGGTCAGGGAATGTATATCCCAGACTTCCATGAACAGGGAACACCTGTGACTGAAGAGAGCTGCGTGGAGTTGTCTCTCGAGCTCCCCCACGCACTGACAATGGTTCCGGAATCCTGAGCGTGGGGAGGTTCCACCAACGGTCGTCAGCGCATGGGTTCTAACGGAATGCCTAAGCTCGTCTCCCCTGAGGGTTTTCCTAATATCTCTGTGCCAGGGAATGGTAGGGGTGTTTGCAGGATATCCCAGTGACTTACGCTGCCTCCCCAAGTTCAGGGAAGGTATTTCCCGGACTTCCCCGAACAGGGAACTCCTGTGAATGAAGAGAGCTGCGTGGAGTTGTCTCTCGAGCTCCCCCACGCACTGACAATGGTTCCGGAATCCTGAGCGTGGGGAGGTTCCACCAACGGTCGGCAGCGCGTGGGTTCTAACGGAATGCCTAAGCTCGTCTCCCCTGAGGGATTTCCTAATGTCTCTGTGCCAGGGAATGGTAGGGGGGTTTGCAGGATATCCCAGTGACATACGCTGCCTCCCCAAGGTCAGGGAAGGTATTTCCCGGACTTCCCCGATCAGGGAACTCCTGTGAATGAAGAGAGCTGCGTGGAGTTGTCTCTCGAGCTCCCCCACGCACTGACAATTGTTCCGGAATCCTGAGCGTGTGGAGGTTCCACCAACGGTCGGCAGCGCATGGGTTCTAACGGAATGCCTAAGCTCGTCTCCCCTGAGGGTTTTCCTAATGTCTCTGTGCCAGGGAATGCTAGGGGTGATTTAGGATATCCCAGTGACCGAGTCTGCCTCCCCAAGTTCAGGAAAGATATTTCTCGGACTTCCCCGAACAGGGAACTACTGTGAATGAACAGAGCTGCGTGGAGTTGTCTCTCTAGCTCCCCCACGCACTGACAATGGTTCCGGAATCCTGAGCGTGGGGAGGTTCCACCAACGGTAGGCAGCGCGTGGGTTCTAACGGAATGTCTAAGCTCGTCTCCTCTGAGGGTTTTCCAAATGTATCTGTGCCAGTGTATGGTAGGTGGGTTTGCAGGATATCCCAGTGACATACGCTGCCACCCCAAGGTCAGGGAAGGTATTTCCCGGACTTCCCCGAACAGGGAACTCCTGTGAATGAAGAGAGATGCGTGGAATTTTCTCTCGAGCTCCCCCACGCACTGACAATGGTTCCGGAATCCTGAGCGTGGGGAGGTTCAACCAACGGTCGGCAGCGCGTGGGTTCTAACGGAATGCCTTAGCTGGTATCCCATGAGGGTTTTCCTAATGTCTCTGTGCCAGGGAATGGTAGGAGGGTTTGCAGGATATCCCAGTGACATACGCTGCCTCCCCAAGGTCAGGGAAGTTATTTCCCGGACTTCCCCGAACAGGGAACTCCTGTGAATAAAGAGAGCTGCGTGGAGTTGTCTCTCGAGCTCCCCCACGCACTGACAATGGTTCCGGAATCCTGAGCGTGGGGAGGTTCCACCAACGGTCGGCAGCACGTGGATTCTAACGGAATGCCTAAGCTCGTCTCCCCTTAGGGTTTTCCTAATGTCTCTGTGCCAGGGAATGGTAGGGGGGTTTGCAGGATATCCCAGTGACATACGCTGCCTCCCCAAGGTCAGGGAAGTTATTTCCCGGACTTCCCCGAACAGGGAACTCCTGTGAATGAATAGAGCTGCGTGGAGATGTCTATCGAGCTCCCCCACGCACTGACAATGGTTCCGGAATCCTGACCGTGAGGAGGTTCCACCAACGGTCGGCAGCGCGTGGGTTCTAACGGAATGCCTAAGCTCGTCTCCCCTGAGGGTTTTCCTAATGTCTCTGAGCCAGGGAATGGTAGGGGGGTTTGCAGGATATCCCAGTGATATACGCTGCCTCCCCAAGGTCAGGGAAGGTATTTCCCGGACTTCCCCGAACAGGGAACTCCTGTGAATAAAGAGAGCTGCGTGGAGTTGTCTCTCAAGCTCCCCCACGCACTGACAATGGTTCCGGAATCCTGAGCGTGGGGAGGTTCCACAAACGGTCGGCAGCACGTGGGTTCTAACGGAATGCCTAAGCTCGTCTCCCCTGAGGGTTTTCCTTATGTCTCTATGCCAGGGAATGCTAGGGGTGATTCCAGGATATCCCAGTAACCGATGCTACCACCCCAAGGTCAGGAAAGATATTTCCCGGACTTCCCCGAACACGGAACTCCTGTGAATGAATAGAGCTGCGTGGAGATGTCTCTCGAGCTCCCCCACGCACTGACAATGGTTCCGGAATCCTGACCGTGAGGAGGTTCCACCAACGGTCGGCAGCGCGTGGGTTCTAACGGAATGCCTAAGCTCGTCTCCCCTGAGGGTTTTCCTAATGTCTCTGAGCCAGGGAATGGTAGGGGGGTTTGCAGGATATCCCAGTGATATACGCTGCCTCCCCCAGGACAGGGAAGGTATTTCCCGAACTTCCAGGAACAGGGAACTCCTGTGAATGAAGAGAGCTGCGTGGAATTTTCTCTCGAGCTCCCCCACGCACTGACAATGGTTCCGGAATCCTGAGCGTGGGGAGGTTCAACCAACGGTCGGCAGCGCGTGGGTTCTAACGGAATGCCTAAGCTGGTATCCCATGAGGGTTTTCCTAATGTCTCTGTGCCAGGGAATGGTAGGAGGGTTTGCAGGATATCCCAGTGACATACGCTGCCTCCCCAAGGTCAGGGAAGGTATTTCCCGGACTTCCCCGAACAGGGAACTCCTGTGAATAAAGAGAGCTGCGTGGAGTTGTCTCTCGAGCTCCCCCACGCACTGATAATGGTTCCGGAATCCTGAGCGTGGGGAGGTTCCACCAACGGTCGGCAGCACGTGGGTTCTAACGGAATGCCTAAGCTCGTCTCCCCTTAGGGTTTTCCTAATGTCTCTGTGCCAGAGAATGGTAGGGGGGTTTGCAGGATATCCCAGTGACATACGCTGCCTCCCCAAGGTCAGGGAAGTTATTTCCCGGACTTCCCCGAACAGGGAACTCCTGTGAATGAATAGAGCTGCGTGGAGATGTCTCTCGAGCTCCTCCACGCACTGACAATGGTTCCGGAATCCTGACCGTGAGGAGGTTCCACCAACGGTCGGCAGCGCGTGGGTTCTAACGGAATGCCTAAGCTCGTCTCCCCTGAGGGTTTTCCTAATGTCTCTGAGCCAGGGAATGGTAGGGGGGTTTGCAGGATATCCCAGTGATATACGCTGCCTCCCCAAGGTCAGGGAAGGTATTTCCCGGACTTCCCCGAACAGGGAACTCCTGTGAATAAAGAGAGCTGCGTGGAGTTGTCTCTCAAGCTCCCCCACGCACTGACAATGGTTCCGGAATCCTGAGCGTGGGGAGGTTCCACCAACGGTCGGCAGCACGTGGGTTCTAACGGAATGCCTAAGCTCGTCTCCCCTGAGGGTATTCCTAATGTCTCTGTGCCAGGGAATGCGAGGGGTGATTCCAGGATATCCCAGTAACCGATGCTACCACCCCAAGGTCAGGAAAGATATTTCCCGGACTTCCCCGAACACCTAACTCCTGTGAATGAATAGAGCTGCGTGGAGATGTCTCTCGAGCTCCCCCACGCACTGACAATGGTTCCGGAATCCTGACCGTGAGGAGGTTCCACCAACGGTCGGCAGCGCGTGGGTTCTAACGGAATGCCTAAGCTCGTCTCCCCTGAGGGTTTTCCTAATGTCTCTGAGCCAGGGAATGGTAGGGGGGTTTGCAGGATATCCCAGTGATATACGCTGCCTCCCCAAGGACAGGGAAGGTATTTCCCGAACTTCCCCGAACAGGGAACTCCTGTGAATGAAGAGAGCTGCGTGGAGTTGTCTCTCGAGCTTCCCCACGCACTGACAATGGTTCCGGAATCCTGACCGTGAGGAGGTTCCACCAACGGTTGGCAGCGCGTGTGTTCTAACGGAATGCCTAAGCTCGTCTCCCCTGAGGGTTTTCCTAATGTCTCTGAGCCAGGGAATGGTAGGGGGGTTTGCAGGATATCCCAGTGATATACGCTGCCTCCCCAAGGACAGGGAAGGTATTTCCCGAACTTCCCCGAACAGGGAACTCCTGTGAATGAAGAGAGCTGCGTGGAGTTGTCTCTCGAGCTTCTCCACGCACTGACAATGGTTCCGGAATCCTGAGCGTGGGGAGGTTCCACCAACGGTCGGCAGCGGGTGGATTCTAACGGAATGCCTAAGCTCGTCTCCCTTGAGTGTTTTCCTAATGTGTCTGAGACAGGGAATGTTAGGGGGGTTTGCAGGATATCCCAGTGACATACGCTGCCTCCCCAAGGTCAGGGAAGGTATTTCCCGGACTTCCCCGAACAGGGAACTCCTGTGAATGAAGAGAGCTGCGTGGAGTTGTCTCTCGAGCTCCCCCACGCACTGACAATGGTTCCGGAATCCTGAGCGTGGGGAGGTTCCACCAACGGTCGGCAGCGCGTGGGTTCTAACGGAATGCCTAAGCTGGTCTCCCCTGAGGGTTTTCCTAATGTCTCTGTGCCAGGGTATGGTAGGGGGGTTTGCAGGATATCCCAGTGACATACTCTGCATCCCCAATTCAGGGAAGGTATTTCCCGGACTTCCCCGAACAGGGAACTCCTGTGAATGAAGAGAGCTGTGTGGAGTTGTCTCTCGAGCTCCCCCACGCACTGACAATGGTTCCGGAATCCTGAGCGTGGGGAGGTTCCACCAACGGTCGGCAGCCCGTGGGTTCTAACGGAATGCCTAAGCTCGTCTCCCCTGAGGGTTTTCCTAATGTCTCTGTGCCAGGGAATGCTAGGGGTGATTGAGGATATCCCAGTGACCGAGGTTGCCTCCCCAAGTTCAGGAAAGTTATTTCCCGGACTTCCCCGAACAGGGAACTCCTGTGAATGAAGAGAGCTGCGTGGAGTTGTCTCTCGAGCTCCCCCACGCACTGACAATGGTTCCGGAATCCTGAGCGTGGGGAGGTTCCACCAACGGTCGGCAGCACGAGGGTTCAAACGGAATGCCTAAGCTCGTCTCCCCTTAGGGTTTTCCTAATCTCTCTGTGCCAGGGAATGATAGGGGGGTTTGCAGGATATCCCAGTGACATACGCTGCCTCCCCAAGGTCAGGGAAGTTATTTCCCGGACTTCCCCGAACAGGGAACTCCTGTGAATGAAGAGAGCTGCGTGGAGTTGTCTCTCGAGCTCCCCCACGCAATGACAATGGTTCCGGAATCCTGAGCGTGGGGAGGTTCCACCAACGGTCGGCAGCGCGTGGGTTCTAACGGAATGCCTAAGCTGGTCTCCCCTGAGGGTTTTCCTAATATCTCTGTGCCAGGGAATGGTAGGGGGGTTTGCAGGATATCCCAGTGACATACGCTGCCTCCCCAAGGTCAGGGAAGGTATTTCCCGGACTTCCCCGAACAGGGAACTCCTGTGAATGAAGAGAGCTGCGTGGAGTTGTCTCTCGAGCTCCCCCACGCACTGACAATGGTTCCGGAATCCTGACCGTGAGGAGGTTCCACCAACGGTCGGCAGCGCGTGGGTTCTAACGGAATGCCTAAGCTCGTCTCCCCTGAGGGTTTTCCTAATGTCTCTGAGCCAGGGAATGGTAGGGGGGTTTGCAGGATATCCCAGTGATATACGCTGCCTCCCCAAGGACAGGGAAGGTATTTCCCGAACTTACCCGAACAGGGAACTCCTGTGAATGAAGAGAGCTGCGTGGAGTTGTCTCTCGAGCTTCCCCACGCACTGACAATGGTTCCGGAATCCTGACCGTGAGGAGGTTCCACCAACGGTTGGCAGCGCGTGTGTTCTAACGGAATGCCTAAGCTCGTCTCCCCTGAGGGTTTTCCTAATGTCTCTGAGCCAGGGAATGGTAGGGGGGTTTGCAGGATATCCCAGTGATATACGCTGCCTCCCCAAGGACAGGGAAGGTATTTCCCGAACTTCCCAGAACAGGGAACTCCTGTGAATGAAGAGAGCTGCGTGGAGTTGTCTCTCGAGCTTCTCCACGCACTGACAATGGTTCTGGAATCCTGAGCGTGGGGAGGTTCCACCAACGGTCGGCAGCGCGTGGGTTCTAACGGAATGCCTAAGCTCGTCTCCCCTGAGGGTTTTCCTAATGTCTCTGTGCCAGGGAATGGTAGGGGGGTTTGCAGGATATCCCAGTGACATACGCTGCCTCCCCAAGGTCAGGGAAGGTATTTCCCGGACTTCCCCGAACAGGGAACTCCTGTGAATGAAGAGAGCTGCGTGGAGATGTGTCTCGAGCTCACCCACGCACTGACAATGGTTCCGGAATCCTGAGCGTGGGGAGGTTCCACCAACGGTCGGCAGCGCGTGGGTTCTAACTGAATGCCTAAGCTAGTCTCCCCTGAGTGTTTTCCTAATGTCTCTGTGCCAGGGAATGGTAGGTGGGTTTGCAGGATATCCCAGTGATATACGCTGCCTCCCCAATTTCAGGGAAAGTATTTCCCGGACTTCCCCGAACAGGGAACTCCTGTGAATGAAGAGAGCTGCGTGGAGTTGTCTCTCGAGCTCCCCCACGCACTGACAATGGTTCCGGAATCCTGAGCGTGGGGAGGTTCCACCAACGGTCGTCAGCGCGTTGGTTCTAACGGAAGGCCTAAGCTCGTCTCCCCTGAGGGTCTTCCTAATTTCTCTGTGCCAGGGAATGCTAGGGGTGATTGCAGGATATCCCAGTGACCGATGCTGCCTCCCCAAGGTCAGGGAAGTTATTTCCCGGACTTCCCCGAAGAGGGAACACCTGTGAATGAAGAGAGCTGCGTGGAGTTGTCTCTCGAGCTCCCCCACGCACTGACAATGGTTTCGGAATCCTGAGCGTGGGGAGGATCCACCAACGGTCGGCAGCACGTGGGTTCTAACGGAATGCCTAAGCTCGTCTCCCCAGAGGGTTTTCCTAATGTCTCTGTGCCAGGGAATGGTAGGGGGGTTTGCAGGATATCCCAGTGACATACGCTGCCTCCCCAAGGTCAGGGAAGGTATTTCCCGGACTTCCCCGAACAGGGAACTCCTGTGAATGAAGAGAGCTGCGTGGAGTTGTCTCTCGAGCTCCCCCACGCACTGACAATGTTTCCGGAATCCTGAGCGTGGGGAGGTTCCACCAACAGTCGGCAGCGCGTGGGTTCTAACGGAATGCATAAGCTCGTCTCCCCTGAGGATTTTCCTAATGTCTCTGTGCCAGGGAATGCTAGGGGTGATTGCAGGATATCCCAGTGACCGAGGCTACCACCCCAAGGTCAGGAAAGATATTTCCCGGACTTCCCCGAACAGGGAACTCCTGTGAATGAAGAGAGCTGCGTGGAGATGTCTCTCGAGCTCCCCCACGCACTGACAATGGTTCCGGAATCCTGAGCGTGGGGAGGTTCCACCAACGTTCGGCAGCGCGTTGGTTCAAACGGAATGCCTAAGCTAGTCTCCCCTGTGGGTTTTCCTAATATCTCTTTGCCAGGGAATGTTTGGGGGGTTTGCAGGATATCCCAGTGACATACGCTGCCTCCCCAAGGACAGGGAAGGTATTTCCCGGACTTCCCCGAACAGGGAACTCCTGTGAATGAAGAGAGCTGCGTGGAGTTGTCTCTCGAGCTCCCCCACGCATTGACAATGTTTCCGGAATCCTGAGCGTGGGGAGGTTCCACCAACGGTCGGCAGCGCGTGGGTTCTAACGGAATGCCTAAGCTCGTCTCCCCTGAGGGTTTTCCTAATTTCTCTGTGCCAGGGAATGCTAGGGGTGATTGCAGGATATCCCAGTGACAGAGGCTGCCTCCCCAAGGTCAGGGAAGTTATTTCTCGGACTTCCCCGAACAGGGAACTCCTGTGAATGAAGAGAGCAGCGTGGAGTTGTCTCTCGAGCTCCGCCACGCACTGACAATTGCTCCGGAATCCTGAGCGTGGGGAGGTTCCACCAACGGTCGGCAGAGCGTGGGTTCAACCGGAATGCCTAAGCTCGTCTCTTCTGAGGGTTTTCCTAATTTCTCTGTGCCAGGGAATGCTAGGGGTGATTGCAGGATATCCCAGTGACCGAGGCTGCCTCCCCAAGGTCAGGGAAGTTATTTCCCGGACTTCCCCGAACAGGGAAATCCTGTGAATGAAGAGAGCTGTGTGGAGTTTTCTCTCGAACTCCCCCACGCACTGACAATGGTTCCGGAATCCTGAGCGTGGGGAGGTTCCACCAACGGTCGGCAGCGAGTGGGTTCTAACGGAATGCCTAAGCTCGACTCCCCTAAGGGTTTTCCTAATGTGTCTGTGCCAGGGAATGTTAGGGGGGTTTGCAGGATATCCCAGTGACATACGCTGCCTCCCCAAGGTCAGGGAAGGTATTTCCCGGCCTTCCCCGAACAGGGAACTCCTGTGAATGAAGAGAGCTGCGTGGAGTTGTCTCTCGAGCTCCCCCACGCACTGACAATGGTTCCGGAATCCTGAGCATGGGGAGGTTCCACCAACGGTCGGCAGCGAGTGGGCTCTAACGGAATGCCTAAGCTCGTCTCCCCTGAGGGTTTTCTAAATGTCTCAGTGCCAGGGAATCATAGGGGTGATTCCAGGATATCCCAGGGTCCGAGGTTGCCTCCCCAAAGCCAGGAAAGTTATTTCTCGGAGTTCCCCGATCAGGGAACTCCTGTGAATGAAGAGAGCCGCGTGGAGTTGTCTCTCGAGCTCCGCCACGCACTGACAATTGCTCCGGAATCCTGAGCGTGGGGAGGTTCCACCAACGGTCGGCAGCGCGTGGGTTCTAACGGAATGCCTAAACTCGTCTCCTCTGAGGGATTTCCTAATTTCTCTGTGCCAGGGAATGCTAGGGGTTATTGCAGGATATCCCAGTGACCGAGGCTGCCTCCCCAAGGTCAGGAAATTTATTTCTCGAACTTCCCGAACATGGAACACCTGTGACTGAAGAGAGCTGCGTGGAGTTGTCTCTCGACCTCCCCCACGCACTGACAATGGTTCCGGAATCCTGAGCGTGGGGAAGTTCCACCAACGGTCGGCAGCGCGTGGGTTCTAACGGAATGCCTAAGCTGGTCTCCCCTGAGGGTTTTCCTAATGTCTCTGTGCCAGGGAATGGTAGGAGGGTTTGCAGGATATCCCAGTGACATACGCTGCCTCCCCAAGGTCAGGGAAGGTATTTCCCGGACTTCCCCGAAAAGGGAACTCCTGTGAATGAAGAGAGCTGCGTGGAGTTGTCTCTCGAGCTCCCCCACGCACTGACAATGGTTCCGGAATCCTGAGCGTGGGGAGGTTCCACCAACGGTCGGCAGCACGTGGGTTCAAACGGAATGCCTAAGCTCGTCTCCCCTTAGTGTTTTCCTAATGTCTCTGTGCCAGGGAATGGTAGGGGGGTTTGCAGGATATCCCAGTGACATACGCTGCCTCCCCAAGGTCAGGGAAGTTATTTCCCGGACTTCCCCGAACAGGGAACTCCTGTGAATGAAGAGAGATGCGTGGAGTTGTCTCTCGAGCTCCCCCACGCACTGACAATGGTTCCGGAATCCTGAGCGTGGGGAGGTTCCACCAACGGTCGGCAGCGCGTGGGTTCTAATGGAATGCCTAAGCTGGTATCCCATGGGGTTTTCCTATTGTCTCTGTGCCAGGGAATGGTAGGAGTGTTTGCAGGATATCCCAGTGACATACGCTGCCTCCCCAAGGTCACGGAAGGTATTTCCCGGACTTCCCCGAACAGGGAACTCCTGTGAATGAAGAGAGCTGCGTGGAGTTGTCTCTCGAGCTCCCCCACGCACTGACAATGGTTCCGGAATCCTGAGCGTGGGGAGGTTCCACCAACGGTCGGTAGCACGTGGGTTCAAACGGAATGCCTAAGCTCGTCTCCCCTTAGGGTTTTCCTAATGTCTCTGTGCCAGGGAATGGTAGCTGGGTTTGCAGGATATCCCAGTGACATACTCTGCATCCCCAATTCAGGGAAGGTATTTCCCGGACTTCCCCGAACAGGGAACTCCTGTGAATGAAGAGAGCTGTGTGGAGTTGTCTCTCGAGCTCCCCCACGCACTGACAATGGTTCCGGAATCCTGAGCGTGGGGAGGTTCCACCAAAGGTCGGCAGCGCGTGGGTTCTAACGGAATGCCTAAGCTGGTCTCCCCTGAGGGTTTTCCTAATGTCTCTGTGCCAGGGAATGGTAGGGGGGTTTGCAGGATATCCCAGTGACATACGCTGCCTCCCCAAGGTCAGGGAAGGTATTTCCCGGACTTCCCCGAACAGGGAACTCCTGTGAATGAAGAGAGCTGCGTGGAGTTGTCTCTCGAGCTCCCCCACGCACTGACAATGGTTCCGGATTCCTGAGCGTGGGGAGGTTCCACCAACGGTCGTCAGCGCGTTGGTTCTAACGGAAGGCCTAAGCTCTTCTCCCCTGAGGGTCTTCCTAATTTCTCTGTGCCAGGGAATGCTAGGGGTGATTGCAGGATATCCCAGTGACCGATGCTGCCTCCCCAAGGTCAGGGAAGTTATTTCCCGGACTTCCCCGAAGAGGGAACACCTGTGACTGAAGAGAGCTGCGTGGAGTTGTCTCTCGAGCTCCCCCACGCACTGACAATGGTTCCGGAATCCTGAGCGTGGGGAGGTTCCACCAACGTTCGGCAGCGCGTTGGTTCAAACGGAATGCCTAAGCTAGTCTCCCCTGTGGGTTTTCCTAATGTCTCTTTGCCAGGGAATGTTTGGGGGGTTTGCAGGATATCCCAGTGACATACGCTGCCTCCCCAAGGACAGGGAAGGTATTTCCCGGACTTCCCCGAACAGGGAACTCCTGTGAATGAAGAGAGCTGCGTGGAGTTGTCTCTCGAGCTCCCCCACGCATTGACAATGTTTCCGGAATCCTGAGCGTGGGGAGGTTCCACCAACGGTCGGCAGCGCGTGGGTTCTAACGGAATGCCTAAGCTCGTCTCCCCTGAGGGTTTTCCTAATTTCTCTGTGCCAGGGAATGCTAGGGGTGATTGCAGGATATCCCAGTGACAGAGGCTGCCTCCCCAAGGTCAGGGAAGTTATTTCTCGGACTTCCCCGAACAGGGAACTCCTGTGAATGAAGAGAGCAGCGTGGAGTTGTCTCTCGAGCTCCGCCACGCACTGACAATTGCTCCGGAATCCTGAGCGTGGGGAGGTTCCACCAACGGTCGGCAGAGCGTGGGTTCAACCAGAATGCCTAAGCTCGTCTCTTCTGAGGGTTTTCCTAATTTCTCTGTGCCAGGGAATGCTAGGGGTGATTGCAGGATATCCCAGTGACCGAGGCTGCCTCCCCAAGGTCAGGGAAGCTATTTCCCGGACTTCCCTGAACAGGGAACACCTGTGACTGAAGAGAGCTGCGTGGAGTTGTCTCTCGATCTCCATCACGCACTGACAATGGTTCCGGAATCCTGACCGTGAGGAGGTTCCACCAACGGTCGGCAGCGCGTGTGTTCTAACGGAGTGCCTAAGCTCGTCTCCCCTGAGGGTTTTCCTAATGTCTCTGAGCCAGGGAATGGTAGGGGGGTTTGCAGGATATCCCAGTGATATACGCTGCCTCCCCAAGGACAGGGAAGGTATTTCCCGAACTTCCCCGAACAGGGAAATCCTGTGAATGAAGAGAGCTGCGTGGAGTTGTCTCTCGAGCTCCCCCACGCACTGACAATGGTTCCGGAATCCTGAGCGTGGGGAGGTTCCACCAACGGTCGGCAGCGCGTGGGTTCTAACGGAATGCCTAAGCTCGTCTCCCCTGAGGGTTTTCCTAATTTCTCTGTGCCAGGGAATGGTTGGGGGGGTTTGCAGGATATCCCAGTGACATTCGCTGCCTCCCCAAGGTCAGGGAAGGTATTTCCCGGACTTCCCCGAACAGGGAACTCCTGTGAATGAAGAGAGCTGCGTGGATTTGTCTCTCGAGCTCCCCCACGCACTGACAATGTTTCCGGAATCCTGAGCGTGGGGAGGTTCCACCAACGGTCGGCAGCGCGTGGGTTCTAACGGAATGCCTAAGCTCGTCTCCCCTGAGGTTTTTCCTAATGTCTCTGTGCCAGGGAATGGTAGGGGGGTTTGCAGGATATCCCAGTGACATACGCTGCCTCCCCAAGGTCAGGGAAGGTATTTCCCGGACTTCCCCGAACAGGGAACTCCTGTGAATGAAGAGAGCTGCGTGGAGATGTGTCTCGAGCTCACCCACGCACTGACAATGGTTCCGGAATCCTGAGCGTGGGGAGGTTCCACCAACGGTCGGCAGCGCGTGGGTTCTAACTGAATGCCTAAGCTAGTCTCCCCTGAGTGTTTTCCTAATGTCTCTGTGCCAGGGAATGGTAGGTGGGTTTGCAGGATATCCCAGTGATATACGCTGCCTCCCCAATTTCAGGGAAAGTATTTCCCGGACTTCCCCGAACAGGGAACTCCTGTGAATGAAGAGAGCTGCGTGGAGTTGTCTCTCGAGCTCCCCCACGCACTGACAATGGTTCCGGAATCCTGAGCGTGGGGAGGTTCCACCAACGGTCGTCAGCGCGTTGGTTCTAACGGAAGGCCTAAGCTCGTCTCCCCTGAGGGTCTTCCTAATTTCTCTGTGCCAGGGAATGCTAGGGGTGATTGCAGGATATCCCAGTGACCGATGCTGCCTCCCCAAGGTCAGGGAAGTTATTTCCCGGACTTCCCCGAAGAGGGAACACCTGTGAATGAAGAGAGCTGCGTGGAGTTGTCTCTCGAGCTCCCCCACGCACTGACAATGGTTTCGGAATCCTGAGCGTGGGGAGGATCCACCAACGGTCGGCAGCACGTGGGTTCTAACGGAATGCCTAAGCTCGTCTCCCCAGAGGGTTTTCCTAATGTCTCTGTGCCAGGGAATGGTAGGGGGGTTTGCAGGATATCCCAGTGACATACGCTGCCTCCCCAAGGTCAGGGAAGGTATTTCCCGGACTTCCCCGAACAGGGAACTCCTGTGAATGAAGAGAGCTGCGTGGAGTTGTCTCTCGAGCTCCCCCACGCACTGACAATGTTTCCGGAATCCTGAGCGTGGGGAGGTTCCACCAACAGTCGGCAGCGCGTGGGTTCTAACGGAATGCATAAGCTCGTCTCCCCTGAGGATTTTCCTAATGTCTCTGTGCCAGGGAATGCTAGGGGTGATTGCAGGATATCCCAGTGACCGAGGCTACCACCCCAAGGTCAGGAAAGATATTTCCCGGACTTCCCCGAACAGGGAACTCCTGTGAATGAAGAGAGCTGCGTGGAGATGTCTCTCGAGCTCCCCCACGCACTGACAATGGTTCCGGAATCCTGAGCGTGGGGAGGTTCCACCAACGTTCGGCAGCGCGTTGGTTCAAACGGAATGCCTAAGCTAGTCTCCCCTGTGGGTTTTCCTAATATCTCTTTGCCAGGGAATGTTTGGGGGGTTTGCAGGATATCCCAGTGACATACGCTGCCTCCCCAAGGACAGGGAAGGTATTTCCCGGACTTCCCCGAACAGGGAACTCCTGTGAATGAAGAGAGCTGCGTGGAGTTGTCTCTCGAGCTCCCCCACGCATTGACAATGTTTCCGGAATCCTGAGCGTGGGGAGGTTCCACCAACGGTCGGCAGCGCGTGGGTTCTAACGGAATGCCTAAGCTCGTCTCCCCTGAGGGTTTTCCTAATTTCTCTGTGCCAGGGAATGCTAGGGGTGATTGCAGGATATCCCAGTGACAGAGGCTGCCTCCCCAAGGTCAGGGAAGTTATTTCTCGGACTTCCCCGAACAGGGAACTCCTGTGAATGAAGAGAGCAGCGTGGAGTTGTCTCTCGAGCTCCGCCACGCACTGACAATTGCTCCGGAATCCTGAGCGTGGGGAGGTTCCACCAACGGTCGGCAGAGCGTGGGTTCAACCGGAATGCCTAAGCTCGTCTCTTCTGAGGGTTTTCCTAATTTCTCTGTGCCAGGGAATGCTAGGGGTGATTGCAGGATATCCCAGTGACCGAGGCTGCCTCCCCAAGGTCAGGGAAGTTATTTCCCGGACTTCCCCGAACAGGGAAATCCTGTGAATGAAGAGAGCTGTGTGGAGTTTTCTCTCGAACTCCCCCACGCACTGACAATGGTTCCGGAATCCTGAGCGTGGGGAGGTTCCACCAACGGTCGGCAGCGAGTGGGTTCTAACGGAATGCCTAAGCTCGACTCCCCTAAGGGTTTTCCTAATGTGTCTGTGCCAGGGAATGTTAGGGGGGTTTGCAGGATATCCCAGTGACATACGCTGCCTCCCCAAGGTCAGGGAAGGTATTTCCCGGCCTTCCCCGAACAGGGAACTCCTGTGAATGAAGAGAGCTGCGTGGAGTTGTCTCTCGAGCTCCCCCACGCACTGACAATGGTTCCGGAATCCTGAGCATGGGGAGGTTCCACCAACGGTCGGCAGCGAGTGGGCTCTAACGGAATGCCTAAGCTCGTCTCCCCTGAGGGTTTTCTAAATGTCTCAGTGCCAGGGAATCATAGGGGTGATTCCAGGATATCCCAGGGTCCGAGGTTGCCTCCCCAAAGCCAGGAAAGTTATTTCTCGGAGTTCCCCGATCAGGGAACTCCTGTGAATGAAGAGAGCCGCGTGGAGTTGTCTCTCGAGCTCCGCCACGCACTGACAATTGCTCCGGAATCCTGAGCGTGGGGAGGTTCCACCAACGGTCGGCAGCGCGTGGGTTCTAACGGAATGCCTAAACTCGTCTCCTCTGAGGGATTTCCTAATTTCTCTGTGCCAGGGAATGCTAGGGGTTATTGCAGGATATCCCAGTGACCGAGGCTGCCTCCCCAAGGTCAGGAAATTTATTTCTCGAACTTCCCGAACATGGAACACCTGTGACTGAAGAGAGCTGCGTGGAGTTGTCTCTCGACCTCCCCCACGCACTGACAATGGTTCCGGAATCCTGAGCGTGGGGAAGTTCCACCAACGGTCGGCAGCGCGTGGGTTCTAACGGAATGCCTAAGCTGGTCTCCCCTGAGGGTTTTCCTAATGTCTCTGTGCCAGGGAATGGTAGGAGGGTTTGCAGGATATCCCAGTGACATACGCTGCCTCCCCAAGGTCAGGGAAGGTATTTCCCGGACTTCCCCGAAAAGGGAACTCCTGTGAATGAAGAGAGCTGCGTGGAGTTGTCTCTCGAGCTCCCCCACGCACTGACAATGGTTCCGGAATCCTGAGCGTGGGGAGGTTCCACCAACGGTCGGCAGCACGTGGGTTCAAACGGAATGCCTAAGCTCGTCTCCCCTTAGTGTTTTCCTAATGTCTCTGTGCCAGGGAATGGTAGGGGGGTTTGCAGGATATCCCAGTGACATACGCTGCCTCCCCAAGGTCAGGGAAGTTATTTCCCGGACTTCCCCGAACAGGGAACTCCTGTGAATGAAGAGAGATGCGTGGAGTTGTCTCTCGAGCTCCCCCACGCACTGACAATGGTTCCGGAATCCTGAGCGTGGGGAGGTTCCACCAACGGTCGGCAGCGCGTGGGTTCTAATGGAATGCCTAAGCTGGTATCCCATGGGGTTTTCCTATTGTCTCTGTGCCAGGGAATGGTAGGAGTGTTTGCAGGATATCCCAGTGACATACGCTGCCTCCCCAAGGTCACGGAAGGTATTTCCCGGACTTCCCCGAACAGGGAACTCCTGTGAATGAAGAGAGCTGCGTGGAGTTGTCTCTCGAGCTCCCCCACGCACTGACAATGGTTCCGGAATCCTGAGCGTGGGGAGGTTCCACCAACGGTCGGTAGCACGTGGGTTCAAACGGAATGCCTAAGCTCGTCTCCCCTTAGGGTTTTCCTAATGTCTCTGTGCCAGGGAATGGTAGCTGGGTTTGCAGGATATCCCAGTGACATACTCTGCATCCCCAATTCAGGGAAGGTATTTCCCGGACTTCCCCGAACAGGGAACTCCTGTGAATGAAGAGAGCTGTGTGGAGTTGTCTCTCGAGCTCCCCCACGCACTGACAATGGTTCCGGAATCCTGAGCGTGGGGAGGTTCCACCAAAGGTCGGCAGCGCGTGGGTTCTAACGGAATGCCTAAGCTGGTCTCCCCTGAGGGTTTTCCTAATGTCTCTGTGCCAGGGAATGGTAGGGGGGTTTGCAGGATATCCCAGTGACATACGCTGCCTCCCCAAGGTCAGGGAAGGTATTTCCCGGACTTCCCCGAACAGGGAACTCCTGTGAATGAAGAGAGCTGCGTGGAGTTGTCTCTCGAGCTCCCCCACGCACTGACAATGGTTCCGGATTCCTGAGCGTGGGGAGGTTCCACCAACGGTCGTCAGCGCGTTGGTTCTAACGGAAGGCCTAAGCTCTTCTCCCCTGAGGGTCTTCCTAATTTCTCTGTGCCAGGGAATGCTAGGGGTGATTGCAGGATATCCCAGTGACCGATGCTGCCTCCCCAAGGTCAGGGAAGTTATTTCCCGGACTTCCCCGAAGAGGGAACACCTGTGACTGAAGAGAGCTGCGTGGAGTTGTCTCTCGAGCTCCCCCACGCACTGACAATGGTTCCGGAATCCTGAGCGTGGGGAGGTTCCACCAACGTTCGGCAGCGCGTTGGTTCAAACGGAATGCCTAAGCTAGTC
This sequence comes from Vicugna pacos, assembly GCF_048564905.1. Lineage (NCBI taxonomy): Eukaryota > Metazoa > Chordata > Mammalia > Artiodactyla > Camelidae > Vicugna > Vicugna pacos. The sequence continues at coordinate 1,944,585 of NC_133021.1, forward strand.
TCCCCTGTGGGTTTTCCTAATGTCTCTTTGCCAGGGAATGTTTGGGGGGTTTGCAGGATATCCCAGTGACATACGCTGCCTCCCCAAGGACAGGGAAGGTATTTCCCGGACTTCCCCGAACAGGGAACTCCTGTGAATGAAGAGAGCTGCGTGGAGTTGTCTCTCGAGCTCCCCCACGCATTGACAATGTTTCCGGAATCCTGAGCGTGGGGAGGTTCCACCAACGGTCGGCAGCGCGTGGGTTCTAACGGAATGCCTAAGCTCGTCTCCCCTGAGGGTTTTCCTAATTTCTCTGTGCCAGGGAATGCTAGGGGTGATTGCAGGATATCCCAGTGACAGAGGCTGCCTCCCCAAGGTCAGGGAAGTTATTTCTCGGACTTCCCCGAACAGGGAACTCCTGTGAATGAAGAGAGCAGCGTGGAGTTGTCTCTCGAGCTCCGCCACGCACTGACAATTGCTCCGGAATCCTGAGCGTGGGGAGGTTCCACCAACGGTCGGCAGAGCGTGGGTTCAACCAGAATGCCTAAGCTCGTCTCTTCTGAGGGTTTTCCTAATTTCTCTGTGCCAGGGAATGCTAGGGGTGATTGCAGGATATCCCAGTGACCGAGGCTGCCTCCCCAAGGTCAGGGAAGCTATTTCCCGGACTTCCCTGAACAGGGAACACCTGTGACTGAAGAGAGCTGCGTGGAGTTGTCTCTCGATCTCCATCACGCACTGACAATGGTTCCGGAATCCTGACCGTGAGGAGGTTCCACCAACGGTCGGCAGCGCGTGTGTTCTAACGGAGTGCCTAAGCTCGTCTCCCCTGAGGGTTTTCCTAATGTCTCTGAGCCAGGGAATGGTAGGGGGGTTTGCAGGATATCCCAGTGATATACGCTGCCTCCCCAAGGACAGGGAAGGTATTTCCCGAACTTCCCCGAACAGGGAAATCCTGTGAATGAAGAGAGCTGCGTGGAGTTGTCTCTCGAGCTCCCCCACGCACTGACAATGGTTCCGGAATCCTGAGCGTGGGGAGGTTCCACCAACGGTCGGCAGCGCGTGGGTTCTAACGGAATGCCTAAGCTCGTCTCCCCTGAGGGTTTTCCTAATTTCTCTGTGCCAGGGAATGGTTGGGGGGGTTTGCAGGATATCCCAGTGACATTCGCTGCCTCCCCAAGGTCAGGGAAGGTATTTCCCGGACTTCCCCGAACAGGGAACTCCTGTGAATGAAGAGAGCTGCGTGGATTTGTCTCTCGAGCTCCCCCACGCACTGACAATGTTTCCGGAATCCTGAGCGTGGGGAGGTTCCACCAACGGTCGGCAGCGCGTGGGTTCTAACGGAATGCCTAAGCTCGTCTCCCCTGAGGTTTTTCCTAATGTCTCTGTGCCAGGGAATGGTAGGGGGGTTTGCAGGATATCCCAGTGACCGAGCCTGCCTCCCCAAGGTAAGGGAAGTTATTTCCCGGACTTCCCCGAACAGGGAACTCCTGTGAATGAAGAGAGCTGTGTGGAGTTTTCTCTCGAACTCCCCCACGCACTGACAATGGTTCCGGAATCCTGAGCGTGGGGAGGTTCCACCAACGGTCGGCAGCGAGTGGGTTCTAACGGAATGCCTAAGCTCGACTCCCCTGAGGGTTTTCCTAATGTGTCTGTGCCAGGGAATGTTAGGGGGGTTTGCAGGATATCCCAGTGACATACGCTGCCTCCCCAATGTCAGGGAAGGTATTTCCCGGACTTCCCCGAACAGGGAACTCCTGTGAATGAAGAGAGCTGCGTGGAGTTGTCTCTCGAGCTCCCCCACGCACTGACAATGGTTCCGGAATCCTGAGCGTGGGGAGGTTCCACCAACGGTCGGCAGCGAGTGGGCTCTAACGGAATGCCTAAGCTCGTCTCCCCTGAGGGTTTTCTAAATGTCTCAGTGCCAGGGAATCATAGGGGTGATTCCAGGATATCCCAGTGTCCGAGGTTGCCTCCCCAAAGCCAGGAAAGTTATTTCTCGGAGTTCCCCGAACAGGGAACTCCTGTAAATGAAGAGAGCCGCGTGGAGTTGTCTCTCGAGCTCCGCCACGCACTGACAATTGCTCCAGAATCCTGAGCGTGGGGAGGTTCCACCAACGGTCGGCAGCGCGTGGGTTCTAACGGAATGCCTAAACTCGTCTCCTCTGAGGGTTTTCCTAATTTCTCTGTGCCAGGGAATGCTAGGGGTTATTGCAGGATATCCCAGTGACCGATGCTGCCTCCCCAAGGTCAGGAAATTTATTTCTCGAACTTCCCGAACATGGAACACCTGTGACTGAAGAGAGCTGCGTGGAGTTGTTTCTCGACCTCCCCCACGCACTGACAATGGTTCCGGAATCCTGAGCGTGGGGAAGTTCCACCAACGGTCGGCAGCGCGTGGGTTCTAACGGAATGCCTAAGCTGGTCTCCCCTGAGGGTTTTCCTAATGTCTCTGTGCCAGGGTATGGTAGGGGGGTTTGCAGGATATCCCAGTGACATACTCTGCATCCCCAAATCAGGGAAGGTATTTCCCGGACTTCCCCGAACAGGGAACTCCTGTGAATGAAGAGAGCTGTGTGGAGTTGTCTCTCGAGCTCCCCCACGCACTGACAATGGTTCCGGAATCCTGAGCGTGGGGAGGTTCCACCAACGGTCGGCAGCCCGTGGGTTCTAACGGAATGCCTAAGCTCGTCTCCCCTGAGGGTTTTCCTAATGTCTCTGTGCCAGGGAATGCTAGGGGTGATTGAGGATATCCCAGTGACCGAGGTTGCCTCCCCAAGTTCAGGAAAGTTATTTCCCGGACTTCCCCGAACAGGGAACTCCTGTGAATGAAGAGAGCTGCGTGGAGTTGTCTCTCGAGCTCCCCCACGCACTGACAATGGTTCCGGAATCCTGACCGTGAGGAGGTTCCACCAACGGTCGGCAGCGTGTGGGTTCTAACGGAATGCCTAAGCTCGTCTCCCCTGAGGGTTTTCCTAATGTCTCTGAGCCAGGGAATGGTAGGGGGGTTTGCAGGATATCCCAGTGATATACGCTGCCTCCCCAAGGACAGGGAAGTTATTTCCCGAACTTCCCCGAACAGGGAACTCCTGTGAATGAAGAGAGCTGCGTGGAGTTGTCTCTCGAGCTTCCCCACGCACTGACAATGTTTCCGGAATCCTGACCGTGAGGAGGTTCCACCAACGGTTGGCAGCGCGTGTGTTCTAACGGAATGCCTAAGCTCGTCTCCCCTGAGGGTTTTCCTAATATCTCTGAGCCAGGGAATGGTAGGGGGGTTTGCAGGATATCCCAGTGATATACGCTGCCTCCCCAAGGACAGGGAAGGTATTTCCCGAACTTCCCAGAACAGGGAACTCCTGTGAATGAAGAGAGCTGCGTGGAGTTGTCTCTCGAGCTTCTCCACGCACTGACAATGGTTCCGGAATCCTGAGCTTGGGGAGGTTCCACCAACGGTCGGCAGCGGGTGGGTTCTAACGGAATACCTAAGCTCGTCTCCCTTGAGTGTTTTCCTAATGTGTCTGAGACAGGGAATGGTAGGGGGGTTTGCAGGATATCCCAGTGACATACGCTGACTCCCCAAGGTCAGGGAATTTATTTCCCGGACTTCCCCGAACAGGGAACTCCTGTGAATGAAGAGAGCTGCGTGGAGTTTTCTCTCGAGCTCCCCCACGCACTGACAATGGTTCCGGAATCCTGAGCGTGTGGTGGTTCCACCAACGGTCGGCAGCGCGTGGGTTCTAACGGAATGCCTAAGCTCGTCTCCCCTGAGGGTTTTCCTAATGTCTCTGTGCCAGGGAATGGTAGGGGGGTTTGCAGGATATCCCAGTGACATACGCTGCCTCCCCAAGGTCAGGGAAGGTATTTCCCGGACTTCCCCGAACAGGGAACTCCTGTGAATGAAGAGAGCTGCGTGGAGATGTGTCTCGAGCTCACCCACGCACTGACAATGGTTCCGGAATCCTGAGCGTGGGGAGGTTCCACCAACGGTCGGCAGCGCGTGGGTTCTAACTGAATGCCTAAGCTAGCCTCCCCTGAGTGTTTTTCTAATGTCTCTGTGCCAGGGAATGGTAGGTGGGTTTGCAGGATATCCCAGTGATATACGCTGCCACCCCAATTTCAGGGAAAGTATTTCCCGGACTTCCCCGAACAGGGAACTCCTGTGAATGAAGAGAGCTGCGTGGAGTTGTCTCTCGAGCTCCCCCACGCACTGACAATGGTTCCGGAATCCTGAGCGTGGGGAGGTTCCACCAACGGTCGTCAGCGCGTTGGTTCTAACGGAAGGCCTAAGCTCGTCTCCCGTGAGGGTCTTCCTAATTTCTCTGTGCCAGGGAATGCTAGGGGTGATTGCAGGATATCCCAGTGACCGATGCTGCCTCCCCAAGGTCAGGGAAGTTATTTCCCGGACTTCCCCGAAGAGGGAACTCCTGTGAATGAAGAGAGCTGCGTGGAGTTGTCTCTCGAGCTCCCCCACGCATTGACAATGTTTCCGGAATCCTGAGCGTGGGGAGGTTCCACCAACGGTCGGCAGCGCGTGGGTTCTAACGGAATGCCTAAGCTCGTCTCCCCTGAGGGTTTTCCTAATTTCTCTGTGCCAGGGAATGCTAGGGGTGATTGCAGGATATCCCAGTGACAGAGGCTGCCTCCCCAAGGTCAGGGAAGTTATTTCTCGGACTTCCCCGAACAGGGAACTCCTGTGAATGAAGAGAGCAGCGTGGAGTTGTCTCTCGAGCTCCGCCACGCACTGACAATTGCTCCGGAATCCTGAGCGTAGGGAGGTTCCACCAACGGTCGGCAGAGCGTGAGTTCAACCGGAATGCCTAAGCTCGTCTCTTCTGAGGGTTTTCCTAATTTCTCTGTGCCAGGGAATGCTAGGGGTGATTGCAGGATATCCCAGTGACCGAGGCTGCCTCCCCAAGGTCAGGGAAGCTATTTCCCGGACTTCCCTGAACAGGGAACACCTGTGACTGAAGAGAGCTGCGTGGAGTTGTCTCTCGATCTCCCCCACGCACTGACAATGGTTCCGGAATCCTGACCGTGAGGAGGTTCCACCAACGGTCGGCAGCGCGTGTGTTCTAACGGAATGCCTAAGCTCGTCTCCCCTGAGGGTTTTCCTAATGTCTCTGAGCCAGGGAATGGTAGGGGGGTTTGCAGGATATCCCAGTGATATACGCTGCCTCCCCAAGGACAGGGAAGGTATTTCCCGAACTTCCCCGAACTGGGAAATCCTGTGAATGAAGAGAGCTGCGTGGAGTTGTCTCTCGAGCTCCCCAACGCACTGACAATGGTTCCGGAATCCTGAGCGTGGGGAGGTTCCACCAACGGTCGGCAGCGCGTGGGTTCTAACGGAATGCCTAAGCTCGTCTCCCCTGAGGGTTTTCCTAATTTCTCTGTGCCAGGGAATGGTAGGGGGGTTTGCAGGATATCCCAGTGACATTCGCTGCCTCCCCAAGGTCAGGGAAGGTATTTCCCGGACTTCCCCGAACAGGGAACTCCTGTGAATGAAGAGAGCTGCGTGGATTTGTCTCTCGAGCTCCCCCACGCACTGACAATGTTTCCGGAATCCTGAGCGTGGGGAGGTTCCACCAACGGTCGGCAGCGCGTGGGTTCTAACGGAATGCCTAAGCTCGTCTCCCCTGAGGTTTTTCCTAATGTCTCTGTGCCAGGGAATGGTAGGGGGGTTTGCAGGATATCCCAGTGACCGAGCCTGCCTCCCCAAGGTCAGGGAAGTTATTTCCCGGACTTCCCCGAACAGGGAACTCCTGTGAATGAAGAGAGCTGTGTGGAGTTTTCTCTCGAACTCCCCCACGCACTGACAATGGTTCCGGAATCCTGAGCGTGGGGAGGTTCCACCAACGGTCGGCAGCGAGTGGGTTCTAACGGAATGCCTAAGCTCGACTCCCCTGAGGGTTTTCCTAATGTGTCTGTGCCAGGGAATGTTAGGGGGGTTTGCAGGATATCCCAGTGACATACGCTGCCTCCCCAATGTCAGGGAAGGTATTTCCCGGACTTCCCCGAACAGGGAACTCCTGTGAATGAAGAGAGCTGCGTGGAGTTGTCTCTCGAGCTCCCCCACGCACTGACAATGGTTCCGGAATACTGAGCGTGGGGAGGTTCCACCAACGGTCGGCAGCGAGTGGGCTCTAACGGAATGCCTAAGCTCGTCTCCCCTGAGGGTTTTCTAAATGTCTCAGTGCCAGGGAATCATAGGGGTGATTCCAGGATATCCCAGTGTCCGAGGTTGCCTCCCCAAAGCCAGGAAAGTTATTTCTCGGAGTTCCCCGAACAGGGAACTCCTGTAAATGAAGAGAGCCGCGTGGAGTTGTCTCTCGAGCTCCGCCACGCACTGACAATTGCTCCGGAATCCTGAGCGTGGGGAGGTTCCACCAACGGTCGGCAGCGCGTGGGTTCTAACGGAATGCCTAAACTCGTCTCCTCTGAGGGTTTTCCTAATTTCTCTGTGCCAGGGAATGCTAGGGGTTATTGCAGGATATCCCAGTGACCGAGGCTGCCTCCCCAAGGTCAGGAAATTTATTTCTCGAACTTCCCGAACATGGAACACCTGTGACTGAAGAGAGCTGCGTGGAGTTGTCTCTCGACCTCCCCCACGCACTGACAATGGTTCCGGAATCCTGAGCGTGGGGAAGTTCCACCAACGGTCGGCAGCGCGTGGGTTCTAACGGAATGCCTAAGCTGGTCTCCCCTGAGGGTTTTCCTAATGTCTCTGTGCCAGGGTATGGTAGGGGGGTTTGCAGGATATCCCAGTGACATACGCTGCCTCCCCAAGATCAGGGAAGTTATTTCCCGTACTTCCCCGAACAGGGAACTCCTGTGAATGAAGAGAGGTGCGTGGAGTTGTCTCTCGAGCTCCCCCACGCACTGACAATGGTTCCGGAATCCTGAGCGTGGGGAGGTTCCACCAACGGTCGGCAGCGCGTGGGCTCTAACGGAATGCCTAAGCTCGTATCCTCTGTGGGTTTTCCTAATGTGTCTGTGCCAGGGAATGGTAGGGGGGTTTGCAGGATATCCCAGTGACATACGCTGCCTCCCCATGGTCAGGGAAGGTATTTCCCGGACTTCCCCGAACAGGGAACTCCTGTGAATGAAGAGAGCTTCGTGGAGTTTTCTCTCGAGCTCCCCCACGCACTGACAATGGTTCCGGAATCCTGAGCGTGGGGAGGTTCCACCAACGGTCGGCAGCGCGTGGGTTCTAACGGAATGCCTAAGCTCGTCTCCCCTGAGGGTTTCCCTAATGTGTCTGTGCCAGGGAATGGTAGGGGGGTTTGCAGGATATCCCAGTGACATACGCTGCTTCCCCAAGGTCAGGGAAGCTATTTCCCGGACTTCCCCGAACAGGGAACTCCTGTGAATGAAGAGAGCTGCGTGGAGTTGTCTCTCGAGCTCCCCCACGCACTGACAATGGTTCCGGAATTCTGAGCGTGGGGAGGTTCCACCAACGGTCGGCAGCGCGTGGGTTCAACCGGAATGCCTAAGCTCGTCTCTTCTGAGGGTTTTCCTAATTTCTCTGTGCCAGGGAATGCTAGGGGTGATTGCAGGATATCCCAGTGACCGAGGCTGCCTCCCCAAGGTCAGGGAAGCTATTTCCCGGACTTCCCTGAACAGGGAACACCTGTGACAGAAGAGAGCTGCGTGGAGTTGTCTCTCGATCTCCCCCACGCACTGACAATGGTTCCGGAATCCTGACCGTGAGGAGGTTCCACCAACGGTCGGCAGCGCGTGTGTTCTAACGGAATGCCTAAGCTCGTCTCCCCTTAGGGTTTTCCTAATGTCTCTGAGCCAGGGAATGGTTGGGGGGTTTGCAGGATATCCCAGTGATATACGCTGCCTCCCCAAGGACAGGGAAGGTATTTCCCGAACTTTCCCAAACAGGGAACTCCTGTGAATGAAGAGAGCTGCGTGGAGTTGTCTCTCGAGCTCCCCCACGCACTGACAATGGTTCCGGAATCCTGAGCGTGGGGAGGTTCCACCAACTGTCGGCAGCGCGTGGGTTCTAACGGAATGCCTAAGCTCGTCTCCCCTGAGGGTTTTCCTAATGTCTCTGTGCCAGGGAATGGTAGGGGGGTTTGCAGGATATCCCAGTGACATACGCTGCCTCCCCAAGGTCAGGGAAGGTATTTCCCGGACTTCCCCGAACAGGGAACTCCTGTGAATGAAGAGAGCTGCGTGGATTTGTCTCTCGAGCTCCCCCACGCACTGACAATGTTTCCGGAATCCTGAGCGTGGGGAGGTTCCACCAACGGTCGGCAGCGCGTGGGTTCTAACGGAATGCCTAAGCTCGTATCCCCTGAGGTTTTTCCTAATGTCTCTGTGCCAGGGAATGGTAGGGGGGTTTGCAGGATATCCCAGTGACCGAGCCTGCCTCCCCAAGTTCAGGGAAGTTATTTCCCGGACTTCCCCGAACAGGGAACTCCTGTGAATGAAGAGAGCTGTGTGGAGTTTTCTCTCGAGCTCCCCCACGCACTGACAATGGTTCCGGAATCCTGAGCGTGGGGAGGTTCCACCAACGGTCGGCAGCGAGTGGGTTCTAACGGAATGCCTAAGCTCGACTCCCCTGAGGGTTTTCCTAATGTGTCTGTGCCAGGGAATGTTAGGGGGGTTTGCAGGATATCCCAGTGACATACGCTGCCTCCCCAAGGTCAGGGAAGGTATTTCCCGGACTTCCCCGAACAGGGAACTCCTGTGAATGAAGAGAGCTGCGTGGAGTTGTCTCTCGAGCTCCCCCACGCACTGACAATGGTTCCGGAATCCTGAGCGTGGGGAGGTTCCACCAACGGTCGGCAGCGAGTGGGCTCTAACGGAATGCCTAAGCTCGTCTCCCCTGAGGTTTTTCTAAATGTCTCAGTGCCAGGGAATGATAGGGGTGATTCCAGGATATCCCAGTGTCCGAGGTTGCCTCCCCAAAGCCAGGAAAGTTATTTCTCGGAGTTCCCCGAACAGGGAACTCCTGTGAATGAAGAGAGCCGCGTGGAGTTGTCTCTCGAGCTCCGCCACGCACTGACAATTGCTCCGGAATCCTGAGCGTGGGGAGGTTCCACCAACGGTCGGCAGCGCGTGGGTTCAAACGGAATGCCTAAACTCGTCTCCTCTGAGGGTTTTCCTAATTTCTCTGTGCCAGGGAATGCTAGGGGTTATTGCAGGATATCCCAGTGACCGAGGCTGCCTCCCCAAGGTCAGGAAATTTATTTCTCGAACTTCCCGAACATGGAACACCTGTGACTGAAGAGAGCTGCGTGGAGTTGTCTCTCGACCTCCCCCACGCACTGACAATGGTTCCGGAATCCTGAGCGTGGGGAAGTTCCACCAACGGTCGGCAGCGCGTGGGTTCTAACGGAATGCTTAAGGTCGTCTCCCCTGATGGTTTTCCTAATGTCTCTGTGCCAGGCAATGCTAGGGGTGATTGTAGGATATCCAAGTGTCAGAGGCTGCCACCACAAGGTCAGGGAAGGTATTTCTCGGACTTCCCCGAACAGGGAACACCTGTGACTGAAGAGAGCTTAGTGGAGTTGTCTCTCGTGTTCCCACACGCACTGACAATGGTTCCGGAATCCTGAGCGTGGGGAGGTTCCTCCAATGGTCGGCAGATCGTGGGTTCTAACGGAATGCCGAATCTCGTCTCCCTTGAGGGTTTTTCTAATGTCTCTTGCCAGGGAATGCTAGGGGTTATTGCAGATTATCCCAGTGACCGAGGCTGCCTCACCTAGATCAGGGAATTTATTTCTCGGACTTCCCGAACTGGGAACACCTGTGACTGAAGAGAGCTGCGTGGAGTTGTCCCTCGAGCTCCCCACCCACTGACAATGGTTCCGGAATCCTGAGCGTGGGGAGGTTCCACCAACGGTCGGAGCGCATGGGTTCTTACGGAATGCCTAAACTCGTGTCCCCTGTGGGTTTTCCTAATGTCTCTGTGCCAGGGAATGATAGGAGGGTTTGCAGGATATCCCAGTGTCATACGCTGCCTCCCCAAGGTCAGGGAAGGTATTTCCCGGACTTCCCCGGACAGGGAACTCCTGTGAATGAAGAGAGCTGCGTGGAGATGTGTCTCGAGCTCCCCCACGCACTGACAATGGTTCCGGAATCCTGAGCGTGGGGAGGTTCCACCAACGGTCGGCAGCGCGTGGATTCTAACGGAATGCCTAAGCTAGTCTCCCCTGAGGGTTTTCCTAATGTCTCTGTGCCAGGGAATGCTAGGGGTGATTGCAGGATATCCCAGTGACCGAAGCTGCCTCCCCAAGGTCAGGGAAGTTATTTCCCGGACTTCCCCGAAGAGGGAACACCTGTGACTGAAGAGAGCTGCGTGGAGTTGTCTCTCGAGCTCCCCCACGCACTGACAATGGTTCCGGAATCCTGAGCGTGGGGAGGTTCCACCAACGGTCGGCAGCGCGTGGGTTCTAACGGAATGCCTAAGCTCGTCTCCCCAGAGGGTTTTCCTAATGTCTCTGTGCCAGGGAATGGTAGGGGGGTTTGCAGGATATCCCAGTGACATACGCTGCCTCCCCAAGTCAGGGAAGGTATTTCCCGGACTTCCCCGTACAGGGAGCTCCTGTGAATGAAGAGAGTTGCGTGGAGTTGTCTCTCGAGCTCCCCCACGCACTGACAATGTTTCCGGAATCCTGAGCGTGGGGAGGCTCCACCAACGGTCGGCAGCGCGTGGGTTCTAACGGAATGCATAAGCTCGTCTCCCCTGAGGGTTTTCCTAATGTCTCTGTGCCAGGGAATGCTAGGGGTGATTGCAGGATATTCCAGTGAACGAGGCTGCCTCCCCAAGGTCAGGGAAGTTATTTCCCGGACTTCCCCGAACAGGGAACACCTGTGACTGAAGAGAGCTTCGTGGAGTTGTCTCTCGAGCTCCCCCACGCACTGAAAATGGTTCCGGAATCCTGAGCGTGGGGAGGTTCCACCAACGGTCGGCAGCGCGTGGGTTCTAACGGAATGCCTAAGCTCGTCTCCCCTGACGGTTTTCCTAATGTCTCTGTGCCAGGGAATGGTAGGGGGGTTTGCGGGATATCCCAGTGACATACACTGCCTCCCCAAGGTCAGGGAAGGTATTTCCCGGACTTCCCCGAACAGGGAACTCCTGTGAATGAAGAGAGCTGAGTGGAGTTGTCTCTCGAGCTCCCCCACGCACTGACAATTGTTCCGGAATCCTGAGCGTGGGGAGGTTCCACCAACGGTCGTCAGCGCGTTGGTTCTAACGGAATGCCTAAGCTCGTCTCCCCTGAAGGTTTTCCTAATGTCTCTGTGCCAGGGAATGCTAGGGGTGATTGCAGGATATCCCAGTGACCGATGCTGCCTCCCCAAGGTCAGGGAAGTTATTTCCCGGACTTCCCCGAAGAGGGAACACCTGTGACTGAAGAGAGCTGCGTGGAGTTGTCTCTCGAGCTCCCCCACGCACTGACAATGTTTCTGGAATCCTGAGCGTGGGGAGGTTCCACCAACGGTCGGCAGCGCGTGGGTTCTAACGGAATGCCTAAGCTCGTCTCCCCTGAGGGTTTTCCTAATGTCTCTGTGCCAGGGAATGGTAGGGGGGTTTGCAGGATATCCCAGTGACCGAGCCTGCCTCCCCAAGTTCAGGGAAGTTATTTCCCGGACTTCCCCGAACAAGGAACTCCTGTGAATGAAGAGAGCTGTGTGGAGTTTTCTCTCGAGCTCCCCCACGCACTGACAATGGTTCCGGAATCCTGAGCGTGGGGAGGTTCCTCCAATGGTCGGCAGATCGTGGGTTCTAACGGAATGCCTAAGTTCGTCACCCTTGAGGGTTTTTCTAATGTCTCTTTGCCAGGGAATGCTAGGGGTTATTGCAGATTATCCCAGTGACCGAGTCTGCCTCACCAAGATCAGGGAAGTTATTTCTCGGACTTCCCGAACTGGGAACACCAGTGACTGAAGAGAGCTGCGTGGAGTTGTCCCTCGAGCTCCCCACCCACTGACAATGGTTCCGGAATCCTGAGCGTGGGGAGGTTCCACCAACGGTCGGCAGCGCATGGGTTCTAACGGAATGCCTAAACTCGTTTCCCCTGTGGGTTTTCCTAATGTCTCTGTGCCAGGGAATGATAGGGGGGTTTGCAGGATATCCCAGTGTCATACGCTGCCTCCCAAAGGTCAGGGAAGGTATTTCCCGAACTTCCCCGGACAGGGAACTCCTGTGAATGAAGAGAGCTGAGTGGAGTTGTCTCTCGAGCTCCCGCACGCACTGACAATGGTTCCGGAATCCGGAGGATGGGGAGGTTCCACCAACGGTCGGCAGCACGTGGGATCTAACAGAATGCCTAAGCTCGTCTCCCCTGAGGGTTTTCCTAATGTGTCTATGCCAAGGAATGGTAGGGGGGTTTGCAGGTTATCCCAGTGACATACGCTGCCTCCCCTAGGTCAGGGAAGGTATTTCCCGGACTTCCCCGAACAGGGAACTCCTGTGAATGAAGAGAGCTGCGTGGAGTTGTCTCTCGAGCTCCCCCACGCACTGACAATGGTTCCGGAATCCTGAGAGTGGGGAGGTTCCACCAACGGTCGGCAGCGCGTGGGTTCTAACGGAATGCCTAAGCTCGTCTCCCCTGAGGGTTTTCCTAATGTGTCTGTGCCAGGGAATTATAGGGGTGTTTGCAGGATATCCCAGTGACATACGCTGTCTCCCCAAGTTCAGGGAAGGAATTTCCCAGACTTCCCCGAACAGGGAACTCCTGTGAATGAAGAGAGCTGCGTGGAGTTGTCTCTCGAGCTCCCCCACGCACTGACAATGGTTCCGGAATCCTGAGCGTGGGGAGGTTCCACCAACGGTCGGCAGCGCGTGGGTTCTAACCGAATGCCTAAGCTCGTCTCCCCTGTGGGTTTTCCTAATATCTCTGTGCCAGGGAATGGTTGGGGTGTTTGCAGGATATCCCAGTGACATACGCTGCCTCCCCAAGATAAGGGAAGGTATTTCCCGGACTTCCCCGAACAGGGAACTCCTGTGAATGAAGAGAGCTGCGTGGAGTTGTCTCTCGAGCTCCCCCACGCACTGACAATGGTTCCGGAATCCTGAGCGTGGGGAGGTTCCACCAACGGTCGGCAGCGCGTGGGTTCTAACGGAATGCCTAAGCTCGTCTCCCCTGAGGATTTTCCTAATGTCTCTGTGCCAGGGAAATCTAGGGGTGATTGCAGGATTTCCCAGTGACCGAGGCTGCCTCCCCAAGGTCAGGAAAGGTATTTCTCGGACTTCCCCGTACAGGGAACTCCTGTGAATGAAGAGAGCTGCGTGGAGTTGTCTCTCGAGCTCCCCCACGCACTGACAATTGTTCCGGAATCGTGAGCGTGGGGAGGTTCCACCAACGGTCGGCAGCGCGTGGGTTCTAACGGAATGTCTAAACTCGTATACCCTGAGGGTTTTCCTAATTTCTCTGTGACAGTGAATGGTAGGTGGGTTTGCAGGATATCCCAATGACATTCGTTGCCTCCCCAAGTTCAGGGAAGGTATTTCCCGGACTTCCCCGAACAGGGAACTCCTGTGAATGAAGAGAGCTGCGTGGAGTTGTCTCTCGATCTCCCCCACGCACTGACAATGTTTCCGGAATCCTGAGCGTTGGGAGGTTCCACCAACGGTCGGCAGCGCGTGGGATCTAACGGAATGCCTAAGCTCGTGTCCCCTGTGGGTTTTCCTAATGTCTCTGTGCCAGGGAATGGTAGGGGGGTTTGCGGGATATCCCAGTGACATACGCTGCCTCCCCAAGGTCAGGGAAGGTATTTCCCGGACTTCCCCGAACAGGGAACTCCTGTGAATGAAGAGAGCTGCGTGGAGTTGTCTCTCGAGCTCCCCCACGCACTGACAATGTTTCCGGAATCCTGAGCGTGGGGAGGTTCCACTAACGGTCGGCAGCGCGTGGGTTCTAACGGAATGCCTAAGCTCGTCTCCCCTGAGGGTTTTCCTAATGTCTCTGTGCCAGGGAATGGTAGGGGGGTTTGCCGGATATCCCAGTGTCCGAGGCTGCCTCCCCAAGGTCAGGGAAGTTATTTCCCGGACTTCCCCGAACAGGGAACTCCTGTGAATGAAGAGAGCTGCGTGGAGTTGTCTCTCGAGCTCCCCCACGCACTGACAATGGTTCCGGAATCCTGAGCGTGGGGAGGTTCCACCAACGGTCGGCAGCGAGTGGGTTCTAACGGAATGCCTAAGCTCGACTCCCATGAGGGTTTTCCTAATGTGTCTGTGCCAGGGAATGTTAGGGGGGTTTGCAGGATATCCCAGTGACATACGCTGCCTCCCCAAGGTCAGGAAAGGTATTTCCCGGACTTCCCCGAACAGGGAACTCCTGTGAATGAAGAGAGCTGCGTGGAGTTGTCTCTCGAGCTCCCCCACGCACTGACAATGGTTCCGGAATCCTGAGCGTGGGGAGGTTCCACCAACGGTCGGCAGCGCGTGGGCTCTAACGGAATGCCTAAGCTCGTCTCCCCTGAGGGTTTTCCAAATGTCCCAGTGCCAGGGAATGATAGGGGTGATTCCAGGATATCCCAGTGACCGAGGCTGCCTCCCCAAGGCCAGGAAAGTTATTTCTCGGACTTCCCCGAACAGGGAACTCCTGTGAATGAAGAGATCCGCGTGGAGTTGTCTCTCGAGCTCCGCCACGCACTGACAATTGCTCCGGAATCCTGAGCGTGGGGAGGTTCCACCAACGGTCGGCAGCGCGTGGGTTCTAACGGAATGCCTAAACTCGTCTCCTCTGAGGGTTTTCCTAATTTCTCTGTGCCAGGGAATGCTAGTGGTGATTGCAGAATATCCCAGTGACCGAGGCTGCCTCCCCAAGGTCAGGGAAGTTATTTCCCGGACTTCCCCGAACAGGGAACACCTGTGACTGAAGAGAGCTGGGTGGAGTTGTCTCTCGAGCTCCCCCACGCACTGACAATGGTTCCGGATTCCTGAGCGTGGGGAGGTTCCACCAACGGTCGGCAGCGCGTGGGTTCTAACGGAATGCCTAAGCTCGTCTCCCCTGAGGGTTTTCCTAATGTCACTGTGCCAGGGAATGCTAGGGGTGATTGCATGATATCCCAGTGTAAGAGGCTGCCTTCCCAAGTCAGGGAAGGTATTTCTCAGACTTCCCCAAACAGGGAACACCTGTGACTGAAGAAAGCTGCGTGGAGTTGTCTCTCGACCTCCCCCACGCACTGACAATGGTTCCGGAATCCTGAGCGTGGGGAAGTTCCACCAACGGTCGGCAGCGCGTGGGTTCTAACCGAATGCCTAAGGTGGTCTCCCCTGAGGGTTTTCCTAATGTCTCTGTGCCAGGGAATGCTAGGGGTGATTGTAGGATATCCAAGTGTCAGAGGCTGCCTCCACAAGGTCAGGGAAATTATTTCTCGGACTTCCCCGAACAGGGAACACCTGTGACTGAAGAGAGCTTAGTGGAGATGTCTCTCGTGTTCCCACACGCACTGACAATGGTTCCGGAATCCTGAGCGTGGGGAGGTTCCTCCAATGGTCGGCAGATCGTGGGTTCTAACGGAATGCCTAAGCTCGTCTCCCTTGAGTTTTTTTCTAATGTCTCTTTGCCAGGGAATGCTAGGGGTTATTGCAGATTATCCCAGTGACGGAGGCTGCCTACCCAAGGTCAGGAAATTTATTTCTCGGACTTCCCGAACAGGGAACACCTGTGACTGAAGAGAGCTGCGTGGAGTTGTCCCTCGAGCTCCCCACCCACTGACAATGGTTCCGGAATCCTGAGCGTGGGTAGGTTCCACCAACCGTTGTCAGCGCGTGGGTTTTAACGGAATGCCTAAGCTCGTCTCCCCTGAGTGTTTTCCTAATGTCTCTGTGCCAGGGAATGCTAGGGGTGATTGCATGATATCCCAGTGTAAGAGGCTGCCTCCCCAAGTCAGGGAAGGTATTTCTCGGACTTCCCCAAACAGGGAACACCTGTGACTGAAGAAAGCTGCGTGGAGTTGTCTCTCGACCTCCCACACGCACTGACAATGTTTCCGGAATCCTGAGCGTGGGGAAGTTCCACCAACGGTCGGCAGCGCGTGGGTTCTAACGGAATGATTAAGGTCGTCTCCCCTGATGGTTTTCCTAATGTCTCTGTGCCAGGTAATGCTAGGGGTGATTGTAGGATATCCAAGTGTCAGAGGCTGCCTCCACAAGGTCAGGGAAAGTATTTCTCGGACTTCCTCGAACAGGGAAAACCTGTGACTGAAGAGAGCTTAGTGGAGTTGTCTCTCGTGTTCCCACACGCACTGACAATGGTTCCGGAATCCTGAGCGTGGGGAGGTTCCTCCAATGGTCGGCAGGTCGTGGGTTCTAACGGAATGCCTAAGCTCGTCTCCCTTGAGGTTTTTTCTAATGTCTCTTTGCCAGGGAATGCTAGGGGTTATTGCAGATTCTCCCAGTGACCGAGGCTGCCTCACCAAGGTCAGGGAATTTATTTCTCGGACTTCCCGAACTGGGAACACCTGTAACTGAAGAGAGCTGCGTGGAGTTGTCCGTCGAGGTCCCCACCCACTGACAATTGTTCCGGAATCCTGAGCGTGGGGAGGTTCCACCAACCGTTGGCAGCGCGTGGGTTTTAACGGAATGTTTAAGCTCGACTCCCCTGAGGGTTTTCCTAATGTCTCTGTGCCAGGGAATGCTAGGAGTGATTGCAGGTTATCCCAGTGTCAGAGGCTGCCTCCTCAAGGTCAGGGAATGTATTTCTCGGACTTCCTGGAACAGGGAACATCTGTGACTGAAGAGAGCTGCGTGGAATTGTCTCTCGAACTCCCCCACGCACTGAAAATGGTTCCGGAATCCTGAGCGTTTGGAGGTTCCACCAACGGTTGGCAGCGCGTGGGTTCTAACGGAATACCTAAGCTCGTCTCCCCTGAGTGTTTTCCTAATATCTCTGATCCAGGGAATGCTAGGGGTGATTGCAGGATATCCCAGTGTCAGAGGCTGCCTCCCCAAGGTCAGGGAAGGTATTTCTCGGACTTCCCCGAACAGGGAACACCTGTGACTGAAGAGAGCTGCGTGGAGTTGTCTCTCGGGGTCCCCCACGCACTGACAACGGTTCCGGAAACCTGAGCGTGGGGAGGTTCCACCAACGGGCGGCAGCGCGTGGGTTCTAACGGAATGCCTAAGCTCGTCTCCCCTGAGGGTTTCCTAATGTCTCTGTGCCAGGGAATGCTAGGGGTGATTGCAGGTTATCTCAGTGACCGAGGTTGCCTCCCCAAGGTCAGGGAAGGTATTTCTCGAGCTTCCCTGAACAGGGAACACCTGTGACTGAAGAGAGCTGCGTGGATTTGTCTCTCGACATCCCCCACGCACTGACAATGTTTCCGGAATCCTGAGCGTGGGGAGGTTCCACCAACGGTCGGCAGTGCGTGGGTTCTTACGGAATGCCTTAGCTCGTCTCCCTTGAGGGTTTTCCTAATGTCTCAGTGCCAGGGAATGCTAGGGGTGATTGCAGGTTATCCCAGTGACCGAGGATGACTCGCCAATGTCAGGGAATGTATTTCTCGTACTTCCCCGAACAGGGAACACCTGTGACTGAAGAGAGCTGCGTGGAGTTGACTCTCGAGCTCCCCCACGCACTGACAATGGTTCCGGAATCCTGAGCGTGGGGAGGTTACTCTAAAGGTCGGCAGCGCGTGGGTTCTAACAGAATGCAAAAGCTCGTCTCCCCTGAGGGTTTTCCTAATGTCTCTGTGCCAGGGAATGCTAGGGGTGGTTGCAGGATATCCCAGGGACAGAGGCTGCTTCCCCAAGGTCAGGGAATCTATTTCTCGGACTTCCCAAACAGGGAACACCTGTGACTGAAGAGAGCTGCGTGGAGTTGTCTCTCGAGCTCCCCCACGCACTGACAATTGTTCCGGAATCCTGAGCGTGGGGAGGTTCCACCAACGGTTGGCAGCGCGTGGGTTCTAACGGAATGCATATGCTCGTCTCCCCTGAGGGTTTTCCTAATGTCTCTGTGCCAGGGAATGCTAGGGGTGATTGCAGGATATCCCAGTGACCGAGGATGCCTCCCCAAGGTCAGTGATTGTATTTCTCGTACTTCCCCGAACAGGGAACTCCTGTGACTGAAGAGAGCTGCGTGGAGTTGTCTCTCTGGCTCCCCCACGCACTGACAATTTTTCCGGAATCTTGAGCGTGGGGAGGTTCCTCGAAAGGTCGGAAGCGCGTTTATTATAACGGAATGCCTAAACTCGTTTCCCTTGAGGGTTTTCCTAATCTCTCTGTGCCAGGGAATGCTAGGGGTTATTGAACGATATCCCAGTGCCCGAGTCTGCCTCCCCAAGTTCAGGGAAGGTATTTCTCGGACTTCCCCGAACAGGGAACACCTGTGACTGAAGAGAGCTGCGTGGAGTTGTCTCTCGAGCTCCCCCACGCACTGACAATGGTTCCGGAATCCTGAGCGTGGGGAGGTTCCTCCAACAGTCGGCAGCGCTTGGGTTCTAACTGAATGCCTAAGCTCGTCTCCCTTGAGGTTTTTCCTAATGTCTATGTGCCAGGGAATGCTAGGGGTGATTGCAGGTTATCCCAGTGACCGAGGATGCCTCCCCAAGGTCAGTGATTGTATTTCTCGTACTTCCCCGAACAGGGAACTCCTGTGACTGAAGAGAGCTGCGTGGAGTTGTCTCTCGAGCTCCCCCTCGCACTGACATTGGTTCAGGAATCCTGAGCTTGGGGAGGTTCCTACAATGGTCGGCAGCGCGTGGGTTCTAACGGAATGCCTAAGCTCGTCTCCCCTGAGGTTTTTTCTAATGTCTCTGTGCAAGGAAATGCTAGGGGTGATTGCAGGATATCCCAGTGTCAGAGGCTTCCTCCCCAAGGTCAAGGAAGGTATTTCTCGGACTTCCACGAACAGGGAAGGCCTGTGACTGAAGAGAGCTGCGTGGAGTTGTTTCTCGAGCTCCCCCACGCACTGACATTGGTTCTGGAATCCTGAGCGTGGGGAGGTTCCACCAACGGTCGGTATCGATTGGATTCAAACGGAATGCCTAAGCTCGTCTCCCCTGAGGGTTTTCCTAATGTCTCTGTGCCAGGGAATGCTAGGGGTGATTGCAGGATATCCCAGTGTCAGAGGCTGCCTCCCCAAGGTCAGGGAAGCTATTTCTCGGGCTTCCCCGAACAGGGAACACCTGTGACTGAAGAGAGCTGCGTGGAGTTGCCTCTAGAGCTCCCCCACGCACTGACAATGGTTCCGGAATCCTGAGCGTGGGGAGGTTCCACCAACGGTCGGCAGCGCGTGGGTTCTAACGGAATGCCTAAGCTCGTCTCCCCTGAGGATTTTCCTAATGTCTCTGTGCCAGGAAATGCTAGGGGTGATTGCAGGGTATCCCAGTGTCAGAGGCTGCCTCCCCAAGATCAGGGAATGTATTTCTCGGAATTCCCGGAACATGGAACACCTGTGACTGAAGAGAGCTGCGTGGAGTTGTCTCTCGAGCTCCCCCACGCACTGACAATTGTTCCGGAATCCTGAGCGTGGGGAAGTTCCACCAAAGGTCCGCAGCGCGTGGGTTCTAACGGAATGCCTAAGCTCGTCTCTCGTGAGGGTTTTCCTAATGTCTCTGTGCCAGGGAATCCTAGGGGTGATTGCAGGATATCCCAGTGTCAGAGGTTGCCTCCCCAATTTCAGGGAAGTTGTTTCTCGGTCTTCTCCGAACAGGGAACACCTGTGACTGAATAGAGCTGCGTCGAGTTGTCTCTCGAGATCCCCCACGAACTGACAATGATTCCGGAATCCTGAGCGTGGGGAGGTTCCACCAACGGTCGGCAGCGATTGGGTTCAAACGGAATGCCTAAGCTCGTCTCCCCTGAGGCTTTTCCTAATGTCTCTGTGCCAGGGAATGCTAGGGGTGATTGCAGGATATCCCAGTGTCAGAGGCTGTCTCCCCAAGGTCAGGGAAGGTATTTCTCGTACTTCCCCGAACAGGGAACACCTGTGACTGAAGAGAGCTGCGTGGAGTTGTCTCTCGAGCTCCCCCACGCACTGACCATTGTTCTGGAATCCTGAGTGTGGGGAGGTTCCTGCAATGGTCGGCAGCGCGTGGGTTCTAACGGAATGCCTAAGCTCGTCTCCCCTGAGGGTTTTCCTATTGTCTCTATGTCAGGGAATGCTACGGGTGATTGCAGGATATCCCAGTGGCCGACGCTGACACCCCAAGTTCAAGGAAGTTATTTCTCGGACTTCCAAAAACAGGGAACACCTGTGACTGAGGAGAGCTGCGTGGAGTTGTCTCTCGAGCTCCCCCATGCACTGAAAATGGTTCCGGTATACTGAGCGTGGGGACGTTCCACCAACGGTCGGCAGCGCGTGGGTTCTAACGGAATGCCTAAGCTCGTCTCCCCTGAGGATTTTCCTAATGTCTCTGTGCCAGGATATGCTAGGGGTGATTGCAGGATATCCCAGTGTCAGAGGCTGCCTCCCCAAGGTCAGGGAAGGTAGTTCTCGGACTTCCCCGAACAGGGAACACCTGTGACTCAAGAGAGCTGCGTGGAGTTGTTTCTCGAGCTCCCCCACGCACTGACAATGGTTCTGGAATCCTGAGCGTGGGGAGGTTCCACCAACGGTCGGCAGCGCGTGGGTTCTAACGGAATGCCTAATCTCGTCTCCCCTGAGGGTTTTTCTAATGTCTCTGTGCCAGGGAATGCTAGGGGTGATTGCAGGATATCCCAGTGTCAGAGGCTGCCTCCCCAAGATTAGGGAAGGTATTTCTCGGACTTCCCGGAACATGGAACACCTGTGACTGAAGAGAGCTGCGTGGAGTTGTCTCTCGAGCTCCCGTTAGAACTGACAATGGTTCCGGAATCCTGAGCGTGGGGATGTTCCACCAACGGTCGACAGCGCGTGTGTTCTAACGGAATGCCTAAGCTCGTCTCCCCTGAGGGTTTTCCTAATGTCTCTGTGCCAGGGAATGCTAGGGGTGATTGCAGGATATCCCAGTGTCAGATGCTGCCTCCCCAAGGTCAGGGAAGATATTTCTCGGACTACTCCGAAGAGGGAACACCTGTGACTGAAGAAAGCTGCGTGGAGTTGTCTCTCGAGCTCCCCCACGCACTGAAAATGGTTCCGAAATCCTGAGCGTGGGGAGGTTCCACCAACGGTCGGCAGCGCGTGGGTTCTAACGGAATGCCTTAGTTCTTCTCCCCTGAGGGTTTTCCTAATGTCCCTGTGCCAGGGAATGCAAGGGGTGATTGCAGGATATCCCAGTGTCAGAGGCTGCCTCCCCAAATTCAGGGAATGTATTTCTCGGAATTCCCCAAACAGGGAACACCTGTGACTGAAGAGAAATTCGTGGAGTTGTCTCTCGAGCTCGCCCACGCACTGACAATGGTTCCGGAATCCTGAGCGTGGGGAGGTTCTACCATCGGTCGTCAGCGCGTGGGTTCTAACGGAATGCATAAGCTCGTCTCCCCTGAGGATTTTCCTAATTTCTATTTGCCAGGGAATGCTAGCGGAAATTGCAGGATATCCCAAGTCAGAGGCTGCCTCCCCAAGTTCAGGGAATGTTTTTCTCGGACTTCCCCGAACAGAGAAAACCTGTGACTGAAGAGAGCTGCGTGGAGATGTCTCTCGAGCTCCCCCACGCACTGACAATGTTTCCGGAATCCTGAGCGTGGGGAGGTTCCACCAACGGTCGGCAGCGCGTGGGTTCTAACGGCATGCCTAATCTCGTCTCCTCTGAGGTTTTCCCTAATGTCTCTGTGCCAGGGAATGCTAGGGGTGATTGCAGGATATCCCAGTGTCGGAGGCTGACTCCCCAAGGTCAGGGAAGTTATTTCTCGGATTTGCCCGAACAGGGAACACCTGTGACTGTAGAGACCTGCGTGGAGTTGTCTCTCGAGCTCCCCCACGCACTGACAATTGTTCCCGACTCCTGAGCGTGGGGAGGTTCCACCAACGGTCGGCAGAGCGTGGGTTCTAACGGAATGCCTAAGCTCGTCTCCCCTGAGTGTTGTCCTACTGTCTCTGTGCCAGGGAATGCTAGGGGTGATTGCAGGATATCCCAGTGTCAGAGGCTGCCTCCCCAACGTCAAAGAAAGTATTTCTCGGACTTCCCCAAACAGGGAAAACCTGTGACTGAAGAGAGTTGCGTGGAGTTGTCTGTCGAGCTCCCCCACGCACTATCAATTGTTCCAGAATCCTGAGCGTGGGGAGGTTCCACCAACGGTCGGCAGCGCGTGGGTTCTAACGGAATGCCTAAGCTCGTCTCCCCTGAGTGTATTCCAAATTTCTCTGTGCCAGGGAATGCTAGGGGGGTTTGCAGGATATCCCAGTGTCAAAGGCTGCCTCCTGAAGTTCAGGGAAGGTATTTCTCGGACTTCCCTGAACAGGGAACACCTGTGACTGAAGAGAGCTGCGTGGAGTTGTCTCTCGAACTCCCCCACGCACTGACAATGTTTCCTGAATCCTGAGCGTGGGGAGGAACCACCAACGGTCGGCAGCGCGTGTGTTCTAACGGAATGCTTAAGCTCGTCTCCCCTGAGGCTTTTCCTAATATCTCTGTGCCAGTGAATGCTAGGGGTGATTTCAGGATATCCCAGTGTCTGAGGCTGCCTCCCTTAGGTCAGGGAAAGTATTTCTCGGACTTCCCCGAACAGGGAACTCCTGTGACTGAAGAGAACTGTGTGAAGTTGTCTCTCGTGTTCCCCCACGTACTGACAATTTTTCCGGAATCCTGAGCGTGCGGAGGTTCCACCAACGGTCGGCAGCGCGTGGGTTCTAACGGAATGCTTAAGCTCGTCTCCCCTGAGCGTTATCCTAATGTCTCTATGCCAGGGAATGCTAGGGGTGATTGCAGTATATCCCAGTGTCAGAGGCTGACTCCCCAAGGTCAGGGAAGGTATTTCTCGGGCTTCCCCGAACAGGGAACACCTGTGACTGAAGAGAGCTGCGTGGAGTTGTCTCTCGAGCTCCCCCACGCACTGACAATGTTTCCGGAATCCTGAGCGTGGGGAGGTTCCACCAACGGTCGGCAGCGCGTGGGTTCTAACGGCTTGCCTAATCTCGTCTCCTCTGAGGTTTTCCCTAATGTCTCTGTGCCAGGGAATGCTAGGGGTGATTGCAGGATATCCCAGTGTCGGAGGCTGACTCCCCAAGGTCAGGGAAGTTATTTCTAGGATTTGCCCGAACAGGGAACACCTGTGACTGTAGAGACCTGCGTGGATTTGTCTCTCGAGCTCCCCCAAGCACTGACAATTGTTCCCGACTCCTGAGCGTGGGGAGGTTCCACCAACGGTCGGCAGAGCGTGGGTTCTAACGGAATGCCTTAGCTCGTCTCCCTTGAGGGTTTTCCTAATGTCTCAGTGCCAGGGAATGCTAGGGGTGATTGCAGGTTATCCCAGTGACCGAGGATGACTCGCCAATGTCAGGGAATGTATTTCTCGTACTTCCCCGAACAGGGAACACCTGTGACTGAAGAGAGCTGCGTGGAGTTGTCTCTCGAGCTCCCCACGCACTGACAATGGTTCCGGAATCCTGAGCGTGGGGAGGTTACTCTAAAGGTCGGCAGCGCGTGGGTTCTAACGGAATGCAAAAGCTCGTCTCCCCTGAGGGTTTTCCTAATGTCTCTGTGCCAGGGAATGCTAGGGGTGGTTGCAGGATATCCCAGGGACAGAGGCTGCTTCCCCAAGGTCAGGGAAACTATTTCTCGGACTTCCCAAACAGGGAACACCTGTGACTGAAGAGAGCTGCGTGGAGTTGTCTCTCGAGCTCCCCCACGCACTGACAATTGTTCCGGAATCCTGAGCGTGGGGAGGTTCCACCAACGGTTGGCAGCGCGTGGGTTCTAACGGAATGCATATGCTCGTCTCCCCTGAGGGTTTTCCTAATGTCTCTGTGCCAGGGAATGCTAAGGGTGATTGCAGGTTATCCCAGTGTCTGAGGCAGCCTCCCTAAGGTCAGGGAAGTTATTTCTGGTTCTTCCCGAAAAGGGAACAACTGTGACTGAAGAGAGCTGCGTGGAGATGTCCCTCAAGTTCCCCACGCAATGCCAATGGTTCCGGAATCCTGGGCGTGGGGAGGATACACCAACCGTCGGCAGCGCGTGGGTTCTAACGGAATACCTAAGCTCGCCTCCCCTGAGGGTTTTCCTAATGTCTCTGTGCCAGGGAATGCTAGTGGTGATTGCAGGATATCCCAGTGACTGAGGTTGCCTCCACAAGCTCAGGGAAGGTATTTCTCGGACTTCCCCGAACAGGGAACACATGTGACTGACGAGAGATGCGTGGAGTTGTCTCTCGAGCTCCCCCACGCACTGACAGTGGTTCCGGAATCCTGAGCGTGGGGAGGTTCCTCCAATGGTCGGCAGATCGTGGGTTCTAACGGAATGCTTAAGCTCGTCTCTCTTGAGGGTTTTTCTAATGTCTCTGGGCCAGGGAATGCTAGGGGTTATTGCAGATTATCCCAGTGACCGAGGCTGGCTCCCCAAGGTCAGGGAATGTATTTCTCGTACTTCCCCGAACAGGGAACACTTGTGAATGAAGAGAGCTGCGTGGAGATGTCTCTCGAGCTCCCCCACGCACTGACAATGATTCCGGAATCCTGAGCGTGGGGAAGATACTCCAACGGTAGGCAGCGCGTCGGTTCTAACGGAATGCCTAAGCTCGTCTCCCCTGTCGGTTTTCCTAATGTCTCTGTGCCAGGAAATGCTAGGGGTGATTGCAGGATATCCCAGTGTCAGAGGCTGCCTCCCCAAGGTCAGGGAAGGTATTTCTCGGACTTCCCCGAACAGGGAAAACCTGTGACTGAAGAGAGCTGCGTGGAGTTGTTTCTCGAGCTCCCCCACGCACTGACATTGGTTCTGGAATCCTGAGCGTGGGGAGGTTCCATCAACGGTCGGCAGCTCGTGCGTTCTAACGGAATGCCTAAGCTCGTCTCCCCTGAGGTTTTTCCTAATGTCTCAGTGCCAGGGAATGCTAGGGGTGATTGCAGGATATCCCAGTGTCAGAGGCTGCCTCCCCAAGGTCAGGGAAGTTATTTTTCGGACTTCCCCGAATAGGGAACACCTATGAATGAAGAGAGCTGCGTGGAGTTGTCTCTCGAGTTCCCCCACGCACTGAACATGGTTCCGGAATCCTCAGCGTGGGGAGGTTCCACCAACGGTCGGCAGCGCGTGGGTTCTAACGAAATGTCTAATCTCGTCTCCCCTGAGGGTTTTCCTAATGTCTCTGTGCCAGGGAATGCTAGGGGTGATTGCAGGATATCCCAGTGTCAAAGGCTGCCTCCCCAAGGTCAGGGAAGGTA
The DNA here is from genome assembly GCF_048564905.1 of Vicugna pacos. NCBI lineage: Eukaryota > Metazoa > Chordata > Mammalia > Artiodactyla > Camelidae > Vicugna > Vicugna pacos. The sequence continues at coordinate 1,969,760 of NC_133021.1, forward strand.
TTTCTCGGACTTCCCCGAACAGGGAACACCTGTGACTGAAGAGAGCTGCGTGGAGTTGTCTCTGGAGGTCCCCCACGCACTGACAATGTTTCCGGAATCCTGAGCGAATGGAGGTTCCACCAACGGTCGGCAGTGCGTGGGTTCTAACGGAATGCTTAAGCTCGCCTCCCCTGAGGGTTTTCCTAATGTCTCTGTGCCAGGGAATGCTAGGGGTGATTGCAGGTTATCCCAGTGACCGAGGCTGCCTCCCCAAGGTCAGGGAATGTATTTCTCGGACTTCCCCGAACAGGGAACACCTGTGACTGAAGAGAGCTGCGTGGAGTTGTCTCTCTGGCTCCCCCACGCACTGACAATTTTTCCGGAATCTTGAACGTGGGGAGGTTCCTCCAAAGGTCGGAAGCGCGTTTGTTATAACGGAATGCCTAAACTCGTTTCCCTTGAGGGTTTTCCTAATGTCTCTGTGCCAGGGAATGCTAGGGGTTATTGAAGGATATCCCAGTGCCCGAGTCTGCATCCCCAAGTTCAGGGAAGGTATTTCTCGGACTTCCCCGAACAGGGAACACCTGTGACTGAAGAGAGCTGCGTGGAGTTGTCTCTCGAGCTCCCCCACGCACTGACAATGGTTCCGGAATCCTGAGCGTGGGGAGGTTCCTCCAACTGTCGGCAGCGCTTGGGTTCTAACTGAATGCCTAAGCTCGTCTCCCTTGAGGTTTTTCCTAATGTCTATGTGCCAGGGAATGCTAGGGGTGATTGCAGGTTATCCCAGTGACCGAGGATGCCTCCCCAAGGTCAGTGATTGTATTTCTCGTACTTCCCCGAACAGGGAACTCCTGTGACTGAAGAGAGCTGCGTGGAGTTGTCTCTCGAGCTCCCCCACGCCCTGACATTCGTTCAGGAATCCTGAGCGTGGGGAGGTTCCTACAACGGTCGGCAGCGCGTGGGTTCTAACGGAATGCCTAAGCTCGTCTCCCCTGAGGTTTTTCCTAATGTCTCTGTGCAAGGAAATGCTAGGGGAGATTGCAGGATATCCCAGTGTCAGAGGCTTCCTCCCCAAGGTCAAGGAAGGTATTTCTCGGACTTCCCCGAACAGGGAAGGCCTGTGACTGAAGAGAGCTGCGTGGAGTTGTCTCTCGAGCTCCCCCACGCACTGACAATTTTTCCGGAATCCTGAGCGTGGGGAGGTTCCTCCAAAGGTCGGAAGCGTGTTTGTTATAACGGAATGCCTAAACTCTTTTCCCCTGAGGTTTTTCCTAATGTCTCTGTGCCAGGGAATGCTAGAGGTTATTGAAGGATATCCCAGTGCCCGAGTCTGCCTCCCCAAGTTCAGGGAAGGTATTTCTAGGACTTCCCCGAACATGGAACACCTGTGACTGAAGAGAGCTGCGTGAAGTTGTCTCTCGAGCTCCCCCACGCACTGACAATGGTTCCGGAATCCTGAGCGTGGGAAGGTTCCTCCAACTGTCGGCGGCGCTTGGGTTCTAACTGAATGCCTAAGCTCGTCTCCCTTGAGGTTTTACCTAATGTCTATGTGCCAGGGAATGCTAGGGGTGATTGCAGGTTATCCCAGTGACCGAGGATGCCTCCCCAAGGTCAGTGATTGTATTTCTCGTACTTCCCCGAACAGGGAACTCCTGTGACTGAAGAGAGCTGCGTGGAGTTGTCTCTCGAACTCCCCCACGCACTGACATTGGTTCAGGAATCCTGAGCGTGGGGAGGTTCCTACAACGGTCGGCAACGCGTGGGTTCTAACGGAATGCCTAAGCTCGTCTCCCCTGAGGTTTTTCCTAATGTCTCTGTGCAAGGAAATGCTAGGGGTGATTGCAGGATATCCCAGTGTCAGAGGCTTCCTCCCCAAGGTCAAGGAAGGTATTTCTCGGACTTCCCCGAACAGGGAAGGCCTGTGACTGAAGAGAGCTGCGTGGAGTTGATTCTCGAGCTCCCCCACGCACTGACATTGGTTCTGGAATCCTGAGCGTGGGGAGGTTCCATCAACGGTCGGCAGCTCGTGCGTTCTAACGGAATGCCTTAGCTCGTCTCCCCTGAGGTTTTTCCTAATGTCTCAGTGCCTGGGAATGCTAGGGGTGATTGCAGGATATCCCAGTGTCAGAGGCTGCCTCCCCAAGGTCAGGGAAGTTATTTCTCGGACTTCCCCGAATAGGGAACACCTGTGAATGAAGAGAGCTGCGTGGAGTTGTCTCTCGAGCTCCCCCACGCATTGAACATGGTTCCGGAATCCTCAGCGTGGGGAGGTTCCACCAACGGTCGGCAGCGCGTGGGTTCTAACGAAATGTCTAATCTCGTCTCCCCTGAGGGTTTTCCTAATGTCTCTGTGCCAGGGAATGCTAGGGGTGATTGCAGGATATCCCAGTGTCAGAGGCGGCCTCCCCAAAGTAAGGGAAGTTATTTCTCGGACTTCCCCGAACAGGGAACCCCTGTGACTGAAGAGAGCTGCGTGGAGTTGTCTCTGGAGCTCTCCCACGCACTGACAATGGTTCCGGAATCCTGAGCGAAGGGAGGTTCCACCAACGGTCGGCAGTGCGTGGGTTCTAACGGAATGCTTAAGCTCGCCTCCCCTGAGGGTTTTCCTAATGTCTCTGTGCCAGGGAATGCTAGGGGTGATTGCAGGTTATCCCAGTGACCGAGGCTGCCTCCCAAAGTTCAGGGAAGTTTTTTCTCGGACTTCCCTGAACAGGGAACACCTGTGACTGAATAGAGCTGCGTGGAGTTGTCTCTCGAGCTCCCCCACGCACTGACCATGTTTCCGGAATCCTGAGCGTGGGGAGGTTCCACCAACGGTCGGTATCGATTGGATTCAAACGGAATGCCTAAGCTCGTCTCCCCTGAGGGTTTTCCTAATGTCTCTGTGTCAGGGAATGCTAGGGGTGATTGCAGGATATCCCAGTGTCAGAGGCTGCCTCCCCAAGGTCAGGGAAGCTATTTCTCGGGCTTCCCCGAACAGGGAACACCTGTGACTGAAGAGAGCTGCGTGGAGTTGTCTCTCGAGCTCCCCCACGCACTGACAATGGTTCCGGAATCCTGAGCGTGGGGAGGTTCCACCAACGGTCGGCAGCGCGTGGGTTCTAACGGAATGCCTAAGCTCGTCTCCCCTGAGGATTTTCCTAATGTCTCTGTGCCAGGAAATGCTAGGGGTGATTGCAGGTTATCCCAGTGTCAGAGGCTGCCTCCCCAAGATCAGGGAATGTATTTCTCGGAATTCCCGGAACATGGAACACCTGTGACTGAAGAGAGCTGCGTGGAGTTGTCTCTCGAGCTCCCCCACGCACTGACAATTTTTCCGGAATCCTGAGCGTGGGGAAGTTCCACCAAAGGTCCGCAGCGCGTGGGTTCTAACGGAATGCCTAAGCTCGTCTCTCGTGAGGGTTTTCCTAATGTCTCTGTGCCAGGGAATCCTAGGGGTGATTGCAGGATATCCCAGTGTCAGAGGTTGCCTCCCCAATTTCAGGGAAGTTGTTTCTCGGTCTTCTCCGAACAGGGAACACCTGTGACTGAATAGAGCTGCGTGGAGTTGTCTCTCGAGCTCCCCCACGCACAGACAATGATTCCGGAATCCTGAGCGTGGGGAGGTTCCACCAACGGTCGGCAGCGATTGGGTTCAAACGGAATGCCTAAGCTCGTCTCCCCTGAGGCTTTTCCTAATGTCTCTGTGCCAGGGAATGCTAGGGGTGATTGCAGGATATCCCAGTGTCAGAGGCTGTCTCCCCAAGGTCAGGGAAGGTATTTCTCGTACTTCCCCGAACAGGGAACACCTGTGACTGAAGAGAGCTGCGTGGAGTTGTCTCTCGAGCTCCCCCAAGCACTGACCATTGTTCTGGAATCCTGAGAGTGGGGAGGTTCCTGCAATGGTCGGCAGCGCGTGGGTTCTAACGGAATGCCTAAGCTCGTCTCCCCTGAGGGTTTTCCTATTGTCTCTATGTCAGGGAATGCTACGGGTGATTGCAGGATATCCCAGTGGCCGACGCTGACTCCCCAAGTTCAGGGAAGTTATTTCTCGGACTTCCAAGAACAGGGAACACCTGTGACTGAGGAGAGCTGCGTGGAGTTGTCTCTCGAGCTCCCCCATGCACTGAAAATGTTTCCGGTATACTGAGCGTGGGGACGTTCCACCAACGGTCGGCAGCGCGTGGGTTCTAACGGAATGCCTAAGCTCGTCTCCCCTGAGGATTTTCCTAATGTCTCTGTGCCAGGATATGCTAGGGGTGATTGCAGGATATCCCAGTGTCAGAGGCTGCCTCCCCAAGGTCAGGGAAGGTAGTTCTCGGACTTCCCCGAACAGGGAACACCTGTGAATGTAGTGAGCTGCGTGGAGATGTCTCTCGAGCTCCCCCACGCACTGACAATGTTTCCGGAATCCTTAGCGTGGGGAGGTTCCACCAACGGTCGGCAGCGCGTGGGTTCTAACGGAATGCCTAAGCTCGTCTCCCCTGAGGATTTTCCTAATGTCACTGTGCCAGGGAATGCTAGGGGTGTTTGCAGGATATCCCAGTGTCAGAGGCTGCCTCCCCAAGGTCAGGGAATGTATTTCTCAGACTTCCCCGAACAGGGAACACCTGTGACTGAAGAGAGCTCCGTGGAGTTGTCTCTCGATCTCCCCCACGCACTGACAATGGTTCCGGAATCCTGAGCGTGGGGAGGTTCCACCAACGGTCGGCAGCGCGTGGGTTCTAACGGAATGCCTAAGCTCGTCTCCCCTGAGGGTTTTCCTACTGTCTCTGTGCCAGGGAATGCTAGGGGTGATTGCAGGATATCCCAGTGTCAGAGGCTGCCTCCCCAAGGTCAGGGAAGGTATTTCTCGGACTTCTCCGAACAGGGAACACCTGTGACTGAAGAGAGCTGCGTGGAGTTGTCTCTCGAGCTCCCCCACGCACTGACAATGGTTCCGGAATCCTGAGCGTGGGGAGGTTCCACCAACGGTCGGCAGCGCGTGGGTTTTAACGGAATGCCTAAGCTCGTCTCCCCTGAGTGTTTTCCTAATATCTCTGTGCCAGGGAATGTTAGTGGTGACTGCAGGATATCCCAGTGACCGAGGTTGCCTCCCCAATGTCAGGGAAGTTATTTCTCGGACTTCCCCGAACAGGGAACACCTGTGACTGAAGAGAGCTGCGTGGAGTTCTCTCTCGGGCTACCCCACGCACTGACAATGGTTCCGGAATCCTGAGCGTGGGGAGGTTCCACCAACGGTCGGCAGCGCTTGGGTTCTAACGGAATGCCTAAGCTCGTCTCCCCTGAGGGTTTTCCTAATGTCTCTCTGCCAGGGAATGCTAGGGGTGATTGCAGGATATCCCAGTGTCAGAGGCTGCTTCCCCAAGGTCAGGGAAGGTATTTCTCGGACTTCCCCGAACAGGGAACACCTGTGACTGAAGAGAGCTGCGTGGAGTTCTCTCTCGAGCTCCCCCACGCACTGACAATGGTTCCGGAATCCTGAGCGTGGGGAGGTTCCACCAACGGTCGGCAGCGCGTGGGTTCTAACGGAATGCCTAAGCTCGTCTCCCCTGAGTTTATTCCAAATTTCTCTGTGCCAGGGAATGTTAGGGGGGTTTGCAGGATATCCCAGTGTCAAAGGCTGCCTCCTGAAGTTCAGGGAATGTATTTCTCGGACTTCCCTGAACAGGGAACTCCTGTAACTGAAGAGAACTGCGTGAAGTTGTCTCTCGTGTTCCCCCACGTACTGACAATTTTTCCGGAATCCTGAGCGTGCGGAGGTTCCACAAACGGTCGGCAGTGCGTGGGTTCTAACGGAATGCTTAAGCTCGTCTCCCCTGAGCATTATCCTAATGTCTCTATGCCAGGGAATGCTAGGGGTGATTGCAGTATATCCCAGTGTCAGAGGCTGTCTCCCCAAGGTCAGGGAAGGTATTTCTCGGGCTTCCCCGAACAGGGAACACCTGTGACTGAAGAGAGCTGCGTGGAGTTGTCTCTCGAGCTCCCCCACGCACTGACAATGTTTCCGTAATCCTGAGCGTGGGGAGGTTCCACCAAAGGTTGGCAGCGCGTGGGTTCTAACGGCTTGCCTAATCTCGTCTCCTCTGAGGTTTTCCCTAATGTCTCTGTGCCAGGGAATGCTAGGGGTGATTGCAGGATATCCCAGTGTCGGAGGCTGACTCCCCAAGGTCAGGGAAGTTATTTCTAGGATTTGCCCGAACAGGGAACACCTGTGACTGTAGAGACCTCCGTGGAGTTGTCTCTCGAGCTCCCCCAAGCACTGACAATTGTTCCCGACTCCTGACCGTGGGGAGGTTCCACCAACGGTCGGCAGAGCGTGGGTTCTAACGGAATGCCTAAGCTCGTCTCCCCTGAGTGTTGTCCTACTGTCTCTGTGCCAGGGAATGCTAGGGGTGATTGCAGGATATCCCAGTGTCAGAGGCTGCCTCCCCAACGTCAAAGAAAGTATTTCTCGGACTTCCCCAAACAGGGAAAACCTGTGACTGAAGAGAGTTGCGTGGAGTTGTCTGTCGAGCTCCCCCACGCACTATCAATTGTTCCAGAATCCTGGGCGTGGGGAGGTTCCACCAACGGTCGGCAGCGCGTGGGTTCTAACGGAATGCCTAAGCTCGTCTCCCCTGAGTTTATTCCTAATTTTTCTGTTCCAGGGAATGCTAGGGGGGTTTGCAGGATATCCCAGTGTCAAAGACTGCTTCCTGAAGTTCAGGGAAGGTATTTCTCGGACTTCCCTGAACAGGGAACACCTGTGACTGAAGAGAGCTGCGTGGAGTTGTCTCTCGAGCTCCCCCACGCACTGACAATGTTTCCGGAATCCTGAGCGTGGGGAGGAACCACCAACGGTCGGCAGCGCGTGTGTTCTAACGGAATGCTTAAGCTCGTCTCCCCTGAGGCTTTTCCTAATATCTCTGTGCCAGTGAATGCTAGGGGTGATTGCAGGATATCCCAGTGTCTGAGGCTGCCTCCCTAAGGTCAGGGAAAGTATTTCTCGGACTTCCCCGAACAGGGAACTCCTGTGACTGAAGAGAACTGTGTGAAGTTGTCTCTCGTGTTCCCGCACGCACTGACAATTGTTCCGGAATCCTGAGCTTGGGGAGGTTCCACCAACTGTCGGCAGCGCGTGGGTTCTAACGGAATGCATAAGCTCGTCTCCCCTGAGGGTTTTCCTAATATCTCTGTGCCAGGGAATGCTAGGGGTGATTGCAGGATATCCCAGTGACAGAGGCTGCCTCCCCAAGGTCAAGGAATGTATTTCTCGGACTTTCCCGAACAGGGAACACCTGTGACTGAAGAGAGCTGCGTGGAGTTGTCTCTCAAGCTCCCCCACGCACTGACCAGTGTTCCGGAATCCTGAGCGTGGGGAGGTTCCACCAACGTTCGGCAGCATGTGGGTTCTAACGGAAGGCGTAAGCTCGTCTCCCCTGAGGGTTTTCCTAATGTCTCTGTGCCAGGGAAAGCTAGGGGTGATTGCAGGATATCCCAGTGTCAGAGGCTGCCTCCCCAAGGTCAGGGAAGTTATTTCTCGGACTTCCCCGAACAGGGAACAACTGTGACTGAAGAGAGCTTCGTGGAGTTGTCTCTCGAGCTCCCCCACGCACTGACAATGGTTCCGGAATCCTGAGCTTGGGGAGTTTCCACCAACGGTCTGCAGCGCGTGGGTTCTAACGGAATGCCTAAGCTCGTCTCCCCTGAGGGTTTTCCTAATTTCTCTGTGCCAGGGAATGCTAGGGGTGATTGCAGGGTATCCCAGTGACCGAGGCTGCCTCCCCAAGGTCAGGGAAGGTATTTCTCGGACTTCCCCGAACAGGGAACACCTGTGACTGAAGAGAGCTGCGTGGAGTTGTCTCTCAAGCTCCCCCATGCACTGAACACTGTTCCGGAATCCTGAGCGTGGGGAGGTTCCCCCAACGGTCGTCAGCATGTGGGTTCTAGCGGAATGCGTAAGCTCGTCTCCCCTGAGGGTTTTCCTAATATCTCTGTGCCAGGGAAAGCTAGGGGTGATTGCAGGATATCCCCGTGTCAGAGGCTGCCTCCCCAAGGTCAGGGAAGTTATTTCTCGGACTTCAACGAACAGGGAACAACTGTGACTGAAGAGAGCTGCGTGAAGTTGTCTCTCGAGCTCCCCCACGCACTGACAATGGTTCCGGAATCCTGAGTGTGGGGAGGTTCCACCAACGGTCGGCAGCGCTTTGGTTCTAACGGAATGCCTAACCTCGCCTCCCCTGAGGTTTTTCCGAATTTCTCTGTGCCAGGGAATGCTAGGAGGGTTTGCAGGATATCCCAGGGACCGAGGCTGCCTCTCCAAGTTAAGGGAATGTATTTCTCGGACTTCCCCGAACACGGAACTCCTGTGACTGAAGAGAGCTTCGTGGAGCTGTCTCTCGAGATCCCCCACGCACTGACAATGGTTCCGGAATCTTGAGCGTGGTGAGGTTTCACCAACGGTCGGCAGCGCATGGGTTCTAACGAAATGCCTAAGCTCGTCTCCCCTAAGTGTTTTCCTAATGTCTCTGTACCAGGGAATGCTAGGGGTGATTGCAGGATATCCCAGTGTCCGAGGCTGCATCCGCAAGGTCAGGGAAAGTTTTTCTCGGAATTCCCCGAACAGGGAACTCCTGTGACTGAAGAGAGCTGCGTGGAGTTGTCTCTCGAGCTCCCCCACGCACTGACATTGGTTCAGGAATCCTGAGCGTGGGGAGATTCCTACAACGGTCGGCAGCGCGTGGGTTCTAACGGAATGCCTAAGCTCGTCTCCCCTGAGGTTTTTCCTAATGTCTCTGTGCAAGGAAATGCTAGGGGTGATTGCAGGATATCCCAGTGTCAGAGGTTTCCTCCCCAAGGTCAAGGAAGGTATTTCTCGGACTTCCCCGAACAGGGAAGGCCTGTGACTGAAGAAAGCTGCGTGGAGTTGTTTCTCGAGCTCCCCCACGCACTGACATTGGTTCTGGAATCCTGAGCGTGGGGAGGTTCCATCAACGGTCGGCAGCTCGTGCGTTCTAACGGAATGCCTTAGCTCGTCTCCCCTGAGGTTTTTCCTAATGTCTCAGTGCCTGGGAATGCTAGGGGTGATTGCAGGATATCCCAGTGTCAGAGGCTGCCTCCCCAAGGTCAGGGAAGTTATTTCTCGGACTTCCTCGAATAGGGAACACCTGTGAATGAAGAGAGCTGCGTGGAGTTGTCTCTCGAGCTCCCCCACGCATTGAACATGGTTCCGGAATCCTCAGCGTGGGGAGGTTCCACCAACGGTCGGCAGCGCGTGGGTTCTAACGAAATGTCTAATCTCGTCTCCCCTGAGGGTTTTCCTAATGTCTCTGTGCCAGGGAATGCTAGGGGTGATTGCAGGATATCCCAGTGTCAGAGGCGGCCTCCCCAAAGTAAGGGAAGTTATTTCTCGGACTTCCCCGAACAGGGAACCCCTGTGACTGAAGAGAGCTGCGTGGAGTTGTCTCTGGAGCTCTCCCACGCACTGACAATGGTTCCGGAATCCTGAGCGAAGGGAGGTTCCACCAACGGTCGGCAGTGCGTGGGTTCTAACGGAATGCTTAAGCTTGCCTCCCCTGAGGGTTTTCCTAATGTCTCTGTGCCAGGGAATGCTAGGGGTGATTGCAGGTTATCCCAGTGACCGAGGCTGCCTCCCAAAGTTCAGGGAAGTTTTTTCTCGGACTTCCCTGAACAGGGAACACCTGTGACTGAATAGAGCTGCGTGGAGTTGTCTCTCGAGCTCCCCCACGCACTGACCATGTTTCCGGAATCCTGAGCGTGGGGAGGTTCCACCAACGGTCGGTATCGATTGGATTCAAACGGAATGCCTAAGCTCGTCTCCCCTGAGGGTTTTCCTAATGTCTCTGTGCCAGGGAATGCTAGGGGTGATTGCAGGATATCCCAGTGTCAGAGGCTGCCTCCCCAAGGTCAGGGAAGCTATTTCTCGGGCTTCCCCGAACAGGGAACACCTGTGACTGAAGAGAGCTGCGTGGAGTTGTCTCTCGAGCTCCCCCACGCACTGACAATGGTTCCGGAATCCTGAGCGTGGGGAGGTTCCACCAACGGTCGGCAGCGCGTGGGTTCTAACGGAATGCCTAAGCTCGTCTCCCCTGAGGATTTTCCTAATGTCTCTGTGCCAGGAAATGCTAGGGGTGATTGCAGGGTATCCCAGTGTCAGAGGCTGCCTCCCCAAGATCAGGGAATGTATTTCTCGGAATTCCCGGAACATGGAACACCTGTGACTGAAGAGAGCTGCGTGGAGTTGTCTCTCGAGCTCCCCCACGCACTGACATTTTTTCCGGAATCCTGAGCGTGGGGAAGTTCCACCAAAGGTCCGCAGCGCGTGGGTTCTAACGGAATGCCTAAGCTCGTCTCTCGTGAGGGTTTTCCTAATGTCTCTGTGCCAGGGAATCCTAGGGGTGATTGCAGGATATCCCAGTGTCAGAGGTTGCCTCCCCAATTTCAGGGAAGTTGTTTCTCGGTCTTCTCCGAACAGGGAACACCTGTGACTGAATAGAGCTGCGTGGAGTTGTCTCTCGAGCTCCCCCAGGCACTGACAATGATTCCGGAATCCTGAGCGTGGGGAGGTTCCACCAACGGTCGGCAGCGATTGGGTTCAAACGGAATGCCTAAGCTCGTCTCCCCTGAGGCTTTTCCTAATGTCTCTGTGCCAGGGAATGCTAGGGGTGATTGCAGGATATCCCAGTGTCAGAGGCTGTCTCCCCAAGGTCAGGGAAGGTATTTCTCGTACTTCCCCGAACAGGGAACACCTGTGACTGAAGAGAGCTGCGTGGAGTTGTCTCTCGAGCTCCCCCAAGCACTGACCATTGTTCTGGAATCCTGAGAGTGGGGAGGTTCCTGCAATGGTCGGCAGCGCGTGGGTTCTAACGGAATGCCTAAGCTCGTCTCCCCTGAGGGTTTTCCTATTGTCTCTATGTCAGGGAATGCTACGGTTGATTGCAGGATATCCCAGTGGCCGACGCTGACTCCCCAAGTTCAGGGAAGTTATTTCTCGGACTACCAAGAACAGGGAACACCTGTGACTGAGGAGAGCTGCGTGGAGTTGTCTCTCGAGCTCCCCCATGCACTGAAAATGTTTCCGGTATACTGAGCGTGGGGACGTTCCACCAACGGTCGGCAGCGCGTGGGTTCTAACGGAATGCCTAAGCTCGTCTCCCCTGAGGATTTTCCTAATGTCTCTGTGCCAGGATATGCTAGGGGTGATTGCAGGATATCCCAGTGTCAGAGGCTGCCTCCCCAAGGTCAGGGAAGGTAGTTCTCGGACTTCCCCGAACAGGGAACACCTGTGAATGTAGTGAGCTGCGTGGAGATGTCTCTCGAGCTCCCCCACGCACTGACAATGTTTCCGGAATCCTTAGCGTGGGGAGGTTCCACCAACGGTCGGCAGCGCGTGGGTTCTAACGGAATGCCTAAGCTCGTCTCCCCTGAGGATTTTCCTAATGTCACTGTGCCAGGGAATGCTAGGGGTGTTTGCAGGATATCCCAGTGTCAGAGGCTGCCTCCCCAAGGTCAGGGAATGTATTTCTCAGACTTCCCCGAACAGGGAACACCTGTGACTGAAGAGAGCTCCGTGGAGTTGTCTCTCGATCTCCCCCACGCACTGACAATGGTTCCGGAATCCTGAGCGTGGGGAGGTTCCACCAACGGTCGGCAGCGCGTGGGTTCTAACGGAATGCCTAAGCTCGTCTCCCCTGAGGGTTTTCCTACTGTCTCTGTGCCAGGGAATGCTAGGGGTGATTGCAGGATATCCCAGTGTCAGAGGCTGCCTCCCCAAGGTCAGGGAAGGTATTTCTCGGACTTCTCCGAACAGGGAACACCTGTGACTGAAGAGAGCTGCGTGGAGTTGTCTCTCGAGCTCCCCCACGCACTGACAATGGTTCCGGAATCCTGAGCGTGGGGAGGTTCCACCAACGGTCGGCAGCGCGTGGGTTTTAACGGAATGCCTAAGCTCGTCTCCCCTGAGTGTTTTCCTAATATCTCTGTGCCAGGGAATGTTAGTGGTGACTGCAGGATATCCCAGTGACCGACGTTGCCTCCCCAATGTCAGGGAAGTTATTTCTCGGACTTCCCCGAACAGGGAACACCTGTGACTGAAGAGAGCTGCGTGGAGTTCTCTCTCGGGCTACCCCACGCACTGACAATGGTTCCGGAATCCTGAGCGTGGGGAGGTTCCACCAACGGTCGGCAGCGCTTGGGTTCTAACGGAATGCCTAAGCTCGTCTCCCCTGAGGGTTTTCCTAATGTCTCTCTGCCAGGGAATGCTAGGGGTGATTGCAGGATATCCCAGTGTCAGAGGCTGCTTCCCCAAGGTCAGGGAAGGTATTTCTCGGACTTCCCCGAACAGGGAACACCTGTGACTGAAGAGAGCTGCGTGGAGTTCTCTCTCGAGCTCCCCCACGCACTGACAATGGTTCCGGAATCCTGAGCGTGGGGAGGTTCCACCAACGGTCGGCAGCGCGTGGGTTCTAACGGAATGCCTAAGCTCGTCTCCCCTGATTGTATTCCAAATTTCTCTGTGCCAGGGAATGTTAGGGGGGTTTGCAGGATATCCCAGTGTCAAAGGCTGCCTCCTGAAGTTCAGGGAATGTATTTCTCGGACTTCCCTGAACAGGGAACTCCTGTGACTGAAGAGAACTGCGTGAAGTTGTCTCTCGTGTTCCCCCACGTACTGACAATTTTTCCGGAATCCTGAGCGTGCGGAGGTTCCACAAACGGTCGGCAGTGCGTGGGTTCTAACGGAATGCTTAAGCTCGTCTCCCCTGAGCGTTATCCTAATGTCTCTATGCCAGGGAATGCTAGGGGTGATTGCAGTATATCCCAGTGTCAGAGGCTGTCTCCCCAAGGTCAGGGAAGGTATTTCTCGGGCTTCCCCGAACAGGGAACACCTGTGACTGAAGAGAGCTGCGTGGAGTTGTCTCTCGAGCTCCCCCACGCACTGACAATGTTTCCGTAATCCTGAGCGTGGGGAGGTTCCACCAACGGTTGGCAGCGCGTGGGTTCTAACGGCTTGCCTAATCTCGTCTCCTCTGAGGTTTTCCCTAATGTCTCTGTGCCAGGGAATGCTAGGGGTGATTGCAGGATATCCCAGTGTCGGAGGCTGACTCCCCAAGGTCAGGGAAGTTATTTCTAGGATTTGCCCGAACAGGGAACACCTGTGACTGTAGAGACCTGCGTGGAGTTGTCTCTCGAGCTCCCCCAAGCACTGACAATTGTTCCCGACTCCTGACCGTGGGGAGGTTCCACCAACGGTCGGCAGAGCGTGGGTTCTAACGGAATGCCTAAGCTCGTCTCCCCTGAGTGTTGTCCTACTGTCTCTGTGCCAGGGAATGCTAGGGGTGATTGCAGGATATCCCAGTGTCAGAGGCTGCCTCCCCAACGTCAAAGAAAGTATTTCTCGGACTTCCCCAAACAGGGAAAACCTGTGACTGAAGAGAGTTGCGTGGAGTTGTCTGTCGAGCTCCCCCACGCACTATCAATTGTTCCAGAATCCTGGGCGTGGGGAGGTTCCACCAACGGTCGGCAGCGCGTGGGTTCTAACGGAATGCCTAAGCTCGTCTCCCCTGAGTTTATTCCTAATTTTTCTGTTCCAGGGAATGCTAGGGGGGTTTGCAGGATATCCCAGTGTCAAAGACTGCCTCCTGAAGTTCAGGGAAGGTATTTCTCGGACTTCCCTGAACAGGGAACACCTGTGACTGAAGAGAGCTGCGTGGAGTTGTCTCTCGAGCTCCCCCACGCACTGACAATGTTTCCGGAATCCTGAGCGTGGGGAGGAACCACCAACGGTCGGCAGCGCGTGTGTTCTAACGGAATGCTTAAGCTCGTCTCCCCTGAGGCTTTTCCTAATATCTCTGTGCCAGTGAATGCTAGGGGTGATTGCAGGATATCCCAGTGTCTGAGGCTGCCTCCCTAAGGTCAGGGAAAGTATTTCTCGGACTTCCCCGAACAGGGAACTCCTGTGACTGAAGAGAACTGTGTGAAGTTGTCTCTCGTGTTCCCCCACGCACTGACAATTGTTCCGGAATCCTGAGCTTGGGGAGGTTCCACCAACTGTCGGCAGCGCGTGGGTTCTAACGGAATGCATAAGCTCGTCTCCCCTGAGGGTTTTCCTAATATCTCTGTGCCAGGGAATGCTAGGGGTGATTGCAGGATATCCCAGTGACAGAGGCTGCCTCCCCAAGGTCAAGGAAGGTATTTCTCGGACTTTCCCGAACAGGGAACACCTGTGAATGAAGAGAGCTGCGTGGAGTTGTCTCTCAAGCTCCCCCACGCACTGACCAGTGTTCCGGAATCCTGAGCGTGGGGAGGTTCCACCAACGTTCGGCAGCATGTGGGTTCTAACGGAAGGCGTAAGCTCGTCTCCCCTGAGGGTTTTCCTAATGTCTCTGTGCCAGGGAAAGCTAGGGGTGATTGCAGGATATCCCAGTGTCAGAGGCTGCCTCCCCAAGGTCAGGGAAGTTATTTCTCGGACTGCCCCGAACAGGGAACAACTGTGACTGAAGAGAGCTTCGTGGAGTTGTCTCTCGAGCTCCCCCACGCACTGACAATGGTTCCGGAATCCTGAGCTTGGGGAGTTTCCACCAACGGTCTGCAGCGCGTGGGTTCTAACGGAATGCCTAAGCTCGTCTCCCCTGAGGGTTTTCCTAATTTCTCTGTGCCAGGGAATGCTAGGGGTGATTGCAGGGTATCCCAGTGACAGAGGCTGCCTCCCCAAGGTCAGGGAAGGTATTTCTCGGACTTCCCCGAACAGGGAACACCTGTGACTGAAGAGAGCTGCGTGGAGTTGTCTCTCAAGCTCCCCCATGCACTGAACACTGTTCCAGAATCCTGAGCGTGGGGAGGTTCCCCCAACGGTCGTCAGCATGTGGGTTCTAACGGAATGCGTAAGCTCGTCTCCCCTGAGGGTTTTCCTAATATCTCTGTGCCAGGGAAAGCTAGGGGTGATTGCAGGATATCCCCGTGTCAGAGGCTGCCTCCCCAAGGTCAGGGAAGTTATTTCTCGGACTTCAACGAACAGGGAACAACTGTGACTGAAGAGAGCTGCGTGAAGTTGTCTCTCGAGCTCCCCCACGCACTGACAATGGTTCCGGAATCCTGAGTGTGGGGAGGTTCCACCAACGGTCGGCAGCGCTTTGGTTCTAACGGAATGCCTAACCTCGCCTCCCCTGAGGTTTTTCCGAATTTCTCTGTGCCAGGGAATGCTAGGAGGGTTTGCAGGATATCCCAGGGACCGAGGCTGCCTCTCCAAGTTAAGGGAATGTATTTCTCGGACTTCCCCGAACACGGAACTCCTGTGACTGAAGAGAGCTTCGTGGAGCTGTCTCTCGAGCTCCCCCACGCACTGACAATGGTTCCGGAATCTTGAGCGTGGTGAGGTTTCACCAACGGTCGGCAGCGCATGGGTTCTAACGGAATGCCTAAGCTCGTCTCCCCTAAGTGTTTTCCTAATGTCTCTGTACCAGGGAATGCTAGGGGTGATTGCAGGATATCCCAGTGTCCGAGGCTGCATCCGCAAGGTCAGGGAAAGTTTTTCTCGGAATTCCCCGAACAGGGAACTCCTGTTACTGAAGAGAACTGCGTGAAGTTATCTCTCGAGCTCCCCATCGCACTGACATTGGTTCCGGATTCCTGAGCTTGGGGGGGTTCCACCAAAGGTCGGCAGCGCGTGGGTTCTAACGGAATGCCTAAGCTCGTCTCCTCTGAAGATTTTCCTAATGTCTCTGTGCCAGGGAATGCTAGGGGTGATTGCAGGATATCCCAGTGTCGGAGGCTGCCTCCCCATGTTCAGGGAAGCTATTTCTCGGACTTCCCCGAACAGGTAACTCCTGTGACAGATGAGAGCTGCGTGGAGTTGTCTCTCGAGATCCCACACGCACTGAAAATATTTTCGGAATCCTGAGCGTGGGGAGGTTCCACCAACGGTCGGCAGAGCTTTGGTTCTAACGGAATGCCTAAGCTCGTCTCCCCTGAGAGTTTTCCTAAGTCTCTGTACCAGGGAATGCTAGGGGTGATTGCAGGATATCCCAGTGTGAGAGGCTGCCTCCCCAAGGTCAGGTAATGAATTTCTCGGACTTCTCCGAAAAGGGAACAGCTGTGACTGAAGAGAGCTGCATGGAGTTGTCTCTCGAGCTCCCCCACGCACTGACAATTGTTCCGGAATCCTGAGCGTGAGGAGGTTCCACCAACGGTCGGCAGCGCGTGGGTTCTAACGGAATGACTAAGCTCGTCTCCCCTGAGTTTATTCCTAATGTCTCTGTGCCAGGGAAAGCTAGGGGTGATTGCAGGATATCCCAGTGTCAAAGGCTGCCTCCCCAAGATTAGGGAAGTTATTCCTCGGACTTTCCCGAACAGGGAACACCTGTGACTGAAGAGAGCTGCGTGGAGTTGTCTCTCGAGCTCCCCCACGCACTGACAATATTTCCGGAATCCTGAGCGTGGGGAGGTTCCACCAAAGGTCGGCAGCGCGTGGGCTCTAACGGAATGCCTAAGCTTGTCTCCCCTGAGGGTTTTCCTAATGTCTGTGTGCCAGGGAATGCTAGGGGTGATTGCAGGATATCCCAGAGACAGAGGCTGCCTCTGCTAGGTCAGTGAAGTTATTTTTTGGACCACACCGAACAGGGAAGTCCTGTGAATGAAGAGAGTTGCGTGGAGTTGTCTCTCGAGCTCCCAAAAGCACTGACAATGTTTACGGAATCCTGAGCGTGGGGAGGTTCCACCAACGTTCGGCAGCGCGTGGGTTATAACGGAATGCCTAAGCTCGTCTCTTCTGAGGGGTTTCCAAATGTCTCTGTGCCAGAGAATGCTAGGGGTGATTGCAGGATATCCCAGTGTCAGCGGCTGCCTCCCCAAGGTCAAGGAAGGTATTTCTCGGACTTCCCCGAACAGGGAACTCCTGTCACTGAAGAGAAATGCGTGGAGATGTCTGTCGAGCTCCACCACCCACTGACAATGTTTCTGGAATCCTGAGCGTGGGGAGATTCCACCAACGGTCGGCAGCGCGTGGGATCTAACGGAATGCCTAATCTCGTCTCCTCAGAGGATTTTCCTAATGTCTCTGTGCCAGGGAATGCTAGGGGTGATTGCAGGATATCCCAGGGTCAGAGGCTGCCTCCCCAAGTTGAGGGAAAGTATTTCTCGGGCTTCCCCGAACAGGGAACACCTGTGACAGAAGAGAGATGCGTGGAGATGTCTCTCGAGATCCCCCACACACTGACAATCTTTCCGGAATCCTGAGCGTGGGGAGGTTCCACCAACGGTTGGCAGCGCGTGGGTTCTAACGGAAATACGTAGCTCGTCTCCCCTGAGGTTTTTCCTAATGTCTCTGTGCCAGGGAATTCTAGGGGTGATTGCAGGATTTCCCAGTGACAGAGGCTGCCTCCCCAAGGTCAGGGAAGGTATTTCTCAGACTCGCCTGAACAGGGAACACCTGTGACTGAAGAGAGCTGCGTAGATTTGTCTCCCGAGCTCCCCAACGAACTGACAATGGTTCCGGAATCCTAAGCGTGGGGAGGATCCATCAACAGTCGGCAGCGCATTGGTTATAACGGAATGCCTAAGCTCGCCTCCCCTGAGTATTTTCCTAATTTCTCTGTGTCAGGGAATGCTAGGGGTATTTGCAGGATATCCCAGTGACCGAGGCAGCCTCCCCAAGCTCAGGGAACGTATTTCCCGGACTTCCCCGAACAGGGAACATCTGTGATTGAAGAGAACTGCGTGGAGTTGTCTCTCGAGCTCCCCCATGCACTGACAATTTTCCAGAATCCTGATCGTGAGGAGGTTCCACCAACGGTCTGCAGCGCGTGGGTTCAAATGGAATGCTCAAGCTCGCCTCCCCTGAGGCTTTTCCAAATGTCTCTGTGCCAGGGAATGCTAGCGGGTTTTCCAGGATATCCCAGTGACAGAGGCTGCCTCCCCAAGTTCAGGGAATGTATTTCTCGGACTTCCCCGAACAGGGAACTCCTGTGAATTAAGAGAGCTGCGTGGAGTTGTCTCTCGAGCTCCCCCACGCACTGATAATGGTTCCGGAATCCTGAGCGTGGGGAGGTTCCACCAAAGGTCGGCAGCGCGTGGGTTCTAACGGAATGCCTAAGCTCGTCTCCCCTGAGGGTTTTCCTAATATCTCTGTGCCAGGGAATGCTAGGGGGGTTTGCAGGATATCCCAGTGACAGAGGCTTCCTCCCCAAGTTCAGGGAAGATATTATTCAGAATTGCCCGAACAGGGAGCACCTATGAATGAAGAGAGCTCGGTGGAGATGTCTCTCGAGATTCCCCATGCACTGACAATGTTTCCGGAATCCTGAGCGTGGTGAGGTTTCACCAACGGTCGGCAGCGCATGGGTTCAAACGGAATGCCTAAGCTCGTCTCCCCTGAGTGTTTTCCTAATGTTTCTCTCCCATGGAATGCTAGGTGTGATTGCAAGATATCCCAGTGTCAGAGGCTGCCTCCCCAAGGTCAGGGAAGGTTTTTCTCGGACTTCCCAGAACACGGAACACCTGTGACATAAGAGAGCTGCGTGGAGTTGTCTCTCGAGCTCCCCCACGAACTGACAATGGTTCCGGAATCCTGAGGGTGGGGAGGTTCCATCAACGGTCGGCAACGCGTGGGTTCTAACGGAATGCCTAAGCTCGTCTCCCCTAAGTTTTTTCCTAATGTCTCTGTACCAGGGAATTCTAGGGGTGATTGTAGGATATCCCAGTGTCCGAGGCTGCCTCCCCAAGATCAGGGAAGCTATTTCTCGGACTTCCCCGAACAGGTAACTCCTGTGACTGATGAGAGCTGCCTGGAGTTGTCTCTCGAGATCCCCCACGCACTGAAAATATTTCCGGAATCCTGAGCGTGGGGAGGTTCCACCAACGGTCGTCAGAGCTTGGGTTCTAACGGAATGCCTAAGCTCGTCTCCCCTGAGTGTTTTCCTAATGTCTCTGGCCAGGGAATGCTAGGGGTGATTGCAGGATATCCCAGTGTCAGAGACTGCCTCCCCAAGGTCAGGGAATGTATTTCTCGGACTTCCCTGTACAGGGAACACCTGTGACTGAAGAGAGCTGCGTGGAGTTGTCTGTCAAGCTCCCCCACCCACTGACAATGGTTTCAGAATCATGAGCGTGGGGAGGTTCCCGCAACGGTCGGCAGTACAAGGGTTCTTACGGAATGCATAACCTCGTCTCCCCTGAGGGTTTTCCTAAAGTCTCTGTGCCAGGGAATGCTAGGGGTGATTGCAGGATATCCCAGTGTCAGAGGCTGCCTCCCCAAGGTCAGGTAATGAATTTCTCGGACTTCTCCGAAAAGGGAACATCTGTGACTGAAGAGAGCTGCGTGGAGTTGTCTCTCGAGCTCCCCAACGCACTGAAAATTTTTCCCGAATCCTGAGCGTGGGGAGGTTCCACCAACGGTCGGCAGCGCGTGGGTTCTAACGGAATGCCTAAGCTCGACTCCCCTGAGGGTTTTCTTAATATCTCTGTGCCAGGGAATGCAAGGGGGATTGCAGGATATCCCAGTGTCAGAGGCTGCCTCCCCAAGGTCAAGGAATTTATTTCTCGGACTTCCCCGAACAGGGAACACCTGTGACTGAAGAGAGCTGTGTGGAGTTATCTCTCGAGCTCCCCCACGCAGTGACAATGCTTCCGGAATCCTGAGCTTGGGGACGTTCCACCAACGGTCGGCAGCGCGTGGGTTCTAACGGATTGCCTAAGCTCGTCTCCCCTGAGGGTTTTCCTAATGTCTCTGAGCCAGGGAATGCTAGGGGTGATTGCAGGATATCCCAGTGACCGAGGCTGCCTCCCCAAGCTCAGGGAACATATTTCCCGGACTTCCCTGAACAGGGAACATCTGTGACTGAAGAGAACTGCGTGGAGTTGTCTCTCGAGCTCCCCCACGCACTGACAATTTTCCGGAATCCTGATCGTGAGGAGGTTCCACCAACGGTCTGCAGGGCGTGGGTTCAAATGGAATGCTCAAGCTCGGCTCCCCTGAGAGTTTTCCAAATGTCTCTGTGCCAGGGAATGCTAGGTGGTTTTCCTGGATATCCCAGTGACAGAGGCTGCCTCCCCAAAGTCAGGGAAGTTATTTCTCAGACTTGCCTGAACAGGGAACACCTTTGACTGGAGAGAACTGCGTGGAGTTGTCTCTCGGGCTCCCCAATGCACTGACAATGGTTCCGGAATACTAAGCTTGGGGAGGTTCCAGCAACAGTCGGCAGCGTGTGGGCTCTAACGGAATGCATAAGCTCGCCTCCACTGAGGCTTTTCTTAATTTCTCTGTGCCAGGGAATGCTAGGGGGGATTGCAGGATATCCCAGTGACCGAGGCTGCCTCCCCAAGCTCAGGGAAAGTTTTTCCCGGACTTCCCCGAACAGGGAACATCTGTGACTGAAAAGAGCTCCGTGGAGTTGTCTCTCGAGCTCCCCCACGCACTGACAATTTTTACGGAATCCTGAGCGTGAGGAGGTTCCACCATCGGTCTGCAGCGCGTGGGTTCATAAGGAATGCCCAAGCTCGCCTTCCCTGAGGGTTTTCCTATTATCTCTGTGCCAGGGAATGCTAGGGGTGTTTGCAGGATATCCCAGTGACCGAGGCTGCCTCCCCAAGGTCAGGGAAGATATTTCTCGGACTTCCCCGAACTGGAAACGTCTGTGATTGAAGAGAGCTGCGTGGAGTTGTCTCTCGAGCTCCCCCACGCACTGACAATGGTTCCGGAATCCTGAGCGTGGGGAGGAACCACCAACGGTCGGCAGCGCGTGTGTTCTAACGGAATGCTTAAGCTCGTCTCCCCTGAGGGTTTTCCTAATTTCTCTGTGCCAGGGAATGCTAGGGGTGATTGCAGGATATCCCAGTGTCAGAGGCTGCCTCCCTAAGGTCAGGGAAAGTATTTCTCAGACTTCCCCGAACAGGGAACTCCTGTGACTGAAGAGAACTGCGTGAAGATGTGTCTCGTGTTCCCCCACGCACTGAAAATGGTTCCGGAATCCTGAGTTTTGGGAAGTTACACCAACTGTCGTCAGCGCGTGGGTTCTAACGGAATGCCTAAGCTCGTCTCCCCTGAGGGTCTTCCTAATGTCTCTGTGCCAGGGAATGCTAGGGGTGATTTCAGGATATCCCAGTGACAGAGGCTGCCTCCCCAAGGTCAGGGAAGGTATTTCTCGGACTTCCCCGAACAGGGAACACCTGTGACTGAAGAGAGCTGCGTGGAGTTGTCTCTCAAGCTCCCCCACGCACTGAACAGTGTTCCGGAATCCTGAGCGTGGGGAGGTTCCACCAACGGTCGGCTGCGCGTGGGTTCTAACGGAATGCCTAAGCTCGTCTCCCCTGAGGGTTTTCCTAATGTCTCTGTGCAAGGGAATGCTAGGGGTGATTGCAGGATATCCCAGTGTCAGAGGCTGCCTCCCCAAGGTCAGGGAAGGTATTTCTCGGACTTCCCCGAACAGCGAACACCTGTGACTGAAGAGAGCTGCGTGGAGTTGTCTCTCGAGATCCTCCACGCACTGACAATCTATCCGGAATCCTGAGCGTGGGGAGGTTCCACCAACTTATGGCAGCGCGTGGGTACAAACGGAATTACTTACCTCGTTTTCCCTGAGTTTTTTCCTAATGTCTCTGTGCCAGGGAATTCTAAGGGTGATTGCAGGATATTCCAGAGACAGAGGCTTCCTCCCCAAGGTCAGGGAAGTGATTTCTCAGACTTGCCTGAACAGGGAACACCTGTGACTGAAGAGAGCTGCGTAGAGTTGTCTCTCGAGCTCCCCAACGCACTGACAATGGTTCCGGAATCCTAAGCGTGGGGAGGATCCACCAACAGTCGGCAGCGCATTGGTTCTAACGGAATGCCTAAGCTCGCCTCCCCTGAGGGTTTTCCTAATTTCTATTTGCCAGGGAATGCTAGGGGGATTTGCAGGATATCCCAGGGTCAGAGGCTGCCTCCCCAAGGCCAGGGAAGCTATTTCTCGGACTTCCCCGAACAGGTAACTCCTCTGACTGATGAGAGCTGCGTGGAGTTGTCTCTCGAGATCCTCCACGCACTGAAAATTTTTCCGGAATCCTGAGCGTGGGGAGGTTCCACCAACGGTCGGCAGAGCTTGGGTTCTAACGAAATGCCTAAGCTCGTCTCCCCTGAGTGTTTTCATAATGTCTCTGGCCAGGGAATGCTAGGGGTGATTGCAGGATATCCCAGTGTCGGAGGCTGCCTCCCCAAAGTCAGGGAAGCTATATCTCGGACTTCCACGAATAGGTAACACCTGTGACTGATGAGAGCTGCGTGGAGTTCTCTCTCGAGCTCCCCCACGCACTGACAATGTTTCCGGAATCCTGAGCGTGGGGAGGTTGCACCATCGTTCGGCAGCGCGTGGGTTCTAACGGAATGCCTAATCTCGTCTCCCCAGAGGGTTTTCCTAATGTCTCAGTGCCAGGGAATGCTAGGGGTGATTGCAAGATATCCCAGTGTCAGAGGCTGCCTCCCCAAGGTCAGAGAAAGTATTTCTCGGACTTCCCCGAACAGGGAACACCTTTGACTGAAGAGAGCTGGGTGGATTTGTCTGTCGAGATCCGCCACGCACTATCAATGGTTCCGGAATCCTGAGCGTGGTGAGGTTCCACCAACGGTCGGCAGCGCGTGGGTTCAAACGGAATGCCTAAGCTCGTCTACCCTGAGTGTATTCATAATTTCTCTGTGCCAGGGAACGTTAGGGGGGATTGCAGGATATCCCAGTGTGAAAGGCTGCCTCCTCAAGTTCAGGGAAGGTATTTCTCGGACTTCCCCGAACAGGGAACACCTGTGACTGAAGAGAGCTGCGTGGAGTTGTCTCTCAAGCTACCCCACGCACTGACAATGGTTCCGGAATCCTGAGCGTGGGGAGGAACCACCAACGGTCGGCAGCGCGTTTGTTCTAACGGAATGCTTAAGCTCGTCTCCCCTGAGGGTTTTCCTAATATCTCTGTGCCAGGGAATGCTAGGGGTGTTTGCAGGATTTCCCAGTGTCAGAGGCTGCCTCCCTAAGGTCAGGGAAATTATTTCTCGGACTTCCCCGAACAGGGAACTCCTGTGAATGAAGAGAACTGCGTGAAGTTGTCTCTCGTGTTCCCCCACGCACTGACAATGGTTCCGGAATCCTGAGTTTGGGGAGGTTCCACCAACTGTCGGCAGCGCATGGGTTCTAACGGAATGCCTAAGCTCGTCTCCCCTGAGGGTTTTCCTAATATCTCTGTGCCAGGGAAAGCTAGGGGTGATTGCAGGATATCCCAGTGTCAGAGGCTGCCTCCCCAAGGTCAGGGAAGGTTTTCTCGGACTTCCCCGAACAGGGAACAAATGTGACTGAAGAGAGCTTCGTGGAGTTGTCTCTCGAGCTCCCCCACGCACTGAAAATGTTTCCGAAAACCTGAGCTTGTGGAGGTTCCCCCAACGGTCGGCAGCGCGTGGGTTCTAACGGAATGCTTAAGCTCGTCTCCCCTGAGGGTTTCCTAATATCTCTGTGCCAGGGAATGCAAGGGGTGATTGCAGGATATCCCAGTGTCAGAGGCTGCCTCCCCAAGGTCAGGGAATGTATTTCTCGGACTTCTCCGAACAGGTAACACCTGTGAATGAAGAGAGCTGCGTGGAGTTGTCTCTCGAGCTCCCCCACGTACTGACAATGGTTCCGGAATCCTGAGCGTGCAGAGGTTCCACCAACGGTCGGCAGCGCGTGGGTTCTAACGGAATGCTTAAGCTCGTCTCCCCTGAGCGTTTTCCTAATGTCTCTGTGCCAGGGATTGCTAGGTGTGATTGCAGTATATCCCAGTGTCAGAGGCTGCCTCCGCAAGGTCAGGGAAGTTATTTCTCGGGCTTCCCCGAAAAGGGAACACCTGTGACTGAAGAGAGCTGCGTGGAGTTGTCTCTCGAGCTCCCCCAGGCACTGACAATAGTTCTAGAATCCTGAGCGTGGGGAGGTTCCACCAACGGTCGGCAGCGCGTGGGTTCTAACGGAATGCCTAATCTCGCCTCCTCTGAGGATATTCCTAATATCTCTGTGCCAGGGAATGCTACGGGTGATTGCAGGATATCCCAGTGTCAGAGGCTGCCTCCCCAAGGTGAGGGAAAGTATTTCTCGGACTTCCCCGAACAGGGAACACCTGTGACACAAGAGAGATGCGTGGAGATGTCTCTCGAGATCCCCCACCCGCTGACAATCTTTCCGGAATCCTTAGCGTGGGGAGGTTCCACCAACGGGTGGCAGCGCGTGGGTTCAAACGGAATTACTTAGCTCGACTTCCCTGAGGTTTTTCCTAATGTCTCTGTGCCAGGGAATTCTAGGGGTGATTGCAGGATATCCCAGTGTCAGAGGCTGCCTCCCCAAGTTCAGGGAAGCTATTTCTCGGACTTCCCCGAACAGGGAACTCCTGTGACTGAAGAGAACTGCGTGAAGTTGTCTCTCGTGTTCCCCCACACACTGAAAATTGTTCCGGAATCCTGAGTTTGGGGAGGTTCCACCAACTGTCGGCAGCGCGTGGGTTCTAACGGAATGCCTAAGCTCGTCTCCCCTGAGGGTTTTCCTAATCTCTCTGTGCCAGGGAATGCTAGGGGTGATTGCAGGATATCCCAGTGACAGAGGCTGCCTCCCCAAGGTCAGGGAAGTTATTTCTCCGACTTCACCGAGCAGGGAACACCTGTGACTGAAGAGAGCTGCGTGGAGTTGTCTCTCAATCTCCCCCACGCACTGACCAGTGTTCCGGAATCCTGAGCGTGGGGAGGTTCCACCAACGGTCGGCAGCATGTGGGTTCTAATGTAAGGCGTAAGCTCCTCTCCCCTGAGGGTTTTCCTAATGTCTCTGTGCCAGGGAAAGCTAGGGGTGATTGCAGGATATCCCAGTGTCAGAGGCTGCCTCCCCAAAGTCAGGGAAGGTATTTTTCGGAGTTCCCCGAACAGGGAACAACTGTGACTGAAGAGAGCTTCGTGGAGTTGTCTCTCGAGCTCCCCCACGCACTGACAATGTTTCCGTAAACCTGAGCTTGGGGAGGTTCCACCAACGGTCGGCAGCGCGTGGGTTCTAACGGAATGCCTAAGCAGGTCTCCCCTGAGGGTTTTCCTAAATTCTCTGTGCCAGGGAATGCTAGGGGTGATTTCAGGATATCCCAGTGTCAGAGGCTGCCTCCCGAATCCAGGGAAGCTATTTCTCAGACTTCCCCGAACAGGGAACACCTGTCACTGAAGAGAGCTTTGTGGAGTTGTCTCTTGAGCTCCCCCACGCACTGATATTGGGTGCGGAATCCTGAGTGTGGGGAGGTTCCACCAACGGTCGGCAGCGCGTGGGTTCTAACCGAATGCCTAAGCTCGTATCCCTTGAGAGTTTTCCTAATATCTCTGTGCCAGCGAATGCTAGGGGTTTTTGCAGGATATCCCAGTGTCAGAGGCTGCCTCCCCAAATTCAGGGAAGTTATTCCTCGTACTTCCCCGAACAGGGAACACCTGTGAATGAAGAGAGCTGCGTGGAGTTGTCTCTCGAGCTCCCCCAGGCACTGACAATGGTTCCAGAATCCTGAGCGTGGGGAGGTTCCACCAACGGTCGGTAGCGCGTGGGTTCTAACGGAATACCTAATCTCGTCTCCTCCGAGGATTTTCCTAATATCTCTGTGCCAGGGAATGCTAGGGGTGATTGCAGTATATCCCAGTGTCAGACGCTGTATCCCCAAGGTGAGGGAAAGTATTTCTCGGACTTCCCCGAACAGGGAACACCTGTGACACAAGAGAGATGCGTGGAGATGTCTCTCGAGATCCCCCACCCACTGACAATCTTTCCGGAATCCTGAGCGTGGGGAGGTTCCACCAACGGCTGTCAGCGCGTGGGTTCAAACGGAATTAATTAGCTCGACTTCCCTGAGGTTTTTCCTAATGTCTCTGTGCCAGGGAATTCTAGGGGTGATTGCAGGATATCCCAGTGACAGAGGCTTCCTCCCCAAGGTCAGGGAAGTTATTTCTCAGAATGCCTGAACAGGGAACACCTGTGACTGAAGAGAGCTGCGTAGAGTTGTGTCTCGAGCTCCCCAACGCACTGACAATGGTTCCGGAATCCTAAGCGTGGGGAGGATCCACCAACAGTCGGCAGCGCATTGGTTCTAACGGAATGCTTAAGCTCGCCTCCCCTGAGGGTTTTCCTAATTTCTCTGTGCCAGGGAATGCTAGGGGGATTTGCAGGTTATCCCAGTGTCAGAGGCTGCCTCCCCAAGGTAAGGGAAGCTAATTCTCGGGCTTCCCCGAACAGGTAACTCCTCTGACTGATGAGAGCTGCGTGGAGTTATCTCTCGAGATCCTCCACGCACTGAAAATTTTTCCGGAATCCTGAGCGTGGGGAGGTTCCACCAACGGTCGGCAGAGCTTGGGTTCTAACGAAATGCCTAAGCTCGTCTCCCTTGAGTTTTTTCATAATGTCTCTGGCCAGGGAATGCTAGGGGTGATTGCAGGATATCCCCGTGTCAAAGGCTGCCTCCCCAAGGTCAGGGAATGTATTTCTCGGACTTCCCTGAACAGGGAACACCTGTGACTGAAGAGAGCTGCGTGGAGTTGTCTGTCGAGCTCCCCCACGCACTGACAGTGGTTCCGGAATCCTGAGCGTGGGGAGGTTCCCGCAATGGTCGGCAGCGAAAGGGATCTAACGGAATGCCTAAGCTCGTGTCCCCTGAGGGTTTTCCTAATGTCTCTCTGCCTGGGAATGCTAGAGGGGTTTCAGTCAATCCCAGTGACAGAAGCTGCCTCCCCAAGGTCAGGGAAGGTACTTCTCGGACTTCCCCGAACAGGGGACCCACCTGTGATTGAAGAGAGCTGCGTGGAATTGTCTCTCGAGCTCCCCCACCCACTGAGAATGCTTCCGGAACCCTGAGCGTGGGGAGGTTCCACCAACGGTCGGCAGCGAGTGGGTTCTATCCAAATTCCTAAGCTAGCCTCCGATGAGGGTTTTCCTAATGTCTCTCTGCCAGGGAATGCTAGGGGGGTTTGCAGGAAATCCCAGTGACAGAGGCTGCGTCCCCAAGTTCAGGGAAGGTATTGCTCGGAATTCCCCGAACAGGGAAACCACCTGTGACTAAAGAGAGCTGCGTGGAGTTGTCTCTCGAGCTCCCCCACGCACTGAGAATGCTTTCGGAACGCTGAGCGTGGGGAGGTTCCACCAACGGTCGGCAGCGCGTGGGTTCTAACGGAATACCTTAGCTCGCCACCCCTGAGAGTTTTCCTAAAATCTCTATGCCAGGGACTGCTAGGGTGGTTTGCAGGAATTCCCAGTGTAAGAGGCTGCTTCCCCAAGGTCAGGGAAGTTATTGCTCGGAATTCCCCAAACAGGGAACCCATCTGTGACTGAAGAGAGCTTCGTGGAGTTGTCTATCGTGCTCCCCCACGCACTGAGAGTGCTTCCGGAACCCTGAGTATCGATAGGTTCCACCAACTTTCGGCAGCGCGTTGGTTCTAACGGAATGCCTAAGCTCGCCTCCCCTGAGGATTTTCCTAATTTCTCTCTGCCAGGGAATGCTAGGGGGGTTTGCAGGACATCCCAGTGACAGAGGCTGCCTCCCCAAGGTAAGGGAATGTATTGCTCGGAATTCCCCGAAAAGGGAACCCAGCTGTGACTGAAGAGAGCTGCGTGGAGTTCTCTCTCGAATTTCCCCACGCACTGAGAATGCTTCCGGAACCCTGAGCGTGGGGTGGTTCCACCGACAGTCGGCAGCGCGTGGGTTCTAACGGAATGCCTAAGCTCGCCTCCCCTGAGTGTTTTCCTAATGTCTCTCTGCCAGGGAATGCTAGGTTCGTTTGCATGCAATTCGAGTGACAGAGGCTTCGTCCCCAAGGTCAGTGAAGTTATTGCTCGGAATTCCCCGAACAGGAAACCCACCTGTGAATGAAGAGAGCTGCGTGGATTTGTCTCTCAAGCTCCCCCACGCAAGGAGAATGCTTCCGGAACCCTGAGAGTGGGGAGGTTACACCAACGGTCCGCAGCGCGTGGGTTCTTATGGAATGCCTTAGCTCGCCTCACCTGAGGGTTTTCCTAATGTCTCTCTGTCAGGGAATGCTAAGGGTGTTTGCAGGAAATCCCAGTGACAGAGGATGTCTCCCCAAGGTCAGGGAGGGCTTTGCTCGTAGTTAGGCAACAGAGAACCCACCTGTGACTGAAGAGAGCTGCGTGGATTTTTCTCTCGAGCTCCCCCACGCACTGAGAATGCTTCCGGTTCCCTGAGCGTGGGGAGGTACCACCAACGGTCGGTAGCACGTGGGTTCTAACGGAATGCCTTAGCTCGCCTCCCCTGAGGTTTCTCATATTGTCCCCCTACAGGGAATGTTAGCTGGGTTTGCAGGCAATCCCAGTGACAGAGGCTGCCTCCCCAAGGACAGGGAAGGTATTTCTCGAACTTCCCCGCACAGGGAACCCACCTGTGACTGAAGAGAGCAGCGTCGATTTTTCTCTCGAGCTTCCCCACGCACTGAGAATGCTTCCGGAACCCTGAACGTGGGGAGGTTCCACCAACGGTCGGCAGCGTGTGGGTTCAAACGGAATGCCTAAGCTCGCCTCCCCTGAGGGTTTTCCTAATGTATCACTGCCAGGGAATGCTAGGGGGGTTTGCAGGCAATCCCAGTGACAGAGGCTGTCTCCCCAAAGTAATGGAAGGTTTTTTCTCAGGTTCCCAGAAGAGGGAACCCACCTGTGACTGAAGAGATCTGCGTGGAGTTGTCTCTCGATCTCCCCCACGCACTGAGAATGCTTCCGGAACCCTGAGCGTCGGGAGGATCCACCAACGATCGGCAGCGCGTGGGTTTTAACGGAATGCCTGAGCTCGCCTCCCCTGAGGTTTTTCCTGTTGTCTCTCTGCCAGGGAATGCCAGGGGGATTTGCAGGGAATCTCAGTGACAGAGGATGCCTCCCCAAGATCAGGGAAGGAATTTCTCGGACTTCCCAGAACAGGGAACCCACCTGTGACTGAAGAGAGCTGCATGGATTTTCTCTCAAGCACCCATACGCACTGAGAATGCTTCCGGAACCCTGAGCGTGGGGAGGTTCCACCAAAGGTCGGCAGCGCGTGGGTTCTAACGGAATGCCTAAGCTCGCCTCCCCTGAGTATTTTCCGAATGTCTCTCTGCCAGGGAATGCTAGGGGGGTTTGCCGGAAATCCCAGTGACAGAAGATGCCTCCCCAAGGTCAGGGAAGGGATTTCTAGAACTTCACCGTACAGGGAACCCACCTGTGACTGAAGAGAGCTGCGTGGAGTTGTCTCTCGAGCTCCCCCACCCACTGAGAATGCTTCTGGAACCCTGAGCGTGGGGAGGTTCCACCAACGGTCGGCAGCGCGTGGGTTCTATCCAAATTCCTAAGCTCGCTCCCCTAAGGATTTTCCTAATTTCTCTCTGCCAGGGAATGCTAGGGGCTTTTGCAGGACATCCCAGTGTCAGAGGCTGCCTCCCCAAGGTAAGGGAAGGCATTGCTCGGAATTCCCCGAAAAGGGAACCCACCTGTGACTGAAGAGAGCTGCGTGGAATTGTCTCTCGAATTTCCCCACGCACTGAGAATGCTTCCGGAACCCTGAGCGTGGGGAGGTTCCACCGACAGTCGGCAGCGCGTGGGTTCTAACGGAATGCCTAAGCTCGCCTCCCCTGAGGGTTTTCCTAATGTCTCTCTGCCAGGGAATGCTAGGTTCGTTTGCATGCAATCCCAGTGACAGAGGCTGCCTCCCCAAGGTCAGGGAAGTTATTGCTCAGAGTTCCCCGAACAGGGAAACCACCTGTGACTGAAGAGAGCTGCGTGGAATTCTCTCTCGGGCTCCCCTACGCACGAAGAATACTTCCGGAACCCTGAGTGTGGGGAGGTTCCACCAACGTTCGGCAGCACGTCGATTCGAACCGAATGCATAAGCTCGCCTCCTCTGAGGGTTTTCCTAATGTCTCTCTGCCAGGGAATGCTAGGGCTGTTTGCAGGGAATCCCAGTGACAGAGGTTGCGTCCCCAAGGTCAGTGAAGTTATTGCTCGGAATTCCCCGAACAGGGAACCCACCTGTGAATGAAGAGAGCTGCGTGGAGTTGTCTCTCGAGCTACCCCACGCAAGGAGAATGCTTTGGGAACCCTGAGAGTTGGGAGGTTACACCAACGGTCGGCAGCGCGTGGGTTCTTATGGAATGCCTTAGCTCGCCTCACCTGAGGGTTTTCCTAATGTCTCTCTGCCAGGGAATGCTAGGGGTGTTTGCAGGAAATCCCAGTGACAGAGGATGCCCCCCAAGGTCAGGGAAGGTATTTCTCGGGCTTCCCCGAAAAGGGAACCCCCTTGTGACTGAAGAGAGCTGCGTGGAGTTGTCTCTCGAGCTCCCCCACGCACTGAGTATCCTTCCGGAACCCTGAGCGTGGGGAGGATCCACCAACGGTGTGCACCGCGTGGGTTCTAACGGAATGCCTAAGCTCGCCTCCCCTGAGGGTTTTCCTAATGTCTCTCTACCAGGGATTGCCAGTTGGTTTTGCAGGCAATCCCAGTGAAAGAGGCTGACTCCCCAAGGACAGGGAATTAATTTCTCGCAATTCCCCGAACAGGGAACCCACCTGTGACTGAAGAGAGCTGCGTGGATTTGTCTCTCGAGCTCCCCGACGCACTGAGAATGCTTTCAGAACCCTGAGCGTTGGGAGGTTCCACAAACGGTCCGCAGGGCATTTTTTCTAACGGAATGTCTAAGCTCGCCTCCCCTGAGGGTTTTCCTAATGTATCTCCGCCAGGGAAAGCAAGGAGGGTTTGCAGGAATTCCCAGTGACAGAGGCTGCCTCCCCAAGGTCACGGAAGGTATTGCTCGGAATTCCCCGAACAGGGAACCCACCTGTGACTGAAGAGAGCTGCGTGGAGTTGTGTCTCGAGCTCCCCCACGCACTGATAATCCTTCCGGAACCCTGATCTTGGGGAGGATCCACCAAATTTCGGCAGCGCGTGGGTCCTAACGGAATGCCTAATCTCGCCTCCCTGAGGATTTTCCTAATTTCTATTTGCCATGGAATGCTAGGGGGTTTTGTAGGAAATGCCAGTGACAGAGGGTGCCTCCTGAAGGTCAGGGAAGATATTGTTCGGACTTCCCCCAACAGGGAACCCACGTGTGACTGCAGAGAGCTGCGTGGAGTTGTCTCTGGAGCTCCCCCACGCACTGACAATGTTTCCGGAACCCTGAGCGTGGGGAGGTTCCACCAATGGTCGGCAGCGCTTGGGTTCTAACGGAATGCCTAATCTCGTCTCCCCTGAGGGTTTTCCTAATTTCTCTGTGCCAGGGAATGCTAGGGGTGATTGCAGGATATCCCCATGTCAGTGGCTGCCTCCCCAAGTTCAGGGAAGGTTTTTCTCGGACTTCCCCGAACAGGGAACTCCTGTGACTGAAGAGAGCTGCGTGGAGTTGTCTCTCGAGCTCCCCCACGCACTGACAATTGTTCCGGGATCCTGAGCGTGGGGAGGTTCCAACAACGGTCGGCAGCGCGTGGGTTCTAACGGAATGCC
Source organism: Vicugna pacos (assembly GCF_048564905.1). Taxonomy (NCBI): domain Eukaryota; kingdom Metazoa; phylum Chordata; class Mammalia; order Artiodactyla; family Camelidae; genus Vicugna; species Vicugna pacos. The sequence continues at coordinate 2,001,171 of NC_133021.1, forward strand.
TAAGCTCGCCTCCCCTGAGGGATTTCCTAATGTGTCTGTGCCAGGGAATGCTAGGGGTGATTGCAGGGTATCCCAGTGTCAGAGGCTGCCTCCAAAAAGTCAGGGAAGGTATTTCTCGGACTTCCCTAATCAGGGAACACCTGTGACTGAAGAGAGCTGCGTGGAGTTGTCTCTCGAGGTCCCCCACGCACTGACAATTGTTCCGGGATCCTGAGCGTGGGGACGTTCCACCAACGGTCGGCAGCGCGTGGGTTCTAACGGAATGCCTAAGATCGTCTCCCCTGAGGGTTTTCCTAATGTCTCTGTGCCAGGGAATGCTAGGGGTGATTGCAGGATATCCCAGTGTCAGAGGCTGCCTCCCTAAGGTCAGTGAAGTTATTGCTCGGAATTCCCCGAACAGGGAACCCACCTGTGAATGAAGAGAGCTGCGTGGAGTTGTCTCTCGAGCTACCCCACGCAAGGAGAATGCTTCGGGAACCCTGAGAGTTGGGAGGTTACACCAACGGTCGGCAGCGCGTGGGTTCTTATGGAATGCCTTAGCTCGCCTCACCTGAGGGTTTTCCTAATGTCTCTCTGCCAGGGAATGCTAGGGGTGTTTGCAGGAAATCCCAGTGACAGAGGATGCCCCCCAAGGTCAGGGAAGGTATTTCTCGGGCTTCCCCGAAAAGGGAACCCCCTTGTGACTGAAGAGAGCTGCGTGGAGTTGTCTCTCGAGCTCCCCCACGCACTGACAATGCCTCAGGAACCCTGATAGTGGGGAGGTTCCACCAACGGTCGGCAGCGCGTGGGTTCTAACGGAATGCCTAAGTTCGCCTCCCTTGAGGGTTTTCCTAATATCTCTCTGCCAGGGAAAGATAGGGGGGTTTGCAGGAAATCACAGTGAACGAGGCTCCCTCACCAAGGTCAGGGAAGTTATTGCTCGGACTACCCCCAACAGGGAACCCACCTGTGACTGAAGAGAGATGCATGGAGTTGTCTCTCGAGCTCCCCCACGCACTGAGTATCCTTCCGGAACCCTGAGCGTGGGGAGGTTCCACCAACGGTGTGCAGCGCGTGGGTTCTAACGGAATGCCTAAGCTCGTCTCCCCTGAGGGTTTTCCTAATGTCTCTGTGCCAGGGAATGCTAGGGGTGATTGCAGGATATCCCAGTGTCAGAGGCTGCCTCCCCAAGGTCAGGGAAGGTATTTCTCGGACTTCCCCGAACAGGGAACACCTGTGACTGAAGAGAGCTGCGTGGAGTTGTCTCTCGGGCTCCCCGACGCTCTGACAATGGTTCCGGAACCCTGAGCGTGGGGAGGTTCCACCAACTGTCGGCAGCGCGTGGGTTCTAACGGAATGCCTAAGCTCGCCTCCCCTGAGGGTTTTCCTAATGTCTCTCTACCAGGGATTGCCAGTTGGTTTTGCAGACAATCCCAGTGAAAGAGGCTGACTCCCCAAGGACAGGGAATTAATTTCTCGCAATTCCCCGAACAGGGAACCCACCTGTGACTGAAGAGAGCTGCGTGGATTTGTCTCTCGTGCTCCCCGACCCACTGAGAATGCTTTCAGAACCCTGAGCGTTGGGAGGTTCCACCAACGGTCCGCAGGGCATTTTTTCTAACGGAATGTCTAAGCTCGCCTCCCCTGAGGGTTTTCCTAATGTATCTCCGCCAGGGAAAGCAAGGAGGGTTTGCAGGAATACCCAGTGACAGAGGCTGCCTCCCCAAGGTCACGGAAGGTATTGCTCGGAATTCCCCGAACAGGGAACCCACCTGTGACTGAAGAGAGCTGCGTGGAGTTGTGTCTCGAGCTCCCCACGCACTGAGAATACTTCCGGAACCCTGATCTTGGGGAGGATCCACCAAATTTCGGCTGCGCGTGGGTCCTAACGGAATGCCTAATCTCGCCTCCCTGAGGATTTTCCTAATTTCTATTTGCCATGGAATGCTAGGGGGTTTTGTAGGAAATGCCAGTGACAGAGGGTGCCTCCTGAAGGTCAGGGAAGATATTGTTCGGACTTCCCCCAACAGGGAAACCACGTGTGACTGCAGAGAGCTGCGTGGAGTTGTCTCTGGAGCTCCCCCACGCACTGACAATGTTTCCGGAACCCTGAGCGTGGGGAGATTCCACAAACGGTCGGCAGCGCGTGGGTTCTAACGGAATGCCTAAGCTCGTCTCCCCTGAGAGTTTTCCAAATGTCTCTGTGCCAGGGAATGCTAGGGGTGATTGCAGAATATCCCAGTGTCAGAGGCTGCCTCCCCAAGGTCAGGGAAGTTATTTCTCGGACTACTCCGAACAGGGAACACCTGTGACTGAAGAGAGCTGCGTGGAGTTGTCTGTCGAGCTCCCCCACGCACTGACAGTGGTTCCGGAATCCTGAGCGTGGGGAGGTTCCCGCAATGGTCGGCAGCGAAAGGGATCTAACGGAATGCCTAAGCTCGTGTCCCCTGAGGGTTTTCCTAATGTCTCTCTGCCTGGGAATGCTAGAGGGGTTTCAGTCAATCCCAGTGACAGAAGCTGCCTCCCCAAGGTCAGGGAAGGTACTTCTCGGACTTCCCCGAACAGGGGACCCACCTGTGATTGAAGAGAGCTGCGTGGAATTGTCTCTCGAGCTCCCCCACCCACTGAGAATGCTTCCGGAACCCTGAGCGTGGGGAGGTTCCACCAACGGTCGGCAGCGAGTGGGTTCTATCCAAATTCCTAAGCTAGCCTCCGATGAGGGTTTTCCTAATGTCTCTCTGCCAGGGAATGCTAGGGGGGTTTGCAGGAAATCCCAGTGACAGAGGCTGCGTCCCCAAGTTCAGGGAAGGTATTGCTCGGAATTCCCCGAACAGGGAAACCACCTGTGACTAAAGAGAGCTGCGTGGAGTTGTCTCTCGAGCTCCCCCACGCACTGAGAATGCTTTCGGAACGCTGAGCGTGGGGAGGTTCCACCAACGGTCGGCAGCGCGTGGGTTCTAACGGAATACCTTAGCTCGCCACCCCTGAGAGTTTTCCTAAAATCTCTATGCCAGGGACTGCTAGGGTGGTTTGCAGGAATTCCCAGTGTAAGAGGCTGCTTCCCCAAGGTCAGGGAAGTTATTGCTCGGAATTCCCCAAACAGGGAACCCATCTGTGACTGAAGAGAGCTGCGTGGAGTTGTCTATCGTGCTCCCCCACGCACTGAGAGTGCTTCCGGAACCCTGAGTATCGATAGGTTCCACCAACTTTCGGCAGCGCGTTGGTTCTAACGGAATGCCTAAGCTCGCCTCCCCTGAGGATTTTCCTAATTTCTCTCTGCCAGGGAATGCTAGGGGGGTTTGCAGGACATCCCAGTGACAGAGGCTGCCTCCCCAAGGTAAGGGAATGTATTGCTCGGAATTCCCCGAAAAGGGAACCCAGCTGTGACTGAAGAGAGCTGCGTGGAGTTCTCTCTCGAATTTCCCCACGCACTGAGAATGCTTCCGGAACCCTGAGCGTGGGGTGGTTCCACCGACAGTCGGCAGCGCGTGGGTTCTAACGGAATGCCTAAGCTCGCCTCCCCTGAGTGTTTTCCTAATGTCTCTCTGCCAGGGAATGCTAGGTTCGTTTGCATGCAATTCGAGTGACAGAGGCTTCGTCCCCAAGGTCAGTGAAGTTATTGCTCGGAATTCCCCGAACAGGAAACCCACCTGTGAATGAAGAGAGCTGCGTGGATTTGTCTCTCAAGCTCCCCCACGCAAGGAGAATGCTTCCGGAACCCTGAGAGTGGGGAGGTTACACCAACGGTCCGCAGCGCGTGGGTTCTTATGGAATGCCTTAGCTCGCCTCACCTGAGGGTTTTCCTAATGTCTCTCTGTCAGGGAATGCTAAGGGTGTTTGCAGGAAATCCCAGTGACAGAGGATGTCTCCCCAAGGTCAGGGAGGGCTTTGCTCGTAGTTAGGCAACAGAGAACCCACCTGTGACTGAAGAGAGCTGCGTGGATTTTTCTCTCGAGCTCCCCCACGCACTGAGAATGCTTCCGGTTCCCTGAGCGTGGGGAGGTACCACCAACGGTCGGTAGCACGTGGGTTCTAACGGAATGCCTTAGCTCGCCTCCCCTGAGGTTTCTCATATTGTCCCCCTACAGGGAATGTTAGCTGGGTTTGCAGGCAATCCCAGTGACAGAGGCTGCCTCCCCAAGGACAGGGAAGGTATTTCTCGAACTTCCCCGCACAGGGAACCCACCTGTGACTGAAGAGAGCAGCGTCGATTTTTCTCTCGAGCTTCCCCACGCACTGAGAATGCTTCCGGAACCCTGAACGTGGGGAGGTTCCACCAACGGTCGGCAGCGTGTGGGTTCAAACGGAATGCCTAAGCTCGCCTCCCCTGAGGGTTTTCCTAATGTATCACTGCCAGGGAATGCTAGGGGGGTTTGCAGGCAATCCCAGTGACAGAGGCTGTCTCCCCAAAGTAATGGAAGGTTTTTTCTCAGGTTCCCAGAAGAGGGAACCCACCTGTGACTGAAGAGATCTGCGTGGAGTTGTCTCTCGATCTCCCCCACGCACTGAGAATGCTTCCGGAACCCTGAGCGTCGGGAGGATCCACCAACGATCGGCAGCGCGTGGGTTTTAACGGAATGCCTGAGCTCGCCTCCCCTGAGGTTTTTCCTGTTGTCTCTCTGCCAGGGAATGCCAGGGGGATTTGCAGGGAATCTCAGTGACAGAGGATGCCTCCCCAAGATCAGGGAAGGAATTTCTCGGACTTCCCAGAACAGGGAACCCACCTGTGACTGAAGAGAGCTGCATGGATTTTCTCTCAAGCACCCATACGCACTGAGAATGCTTCCGGAACCCTGAGCGTGGGGAGGTTCCACCAAAGGTCGGCAGCGCGTGGGTTCTAACGGAATGCCTAAGCTCGCCTCCCCTGAGTATTTTCCGAATGTCTCTCTGCCAGGGAATGCTAGGGGGGTTTGCCGGAAATCCCAGTGACAGAAGATGCCTCCCCAAGGTCAGGGAAGGGATTTCTAGAACTTCACCGTACAGGGAACCCACCTGTGACTGAAGAGAGCTGCGTGGAGTTGTCTCTCGAGCTCCCCCACCCACTGAGAATGCTTCTGGAACCCTGAGCGTGGGGAGGTTCCACCAACGGTCGGCAGCGCGTGGGTTCTATCCAAATTCCTAAGCTCGCTCCCCTAAGGATTTTCCTAATTTCTCTCTGCCAGGGAATGCTAGGGGCTTTTGCAGGACATCCCAGTGTCAGAGGCTGCCTCCCCAAGGTAAGGGAAGGCATTGCTCGGAATTCCCCGAAAAGGGAACCCACCTGTGACTGAAGAGAGCTGCGTGGAATTGTCTCTCGAATTTCCCCACGCACTGAGAATGCTTCCGGAACCCTGAGCGTGGGGAGGTTCCACCGACAGTCGGCAGCGCGTGGGTTCTAACGGAATGCCTAAGCTCGCCTCCCCTGAGGGTTTTCCTAATGTCTCTCTGCCAGGGAATGCTAGGTTCGTTTGCATGCAATCCCAGTGACAGAGGCTGCCTCCCCAAGGTCAGGGAAGTTATTGCTCAGAGTTCCCCGAACAGGGAAACCACCTGTGACTGAAGAGAGCTGCGTGGAATTCTCTCTCGGGCTCCCCTACGCACGAAGAATACTTCCGGAACCCTGAGTGTGGGGAGGTTCCACCAACGTTCGGCAGCACGTCGATTCGAACCGAATGCATAAGCTCGCCTCCTCTGAGGGTTTTCCTAATGTCTCTCTGCCAGGGAATGCTAGGGCTGTTTGCAGGGAATCCCAGTGACAGAGGTTGCGTCCCCAAGGTCAGTGAAGTTATTGCTCGGAATTCCCCGAACAGGGAACCCACCTGTGAATGAAGAGAGCTGCGTGGAGTTGTCTCTCGAGCTACCCCACGCAAGGAGAATGCTTTGGGAACCCTGAGAGTTGGGAGGTTACACCAACGGTCGGCAGCGCGTGGGTTCTTATGGAATGCCTTAGCTCGCCTCACCTGAGGGTTTTCCTAATGTCTCTCTGCCAGGGAATGCTAGGGGTGTTTGCAGGAAATCCCAGTGACAGAGGATGCCCCCCAAGGTCAGGGAAGGTATTTCTCGGGCTTCCCCGAAAAGGGAACCCCCTTGTGACTGAAGAGAGCTGCGTGGAGTTGTCTCTCGAGCTCCCCCACGCACTGAGTATCCTTCCGGAACCCTGAGCGTGGGGAGGATCCACCAACGGTGTGCACCGCGTGGGTTCTAACGGAATGCCTAAGCTCGCCTCCCCTGAGGGTTTTCCTAATGTCTCTCTACCAGGGATTGCCAGTTGGTTTTGCAGGCAATCCCAGTGAAAGAGGCTGACTCCCCAAGGACAGGGAATTAATTTCTCGCAATTCCCCGAACAGGGAACCCACCTGTGACTGAAGAGAGCTGCGTGGATTTGTCTCTCGAGCTCCCCGACGCACTGAGAATGCTTTCAGAACCCTGAGCGTTGGGAGGTTCCACAAACGGTCCGCAGGGCATTTTTTCTAACGGAATGTCTAAGCTCGCCTCCCCTGAGGGTTTTCCTAATGTATCTCCGCCAGGGAAAGCAAGGAGGGTTTGCAGGAATTCCCAGTGACAGAGGCTGCCTCCCCAAGGTCACGGAAGGTATTGCTCGGAATTCCCCGAACAGGGAACCCACCTGTGACTGAAGAGAGCTGCGTGGAGTTGTGTCTCGAGCTCCCCCACGCACTGATAATCCTTCCGGAACCCTGATCTTGGGGAGGATCCACCAAATTTCGGCAGCGCGTGGGTCCTAACGGAATGCCTAATCTCGCCTCCCTGAGGATTTTCCTAATTTCTATTTGCCATGGAATGCTAGGGGGTTTTGTAGGAAATGCCAGTGACAGAGGGTGCCTCCTGAAGGTCAGGGAAGATATTGTTCGGACTTCCCCCAACAGGGAACCCACGTGTGACTGCAGAGAGCTGCGTGGAGTTGTCTCTGGAGCTCCCCCACGCACTGACAATGTTTCCGGAACCCTGAGCGTGGGGAGGTTCCACCAATGGTCGGCAGCGCTTGGGTTCTAACGGAATGCCTAATCTCGTCTCCCCTGAGGGTTTTCCTAATTTCTCTGTGCCAGGGAATGCTAGGGGTGATTGCAGGATATCCCCATGTCAGTGGCTGCCTCCCCAAGTTCAGGGAAGGTTTTTCTCGGACTTCCCCGAACAGGGAACTCCTGTGACTGAAGAGAGCTGCGTGGAGTTGTCTCTCGAGCTCCCCCACGCACTGACAATTGTTCCGGGATCCTGAGCGTGGGGAGGTTCCAACAACGGTCGGCAGCGCGTGGGTTCTAACGGAATGCCTAAGCTCGCCTCCCCTGAGGGATTTCCTAATGTGTCTGTGCCAGGGAATGCTAGGGGTGATTGCAGGGTATCCCAGTGTCAGAGGCTGCCTCCAAAAAGTCAGGGAAGGTATTTCTCGGACTTCCCTAATCAGGGAACACCTGTGACTGAAGAGAGCTGCGTGGAGTTGTCTCTCGAGGTCCCCCACGCACTGACAATTGTTCCGGGATCCTGAGCGTGGGGACGTTCCACCAACGGTCGGCAGCGCGTGGGTTCTAACGGAATGCCTAAGATCGTCTCCCCTGAGGGTTTTCCTAATGTCTCTGTGCCAGGGAATGCTAGGGGTGATTGCAGGATATCCCAGTGTCAGAGGCTGCCTCCCTAAGGTCAGTGAAGTTATTGCTCGGAATTCCCCGAACAGGGAACCCACCTGTGAATGAAGAGAGCTGCGTGGAGTTGTCTCTCGAGCTACCCCACGCAAGGAGAATGCTTCGGGAACCCTGAGAGTTGGGAGGTTACACCAACGGTCGGCAGCGCGTGGGTTCTTATGGAATGCCTTAGCTCGCCTCACCTGAGGGTTTTCCTAATGTCTCTCTGCCAGGGAATGCTAGGGGTGTTTGCAGGAAATCCCAGTGACAGAGGATGCCCCCCAAGGTCAGGGAAGGTATTTCTCGGGCTTCCCCGAAAAGGGAACCCCCTTGTGACTGAAGAGAGCTGCGTGGAGTTGTCTCTCGAGCTCCCCCACGCACTGACAATGCCTCAGGAACCCTGATAGTGGGGAGGTTCCACCAACGGTCGGCAGCGCGTGGGTTCTAACGGAATGCCTAAGTTCGCCTCCCTTGAGGGTTTTCCTAATATCTCTCTGCCAGGGAAAGATAGGGGGGTTTGCAGGAAATCACAGTGAACGAGGCTCCCTCACCAAGGTCAGGGAAGTTATTGCTCGGACTACCCCCAACAGGGAACCCACCTGTGACTGAAGAGAGATGCATGGAGTTGTCTCTCGAGCTCCCCCACGCACTGAGTATCCTTCCGGAACCCTGAGCGTGGGGAGGTTCCACCAACGGTGTGCAGCGCGTGGGTTCTAACGGAATGCCTAAGCTCGTCTCCCCTGAGGGTTTTCCTAATGTCTCTGTGCCAGGGAATGCTAGGGGTGATTGCAGGATATCCCAGTGTCAGAGGCTGCCTCCCCAAGGTCAGGGAAGGTATTTCTCGGACTTCCCCGAACAGGGAACACCTGTGACTGAAGAGAGCTGCGTGGAGTTGTCTCTCGGGCTCCCCGACGCTCTGACAATGGTTCCGGAACCCTGAGCGTGGGGAGGTTCCACCAACTGTCGGCAGCGCGTGGGTTCTAACGGAATGCCTAAGCTCGCCTCCCCTGAGGGTTTTCCTAATGTCTCTCTACCAGGGATTGCCAGTTGGTTTTGCAGACAATCCCAGTGAAAGAGGCTGACTCCCCAAGGACAGGGAATTAATTTCTCGCAATTCCCCGAACAGGGAACCCACCTGTGACTGAAGAGAGCTGCGTGGATTTGTCTCTCGTGCTCCCCGACCCACTGAGAATGCTTTCAGAACCCTGAGCGTTGGGAGGTTCCACCAACGGTCCGCAGGGCATTTTTTCTAACGGAATGTCTAAGCTCGCCTCCCCTGAGGGTTTTCCTAATGTATCTCCGCCAGGGAAAGCAAGGAGGGTTTGCAGGAATACCCAGTGACAGAGGCTGCCTCCCCAAGGTCACGGAAGGTATTGCTCGGAATTCCCCGAACAGGGAACCCACCTGTGACTGAAGAGAGCTGCGTGGAGTTGTGTCTCGAGCTCCCCACGCACTGAGAATACTTCCGGAACCCTGATCTTGGGGAGGATCCACCAAATTTCGGCTGCGCGTGGGTCCTAACGGAATGCCTAATCTCGCCTCCCTGAGGATTTTCCTAATTTCTATTTGCCATGGAATGCTAGGGGGTTTTGTAGGAAATGCCAGTGACAGAGGGTGCCTCCTGAAGGTCAGGGAAGATATTGTTCGGACTTCCCCCAACAGGGAAACCACGTGTGACTGCAGAGAGCTGCGTGGAGTTGTCTCTGGAGCTCCCCCACGCACTGACAATGTTTCCGGAACCCTGAGCGTGGGGAGATTCCACAAACGGTCGGCAGCGCGTGGGTTCTAACGGAATGCCTAAGCTCGTCTCCCCTGAGAGTTTTCCAAATGTCTCTGTGCCAGGGAATGCTAGGGGTGATTGCAGAATATCCCAGTGTCAGAGGCTGCCTCCCCAAGGTCAGGGAAGTTATTTCTCGGACTACTCCGAACAGGGAACACCTGTGACTGAAGAGAGCTGCGTGGAGTTGTCTGTCGAGCTCCCCCACGCACTGACAGTGGTTCCGGAATCCTGAGCGTGGGGAGGTTCCCGCAATGGTCGGCAGCGAAAGGGATCTAACGGAATGCCTAAGCTCGTGTCCCCTGAGGGTTTTCCTAATGTCTCTCTGCCTGGGAATGCTAGAGGGGTTTCAGTCAATCCCAGTGACAGAAGCTGCCTCCCCAAGGTCAGGGAAGGTACTTCTCGGACTTCCCCGAACAGGGGACCCACCTGTGATTGAAGAGAGCTGCGTGGAATTGTCTCTCGAGCTCCCCCACCCACTGAGAATGCTTCCGGAACCCTGAGCGTGGGGAGGTTCCACCAACGGTCGGCAGCGAGTGGGTTCTATCCAAATTCCTAAGCTAGCCTCCGATGAGGGTTTTCCTAATGTCTCTCTGCCAGGGAATGCTAGGGGGGTTTGCAGGAAATCCCAGTGACAGAGGCTGCGTCCCCAAGTTCAGGGAAGGTATTGCTCGGAATTCCCCGAACAGGGAAACCACCTGTGACTAAAGAGAGCTGCGTGGAGTTGTCTCTCGAGCTCCCCCACGCACTGAGAATGCTTTCGGAACGCTGAGCGTGGGGAGGTTCCACCAACGGTCGGCAGCGCGTGGGTTCTAACGGAATACCTTAGCTCGCCACCCCTGAGAGTTTTCCTAAAATCTCTATGCCAGGGACTGCTAGGGTGGTTTGCAGGAATTCCCAGTGTAAGAGGCTGCTTCCCCAAGGTCAGGGAAGTTATTGCTCGGAATTCCCCAAACAGGGAACCCATCTGTGACTGAAGAGAGCTGCGTGGAGTTGTCTATCGTGCTCCCCCACGCACTGAGAGTGCTTCCGGAACCCTGAGTATCGATAGGTTCCACCAACTTTCGGCAGCGCGTTGGTTCTAACGGAATGCCTAAGCTCGCCTCCCCTGAGGATTTTCCTAATTTCTCTCTGCCAGGGAATGCTAGGGGGGTTTGCAGGACATCCCAGTGACAGAGGCTGCCTCCCCAAGGTAAGGGAATGTATTGCTCGGAATTCCCCGAAAAGGGAACCCAGCTGTGACTGAAGAGAGCTGCGTGGAGTTCTCTCTCGAATTTCCCCACGCACTGAGAATGCTTCCGGAACCCTGAGCGTGGGGTGGTTCCACCGACAGTCGGCAGCGCGTGGGTTCTAACGGAATGCCTAAGCTCGCCTCCCCTGAGTGTTTTCCTAATGTCTCTCTGCCAGGGAATGCTAGGTTCGTTTGCATGCAATTCGAGTGACAGAGGCTTCGTCCCCAAGGTCAGTGAAGTTATTGCTCGGAATTCCCCGAACAGGAAACCCACCTGTGAATGAAGAGAGCTGCGTGGATTTGTCTCTCAAGCTCCCCCACGCAAGGAGAATGCTTCCGGAACCCTGAGAGTGGGGAGGTTACACCAACGGTCCGCAGCGCGTGGGTTCTTATGGAATGCCTTAGCTCGCCTCACCTGAGGGTTTTCCTAATGTCTCTCTGTCAGGGAATGCTAAGGGTGTTTGCAGGAAATCCCAGTGACAGAGGATGTCTCCCCAAGGTCAGGGAGGGCTTTGCTCGTAGTTAGGCAACAGAGAACCCACCTGTGACTGAAGAGAGCTGCGTGGATTTTTCTCTCGAGCTCCCCCACGCACTGAGAATGCTTCCGGTTCCCTGAGCGTGGGGAGGTACCACCAACGGTCGGTAGCACGTGGGTTCTAACGGAATGCCTTAGCTCGCCTCCCCTGAGGTTTCTCATATTGTCCCCCTACAGGGAATGTTAGCTGGGTTTGCAGGCAATCCCAGTGACAGAGGCTGCCTCCCCAAGGACAGGGAAGGTATTTCTCGAACTTCCCCGCACAGGGAACCCACCTGTGACTGAAGAGAGCAGCGTCGATTTTTCTCTCGAGCTTCCCCACGCACTGAGAATGCTTCCGGAACCCTGAACGTGGGGAGGTTCCACCAACGGTCGGCAGCGTGTGGGTTCAAACGGAATGCCTAAGCTCGCCTCCCCTGAGGGTTTTCCTAATGTATCACTGCCAGGGAATGCTAGGGGGGTTTGCAGGCAATCCCAGTGACAGAGGCTGTCTCCCCAAAGTAATGGAAGGTTTTTTCTCAGGTTCCCAGAAGAGGGAACCCACCTGTGACTGAAGAGATCTGCGTGGAGTTGTCTCTCGATCTCCCCCACGCACTGAGAATGCTTCCGGAACCCTGAGCGTCGGGAGGATCCACCAACGATCGGCAGCGCGTGGGTTTTAACGGAATGCCTGAGCTCGCCTCCCCTGAGGTTTTTCCTGTTGTCTCTCTGCCAGGGAATGCCAGGGGGATTTGCAGGGAATCTCAGTGACAGAGGATGCCTCCCCAAGATCAGGGAAGGAATTTCTCGGACTTCCCAGAACAGGGAACCCACCTGTGACTGAAGAGAGCTGCATGGATTTTCTCTCAAGCACCCATACGCACTGAGAATGCTTCCGGAACCCTGAGCGTGGGGAGGTTCCACCAAAGGTCGGCAGCGCGTGGGTTCTAACGGAATGCCTAAGCTCGCCTCCCCTGAGTATTTTCCGAATGTCTCTCTGCCAGGGAATGCTAGGGGGGTTTGCCGGAAATCCCAGTGACAGAAGATGCCTCCCCAAGGTCAGGGAAGGGATTTCTAGAACTTCACCGTACAGGGAACCCACCTGTGACTGAAGAGAGCTGCGTGGAGTTGTCTCTCGAGCTCCCCCACCCACTGAGAATGCTTCTGGAACCCTGAGCGTGGGGAGGTTCCACCAACGGTCGGCAGCGCGTGGGTTCTATCCAAATTCCTAAGCTCGCTCCCCTAAGGATTTTCCTAATTTCTCTCTGCCAGGGAATGCTAGGGGCTTTTGCAGGACATCCCAGTGTCAGAGGCTGCCTCCCCAAGGTAAGGGAAGGCATTGCTCGGAATTCCCCGAAAAGGGAACCCACCTGTGACTGAAGAGAGCTGCGTGGAATTGTCTCTCGAATTTCCCCACGCACTGAGAATGCTTCCGGAACCCTGAGCGTGGGGAGGTTCCACCGACAGTCGGCAGCGCGTGGGTTCTAACGGAATGCCTAAGCTCGCCTCCCCTGAGGGTTTTCCTAATGTCTCTCTGCCAGGGAATGCTAGGTTCGTTTGCATGCAATCCCAGTGACAGAGGCTGCCTCCCCAAGGTCAGGGAAGTTATTGCTCAGAGTTCCCCGAACAGGGAAACCACCTGTGACTGAAGAGAGCTGCGTGGAATTCTCTCTCGGGCTCCCCTACGCACGAAGAATACTTCCGGAACCCTGAGTGTGGGGAGGTTCCACCAACGTTCGGCAGCACGTCGATTCGAACCGAATGCATAAGCTCGCCTCCTCTGAGGGTTTTCCTAATGTCTCTCTGCCAGGGAATGCTAGGGCTGTTTGCAGGGAATCCCAGTGACAGAGGTTGCGTCCCCAAGGTCAGTGAAGTTATTGCTCGGAATTCCCCGAACAGGGAACCCACCTGTGAATGAAGAGAGCTGCGTGGAGTTGTCTCTCGAGCTACCCCACGCAAGGAGAATGCTTTGGGAACCCTGAGAGTTGGGAGGTTACACCAACGGTCGGCAGCGCGTGGGTTCTTATGGAATGCCTTAGCTCGCCTCACCTGAGGGTTTTCCTAATGTCTCTCTGCCAGGGAATGCTAGGGGTGTTTGCAGGAAATCCCAGTGACAGAGGATGCCCCCCAAGGTCAGGGAAGGTATTTCTCGGGCTTCCCCGAAAAGGGAACCCCCTTGTGACTGAAGAGAGCTGCGTGGAGTTGTCTCTCGAGCTCCCCCACGCACTGAGTATCCTTCCGGAACCCTGAGCGTGGGGAGGATCCACCAACGGTGTGCACCGCGTGGGTTCTAACGGAATGCCTAAGCTCGCCTCCCCTGAGGGTTTTCCTAATGTCTCTCTACCAGGGATTGCCAGTTGGTTTTGCAGGCAATCCCAGTGAAAGAGGCTGACTCCCCAAGGACAGGGAATTAATTTCTCGCAATTCCCCGAACAGGGAACCCACCTGTGACTGAAGAGAGCTGCGTGGATTTGTCTCTCGAGCTCCCCGACGCACTGAGAATGCTTTCAGAACCCTGAGCGTTGGGAGGTTCCACAAACGGTCCGCAGGGCATTTTTTCTAACGGAATGTCTAAGCTCGCCTCCCCTGAGGGTTTTCCTAATGTATCTCCGCCAGGGAAAGCAAGGAGGGTTTGCAGGAATTCCCAGTGACAGAGGCTGCCTCCCCAAGGTCACGGAAGGTATTGCTCGGAATTCCCCGAACAGGGAACCCACCTGTGACTGAAGAGAGCTGCGTGGAGTTGTGTCTCGAGCTCCCCCACGCACTGATAATCCTTCCGGAACCCTGATCTTGGGGAGGATCCACCAAATTTCGGCAGCGCGTGGGTCCTAACGGAATGCCTAATCTCGCCTCCCTGAGGATTTTCCTAATTTCTATTTGCCATGGAATGCTAGGGGGTTTTGTAGGAAATGCCAGTGACAGAGGGTGCCTCCTGAAGGTCAGGGAAGATATTGTTCGGACTTCCCCCAACAGGGAACCCACGTGTGACTGCAGAGAGCTGCGTGGAGTTGTCTCTGGAGCTCCCCCACGCACTGACAATGTTTCCGGAACCCTGAGCGTGGGGAGGTTCCACCAATGGTCGGCAGCGCTTGGGTTCTAACGGAATGCCTAATCTCGTCTCCCCTGAGGGTTTTCCTAATTTCTCTGTGCCAGGGAATGCTAGGGGTGATTGCAGGATATCCCCATGTCAGTGGCTGCCTCCCCAAGTTCAGGGAAGGTTTTTCTCGGACTTCCCCGAACAGGGAACTCCTGTGACTGAAGAGAGCTGCGTGGAGTTGTCTCTCGAGCTCCCCCACGCACTGACAATTGTTCCGGGATCCTGAGCGTGGGGAGGTTCCAACAACGGTCGGCAGCGCGTGGGTTCTAACGGAATGCCTAAGCTCGCCTCCCCTGAGGGATTTCCTAATGTGTCTGTGCCAGGGAATGCTAGGGGTGATTGCAGGGTATCCCAGTGTCAGAGGCTGCCTCCAAAAAGTCAGGGAAGGTATTTCTCGGACTTCCCTAATCAGGGAACACCTGTGACTGAAGAGAGCTGCGTGGAGTTGTCTCTCGAGGTCCCCCACGCACTGACAATTGTTCCGGGATCCTGAGCGTGGGGACGTTCCACCAACGGTCGGCAGCGCGTGGGTTCTAACGGAATGCCTAAGATCGTCTCCCCTGAGGGTTTTCCTAATGTCTCTGTGCCAGGGAATGCTAGGGGTGATTGCAGGATATCCCAGTGTCAGAGGCTGCCTCCCTAAGGTCAGTGAAGTTATTGCTCGGAATTCCCCGAACAGGGAACCCACCTGTGAATGAAGAGAGCTGCGTGGAGTTGTCTCTCGAGCTACCCCACGCAAGGAGAATGCTTCGGGAACCCTGAGAGTTGGGAGGTTACACCAACGGTCGGCAGCGCGTGGGTTCTTATGGAATGCCTTAGCTCGCCTCACCTGAGGGTTTTCCTAATGTCTCTCTGCCAGGGAATGCTAGGGGTGTTTGCAGGAAATCCCAGTGACAGAGGATGCCCCCCAAGGTCAGGGAAGGTATTTCTCGGGCTTCCCCGAAAAGGGAACCCCCTTGTGACTGAAGAGAGCTGCGTGGAGTTGTCTCTCGAGCTCCCCCACGCACTGACAATGCCTCAGGAACCCTGATAGTGGGGAGGTTCCACCAACGGTCGGCAGCGCGTGGGTTCTAACGGAATGCCTAAGTTCGCCTCCCTTGAGGGTTTTCCTAATATCTCTCTGCCAGGGAAAGATAGGGGGGTTTGCAGGAAATCACAGTGAACGAGGCTCCCTCACCAAGGTCAGGGAAGTTATTGCTCGGACTACCCCCAACAGGGAACCCACCTGTGACTGAAGAGAGATGCATGGAGTTGTCTCTCGAGCTCCCCCACGCACTGAGTATCCTTCCGGAACCCTGAGCGTGGGGAGGTTCCACCAACGGTGTGCAGCGCGTGGGTTCTAACGGAATGCCTAAGCTCGTCTCCCCTGAGGGTTTTCCTAATGTCTCTGTGCCAGGGAATGCTAGGGGTGATTGCAGGATATCCCAGTGTCAGAGGCTGCCTCCCCAAGGTCAGGGAAGGTATTTCTCGGACTTCCCCGAACAGGGAACACCTGTGACTGAAGAGAGCTGCGTGGAGTTGTCTCTCGGGCTCCCCGACGCTCTGACAATGGTTCCGGAACCCTGAGCGTGGGGAGGTTCCACCAACTGTCGGCAGCGCGTGGGTTCTAACGGAATGCCTAAGCTCGCCTCCCCTGAGGGTTTTCCTAATGTCTCTCTACCAGGGATTGCCAGTTGGTTTTGCAGAAAATCCCAGTGAAAGAGGCTGACTCCCCAAGGACAGGGAATTAATTTCTCGCAATTCCCCGAACAGGGAACCCACCTGTGACTGAAGAGAGCTGCGTGGATTTGTCTCTCGTGCTCCCCGACCCACTGAGAATGCTTTCAGAACCCTGAGCGTTGGGAGGTTCCACCAACGGTCTGCAGCGCGTGGGTTCTAACGGAATGCATAAGCTCCACTTCCCTGAGGGTTTTCCTAATGTCTCTGTGCCAGGGAATGCTAGGGGTGATTGCAGGATATCCCAGTGTCAGAGGCTGCCTCCCCAAGTTCAGGGAAGGAATTTCTCGTGCTTCCCCGTACAGGGAACACCTGTGACTGAAGAGAGCTACGTGGAGATGTCTCTCGAGCTCTCCCACGCACTGACAATGGTTCCGGAACCCTGAGCGTGAGGAGGTTCCACCAACGGTCGGCAGCGCGTGGGTTCTAACGGAATGCCTAATCTCGTCTCCCCTGGGTTTTCCTAATTTCTCTGTGCCAGGGAATGCTAGGGGTGATTGCAGGATATCCCAGTGTCAGAGGCTGCTTCCCCAATGTCAGGGAAGTTATTTCTCGGTCTTCCCCGAACAGGGAACACCTGTGAATGAAGAGAGCTGCGTGGAGTTGTCTCTCTAGATCCCCCACGCCCTGACAATGTTTCCGGAATCCTGAGCGTGGGGAGGTTCCACCAACGGTCGGCAGCGCGTGGGTTCTAACGGAATGCCTAAACTCGTCTCCCCTGAGGGTTTTCCTAAAGTCTCTGTGCCAGGGAATGCTAGGGGTGATTGCAGGATATCCCAGTGTCAGAGGATGCCTCCCTAGTTTAGGGAAGGTATTTCTCGGACTTCCCCTAACAGTGAACACATGTGACTGAAGAGAGCTTCGTGGAGTTGTCTCTCGAGCTCCCCCACGCACTGACAATGGTTCCAGAATCCTGAGGTTGGGGACGTTCCACCAAAGGTCGGCATCGCGTGGGTTCTAACGGAATGCCTAAGCTCGTTTCCCCTGAGGGTTTTCCTAATGTCTCTTTGCCAGGGAATGCTAGGTGTGATTGCAGGATATCCCAGTGTCAGAGGCTGCCTCCCCAAGGTCAGGGAAGGTATTTCTCGGACTTCCCCAAACAAGGAACACCTGTGACTGAAGAGAGCTGCGTGGAATTGTCTCTCGAGCTCCCCCACGCACTGACAATGGTTCCGGAATCCTGAGCGTGGGGAGGTTCCACCAACGTTCGGCAGCGTGTGGGTTCTAACGGAATGCCTAAGCTCGTCTCCCCTGAGGGTTTTCCTAATTTCTCTGTGCCAGGGAATGCTAGGGGTGATTGCAGGATATCCCAGTGACAGACGCTGCCTCCCCACGGTCAGGGAAGATTTTTCTCGTACTTCCCCGAACAGGGAACTCCTGTGACTGAAGAGAGCTTCGTGGAGCTGTCTCTCGAGCTCCCCCACGCACTGACAATGTTTCCGGAATCCTGAGCGTGGGGAGGTTCTACCAAAGTTCGGCAGCGCGTGGGTTCTAACGGAATGCCTAAGCTCGTCTACCCTGAGAATTTTCCTAATGTCTCTGTGCCAGGGAATGCTAGGGGTGATTGCAGGATATCCCAGTGACAGAGGCTGCCTCCCCAAGCTCAGAGAAGTTATTTCTCGGACTTCCCCGAACAGGGATCTTCTGTGACTGAAGAGAGCTGCGTGGAGTTGTCTCTCGATCTCCCCCACGCACTGATAATTTTTCCGGAATCCTGAGCGTGAGGAGGTTCCAACAACTGTCGGCAGCGCGTGGGTTCAAATGGAATGCCTAAGCTCGTCTCCCCTGAGGGTTTTCCTAATATCTCTGTGCCAGGGAATTCTAGGGGTGATTGCAGGTTATCCCAGTGTCAGAGGCTGCCTCCCCAAGGTCAGGGTATGTATTTGTCGGACTTCCCCGAACAGGGAACACCTGTGACTGAAGAGAGCTGCGTGGAGTTGTCTCTCGAGCTCCCCCAGGCACTGACAATGTTTCCGGAATCCTGAGCGTGGGGAGTTCCACCAACGGTCTGCAGCGCGTGGGTTCTAACGGAATGCCACAGCTCGTCTCCCCTGAGGGTTTTCTAATGTCTCTGTGCCAGGGAATGCTAGGGGTGATTGCAGGATATCCCACTGTCAGAGTCTGCCTCCCCAAGGTCAGGGAAGGTATTTCTCGGACTTCCCCGAACAGGGAACCCCTGTGACTGAAGAGAGCTGCGTGGAGTTGTCTCTCGAGATCCCCCACGCACTGACAATGTTTCCGGAATCCTGAGCGTGGGGACGTTCCACTAACAGTCGGCAGCGCGTGGGTTCTAACGGAATGTCTAAGCTCGTCTCCCCTGAGGGTTTTCCAAATGTCTCTGTGCCAGGGAATTCTAGGGGTGATTGGAGGATATCCCAGTGTCAGAGGCTGCCTCCCCAAGGTCAGGGAAGGTGTTTCTCGGACTTTCCCGAACAGGGAACACCTGTGAGTGAAGAGAGCTGTGTGGAGTTGTCTCTCGAGCTCCCCCACGCACTGAAAATGGTTCCGGAATCCTGAGCGTGGGGAGGTTCCACCAACGGTCGGCAGCGCGTGAGTTCTAACGGAATGCCTAAGCTCGTCTCCCCTGAGGGTTTTCCTAATGTCTCTGTGCCAGGGAATGCTAGGGGTGATTGCAGGATATCCCAATGTCAGAGGCTGCCTCCCCAAGGTCAGGGAAGGTATTACTCGGGCTTCCCCGAACAGGGAACAGCTGTGACTGAAGAGAGCTTCGTGGAGTTGTCTCTCGAGATCCCCCACGCACTGACAATGGTTCCGGAATCCTGAGCATGGGGAGGTTCCACCAATGGTCGGCAGCGCGTGGGTTCTTACGGAATTCCTAAGCTCGTCTCCCCTGAGGGTTTTCCTAATATCTCTGTGCCAGGGAATGCTAGGGGTGATTGCAGGATATTCCAGTGTCAGAGGCTGCCTCCCCAAGGTCAGGGAAGTTTTTCTCGGACTTCCCCGAACAGGGAACAGCTGTGACTGAAGAGAGCTTCGTGGAGTTGTCTCTCGAGCTCCCCAACGCACTGACAATGATTCCGGAATCCTGAGCGTGGGGAGGTTCCACCAATGGTCGGCAGCGCGTGGGTTCTAACGGAATTCCTAAGTTCGTCTCCCCTGAGGGTTTTCCTAATGTCTCTGTGCCTGGGAATGCTAGGGGTGATTGCAGGATATTCCAGTGTCGAGGCTGCCTCCCCAAGGTCAGGGAAGTTTTTCTCGGACTCCCCCGAACAGGGAACAGCTGTGACTGAAGAGAGCTTCGTGGAGTTGTCTCTCGAGCTCCCCAACGCACTGACAATGGTTCCGGAATCCTGAGCGTGGGGACGTTCCACCAACGGTCGGCAGCACGTGGGTTCTAAAGGAATGCCTATGCTCGTCTCCCCTGAGGATTTTCCTAATTTCTCTGTGCCAGGGAATGCTAGGATTGATTGCAGTATATCCCAGTGTCAGAGGCTGCCTCCCCAAGGTCAGGGAAGGTGTTTCTCGGACTTCCCCGAACAGTGAACACCTGTGAGTGAAGAGAGCTGTGTGGAGTTGTCTCTCGAGCTCCCCCACGCACTGACAATGGTTCCGCAATCCTGAGCGTGGGGAGGTTCCACCAACGGTCGGCAGCGCGTGGGTTCTAACGGAATGCTTTAGCTCTTCTCCCCTGAGGGTTTTCCAAATGTCTCTGTGCCAGGGAATGCTAGGGGTGATTGCAGGATATCCCAGTGTCAGAGGATGCCTCCCCAACGTCAGGAAAGGTTTTTCTCGGACTTCTCCAAACAGGGAACACCTGTGACTGAAGAGAGCTGCGTGGAATTGTCTCTCGAGCTCCCCCACGCACTGACAATGATTCCGGAATCCTGAGCGTGGGGAGGTTCCACCAACGGTCGGCAGCGCGTGGGTTCAAACGGAATGCCTTAGCTCGTTTCCCCTGAGGGTTTTCCTAATATCTCTGTGCCAGGGAATACTAGGGGGGTTTGCAGGATATCCCAGTGTCAGAGGCTGCATCCCCAAGTCAGGGAAGGTTTTTCTCGGTCTTCCCCGAACAGGGAAATCCTGTGACTGAAGAGAGCTGCGTGGAGTTGTCTCTCGAGCTCCCCCACGCACTGACAATGGTTCCCGAATCCTGAGCGTGAGGAGGTTCCCGCAACGGTCGGCAGCGCGTGGGTTCTAACGGAATGCCTAAGCTCGTCTCCCCTGAAGTTTTTCATAATATCTCTGTGCCAGGGAATGCTAGGGGTGATTGCAAGTTATCCCAGTGACAGACGCTGCCTCCCCACGGTCAGGGAAGGTTTTTCTCGTACTTCCCCGAACAGGGAACTCCTGTGACTGAAGAGAGCTTCGTGGAGCTGTCTCTCGAGCTCCCCCACGCACTGACAATGGTTCCGGAATCCTGAGCGTGGGGAGGTTCTACCAACGTTCGGCAGCGCGTGGGTTCTAACGGAATGCCTAAGCTCGTCTCCCCTGAGAGTTTTCCTAATGTCTCTGTGCCGGGGAATGATAGGGGTGATTGCAGGGTATCCCACTGTCAGAGGCTGCCTCCCCAAGTTCAGGGAATGTATTTGTCGGACTTCCCTGAACAGGGAACACCTGTGACTGAAGAGAGCTGCGTGGAGTTGTCTCACGAGCTCCCCCACGCACTGAAAATATTTCCGGAATCCTAGCGTGGGGAGTTCCACCAACGGTCTGCAGCGCGTGGGTTCTAACGGAATGCCAAAGCTCGTCTCCACTGAGGGTTTTCTAATGTCTCTGTGCCAGGGAATGCTAGGGGTGATTGCAGGATATCCCAGTGTCAGAAGCTGCCTCCCCAAGTCAGGGAAGGTATTTCTCGGACTTCCCCGAACAGGGAACACCTGTGACTGAAGAGAGCTGCGTGGAGTTGTCTCTCGAGCTCCCCCACGCACTGACAATGTTTCCGGAATCCTGAGCGTGGGGACGTTCCACCAACGGTCGGCAGCGCGTGAGTTCTAACGGAATGCCTAAGCTCGTCTCCCCTGAGGATTTTCCTAATGTCTCTGTGCCAGGGAATGCTAGGGGTGATTGCAGGATATCCCAATGTCAGAGGCTGCCTCCCCAAGGTCAGGGAAGGTATTACTCGGGCTTCCCCGAACAGGGAACAGCTGTGACTGAAGAGAGCTGCGTGGAGTTTTCTCTCGAGCTCCCCCACGCACTGACAATGGTTCCGGAATCCTGAGCGTGGGGAGGTTCCACCAATGGTCGGCAGCACGTGGGTTATAAAGGAATGCCTATGCTCGTCTCCCCTGAGGGTTTTCCTAATTTCTCTGTGCCAGGGAATGCTAGGGTTGATTGCAGGATATCCCAGTGTCAGAGGCTGCCTCCCCAAGGTCAGGGAAGGTGTTTCTCGGACTTTCCCGAACAGGGAACACCTGTGAGTGAAGAGAGCTGTGTGGAGTTGTCTCTCGAGCTCCCCCACGCACTGACAATGGTTCCGCAATCCTGAGCGTGGGGAGGTTCCACCAACGGTCGGCAGCGCGTGGGTTCTAACGGAATGCTTTAGCTCTTCTCCCCTGAGGGTTTTCCTAATGTCTCTGTGCCAGGGAATGCTAGGGGTGATTGCAGGATATCCCAGTGTCAGAGGCTGCCTCCACAACGTCAGGGAAGGTTTTTCTCGGACTTCTCAAAACAGGGAACACCTGTGACTGAAGAGAGCTGCGTGGAGTTGTCTCTCGAGCTCCCCCACGCACTGACAATGGTTAAGGAATCCTGAGCGTGTGGACGTTCCACCAACGGTCGGCAGCGCGTGGGTTCAAACGGAATGCCTAAGCTCGTCTCCCCTGAGGCTTTTCCTAATGTCTCTGTGCCAGGGAATGCTAGGGGTGATTGCAGGATATCCCAGTGTCAGAGGCTGCCTCCCCAAGGTCAGGGAAGTTATTTCTCGGACTTCCCCGAACAGGGAACACCTGTGACTGAAGAGAGCTGCGTGGAGTTGTCTCTCGAGCTCCCCGACGCTCTGACAATGGTTCCGGAATCCTGAGCGTGGGGACGTTCCACCAACGGTCGGCAGTGCGTGGGTTCTCTCGGAATGCCTAATCTCGTCTCCCCTGAGGTTTTTCCTAATGTCTCTGTGTCAGGGAAAGCTGGGGGTGATTGCAGGATATCCCAGTGTCAGAGGCTGCCTCCCCAAGGTCAGAGAAAGTATTTGTCGGACTTCCCCGAACAGGGAACACCTGTGACTGAAGAGAGCTGCGTGGAGTTGTCTCTCGAGCTCCCCCACGCACTGACAATATTTCCGGAATCCTGAGCGTGGGGAGTTCCACCAACGGTCTGCAGCGCGTGGGTTCTAACGGAATGCCAAAGCTCGTCTCCCCTGAGGGTTTTCTAATGTCTCTGTGCCAGGGAATGCTGGGGGTTATTGCAGGATATCCCAGTGTCAGAGGCTGCCTCCCCAAGATCAGGGAAGGTAATTCTCGGACTTCCCCGAACAGGGAACACCTGTGACTGAAGAGAGCTGCGTGGATTTGTCTCTCGAGTTCCCCACGCAATGACAAAGGTTCCGGAATCCTGAGCGTGGGGAGGATCCACCAACGGTCGGCAGCGCGTGGGTTCTAACGGAATGCCTAAGCTCGTCTCCCCTGAGGGTTTTCCTAATGTCTCTGGGCAAGGGAATGCTAGGGGAGATTGCAGGAAATCCCTGTGTCAGAGGCTGCCCCCCCAAGGTCAGGGAAGGTATTTCTCGGACTTCCCCGAACAGGGAACTCCTGTGACTGAAGAGAGCTGCGTGGAGATGTCTCTCGAGCTCCCCCACGCACTGACAATGGTTCCGAAATCCTGAGCGTGTGGAGGTTCCACCAACGGTCGGCAGCGCGTTGGTTCTAACGGAATGCCTAACCTCGTCTCCCCTGAGGATTTTCCTAATATCTCTGTGCCAGGGAATGCTAGGGGTGATTGCAGGATATCCCAGTGTCAGAGGCTGCCTCCCCAAATTCAGGGAAAGTATTTTTCGGACTTACCCTAACAGGGAACACCTGTGACTGAAGAGAGCTGCGTGGAGTTGTCTCTCGAGCTCCCCCACGCACTGACAATGGTTCCGGAATCCTGAGCGTGGGGAAGTTCCACCAACGGTCGGCAGCGTGTGGGTCCTAACGGAATGCCTAAGCTCCACTCCCCTGTGTGTTTTCCTAATTTCTCTGTGCCAGGGAATGCTTGGGGTGATTGCAGGATATCCCAGTGTCAGAGGCTGCCTCCCCAAGTTCAGGGAAGGTTTTTCTCGGACTTCCCCGAACAGGGAACTCCTGTGACTGAAGAGAGCTGCGTGGAGTTGTCTCTAGAGCTCCCCCACGCACTGACATTGGTTCCGGAATCCTGAGCGTGGGGAGGTTCCACCAACTGTCGGCAGCGCTTGGGTTCTAACGGAATGCCTAAGCTCGTCTCCCCTGAGGGTTTTCCTAATGTCTCTGTGCCAGGGAATGCTAGGGGTGATTGCAGGATATTCCAGTGTCAGTGGCTGACTCCCCAAGTTCAGGGAAGGTTTTTCTCGGACTTCCCAGAACAGGGAAATCCTGTGACTGAAGAGAGCTGCTTGGAGATGTCTCTCGAGATCCCCCACGCACTGACAATGGTTCCGAAATCCTGAGTGTGGGGAGGTTCCACCAACGGTCGGCAGCGCGTGGGTTCTAACGGAATGCCTAAGCTCGTCTCCCCTGAGGATTTTCCTAATATCTCTGTGCCAGGGAATGCTAGGGGTGATTGCAGGATATCCCAGTGTCAGAGGCTGCCTCCCCAAGGTCAGGGAAGGTTTTTCTCGGAATTCCCCGAACAGGGAACACCTATGACTGAAGAGAGCTGCGTGGAGATGTCTCACGAGCTCCCCCACGCACTGACAATGGTTCCGAAATCTTGAGCGTGGGGAGGTTCCACCAACGGTCGGCAGCGCGTGGGTTCTAACGGAATGCGTAAGGTCGTCTCCCCTGAGGATTTTCCTAATATCTCTGTGCCAGGGAATGCTAGGGGTGATTGCAGGATATCCCAGTGTCAGAGCATGCCTCCCCAAAGTCAGGGAATGTATTTCTCGGACTTCCCCAATCAGGGAACACCTGTGACTGAAGAGAGCTGCGTGGAGTTGTCTCTCGAGCTCCCCCACGCACTGACAATGGTTCCGGAATCCTGAGCGTGGGAAGGTTCCACCAACAGTCGGCAGCGCGTGGGTTCTAACGGAATGCCTAAGCTCCCCTCCCCTGAGGGTTTTCCTAATTTCTCTGTGCCAGGGAATGCTAGGGGTGATTGCAGGATATCCCAGTGACAGAGTCTGCATCCCCAAGGTCAGGGAATTTATTTCTCAGACTTGCCTGAACAGGGAACACCTGTGACTGTAGAGAGCTGCGTGGAGATGTCTCTCGAGCTCCCCAACGCACTGACAATTGTTCCGGATTCCTAAGCGTGGGGAGGTTCCAGCAACAGTCGGCAGCATGTGGGATTTAACGGAATGCATAAGCTCGCCTCCCCTGAGTCTTTTCCTAATGTCTCTGTGCCAGGGAATGTTAGGGGGGTTTGCAGGATATCCCAGTGTCAGAGGCTGCCTCCCCAATTTCAGGGAAGTTATTTCTCGGACTTCTCCGAACAGGAAACACCTGTGACATAAGAGAGCTGTGTGGAGTTGTCTCTCAAGCTCCCCGACGCACTGACAATGGTTCCGGAATCCTGAGCGTGGGGAGGATCCACCAACGGTCGGCAGCGCGTGGGTTCTAACGAAATGTCTTAGCTCGTCTCCCCTGAGGGTTTTCCTAATTTCTCTGTGCCAGGGAATTCTAGGTGTGATTGCAGGATATCCCAGTGACAGAGGCTGCCTCCCGAAGGTCAGGGAAGGTATTTCTCAGACTTGCCTGAACACGGAACACCTGTGAATGAAGAGAGCTGCGTGGAGTTTATTCTCGAGCTCCCCAACCCACTGGCAATGTTCCCGGAATCCTAAGCGTGGGGAGGATCCACCAACAGTCGGCAGCGCGTTGGTTCTTACGGAATGCCAAATCTCATCTCCCCTGAGGGTTTTCCTAATGTCTCTGTGCCAGGGAATGCTAGGGGTGATTGCAGGATATATCAGTGACCGAGGATGCCTCCCCAAGTTCAGGGAAGTTATTTCTCAGACTTCCCAGTACTGGGAACATCTGTGACTGAAGAGAGCTGCGTGGAGTTGTCTCTCGAGCTCCCCAACGCACTGACAATGATACCGGAATCCTGAGCGTGGGGAGGTTCCACCAACGGTCGGCAGCGCGTGGGTTCAAACGGAATACCTAAGATCGTCTCCCCTGAGGTTTTTCCTAATGTCTCTGTGCCGGGAAATGCTAGGGGGTTTGCAGGTTATCCCAGTGACCGAGGCTGCCTCCAAATGATCAGGGAAGGTATATCTCGGACCTCCCCTAACGGGGAACTGCTGTGACTGAGGAGAATTTCGTGGAGTTTTCTGTCGAGCTCCACCACGCACTGACAATGGTTCTGGAATCCTGAGCGTGGGGAGGTTCCACCAACGGTCGGCAGTGCGTGGGTTCCAACGGAATGCCAAAGCTCGTCTCCTCTGAGGTTTTTCCAAATGTCTCTGTGCCAGAGAATGCTAGGGGTGATTGCAGGATATCCCAGTGTCATTGTCTGCCTCCCCAAGGTCAGGGAAGATATTTCTCGGGCTTCCCCAAACGGGGAACTCCTGTAACTGAAGAGAACTGCGTGGAGTTGTCTGTCGAGCTCCACCACGCTCTGACAATGGTTCTGGAATCCTGAGAGTGGGGAGGTTCCACCAACTGTCGGCAGCGCGTGGGTTCTAACGGAATGCCTAAGCTCGTCTCCTCTGAGGGTTTTCCTTATGTCTCTGTGCCAGGGAATGCTAGGGGTGATTGCAGGATATCCCAGTGTCAGAGGATGCCTCCGCAAGTTCAGGGAAGGTTTTTCTCGGACTTCCCCGAACAGGGAACTCCTGTGAGTAAAGAGAGCTGCGTGGAATTGTCTCTCGAGCTCCCCCACGCACTGACAATGGTTCCCGAATCCTGAGCGTGGGGAGATTCCCGCAACGGTCGGCAGCGGTTGGGTTCTAACGGAATGCCTAAGCTCGTCTCCCCTGAGGGTTTTCCTAATGTCTCTGTGCCAGGGAATGCTTGGGCTGATTGCAGGGTATCCCAGTGACAGAGGCTGCCTACCCAAGTTCAGAGAAATTATTTCTCGGACTTCCCCGAACAGGGAACACCTGTGACTGAAGAGAGCTCCGTGGAGTTGTCTCTCGAGCTCCCTCACGCACTGACAATTTTTCCGGAATCCTGAGCGTGAGGAGGTTCCACCAACGGTCTGCAGCGCGTGGGTTCTAACGGAATGCCTAAGCTCGTCTCCCCTGAGGGTTTTCCTAATATCTCTGTGCCAGGGAATGCTAGGGGTGATTGCAGGATATTCCAGTGTCAGAGGCTGATTCCCCAAGGTCAGGGAAATTATTTCTCGGACTTCCCCGAACAGGGAACACCTGTGACTGAAGAGAGCTGCGTGGAGTTGTCTCTCGAGCTTCCCCACGCATTGACAATGGTTCCGGATTCCTGAGCGTGGGGACGTTCCACCAACGGTGGGCAGAGCGTGGGTTCTAACGGAATGCATAAGCTCGTCTCCCCTAAGGGTTTTCCTAATGTCTCCTTGCCAGGGATTGTTAGGGGTGATTGCAGGATATCCCAGTGTCAGAGGCTGCCTCCCCAAGGTCAGGGAAGATATTTCTCGGACTTCCCCGAACAGGGAACACCTGTGACTGAAGAGAGCTGCGTGGAGTTGTCTTTCGAGCTCCCCCACGCACTGACAATGTTTCCGGAATCCTGAGCGTGGGGACGTCCCACCAACGGTCGGCAGCGCGTGGGTTCTAACGGAATGCCTAAGCTCGTCTCCCCTGAGGGTTTTCCTAATGTCTCTGAGCCAGGGAATGCTAGGGGTGATTGCAGGTTATCCCAGTGTCAGAGGCTGCCTCCCCAAAGTCAGGGAAGGTATATCTCGGACTTCACCGAACAGGGAACACCTGTGACTGAAGAGAACTGCGTGGAGTTTTCTCTCGAGCTCCCCCACGCACTGACAATGTTTCCGGAATTCTGAGAGTGGGGAGGTTCCACCAAAGGTCGGCAGCGCGTGGGTTCAAACGGAATGCCTAAGCTCGTCTCCCCTGAGGGTTTTCCTAATGTCTCTGTGCCAGGGAATGCTAGGGGTGATTGCAGGGTATCCCAGTGTCAGAAGTTGCCTCCCCAAGGTCAGGGAAGTTATTTCTCGGACTTCCCAGAACAGGGAACACCTGTGACTGAAGAGAGCTTCGTGGTGTTGTCTCTCGAGCTCCCCCACGCACTGACAATGGTTCCGGAATCCTGAGCGTGGGAGGTTCCACCAACTGTCCGCAGCGCGTGGGTTCTAACGGAATGCCTAAGCTCGTCTCCCCTGAGGGTTTTCCTAATGTCTCTGTGCCAGGGAATGCTATTTGTGATTGCAGGGTATCCCAGGGTCAGAGGCTGCCTCCCCAAGGACAGGGAAGGTATTTCTTGGGCTTCCCCGAACAGGGAACACCTGTGACTGAAGAGAGCTGCGTGGAGTTGTCTCTCGAGCTCCCCCACGTACTGACAATGGTTCCGGAATCCTGAGCGTGGGGAGGTTCCACCAACGGTCGGCAGCGCTTGGGTTCTAACGGAATGCCTAAGCTCGTCTCCCCTGAGGTTTTTCCTAATTTCTCTGTGCCAGGGAATGATAGGGGTGATTGCAGGGTATCCCAGTGTCAGAGGCTGCCTCCCCAAGTTCAGCGAAGGTATTTCTCGGACTTCCCCGAACAGGGAACACCTGTGAATCAAGAGAGCTGCGTGCAGTTTTCTCTCGAGCTCCCCGACGCACTGACAATGGTTCCGGAATCCTGAGCGTGGGGACGTTCCACCAACGGTCGGCAGCGCGTGGGTTCTAACGGAATACATAAGCTCGCCTCCCCTGAGGTTTTTCCTAATGTCTCTCTGCTAGGGAATGGTAGGGGGGTTTGGAGGTTATCCCAGTGTCAGAGGCTGCTTCCCCAAGGAAAGGGAAGGTATTTCTCAGACTTCCCCGTACAGGGAACCCAACTGTGACTGGAGAGAGCTGCGTGGAGTTATCTCTCGGGCTCCCCCACGCACTGAAAATGTTTCCGGAATCCTGAGCGTGGGGAGGTTCCACCAACGGTCGGCAGCGCGTGGGTTCTAACGGAATGCCTAAGATCCTCTCCCCTGAGTGTTTTCCTAATGTCTCTGTGCCAGGGAATGCAAGGGGTGATTGCAGGATATCCCAGTGTCAGAGGCTGCCACCCCAAGTTCAGGGAAAGTATTTCTCGGGCTTCCCCGAACAGGGAACACCTGTGACTGAAGAGAGCTGCGTGGAGTTGTCTCTCGAGCTCCCCCACGCACTGAAAATTGTTCCGGAATCCTGAGCGTGGGGAGGTTCCACCAACGGTCGGCAGCGCGTGGGTTCTAACGGAATGCCTAAGCTCGTCTCCCCTGAGGGTTTTCCTAATGTCTCTGGGCCAGGGAATGCTAGGGGTGATTGCAGGATATCCCTGTGTCAGAGGCTGCCCCCCCAAGGTCAGGGAAGGTATTTCTCGGACTTCCCCGAACAGGGAACACCTGTGACTGAAGAGAGCTGCGTGGAGATGTTTCTCGAGCTCCCCCACGCACTGACAATGGTTCCGAAATCCTGAGCGTGTGGAGGTTCCACCAACGGTCGCCAGCGCGTTGGTTCTAACGGAATGCCTAACCTCGTCTCCCCTGAGGATTTTCCTAATATCTCTGTGCCAGGGAATGTTAGGGGTGATTGCTGGATATCCCAGTGTCAGAGGCTGCTTCACCAAATCCAGGGAAGGTATTTTTCGGACTTACCCTAACAGGGAACAACTGTGACTGAAGAGAGCTGCGTGGATTTGTCTCTCGAGCTCCCCCACGCACTGACAATGGTTCCGAAATCCTGAGCGTTGGGAGGTTCCACCAACGGTCGGCAGCGCGTGGGTTCTAACGGAATGCCTAATCTCGTCTCCCCTGAGTGTTTTCCTAATATCTCTGTGCCAGGGAATGCTAGGGGTGATTGCAGGATATCCCAGTGTCAGAGGATGCCTCCCCAAAGTCAGGGAAAGTATTTCTCGGACTTCCCCAATCAGGGAACACCTGTGACTGAAGAGAGCTGCGTGGAGTTGTCTCTCGAGCTCCCCCACGCACTGACAATGGTTCCGGAATCCTCAGCGTGGGAAGGTTCCACCAACAGTCGGCAGCGCGTGGGTTCTAACGGAATGCCTAAGCTCCTCTCCCCTGAGGGTTTTCCACATTTCTCTGTGCCAGGGAATGCTAGGGGTGATTGCAGGATATCCCAGTGACAGAGTCTGCATCCCCAAGGTCAGGGAATTTATTTCTCAGACTTGCCTGAACAGGGAACACCTGTGACTGAAGAGAGCTGCGTGGAGTTGTCTCTCGAGCTCCCCCACGCACTGAAAATTGTTCCGGAATCCTGAGCGTGTGGAGGTTCCACCAACGGTCGGCAGCGCGTGGGTTCTAACGGAATGCCTAAGCTCGTCTCCCCTAAGGGTTTTCCTAATGTCTCTGTGAAAGGGAATGTTAGGGGTGATTGCAGGATATCCCAGTGTCAGAGGCTGCCTCCCCAAGGTCAGGGAAGATATTTCTCGGACTTCCCCGAACAGGGAACACCTGTGACTGAAGAGAGCTGCGTGGAGTTGTCTCTCGAGCTCCCCCACGCACTGACAATGGTTCCGGAATCCTGAGCGTGGGGACGTTCCACCAACAGTCGGCAGCGCGTGGGTTCTAACGGAATGCCTAAGCTCGTCTCCCCTGAGGGTTTTCCAAATGTCTCTGTGCCAGGGAATGCTAGGGGTGATTGGAGGATATCCCAGTGTCAGAGGCTGCCTCCCCAAGGTCAGGGAAGATTTTTCTCGGGCTTCCCCGAACAGGGAACACCTGTGACTGAAGAGAGCTGCGTGGAGTTGTCTCTCGAGCTCCCCCACGCACTGACAATGGTTCCGGAATCCTGAGCGTGGGGACGTTCCACCAACGGTCGGCAGCGCGTGGGTTCTAACGGAATGCCTAAGCTCGTCTCCCCTGAGGTTTTTCCTAATTTCTCTGTGCCAGGGAATGATAGGGGTGATTGCAGGATATCCCTGTGTCAGAGGCTGCCTCCCCAAGGTCAGGGAAGGTATTTCTCGGACTTCCCCGAACAGGGAACACCTGTGAATGAAGAGAGCTGCGTGCAGTTGTCTCTCGAGCTCCCCGACGCACTGACAATGGTTCCGGAATCCTGAGCGTGGGGAGGTTCCACCAACTGTCTGCAGCGCGTGGGTTCTTCCAGAATGCCTAAGCTCGCCTCCCCTGACGGTTTTCCTATTGTCCCTCTACAGGGAATGCTAGGGGGGTTTGCAGTAAATCCCAGTGTCAGAGGCTGCCTCCCCAATGTCAGGGAAGGGATTGCTCGGTCTTCCCCGTCAGGGAACCCACCTGTGACTGAAGAGAGCTGCGTGGATTTTTCTCTCGATCTCCCCCACGCACTGAGAATGCTTCCGGAACCCTGAGCGTGGGGAGGTTCCACCAAAAG
Source organism: Vicugna pacos (assembly GCF_048564905.1). Taxonomy (NCBI): domain Eukaryota; kingdom Metazoa; phylum Chordata; class Mammalia; order Artiodactyla; family Camelidae; genus Vicugna; species Vicugna pacos. The sequence goes on from NC_133021.1 coordinate 2,031,642, forward strand.
TCGGCAGCGCGTGGGTTCTAACGGAGTACCTAAGCTCGAATCCCCTGAGGGTTTTCCTAATTTCTCCCTGCCAAGGAATGCTAGGGGGGTTTGCAGGAAATCCCAGTGTCAGAGGCTGTCTCCCCAAGGTCAGGGATGTTATTTCTCGGACTTCTCCGAACAGGGAACCAACCTGTGACTGAAGTGAGCTGCGTGGACTTGTCTCTCGAGCTCCCAAATGCACTGAGTATGCTTCCGGAACCCTCAGCGTGGGGAGGTTCCTCCAACTGTCGGCAGCGCGTGGGTTCGAACAGAATGTCTAAGCTCGACTCCCCTGAGGGTTTTCCTATTGTCCCTCTACAGGGAATGCTAAGGGTGTTTGCAGGCAGTCCCAGTGACAGAGGCTGCCTCACCAAGGTCACGGAAGGTATTTCTCGGATTTCCCCGAACAGGGAACCCACCTGTGACTGAACAGAGCTGCGTGGAATTGTCTCTCTTGCTCCCCCACGCACTGAGAATGCTTCCGGTTCCCTGAGCTTGGGGAGGTTCCACCAACGGTCGGCACCGCGTGGGTACTAACAGAATGCCTAAGCTCGCCTCCCCTGATTATTTTCCTAATGTCTCTCTGACAGGGAATGCTAGGGGGATTTGCAGGGAATCCCAGTGTCAGAGGATGCATTCCCAATTTCAGGGAGGGCTTTGCTCGTAGTTAGGCAACAGAGAACCCACCTGTGACTTAAGAGAGCTGTGTGGAGTTGTCTCTCGAGGTCCCCCTCGCACTGAGAATGCTTCCGGAACCATGAGCGTGGGGAGGTTCCACCAACGGTCGGCAGCGCGTGGGTTCTTACAGAATGCCTAAGCTCGCCTCCCCTGAGGGTTTTCCTATTGTCCCTCTACAGGGAATGCTAGGGGTTTTGCAGGAAATCCCAGTGACAGAGGCTGCCTCCCCAATGTCAGGGAAGGGATTGCTCGGTCTTCCCCGCCAGGGAACCCACTTGTGACTGAAGAGAGCTGCGTGGAGTTGTCTCACGAGATCCCCCACGCACTGAGAATTCTTCCGGAACCCTGAGCGTAAGGAGGTTCCACCAACGGTCGGCAGCGCGTGGGTTCTAACGGAATGCCTAAGCTCGCCTCCCCTGTGGGTTTTCCTAATGTCTCTCTGCCAGGGAATTCTAGGGGTGTTTGCAGGCAATCCCAGATAGAGAGGTTGCCTCCACAAGGCTAGGGAAGGTATTGCTCGGATTTCCCCAAACAGGGAACCCACCTGTGACTGAAGAGAGCTGCGTGGAATTGTCTCTCGATCTCCCCCACGCACTGAGAATGCTTCCGGAACCCTGAGCGTGGGGAGGTTCCACCAAAAGTCGGCAGCGCGTGGGTTGTAACGGAGTACCTAAGCTCGCATCCCCTGAGGGTTTTCCTAATTTCTCCCTGCCAAGGAATGCTAGGGGGGTTTGCAGGAAATCCCAGTGTCAGAGGCTGTCTCCCCAAGGTCAGGGATGTTATTTCTCGGACTTCTCCGAACAGGGAACCAACCTGTGACTGAAGTGAGCTGCGTGGACTTGTCTCTCGAGCTCCCAAATGCACTGAGTATGCTTCCGGAACCCTCAGCGTGGGGAGGTTCCACCAACTGTCGGCAGCGCGTGGGTTCTAACAGAATGCCTAAGCTCGCCTCCCCTGAGGGTTTTCCTATTGTCCCTCTACAGGGAATGCTAAGGGGGTTTGCAGGCAGTCCCAGTGACAGAGGCTGCCTCCCCAAGTTCAGGGAAGGTATTTCTCAGATTTCCCAGAACAGGGAACACCTGTGACTGAAGTGAGCTGCGTGGAGTTGTCTCTCGAGCTCCCCCACGCACTGACAATGGTTCCGGAATCCTGAGCATGGGGACGTTCCACCAACGGTCGGCATCGCGTGTGTTCTAACAGAATGTCAAGCTCGCCTCCAATGAGAATTTTCCTAATGTCTCTCTGCCAGGGAATGCTAGGGTGGTTTGCAGGGAATCCCAGTGTCAAAGTCTGTCTCCCCAAGGTCTGGGATGTTATTTCTCGGATTTCTCCGAACAGGGAACCAACCTGTGACTTAAGAGAGCTGTGTGGAGTTGTCTCTCGAGGTCCCCCACGCACGGAGAATGCTTCCGGAACCATGAGCGTGGGGAGGTTCCACCAACGGTCGGCAGCGCGTGGGTTCTTCCAGAATGCCTAAGCTCGCCTCCCCTGACGGTTTTCCTATTGTCCCTCTACAGGGAATGCTAGGGGGGTTTGCAGGAAATCCCAGTGTCAGAGGCTGCCTCCCCAATGTCAGGGAAGGTATTGCTCGGTCTTCCCCGTGAGGGAACCCACCTGTGACTGAAGAGAGCTGCGTGGAATTTTCTCTCGATCTCCCCCACGCACTGAGAATGCTTCCGGAACCCTGAGCGTGGGGAGGTTCCACCAAAAGTCGGCAGCGTGTGGGTTCTAACGGAGTACCTAAGCTCGAGTCCCCTGAGGGTTTTCCTAATTTCTTCCTGCCAAGGAATGCTAGGGGGGTTTGCAGGAAATCCCAGTGTCAGAGGCTGTCTCCCCAAGGTCAGGGATGTTATTTCTCGGACTTCTCCGAACAGGGAACCAACCTGTGACTGAAGTGAGCTGCGTGGACTTGTCTCTCGAGCTCCCAAATGCACTGAGTATGCTTCCGGAACCCTCAGCGTGGGGAGGTTCCACCAACTGTCGGCAGCGCGTGGGTTCGAACAGAATGTCTAAGCTCGCCTCCCCTGAGGGTTTTCCTATTGTCCCTCTACAGGGAATGCTAAGGGTGTTTGCAGGCAGTCCCAGTGTCAGAGGCTGCCTCACCAAGGTCAGGGAAGGTATTTCTCGGATTTCCCCGAACAGGGAACCCACCTGTGACTGAACAGAGCTGCGTGGAATTGTCTCTCTTGCTCTCCCACGCACTGAGAATGCTTCCGGTTCCCTGAGCGTGGGGAGGTTCCACCAACGGTTGGCACCGCGTGGGTACTAACAGAATGCCTAAGCTCGCCTCCCCTGAGTATTTTCCTAATGTCTCTCTGACAGGGAATGCTAGGGGGATTTGCAGGGAATCCCAGTGTCAGAGGATGCATTCCCAAGTTCAGGGAGGGCTTTGCTCGTAGTTAGGCAACAGAGAACCCACCTGTGACTGAAGAGAGCTGCGTGGATTTGTCTCTCGATCTCCCCCACGCACTGAGAATTCTTCCGGAACCCTGAGCGTGGGGAGGTTCCACCAACGGTCGGTAGCACGTTGGTTCTAACGGAATGCCTTAGCTCGCCGCCCCTGAGGTTTTCATATTGTCCCTCTACAAGGAATGTTAGCTGGGTTTGCAGGCAATCCCAGTGACAGAGGCTGCCTCCTCAAGGACAGGGAAGGTATTTCTCGGACTTCCCCGAACAGGGAACCCACCTGTGACTGAAGAGATGTGCGTGGAATTGTCTCTCATGCTCCCCCACGCACTGAGAATGCTTACGGAACCCTGAGCGTGGGGAGGTTCCACCAACGGTCGGCAGCGCATGGGTTGTAACGGAATTCCTTAGCTAGCCTCCCCTGAGTGTTTTCCTAATTTCTCTATGACAGGGAATGCTAGGGTTGTTTGCAGGAAATCCCAGTGACAGAGGGTGCCACCACAAGTTCAGGGAAGTTATTGCTCGGACTTCCCCGAACAGGGAACCCACCTGTGACTGAAGAGAGCTGCGTGGATTTGTCTCTCGTCCTCCCCCAAGCACTGAGAATGCTTCAGGAACCCTGATAGTGGGGAGCTTCCACCAACGGTCAGCAGCGCGTGGGTTCAAACGGAATGCCTATCATCGCATCCCCTGAGGGTTTTCCTAATGTCTCTCTGACAGGGAATGCTAGGGGGATTTGCAGGAAATCCCAGTGACTGAGGATGCTTTCCCAAGGTCAGGGAGGAATTTGCTCGTACTTAGGCAACAGGTAAACCACCTGTGAATGAAGAGAGCTGCGTGGATTTGTCTCTCGAGCTCCCCCACACACTGAGAATGCTTACGAAACCCTCAGCGTGGGGAGGATCCACCAACGGTCGACAGCGCGTTGGTTTAAACGGAATACCTAAGCTTGCCTCCCCTGAGGGTTTTCCTAATGTCTCTCTGCCTGGGAATGCTAGGGGGGTTTGCAGTCAATCCCAATGACAGAAGCTGCCTCCCCAAGGTCAGGGAAGGTACTTCTCGGACGTCCCCGAACAGGGGACCTACCTGTAATTGAGAAGAGCTGCGTGGAATTGTCTCTCGAGCTCCCCCACCCACTGAGAATGCTTCCGGAACCCTGAGCGTGGGGAGGCTCCACCAACGGTCGGCATCGCGTGGGTTCTATCCAAATTCCTAAGCTCGTCTCCCCTGAGGGTTTTCTTAATGTCTCTCTGCCAGGGAATTCTAGGGGTGATTGCAGGGTATCCCAGTGTCAGAGGCTGCCTCCCCAAGGTCAGGGAATGTATTTGTCGGACTTCCCCGAACAGGGAACACCTATGACTGAAGAGAGCTGCGTGGAGTTGTCTCTCGAGCTCCCCCACGCACTGACAATGGTTCCGGAATCCTGAGCGTGGGGAGGTTCCACCAAAGGTCGGCAGCGCGTGGGTTCTATCGGAATACCTAAGCTCATCTCCCCTGAGGGTTTTCCTAATATCTCTGTGCCAGGGAATGCTAGGGGTGATTACAGGATATCCCAGTGTCAGAGGTTGCCTTCCCAAGGTCAGGGAAGGTATTTCTCGGGCTTCCCCGAACAGGGAACACCTGTGACTGAAGAGAGCTGCGTGGAGTTGTCTCTCGAGCTCCCCCACGCACTGACAATGGTTCCGGAATCCTGAGCGTGGGGAGGTTCCACCAACGGTCCGCAGCGCTTGGGTTCTAACGGAATGCCTTAGCTCGTCTCCCCTGAGGGTTTTCCAAATGTCTCTGTGCCAGGGAATGCTAGGGGTGATTGCAGGATATCCCAGTGTCAGAGGCTGCCTCCCCAAGGTCAGGGAAGTTATTTCTCGGACTTCCCCGAACAGGGAACAGCTGTGACTGAAGAGAGCTGCGTGGAGTTGTCTCTCGAGCTCCCCAACGCACTGACAATGGTTCCGGAATCCTGAGCGTGGGGACGTTCCACCAACGGTCGGCAGCGCGTGGGTTCTATCGGAAGGCCTAAGCTCGTCTCCCCAGAGGGTTTTCCTAATTTCTCTGTGCCAGGGAATGCTTGGGGTGATTGCAGGATATCCCAGTGTCAGAGGCTGACTCCCCAAGTTCAGGGAATTTATTACTCGGACTTCCCCTACCAGGGAACACCTGTGACTGAAGAGAGCTGCGTGGAGTTGTCTCTCGAGCTCCCCCACTCAATGACATTGCTTCCGGAATCCTGAGCGTGGGGAGGTTCCACCAACGGTCGGCAGTGCGTGGGTTCAAACGGAATGCATAAGCTCGCCTCCCCTGAGGCTTTTCCTAATGTCTCTGTGCCAGGGAATGCTAGGGGTGATTGCAGGATATCCCAGTGTCAGTGGCTGCCTCCCCAAGGTCAGGGAAGCTATTTCTCGGACTTCCCCGAACAGGGAACACCTGTGACTGAAGAGAGCGGCGTGGAGTTGTCTCTCGAGCCCCCCCACGCACTGACAATGGTTCCGGAATCCTGAGCGTGGTGAGGTTCCACCAACGGTCGGCAGCGCGTGGGTTCTAACGGAATGCCTAAGTTCGTCTCCCCTGAGGGTTTTCCTAATTTCTCTGTGCCAGGGAATGCTAGGGGTGATTGCAGTATATCCCAGTGTCAGAGGCTGCCTCCCCAAGGACAGGGAAGGTATTTCTCGGACTTCCCCTACCAGGGAACACCTGTGAATGAAGAGAGCTGCGTGGAGATGTCTCTCGAGCTCCCCCACGCACTGACAATGGTTCCGGAATCCTGAGCGTGGGGAGGTTCCACCAACGGTCGGCAGCGCGTGGGTTCTAACGGAATGCCTAAGCTCGCCTCTTCTGAGGTTTTTCCAAATGTCTCTTTGCCAGAGAATGTTAGGGGTGATTGCAGGATATTCCAGTGTCAGAGGCTGCCTCCCCAAGTTCAAGGAAGTCATTTCTCGGACTTCCCCGAACAGGGAACACCTGTGACTGAAGAGAACTGCGTGGAGTTGTCTGTCGAGCTCCACCACGCAGAGACAATGGTTCCGGAATCCTGAGGGTGGGGAGATTCCACCAACGGTCGGCAGCGCGTGGCTTCTAACGGAAAGCCTATGCTCGTCTCCTTTGAGAATTTTCCTAATGTCTCTGTGCCAGGGAATGCTAGGGGTGATTGCAGGATATCCCAGTGTCAGAGGCTGCCTCCCCAAGGTCAGGGAAGTTATTTCTCGGACTTCCCCTAGCAGGGAACACCTGTAACTGAAGAGAGCTGCGTCGAGTTGTCTCTCGAGCTCCCCCACGCACGGACAATGTTTCCGGAATCCTGAGCGTGGGGAGGTTCCAACAACGGTCGGCATCGGGTGGGTTCTAACGGAATGCTTAAGCTCGTCTCCCCTGTGGGTTTTCCTAATGTCTCTGTGCCAGGGAATGCTAGGGGTAATTGCAGGATATCCCAGTGTCAGAGGTTGCCTCCCCAAGGTCAGGGAATGTATTTCTCGGGCTTCCCCGAACAGGGAACACCTGTGACTGAAGAGAGCTGCGTGGAGTTGTCTCTCGAGCTCCCCAACCCAGTGACAATTGTTCCGGAATACTAAGCGTGGGGAGGATCCACCAACAGTCGGCAGCGTGTTGGTTCTAACGGAATGCCTAAGCTCGCCTCCCCTGAGGGTTTTCCTTATGTCTCTGTGCCAGGGAATGCTAGGGGTGATTGCAGGATATCCCAGTGACCGTGGATGCCTCCCCAAGGTCAGGGAAGCTATTTCTCGGACTTCCCCGAACAGGGAACAGCTGTGACTGAAGAGAGCTGCGTGGAGTTGTCTCTCGAGCTCCCCAACGCACTGACAATGGTTCCGGAATCCTGAGCGTGGGGACGTTCCACCAACGGTCGGCAGCGCGTGGGTTCTATCGGAAGGCCTAAGCTCGTCTCCCCAGAGGGTTTTCCTAATTTCTCCTTGCCAGGGAATGCTTGGGGTGATTGCAGGATATCCCAGTGTCAGTGGCTGCCTCCCCAAGGTCAGGGAAGCTATTTCTCGGACTTCCCCGTACAGGGAACACCTGTGACTGAAGAGAGCGGCGTGGAGTTGTCTCTCGAGCTCCCCCACGCACTGACAATGGTTCCGGAATCCTGAGCGTGGTGAGGTTCCACCAACGGTCGGCAGCGCGTGGGTTCTAACGGAATGCCTAAGCTCGCCTCTTCTGAGGTTTTTCCAAATGTCTCTTTGCCAGAGAATGTTAGGGGTGATTGCAGGGTATTCCAGTGTCAGAGGCTGCCTCCCCAAATTCAAGGAAGGTATTTCTCGGACTTCCCCGAACAGGGAACACCTGTGACTGAAGAGAACTGCGTGGAGTTGTCTGTCGAGCTCCACCACGCAGAGACAATGGTTCCGGAATCCTGAGGGTGGGGAGATTCCACCAACGGTCGGCAGCGCGTGGCTTCTAACGGAAAGCCGATGCTCGTCTCCTCTGAGAATTTTCCTAATGTCTCTGTGCCAGGGAATGCTAGGGGTGATTGCAGGATATCCCAGTGTCAGAGGCTGCCTCCCCAAGGTCAGGGAAGGTATTTCTCGGACTTCCCCTACCAGGGAACACCTGTAACTGAAGAGAGCTGCGTCGAGTTGTCTCTCGAGCTCCCCCACGCACGGACAATGTTTCCGGAATCCTGAGCGTGGGGAGGTTCCACCAACGGTCGACATCGCGTGGGTTCTAACGGAATGCTTAAGCTCGTCTCCCCTGTGGGTTTTCCTAATGTCTCTGTGCCAGGGAATGCTAGGGGTGATTGCAGGATATCCCAGTGTCAGAGGCTGCCCCCCCAAGGTCAGGGAAGTTTTTTCTCGGACTTCCCCGAACAGGGAACACCTGTGACTGAAGAGAGCTGCGTGGAGTTGTCTCTCGAGCTCCCCCACGCACTGACAATGTTTCCGGAAACCTGAGCGTGGGGAGGTTCCACCAACGGTCGGCAGCGCGTGGGATCTTACGGAATGCCTAAGCTCGTCTCCCCGGAGGGTTTTCCTAATGTCTCTGAGCCAGGGAATGCTAGGGGGGTTTCCAGGATATCCCAGTGACAGAGGCTTCCTCCCCAAGTTCATGGAATGTATTTCTCGGACTTCCCCGATCAGGGAACATCTGTGACTGAAGAGAGCTGCGTGGAGTTGTCTCTCGAGCTCCCCCACGCACTGACAATGATTCCGGAATCCTGAGCGTGGGGAGGTTCCACCAACGGTCGGCAGCGCGTGGGTTCAAACGGAATGCCTAAGCTCGTCTCCCCTGAGGGTTTTCCTAATGTCTCTGTGACAGGGAATGCTAGGGGTGATTGCAGGATATCTCAGTGACAGAGGCTGCCTCCGCTAGGTCAGGGAAGGTATTTCTCGGACTACCCCTAACAGGGAAGTCCTGTGAATGAAGAGAGCTGCGTGGAGTTGTCTCTAGAGCTCCCAAAAGCACTGACAATGGTTCCGGAATTCTGAGCGTGGGGAGGTTCCACCAACGTTCGGCAGCGCGTGGGTTCTAACGGAATGCCTAAGCTCGCCTCTTCTGAGGCTATTCCTAATTTTTCTGTGCCAGGGAATGCTAGTTGTGATTGCAGGATATCCCAGTGTCAGAGGCTGCCTCCCCAAGTACAGGGAAGGTATTTCTCGGACTTCCCCGAACAGGGAACACCTGTGATTAAAGACAGGTGCGTGGAGTTTTCTCTCGTGCTTCCCCACTCAATGACAATAGTTCCGGAATCCTTAGCGTGGGGAGGTTGCACCAACGGTCTTCAGCGCGTGTGTTCTAACGGAATGCATAAGCTCGTCTCCCCTGAGGGTTTTCCTAATGTCTCTGTGCCAGGGAATGCTAGGGGTGATTGCAGGTTATCCCAGTGTCAGAGGCTGCCTCCCCAAGGTCAGGGCGGTTTTTCTCGGGCTTCCCTGAACAGGGAACACCTGTGACTGAAGAGAGCTGCGTGGAGTTGTCTCTCGAGCTCCCCCACGCACTGACAATGATTCCGGAATCCTGAGCGTGGGGAGGTTCCAACAACGGTCGGCAGCGCGTGGGTTCAAACGGAATGCATAAGCTCGTCTCCCCTGAGGGTTTTCCAAATATCTCTGTGTCAGGGAATGCTAGGGGTGATTGCAGGATATCCCAGTGACAGAGGCTGCCTCCGCTAGGTCAGGGAAGGTATTTCTCGGACTACCCCGAACAGGGAACTCCTGTGACTGCAGAGAGCTGCGTGGAGTTGTCTCACGAGCTCCCCCACGCGCTGACAATGGTTCCCGAATCCTGAGCTTGGGGAGGATCCCGCAACAGTCGACAGCGTATGGGTTCTAACGGAATGCCTAAGCTCGTCTCCCCTGAGTGTTTTCCTAATGTCTCTGTGCCAGGGAATGCTAGGGGTGATTGCAGGTCATCCCAGTGACAGAGGCTGCCTCCCCAAAGTCAGGGAAGGTATTTCTCGGACTAACCCGAACAGGGAACTGCTGTGACTGAAGAGAGCTGCTTGGAGCTGTCGCTCGAGCTCCCCCACGCACTGACAATGCTTCCGGAATCCTTAGCGTGGGGAGGTTCCACCAACGGTCGGCAGCGCGTGGGTTGAAACGAAATGTCTTAGCTCGTCTCCCCTGAGGTTTTTTCTTATTTCTCTGTGCCAGGGAATTCTAGGGGTGATTGCAGGATATCCCAGTGACCTTTGCTGCCCCCCCAAGTTCAGGGAAGGTATTTCTCAGACTTGCCTGAACTGGGAACACCTGTGAATGAAGAGAGCTGCGTGGAGTTGTCTCTCGAGCTCCCCAACCCACTGACAATGGTTCCGGAATCCTAAGCGTGGGGAGGATCCACCAACAGTCGGCAGCGTGTTGGTTCTAACGGAATGCCTAAGCTCGCCTCCCCTGAGGGTTTTCCTTATGTCTCTGTGCCAGGGAATGCTAGGGAGATTTGCAGGTTATCCCAGTGACCGAGGTTGCCTCCAAATGGTCAGGGAATGTATTTCTCGGACTTCCACGAACGGGGAACTCCTGTGACTGAAGAGAACTGCGTGGAGTTGTCTGTCGAGCTCCACCACGCACTGACAATGGTTCCGGAATACTGATCGTGGGGAGGTTCCACCAACGGACGGTAGTGCGTGAGTTCTAACGGAATGCCTAAGCTCGTCTCCTCTGAGGTTTTTCCAAATGTGTCTGTGCCAGAGAATGCTAGGGGTGATTGCAGGATATCCCAGTGACAGAGGCTGCCTCCCCAATATCAGGGAAGGTATTTCCCGGACATCCCCGATAAGGGAACATCTGTGACTGAAGAGAGCTGCGTGGAGTTGTCTCTCGAGCTCCCTCACGCACTGACAATTTTTCCGGAATCCTGAGCGTGAGGAGTTTCCATCATCGGTCGGCAGCGCGTGGGTTCAAATGGAATGCCTAAGCTCGTCTCCCCTGAGGGTTTTCCTAATGTCTATGTGCCAGGGAATGATAGGGTTGTTTGCAGGTATCCCAGTCACAAAGGGTGCCTCCCCAATATCAGGGAAGGTATTTCGCGGACTTCCCCGAACAGGGAACACCTGTGACAGAAGAGAGCTGCGTGGAGTTGTCTCTCGAGCTCCCCCACGCACTGACAATTCTTCCGGAATCCTGAGCGTGGGGAGGTTCCACCAACGGTCGGCAGCGCGTGGGTTCTAACGGAATGTCTTAGCTCGTCTCCCCTGAGGGTTTTCCTAATGTTTCTGTGCCATGGAATTCTAGGGGTGATTGCCGGATATCCCAGTGGCAGAGGCTGCATCCCCAAGATCAGGGAAGGTATTTCTCAGACTTGCCTGAACAGGGAACACCTGTGACTGAAGAGAGCTGCGTGGAGTTGTCTCTCGAGCTCCCCAACGCACTGACAATGTTTCCGGAATTCTAAGCGTGGGGAGGTTCCAGCAACAATCGGCAGCGTGTGGGTTCAAACGGAATGCATAAGCTCGCCTCCCCTGAGGCTTTTCCTAATGTCTCTGTGCCAGGGAATGCTAGGGGTGTTTGCAGGATATCCCAGCGACCGAGGCTGCCTCCAAAAGCTCAGGGAATGTTTTTCCCGGACTTCCCCGAACAGGGAACACCTGTGACTGAAGAGAGCTCCGTGGAGTTGTCTCTCGAGCTCCCCCATGCTCTGACAATTTTTCCGGAATCCTGAGCGTGAGGAGGTTCCCGCAACGGTCGGCAGCGCATGGGTTCTAACGGAATTCCTAAGCTCGTCTCCCCTGAGGGTTTTCCTAATGTTTCTGTGCCAGGGAATGCTAGGGGTAATTGCAGGATATCCGAGTGTCAGAGGCTGCCTCCCCAAGATCAGGGAAGTTATTTCTCGGACTATCCGAACAGGGAACACCTGTGATTGAAGACAGCTGCGTGGAGTTTTCTCTCGAGCTCCCCCACACAATGACAATGTTTCCGGAATCCCTAGCGTGGGGAGGTTCCACCAACTGTCTTCAGCGCGTGTGTTCTAGCGGAATGCATAAGCTCGTCTCCCCTGAGGGTTTTCCAAATATCTCTGTTCCAGGGAATGCTAGGGGTGATTGCAGGATATCCCAGTGGCAGATGCTGCCTCCCCAAGGTCAGGGAAAGTATTTCTCGGACTTCCCTGATCAGGGAACACCTGTGAATGAAGAGAGCTGCGTGGAGTTGTCTCTCGAGCTCCCCCACGCACTGACAATGGTTCCGGAATCCTGAGCGTGTGGAGGTTCCACCAACGGTCGGCAGTGCGTGGGTTCAAACGGAATGCCTAAGCTCGTCTCCCCTGAGGGTTTTCCTAATGTTTCTGTGCCAGGGAATGCTAGGGGTGATTGCAGGATATCCCAGTGTCAGAGGCTGCATCCCCAAGGTCAGGGAAGGTTTTTCTCGGACTTCTCCGTATAGGGAACACCTGTGACATAAGAGAGCTTCGTGGAGTTGTCTCTCGAGCTCCTCCACGCACTGACAATTCTTCCGGAATCCTGAGCGTGGGGAGGTTCCACCAACGGTCGGCAGCGCGTGGTTTCTAATGGAATGCCTAAGATCGTCTCCCCTAGGGTTTTCCTAATGTCTCTGTGCCAGGGAATGCTAGGGATGATCGCAGTATATCCCAGTGTCAGAGGCTGCCTCCCCAAGGTCAGTGAAGTTATTTCTCGGTCTTCCCCGATCAGGGAACACCTGTGACTGAAGAGAGCTGCGTGGAGTTTTTTCTCGAGCTCCCCCACGCACTGACAAAGTTTCCGGAATCATGAGCGTGGGGAGGTTCCACCAACGGTCGGCAGCGCGTGGGCTCTAACGGAATGCCTAAGCTCGTCTCCCCTGAGGGTTTTCCTAATGTCTATGAGCCCGGGAATGCTAGGGGTGATTGCAGGATATCCCAGTGTCAGAGGCTGCCTCCCCAAGATCAGGGAATGTATTTCTCAGACTTCCCCGAACAGGGAACACCTGTGACTAAAGAGAGCTGCGTGGAGTTGTCTCCCAATCTCCCCCACGCACTGACAATGGTTCCGGATTCCTGAGCGTGGGGAGGTCCACAAACGGTCGACAGCGCGTGTGTTCTGAGAGAATGCCTTTGCTCGACTCCCTTGATGGTTTCCTAATTTCTCTGGGCCACTGAATGCTAGGTGGGGTTTCAGGGAATCTCAGTGACAGAGGCTGCCTCCCCAAGGTCAGGGAAGTTATTTCTCGGACTTCCCCGAAAAGAGAACACCTGTGACTGAAGAGAGCTACGTGGAGTTGTCTCTCGAGCTCCCCCACTCAATGACTATGGTTACGGAATCCTGTGCGTGGAGAAGTTCCACCAACGGTCGGCAGCGCGTGGGTCTAAGGGAATACCTGTGCTCGTCTCCCCTGAGTGTTTTCCTCATGTCTCTGTGCCAGCGAATGCTAGGTGTGGTTGCAGGAAATCCCAGTGACCGAGGCTGCCTCCCCAAGTTCAGGGAAGTTATTTCTCGGACTTCCCCGAGCAGGGAACACCTGTGATTGAAGAGAGCTGCGTGGAGTTGTCTCATGCTCCCCCTCTCAATGACAATGTTTCCGGAATCCTGAGCTTGGGGAGGTTCCACCAACGGTCGGCAGAGCGTGGGTTCAAAGGGAATGCGTGTACTCGTCTCCCCTGAGGCTTTTCCTCAAGTCTCTGTGCCAGGGAATGCTAGGGGGGGTTGCTGGAAATCCCAGTGACACAGGCTGCCTCCCCAAGGTCAGGGAAGGTTTTTCTCGGATTTCCCCGAGCAGGGAACACCTGTGACTGAAGCGAGCTGCGTGGAGTTGTCTCTCGAGCTCCCCCAATCAATGAATATATTTCCGGAATCCTGAGCGTGGGGAGGTTCCACCAACGGTCGACAGCGCGTGGGTTCTAAGGGAATGCCTGTGCTCGTCTCCCCTGAGTGTTTTCCTCATGTCTCTGTGCCAGGGAATGCTAGGGTGGGTTGCAGGAAATCCCAGTGACACAGGATGCCTCCCCAAAGTCAGGAAAGGTATTTCTCGAACTTCCCCGAGCAGGGAACACCTGTGAATGAAGCGAACTGCGTGGAGTTGTCTCTCGTGCTCCCCCACGCACTGACAATTTTTCCGGAATCCTGAGCGTGGGAAGGTTCCACCAACGGTCGGCAGCGCGTGGGTTCTAAGGGAATGCGTGTGCTCGCCTCCCCTGAGGGTTTTCCTCATTTCTCTGTGCCAGGGAATGCTAGGGGGGGTTGCAGGAAATCCCAGTGACAGAGGCTGCCTCCCCAAAGTCAGGGAAGATATTTCTCGGACTTCCCCGAGCAGGGAACACCTGTGACTGAAGAGAGCTGCGTGGAGTTGTCTCTCGTGCTCCCCCACTCAATGACAATGGTTCCGGAATCCTGAGCGTGGGGAGGTTACACCAACGGTCGGCAGAGCCTGGGTTCAAAGGGAATGCGTGTGCTCGTCTCCCCTGAGGGTTTTCCTCAAGTCTCTGTGCCAGGGAATGTTAGGGGTGGTTGCAGGAAATCCCAGTGACAGAGGCTGCATCCCCAAGGTCAGAGAGGGTATTTTTAGGACTTCCCAGGGCAGGGAACACCTGTGAATGAAGAGAGCTGCGAGGAGTTGTCTCTCGAGTTCCCCGACTCAATGACTATGGTTCCGGAATCAGGAGCGTGGGGAGGTTCAACCAACGGTCGGCAGCGCGTAGGCTCTTAGGGAATGCCTGTGCTCGTCTCCCCTGAGGATTTTCCTCATGTCACTCTGCCAGGGAATGCTAGGGGCGGTTACAGGAAATCCAAGTGACAGAGGCTGCCTCCCCAAGGTCAGGGAAGTTATTTCTCGGACTTCCCCGAACAGGGAAAACCTGTGACTGAAGAGAGCTTTGGGGAGTTTTCTCTCGAACTCCCCCACTCAATGACTATGGTTCCGGAATCCTGAGAATGGGGAGGTTCCACCAACGGTCGGCAGCGCGTGGGTTCTAACGGAATGCCAGTGTCCTTCTCCCCTGAGGGTTTTCCTAATGTCTGTGTGCCAGGGAATGCTAGGGGGGGTTGCCGGAAATCCCAGTGACAGAGGCGGCCTCCCCAAGGTCAGGGAAGTTATTTCTCGGACTTCCTCGAGCAGGGAACACCTGTCACTGAAGAGAGCTGCGTGGAGTTGTCTCTCGAGCTCCCCCACTCAATGACAATATTTCCAGAATCCTGAGCGTGGGGAGGTTCCACCAACGGTCGGCAGCGCGTGGGATCTAAGGGAATGCCTGTGCTCACCTCCCCTGATGGTTTTCCTCATGTCTCTGTGCCAAGGAATGCTAGGGGGGGGTTGCAGGAAATCCCAGTGACAGAGGTTGCATCCCCAATGTCAGGGAGTGTATTTCTAGGACTTCCCAGAGTAGGGAACACCTGTGAATGAAGAGAGATGCGTGGAGATGTCTCTCGAGCTCCCCCACTCAATGACTATGTTTCCGGAATCCTGAGCGAGGGGAGGTTCCACCAGGGGTTGGCAGCGTGTGGGTTCTTAGGGAATGCCTGCGCTCATCACCCCTGAGGGTTTTCCTCATGTCACTGTGCCAGGGAATGTCAGGGGGGGTTGCAGGAAATCCCAGTGACAGAGGCTGCTTTCCCTAATTCAGGGAAGTTATTTCTCGGACTTCCCCGTGCAGGGAACACCTGTGATTGAAGAGAGCTGTGGGGAGTTGTCTATCGAGCTCCCCCACTCAATGACAATGGTTCCGGAATCCTGAGCGTTGGGAGGTTCCACAAACGGTCGGCAGCGCGTGGGTTCTAAGGGAATGCCTCTACTCGTCTCCCCTGTGGGTTTTCCTCATGTCTCTGTGCCAGGGAACGCTGGGGGGGGTTGCAGGAAATCCCAGTGACAGAGACTGCCTCCCCAAGATCAGGGAGGGTATTTCTAGGACTTCCCTGAGCGGGGAACACCTGTGACTGAAGAGAGCTGCGTGGAGATGTCTCTTGAGCTCCCCGACTCAATGAATATGGTTCCGGAATCCTGAGCGTGGGGAGGTTCCACCTACGGTCGGCAGCGCGTGGGTTCTAAAGGAATGTCTGTGCTCGTCTCCCCTGAGGATTTTCCTAATTTCTCTGTGCCAGGGAATGCTATGGGCGGTTGCAGAAAATCCAAGTGTAAGAGGCTGCCTCCCCAAGGTCTGGGAAGGTATTTTTTGGACTTCCCCGAGCAGGGAAAACCTGTGACTGAAGCGAGATGCGTGGAGTTGTCTCTCGAGCTCCCCCACTCAATGACTATGGTTCCGGAATCCTGAACGTGTGGAGGTTCCACCAACGGTCGGCAGCGCGTGGGTTTTAAGGGAATGCCTGTGCTCGTCTCCCCTGAGTGTTTTCCTCATTTCTCTGAGCCAGGGAATGCTAGGGGGGTTGCAGGAAATCCCAGTGAAAGAGGCAGCCCCCACAAGGTCAGGGAAGATGTTTCTCGGACTTCCCCGACCAGGGAAAACCTGTGAATGAAGAGAAATGCGTGGAGTAGTCTCTCGAGTCCCCCACTCTATCACTATGGTTCCGGAATCCTGAGCGTGGGGAGGCTCCACCAACGGTCGGCAGCACGTGGGTTCTAAGGGAATGCCTGTGCTCGCCTCCCCTGGGTGTTCTCCTCATGTCTCTGTGCCAGGGAATGTTAGGGGGGGTTGCAGGAAATCCTAGTGACAGAGGCTGCCTCCCCAACGTCAGGGAAGTCATTTCTCAGACTTCCCCGAGCAGGGAACACCTGTGACTGAAGAGAGCTGCGTGGAGTTGTCTCTCGAGGTCCCCCACTCAATGACATTGGTTCCGGAATCCTGAGCTTGGGGAGGTTCCACCAACGGTAGGCAGCGCGTGGGTTCTAACGGAATGCCTGTGCTCGTGTCCCCTGAGGGTTTTCCTCATGTCTCTGTGCCAGGGAATGCTAGGGGGGGTTGCAGGGAATTCCAGTGACAGAGACTGCCTCCCCAAGGTCAGGGAAGTTATTTCTGGGACTTGCCCGAGAACGGAAAACCTGTGACTGAAGAGAGCTGCGTGGATTTGTCTATCGAGCTCCCCCACTCAATGACAATGGTTCCGGAATACAGATCGTTGGGAGGTTCCACCAACGGTCGGCAGCGCGTGGGTTCTAAGGGAATGTCTGTGCTCGCCTCCCCTGAGGGTTTTCCTCAGGTCTCTATGCCAGGGAATGCTAGGGGGGGTTACAGGATATCCCAGTGACAGAGGCTGCCTCCCCAATGTCACGGAGGGTATATTTAGGACTTCCCAGAGCAGGGAACACCTATGATTGAAGAGAGTTGCGTGGAGTTGTCTCTCGAGTTCCCCGAATCAATGACTATGCTTCCGGAATCATGAGAGTGGGGAGGTTCCACCGACGGTCGGCAGCGCGTGGGTTCTAAGGGAATGCCTGTGCTCCTCTCCCCTGAGTGTTTTCCAAATGTCTCTGGGCCAGGGAATTCTAGGGTGGGTTGCAGGAACTCCCAGTGATAGAGGCTGCCTCCCCAAGGTCAGGGAAGTTATTTCTCGGACTTCCCCGAGCAGGGAACACCTGTGACTGAAGAGAGCTGCGTGGAGTTGTCTCTCGAGCTCCCCCACTCAATGACTATGGTTCCGGAATCCTGTGCGTGGAGAGGTTCCACCAACGGTCGGCAGCGCGTGGGTCTAATGGAATGCCTGTGCTCGTCTCCCCTGAGTGTTTTCCTCATGTCTCTCTGCCAGGGAATGCTGGGGGTGTTGCAGGAAATCCCAGTGACTGAGCCTGCCTCTCCAAGTTCAGGGAAGTTATTTCTCAGACTTCCCCGAGCAGGGAACAACTGTGACTGAAGAGAGCTACGTGAAGGTGTCTCTCGGGCTTCCCCACTCAATGACTATGGTTCCGGAATCCTGTGCGTGGGGAGGTTCCACCAACGGTCGGCAGCGCGTGGGTTCTAAGTGAATGCGTGTGCTCGTCTCCCCTGAGGGTTTTCCTAATTTCTCTGTGCCAGGTAATGTCAGGGGGGGTTGCAGGAAATCCCAGTGACAGAGGCTGCTTTCCCTAATTCAGGGAAGTTATTTCTCGAACTTCCCCGAGCAGGGAACACCTGTGATTTAAGAGAGCTGCGTGGAGTTTTCTATCGAGCTTCCCCACTCAATGACAATGGTTCCGGATTCCTGAGGGTTGGGAGATTCCAGAAACGGTCGGCAGCGCGTGGGTTCTAAGGGAATGCCTCTGCTCGTCTCCCCTGTGAGCTTTCCTCATGTCTCTGTGCCAAGGAACGCTGGGGGGGGGGTTGCAGTAAATCCCAGTGACAGAGGCTGCCTCCCCAAGGTCAGGGAGGGTATTTCTAGGACTTCCCTGAGCGGGGAACACCTGTGACTGAAGAGAGCTGCGTGGAGATGTCTCTTGAGCTCCCCGACTCAATGAATATGGTTCCGGAATCCTGAGCATGGGGAGGTTCCACCAACGGTCGGCAGCACGTGGGTTATAAGGGAATGCCTGTGCTCGTCTCCCCTGAGGGTTTTCCTCATGTCTCTGTGCCAGGGAATGCTAGGGGGGTTGCAGGAATTCCCAGTGACAGAGGCTGCCTCCCCAAGGTCATGGAAGTTATTTCTCGGACATCCCCGAGCAGGGAACACCTGTGACTGAAGAGAGCTGCGTGGAGTTGTCTCTCGAGCTCCCCCTCTCAATGACAGTGGTCCCGGAATCATGAGCGTGGGGAGGTTGCACCAACGGTCTGCAGTGCGTGGGTTCTAAGGAAATGCCTGTGATCGTCTCCCCTGAGTATTTTCCTCATGTCTGTGTGCCAGGTAATGCTAGGGGGGGTTGCAGGATATCCCAGTGGCAGAGGCTGCCCCCACAAGGTCAGGGAAGTTGTTTCTCGGACTACCCCGACCAGGGAAAACCTGTGACTGAAGAGAGCTGCGTGGAGTTGTCTCTCGAGCTCCCCCACTCTATCACTATGGTTCCGGAATCCTGAGCGTGGGGAGGTTCCACCAACGGTCGGCAGCGCGTGGGTTCTAA
The DNA here is from genome assembly GCF_048564905.1 of Vicugna pacos. Classification (NCBI taxonomy): domain Eukaryota; kingdom Metazoa; phylum Chordata; class Mammalia; order Artiodactyla; family Camelidae; genus Vicugna; species Vicugna pacos. The sequence goes on from NC_133021.1 coordinate 2,050,091, forward strand.
GGGAATGCCTGTGCTCGCCTCCCCTGAGGGTTTTCCTCATGTCTCTGTGCCAGGGAATGTTAGGGGAGGTTGCAGATAATCCCAGTGACCGAGGCTGCCTCCCCAAAGTCAGGGAAGATATTTCTCGGACTTCCCCGAGCAGGGAACACCTGTGACTGAAGAGAGCTGCGTGGAGTTGTCTCTCGAGCTTCCCCACTCAATGAATATGGTTCCGGAATCCTGAGCGTGGAGATTTTCCAGCAACGGTCGGCAGCGCGTGGGTTCTAAGGGAATGCCTGTGCTCGTCTCCCCTGAGTGTTTTCCTCATGTCTCTCTGCCAGGGAATGCTAGGTGTGGTTGCAGGATATCCCAGTGACAGAGGCTGCCTCCCCAAGGTCAAGGAAATTATTTCTCGGACTTCACCGAGCAGGGAAAACCTGTGACTGAAGAGAGCTGCGTGAAGTGGTCTCTCGAGCTCCCCCAGTCAATGAAAATGGTTCCGGAATCCTGAGCGTGGGGAGGTTCCACCAACGGTCGGCAGCGCGTGGGTTCTAACGGAATGCCTGTGCTCGTCTCCCCTGAGGGTTTTCTTCATGTCTGTGTGCCAGGGAATGCAAGGGGGGGTTGGAGGAAATCCCAGTGACAGAGGCTGCCTCCCCAAGTTCAGGGAAGGTATATCTAGGGTTTCGCCGAGCCGGGAACACCTGTGACTGAAAAAAGATACGTGGATTTTTCTCTCGAGCTCCCCCACTCAATGACTATGGTTCCGGAATCCTGAGCGTCGGGAGGTTCCACCAGCGGTCGGCAGCGTGTGGGTTCTAAGGGAATGCCTGCGCTTATCTCCCCTGAGTGTTTTCCTCATTTCTCTGTGCCAGGGAATGTTAGGGGTGGTTGCAGGAAATCCCAGTGACAGAGGATGTTTCCCTAATTCTGGGAAGTTATTTCTCGGAATTCCCCGAGCAGGGATCACCTGTGACTGAAGAGAGCTTCATGGAGGTGTCTCTCGAGCTCCCCCACTCAATGACAATGGTTCCGGAATCCTGAGCGTGGGGAGGTTCCAGCAACGGTCGGCAGCGCTTGGGTTCTAAGGGAATGCATCTGCTCGTCTCCCCTGAGTTTTTTCCTGATGTCTCTGTACCAGGGAATGCTAGGGTGGGTTGCAGGGAGTCCCAGTGAGAGAGGCTGCCTCCCCAAGGTCAGGGAAGGTATTTCTCGGACTTCCACGTGCAGGGAACACCTGTGACTGAAGAGAGCTGCGTGGAGTTGTCTCTCGAGCTCCCCCACTCAATGACTATGGTTCCAGAATCCTGGGGGTGTGTAGGTTCAACCAACGGTCGGCAGCGCGTGGGTTCTTAGGGAGTGCCTCTGCTCGTCTTCCCTGAGGATTTTCCTTATTTCTCTTTGCCAGGGAATGCAAGGGAGGGTTGCAGGAAATCCCAGTGACAGAGGCTGCCTCCTCAAGCTCTGGCAAGTTATTTCTCGGACTTCCCCGAGCAGGGAACACCTGTGACTGAAGAGAGCTTCGTGGAGATGTCTCTCGAGCTCCCCCACTCAATGAAAATGGTTCCGGAATCCTGAGCGTGGGGAGGTTCCAGCAACGGTCGGCAGCGCGTGGGTTCTAAGGGAATGCCTCTGCTCGTCTCCCCTGAGTTTTTTCCTGATGTCTTTCTACCAGGGAATGCTAGGGGTGTTACAGGAAGTCCCAGGGACAGAGGCTACCTCCCCAAGGTCAGGGAAAGTATTTCTCGTACTTCCCCGAGCAGGGAACACCTGTGACTGAAGAGAGCTGCGATGAGTTGTCTCTCGAGCTCCCCCACTCAATGGCTATGGTTCCGGAATCCTGAGTGTGGGGAGGTTCCACCAACGGTCGGCAGCGCGTGGGTACTAAGGGAATGCCTGTGCTTGTCTCCCCTGAGTGTTTTCCTCATGTCTCTGTGCAAGGGAATGCAAGGGGTTTTGCAGGAAGTCCCAGTGACAGAGGCTGACTCCTCAAGTCAGGGAAGGTATTTCTTGGACTTCCCCGAGCAGGGATCACCTGTGAGTTAAGAGAGCTGCGTGGAGTTGTCTCTCGAGCTCCACCACTCAATGACAATGGTTCCGGAATCCTGAGCGTGGGGAGGTTCCACGAACGGTCGGCAGCGCGTCGGTTCTAAGGGAATGCCTGTGCTCATCTCCCCTGAGGGTATTCCAAATTTCTCTGGGCCAGGGAATTCTAGGGTGGGTTGCAGGAAATCCCAGTGATAGAGGCTGCCTCCCCAAGTTCAGGGAAGTTATTTCTCGGACTTCCCCGAGCAGGGAACACCTGTGACTGAAGAGAGCTGCGTGGAGTTGTCTCTCGAGCTCTCCCACTCAATGACAATGTTTCAGGAATCCTGAGCGTGGGGAGGTCCCACCAACGGTCGGTAGCGCGTGGGTTCTAAGGGAATGCCTGTGATCGTCTCCCCTGAGGATTTTCCTCAAGTCTCAGTGCCAGGGAATGCCAAGGGTGGTTGCAGGAAGTCCTAGTGACAGAGGATGCCTCCCCAAGGTCAGGGAAGTTATTTCTCGGACTTCCCCGAGCAGGGAACACCTGTGACTGAAGAGAGATGCGAGGAGTTGTCTCTCGAGCTCCCCCACTCAATGACTATTTTTCCGGTATCCTGAGCGTGGTTAGGTTCCACCAACGGTCGGCAGGGCGTTGGTTCAAAGGGAATGCCTGTGCTCGTCTCCCCTGAGGGTTTTCCTGAAGCCTCTTTGCCAGGGGATACTAAGAGTGGTTGCAGGAATTCCCAGTGACACAGGCTGCATCCCCAAAGTCAGGGAAGTTATATCTCGGACTTCCCCGAGCAGGGAACACCTGTGACTGAAGAGAGCTGCGTGGAGTTGTCTCTCGAGCTCCCAAACTCAATGACAATGGTTCCGGAATCCTGAGCGTGGGGAGGTTCCCCCAACGGTCGGCAGCGCGTGGGTTTTAAGGGAATGCCTGTGCTCGTCTCCCCTGAGGGTTTTCCTCATGTCTCTGTGCCAGGGAATGCTAGGGGGTGTTGCAGGAAATCCCAGTGACAGAGGATGCCTCCACAAGTTCAGGGAAGTTATTTCTCGGACATCCTCGAGCTGGGAACACCTGTGACTGAAGAGAGCTGCTTGGAGTTGTCTCTCGAAGTCCCCATCTCAATGACTATGGTTCCGGAATACTGAGCGTGGGGAGGTTCCACTAACGGTCGGCAGCGTGTGGGTTCCAAGGGAATGCCTGTAATCGTCTCCCCTGAGGGTTATCCTAATGTCTCTTTGCTAGGAAATGCTAGGGGGGGTTGCAGGAAATCTAAGTCGCAGAGGCTGACTCCACAATGTCAGGGAAGTTATTTCTCGGACTTTCCCGAGCAGGGAAAACCTGTGACTGAAGAGAGCTGCGTGGAGATGTCTCTAAACTCCCCCAATCAATGACAATGGTTCCGGAATCCTGAGCGTGGGGAGGTTCCACCTTCGGTCGGCAGCGCATGGTTTCTAAGGGAATGGCTGTGCTCGTCTCCCCTGAGGTTTTTCCTCATGTCTCTGTGCCAGGGAATGCTAGGGTGGGTTGCAGGAAGTCCCAGTGTCAGAGGCTGCCTCCCGAAATTCAGGGAAGTTATTTCTCGGACTTCCACCTGCAGGGAACACCTGTGATTGAAGGGAGCTGCGTGGAGTTGTCTCTCGAGCTCCCCCACTCAATGACTATGGTTCCGGAATCCTGAGCGTGAGGAGGTTCCACCAACGGTTGGGAGCGCGTGGGTTCTAAAGGAATGCATGTGCTCGTCTCCCCTGAGGGTTTCCTCATGTCTCTGTGCCAGGGAATGCTAGGGGGGGATTGCAGGAAATCCCAGTGTCAGAGGTTGCCTCCCCAAGGTCAGGGAAGTTTTTTCTCGGAGTTCCCTGTGCAGAGAACACCTGTGACTGAAGAGAGCTGCGTGGAGTTGTCTCTCGAGATCCCCCACTCAATGACAATTGTTTCGGAATCCTGAGCGTGGAGAGGTTCCACCAACGGTCGGCAGAGCTAGGGTTCTAACGGACTGTCTGTGCACGTCTCCCCTGAGGGTTTTCCTCATGTCTTTGTGCCAGGGAATGCTAGGGGGTGTTGCAGGAAATCCCAGTGACAGAGGCTGCCTCCCCAAGGTCAGGGAAGTTATTTCTCGGACTTCCCCGATCATGGAACACCTATGACTGAAGCGAGCTGAATGGATTTGTCTCTCGTGCACACCCACTCAATGACTATGGTTCCGGAATCCTGAGCATGGGGAGTTTCCACCAACGGTCGGCAGCGCGTGGGTTCTAATGGAATTCCTGTGCTCGTCTCCCCTGAGGGTTTTCCTCATGTCTCTGTGCCAGGGAATGCTAGGGGGTGTTGCAGGAAATCCCAGGAACAGAGGCTGCCTCCCCAAGGTCAGGGAAGGTATTTCTGAGATTTCCCCTTTCAGGGAACACCTGTGACTGAAGCGAGCTGAATGGAGTTGTCTCTCGAGAACCCCCACTCAATGACTATGGTTCCAGAATCCTGAGCATGGGGAGTTTCCACCAACGGTCGGCAGCACGTGGGTCCTAAGGGAATGCCTGTGTTCCTCTCCTCTGAGGGTTTTCCTAATGTCTCTGTGCCAGGGAATGTTAGGGGGTGGTTGCAGGAAATCCCAGTGTCAGAATCTGCTTCCCCAAAGGCAGGGAAGGAATTTCTTGGTTTTACCCGAGCAGGGAACACCTGTGACTGAAGAGAGCTGTGTGGAGTTGTCTCTCGAGCTCCCCCACTCAATGAAAATTGTTCCGGAATCCTGAGCGTTGGGAGGTTCCACCAACGGTCTGCAGCGCGTGGGTTCTAAGGGAATGCCTGTGCTCGACTCCCTAGAGGGTTTTCCTCATGTCTCTGTGCCAGGGAATGCTAGGGGTGGTTGCAGGAAATCCCAGTGACAGAGGCTGCCTCCCCAAGGTCAGGGAAGTTATTTCTCGGACTTCCCCGAGCAGGGAACACCTGTGAGTGAAGAGAGCTGCGTGGAGTTGTCTCTCGAGCTCCCCCACTCAACGACAATGTTTCCGGAATCCTGAGAGTGGGGAGGTTTCACCAACGGTCGGCAGCGCGTGGGTTCTAAGGGAATGCCTGTGCTCGTCTCCCCTGAGGGTTTTTCTCATGTCTCTGTGCCATGGAATGCAAGGGGGTTTGCAGGAAATTCCAGTGACAGAGGCTGCCTCAAAAATGTCAGGGAAGTTATTTCTCGGACTTCCCCGAGCAGGGAACACCTGTGACTGAAGAGAGCTTCGTGGAGTTATCTCTCGAGCTCCCCCACTCAATGAATATGGTTCCGGAATCATGAGGGTGGGGAGGTTCCAAGAACGGTCTGTCGCGCGTGGGTTCTAAGGGAATGCCTGTGCTCATCTCCCCTGAGGGTTTTCCTCATGTCTTTTTACCAGGGAATGCTAGGGGATTTACAGGATAACCCAGTGACAGAGGCTGCCTCCCCATGATCAGGGAAATTATTTCTCGGACTTCCCCGAGCAGGGAACACCTGTGAGTGAAGAGAGCTGCGTGGAGTTGTCTCTCGAGCTCCCCCACTCAACGACAATGTTTCCGGAATCCTAAGAGTGGGGAGGTTTCACCAACGGTCGGCAGCGCGTGGGTTCAAAGGGAATGCCTGTGCTCGACTCCCCTGAGTGTTTTCCTCATGTCTATGAGCCAGGGAATGATTGGGGGTGCTTCAGGTAATCCCAGTGACAGAGGCTGCCTCACCAGGTCAGGGAAAGTATTTCCCGGACTTCCCCGAGCAGGGAACACCTCTGACTGAAGAGAGCTGCGTGGAATTGTCTCTTGAGCTCCCCCACTCAATGAAAATTTTCCGGAATCCTGAGCGTTGGGAGGTTCCACCAAAGGTCTGCAGTGCGTGGGTTCTAAGGGAATGCCTGTGCTCGTCTCCTCAGAGGGTTTTCCTCATGTCTCTGTGCCAGGGAATGCTAGGGGTGGTTGCAGGAAATCCCAGTGACAGAGGCTGCCTCCCCAAGGTCAGGGAAGTTATTTCTCGGACTTCCCCGAGCAGGGAACACCTGTGAGTGAAGAGAGCTGCGTGGAGTTGTCTCTCGAGCTCCCCCACTCAACGACAATATTTCCGGAATCCTGAGAGTGGGGACGTTTCACCAACGGTCGGCAGCGCGTGGGTTCTAAGGGAATGCCTGTGCTCGTCTCCCCTGAGGGTTTTTCTCATGTCTCTGTGCCAGGGAATGCTAGGGGGTTTGCAGGAAATTCCAGTGACAGAGGCTGACTCAACAATGTCAGGGAAGTTATTTCTCGGACTTCCCCTTGCAGGGAACACCTGTGACTGAAGAGAGCTTCGTGGAGTTGTCTCCCGAGCTACCCCACTCAATGAATATGGTTCCGGAATCATGAGGGTGGGGAGGTTCCACGAACGGTCGGCAGCGCGTGGGTTCTAAGGGAAAGACTGTGCTCATCTCCCCTAGGGTTTTCCTCATGTCTTTTTACCAGGGAATGCTAGGGGATTTACAGGATAACCTAGTGACTGAGGCTGCCTCCCCAAGATCAGGGAAGTTTTTTCTCGGAATTCCCCGAGCAGGGAACACCTGTGACTGAAGAGAGCTGGGTGGAGTTGTCTCTCGAGCTCCCCCACTCAATGACAACGGTTCCGGAATCCTGAGCGTGGGGAGGTTATACCAACGGTCGGCAGCGCGTGGGTTCTAAGGGAATCCCTGTGCTCGTCTCCCCTGAGGGTTTTCCTAATGTCTCTGTGCCAGGGAATGCTAGGGGGGTTTGCAGGATATCCCAGTGACAGAGGCTGCCTCCCCAAGGTCAGGGAAGTTATTTCTTGGACTTCCCCGAACAGGGAACACCTGTGACTGAAGAGAGCTGCGTGAAGTTGTCTCTCGAGCTCCCCCACGCACTGACAATGGTTACGGAATCCTGAGCGTGGGGAGGTTCCACCAACGGTCGGCAGTGCGTGGGTTCTAACGGAATGCCTAAGCTTGTCTCCCGTGAGGGATTTCCTTATGTCTCTGTGCCAGGGAATGCTAGGGGGGTTTGCAGGATATCCCAGTGACAGAGGCTGCCTCCCCACGGTCAGGGAAGGTATTTCTTGGACTTCCCCGAACAGGGAACACCTGTGACTGAAGAGAGCTGCGTGGAGTTGTCTCTCGAGCTCCCCCACGCACTGACAATGTTTCCGGAATCCTGAGCATGGGGAGTTTCCACCAACGGTCGGCAGTGCGTGGGTTCTAACGGAATGCCTATGCTCGTCTCCCGTGAGGGATTTCCTTATGTCTCTGTGCCAGGGAATGCTAGGGGGGTTTGCAGGATATCCCAGTGACAGAGGCTGTCTCCCCAAGGTCAGGGAAGATATTTCTCGGACTTCCACGGACAAGGAACACCTGTCACTGAAGAGAGCTGCGTGGAGTTGTCTCTCGAGCTCCCCCACGCACTGACAATGGTTCCGGAATCCTGAGCGTGGGGAGGTTCCAACAACGGTCGAAAGCGCGTGGGTTCTAACGGAAAGCCTAAGCTCGACTCCCCTGAGGGTTTTCCTAATGTCTCTATGCCAGGAAATGCTAGGGGGGTTTGCAGGATATCCCAGTGACAGAGGCTGCCTCCCCAAGGTCAGGGAAGGTATTTCTTGGACTTCCCCGAACAGGGATCACCTGTGACTGAAGAGAGCTGCGTGGAGTTGTCTCTCGAGCTCCCCCGCGCACTGACATTGGTTCCGGAATCCTGAGCGTGGGGAGGTTCCACCAACGGTCGGCAGCGCGTGGGTTCTAATGGATAGCCTACGCTCGTCTCCCCTGAGGGTTTTCCTAATGTCTCTGTGCCAGGGAATGCTAGGGGGGTTTGCAGGATATCCCAGTAACAGAGGCTGCCTCCCCAAGTTCTTGGAAGGTATTTCTCGGACTTCCCCGAACAGGGAACAACTGTGACTGAAGAGAGCTTCGTGGAGTTGTCTCTCGAGCTCCCCCACGCACTGACAATGGTTCCGGAATCCTGAGCGTGGGGAGGTTCCACCAACGATCGGCAGCGCGTGGGTTCTAACGGAAAGCCTAAGCTCGTCTCCCCTGAGGATTTTCCTAATGTCTCTGTGCCAGGGAATGCTAGGGGGGTTTGCAGGATATCCCAGTGACAGAGGATGCCTCCCCAAATTCAGGGAAGTTTTTTCTCGGACTTCCCCGAAAAGAGAACACCTGTGACTGAAGAGAGCTGCGTGGAGTTGTCTCTCGATCTAGTCCACGCACTGACAATGGTTCCGGAATCCAGAGCGTTGGGAGGTTCCACCAACGGTCGGCAGCGCATGGGATCTAACGGAAAGCCTAAGCTCGTCTCCCCTGAGATTTTTCCTAATGTCTCTGTGCCAGGGAATGCTAGTGGGTTTAGCAGGATATCCCAGTGACTGAGGCTGCATCCCCAAGATCAGGGAAGTTATTTCTCGGACTTCCCCGAACAGGGAACACCTGTGACTGAAGAGAGCTTCGTGGAGTTGTCTCTCGAGCTCCCCCACGCACTGACAATGTTTCCGGAATCCTGAGCGTGGGGAGGTTTCACCAACGGTCGGCAGCGCGTGGGTTCTAACGGAAAGCCTAAGCTCGTCTCCCCTGAGGGTTTTCCTAATGTCTCTGTGCCAGGGAATGCTACTGGTATTTGCAGGATATCCCAGTGACAGAGGCTGCCTCCCCAAGGTCAGGGAAGTTATTTCTAGGACATCCTCAAACAGGGAACACCTGTGACTGAAGAGAGCTGCGTGGAGTTTTCTCTCGAGCTCCCCCACGCACTGACAATGGTTCCGGAATCCTGAGTGTGGAGAGGATCCACCAACGGTCGGCAGTGCTTGGGTTCTAACGGAATGCTTACGTTCGTCTCCCCTGAGGGTTTTCCTAATGTCTCTGTGCCAGGGAATGCTAGGGGGGTTGCAGGATATGCCAGTTACCGAGTCTGCCTCCCCAAGGTAAGGGAAGGTATTTCTCGGACTTCCCCGAACAGGGAACACCTTTGACTGAAGAGAGCTGCGTGCAGTTGTCTCTCGAGCTCCCCCACGCACTGACAATGGTTCCGGAATCCTGAGCGTGGGGAGGTTCCACCAACGGTCGGCAGCGCTTGGGTTCAAACGGAAAGCCTAAGCTCGTCTCCCCTGAGAGTTTTCCTAATGTCTCTGTGCCAGGGAATGCTAGGGGGATTTGCAGGTTATCCCAGTGAAAGAGGCTGCTTCCCCAACGTTAGGGATGGTATTTCTTGGACTTCCCCGAACAGGGAACACATGTGACTGAAGAGAGCTGCGTGGAGTTGTCTCTCGAGCTCCCCCACGCACTGACAATGGTTCCGGAATCCTGAGCGTGGGGAGGTTCCACCAACGGTCGGCAGCGCGTGGGTTCTAACGGAATGACTAAGCTCGTCTCCCCTGAGGGTTTTCCTAATTTCTCTTTGCCAGGGAATGCTAGTGGGGTTTGCAGGATATCCCAGTGACAGAGGCTGCCTCCCCAAAATCAGGGAAGATATTTCTCGGACTTCCCCTAACAGGGAACACCTGTGACTGAAGAGAGCTGCGTGGAGTTGTCTCTCGAGCTCCCCCACGCACTGACAATGGTTCCGGAATCCTGAGCGTGGGGAGGTTCCACCAACGGTCGGCAGCGCGTGGGTTCTAATGGAAAGCCTAACCTCGTCTCCCCTGAGGGTTTTCCTAATATCTCTGTGCCAGGGAATGCTAGGGGGGTTTGCAGGATATCCCAGTGACAGAGGTTGCCTCCCCAAGGTCAGGGAATGTATTTCTCGGAATTCCCCGAACAGGGAACACCTGTGATTGAAGAGAGCTGCGTGGAGTTGTCTCTCGTGCTCCCCCACGTGCTGACAATGGTTCCAGAATCCTGAGCGTGGGGAGGTTCCACCAACGGTCGGCAGCGCGTGGGTTCTAACGGAAAGCCTAAGCTCGTCTCCCTTGAGGGTTTTCCTAATGTCTCTTTGCCAGGGAATGCTAGGGGTGTTGCAGGATATCCCAGTGTCAGAGGCTGCCTCCCCAAGGTCAGGAAAGGTATTTCTCGGCTTCCCCGAACAGGGAACACCTGTGACTAAAGAGAGCTGAGTGGAGTTGTCTCTCGAGATGCCCTACGCACTGACAATGATTCCGGAATCCTGAGCGTGGGGAGGTTCCACCAACGGTCGGCAGCGCGTGGGTTATAACGGAAAGCCTAAGCTCGGCTCCCCTGAGGGTTTTCCTAATGTCTCTGTGCCAGGGAATGCTTGGGGTGTTTGCAGGTTATCCCAGTGACAGAGGCTACCTCCCCAAAGTCAGGGAAGATATTTCTTGGACTTCCCCGAACAGGGAACACCTGTGACTGAAGAGAGCTGCGTGGAGTTGTCTCTCGAGCTCCCCCACTCACTGACAATGGTTCCGGAATCCAGAGCCTGGGGAGGTTCCACCAACCGTCGGCAGCGCGTGGGTTCTAACGGAATGACTAAGCTGGTCTCCCCTGAGGGTTTTCGTAATTTCTGTTTGCCAGGGAATGCTAGGGGGGTTTGCAGGGTATCCCAGTGACAGAGTCTGCCTCCCCAAGGTCAGGGAAGTTTTTTCTCGGACTTCCCCGAACAGGGAACACCTGTGACTGAAAAGAGCTGCGTGGAGTTGTCTCTCGAGCTCCCCGACGCACTGACAATGGTTCCGGAATCCTGAGCGTGTGGAGGTTCCACCAGCGGTCGGCAGCGCGTGGGTTCTAATGGAAAGCCTAACCTCGTCTCCCCTGAGGTTTTTCCTAATGTCTCTGTGCCAGGGAATGCTAGGGGGTTTACAGGATATCCCAGTGACAGAGGCTGCCTCCCCAAGTCCAGGGAAGGTATTTCTCGGACTTCCCCGAACAGGGAACACCTGTGACTGAAGAGAGCTGCGTGGAGTTGTGTCTCGATGTACCCCACGCACTGACAATAGTTCCGGAATCCTGAGCGTGGGGAGGTTCCACCAACGGTCGGCAGCGCGTGGGTTCTAACGGAAAGCCTAAGTTCGTCTCCCCTAAGGGTTTTCCTAATATCTCTGTGCCAGGGAATGCTAGGGGGGTTTGCAGGATATCCCAGTGTCCGAGGCTGACTCCCCAAGGATAGGGAAGTTATTTCTCGGACTTCCCCGGACAGGGAACACCTGTGACAGAAGAGAGCTACGTGGAGTTGTCTCTCGAGCTCCCCCACGCGCTGAGAATGTTTCCGGAATCCTGAGCGTGGGGAGGTTCCACCAACGGTCGGCAGCACGTGGGTTCTAACGGAAAGCCTAAGCTCGTCTCCCCTGAGGGTTTTCCTAATGTCTCTGTGCCAGGGAAAGCTAGGGGTGTTTGCAGGATATCTCAGTGACTGAGGCTGCCTCCCCAAGGTCAGGGAAGGTATTTCTCGGACTTCCCCGTAAAGGGAACACCTGTGACTGAAGAGAGCTGCGTGGCGTTGTCTCTCGAGCTCCCCCACGCACTGACAATGGTTCCGGAATCCTGAGCGTGGGGAGGTTCCACCAACGATCGGCAGCGCGTGGGTTCTAACGGAAAGCCTAAGCTCGTCTCCCCTGAGGATTTTCCTAATGTCTCTGTGCCAGGGAATGCTAGTGGTGTTTGCAGTGTATCCCAGTGACAGAGGCTGCCTCCCAATGTCAGGGAAGTTTTTCCTCGGACTTCCCCGAACAGGGAACACCTGTGACTGAAGAGAGCTGCGTGGAGTTGTCTCTCGAGCTCCCCCACGCACTGACAATGGTTCCGGAATCCTGAGCGTGAAGAGGTTCCACCAACGGTCGGCAGAGCGTGGGTTCTAACAGAAAGCCTAAGCTCATCTCCCCTGAGTGTTTTCCTAATGTCTCTGTGCCAGGGAATGCTAGGGGGGTTTGCAGGATATCCCAGTGACAGAGGCTGCCTCCCCAAAGTCAGGGAAGGTATTTCTCGGACTTCCCCGAACAGGGAACACCTGTGACTGAAGAGAGCTGCGTGGAGTTGTCTCTCGAGCTCCCCCACGCACTGACAATGTTTCCGGAATTCTGAGCGTGGGGAGGTTCCAACAACGGTCGGCAGCGCGTGGGTTCTAACGGAAAGCCTAAGCTCGTCTCCCCTGAGGGTTTTCCTAATGTCTCTGTGCCAGGGAATGCTAGTGGTTTTTACAGGATATCCCAGTGACAGAGGCTGCCTCCGAAGGTCAGGGAAGTTTTATATCGAACTTCCCCGAAAAGTTAACACCTGTGACTGAAGAGAGCTGCGTGGAGTTGTCTCTCGAGCTCCCCCACGCACTGACAATGGTTCCGGAGTCCTGAGCGTGGGGAGGTTCCACCAACGGTCGGCAGCGCTTGGGTTTTAATGGATAGCCTACGCTCGTCTCCCCTGAGGGTTTTCCTCATGTCTCTGTGCCAGGGAATGCTAGGGGGGTTTGCAGGATATCCCAGTAACAGAGGCTGCCTCCCCAAGTTCTGGGAAGGTATTTCTCGGACTTCCCCGAACAGGGAACACCTGTGACTGAAGAAAGCTTCGTGAAGTTGTCTCTCGAGCTCCCCCACGAACTGACAATGGTTCCCGAATCCTGAACGTGGGGATGTTCCACCAACGATAGGCAGCGCGTGGGTTGTAACGGAATGCCTAAGCTCGTCTCCCCTGAGGGTTTTCGTAATGTCTCTATGCCAGGGAATGCTAGGGGTGTTTGCAGGATATCCCAGTGACAGAGGCTGCCTCCCCAAGTTCAGGGAAGGTATTTCTCGGACTTCCCAGAACAGGGAACACCTGTGACTGAAGAGAGCTGCGTGGATTTGTCTCTCGAGCTCCCCCACGCCCTGACAATTGTTCCAGAATCCTGAGCTTGGGGAGGTTCCACCAACGGTCAGCAGCGCGTGGGTTCTAACGGAAAGCCTAAGCTCGTCTCCCCTGAGGGTTTTCCTAATGTCTCTGTGCCAGGGAATGCTAGGGGGGTTTGTAGGATATCCCAGTGAGAGAGGCTGCCTCCCCAAGGTCAGGGAAGTAATTTCTCGGACTTCCCCGAACAGGGAACCCCTGTCACTGAAGAGAGCTGCGTGGAGTTGTCTCTCGAGCTCCCCCACGCCCTGACAATGGTTCCAGAATCCTGAGCTTGGGGAGGTTCCACCAACGGTCGGCAGAGCGTGGGTTCTAACGGAAAGCCTAAGCTCGTCTCCCCTGAGGTTTTTCCTAATATCTCTGTGCCAGGGAATGCTAGGGGGTTTTGCAGGATATCCCAGTGTCAGAGGCTGCCTCCCCAATGTCAGGGAAGTTATTTCTCGGACTTCCCCGTACAGGGAACACCTGTGACTGAGGAGAGCTGCGTGGAGTTGTCTCTCGAGCTCCCCCACGCACTGACAATGGTTCCGGAATCCTGAGCATGGGGAGGTTCCACCAACTGTCTGCATCGCGTGGGTTTTAACGGAAAGCCTAAGCTCGTCGCCCCTGAGGGTTTTCCTAATATCTCTGTGCCAGGGAATGCTAGGGGGTTTTGCATGATATCCCAGTGACAGAGGCTGCCTCCTTTAGGTCAGGGAAGTTATTTCTCGGACTTCCTCAAACAGGGAACACCTGTCACTGAAGAGAGTTGCGTGGAGATTTCTCTCGAGCTCCCCCACGCACTGACAATGGTTCCTGAATCCTGAGCGTGGACAGGATCCACCAACGGTCGGCAGCGCGTGGGTTCTAACGGAAAGCCTAAGTTCGTCTCCCCTGAGTGTTTTCCTAATGTCTCTGTGCCAGGGAATGCTAGGGGGGTTTGCAGGATATCCCAGTGACAGAGGCTGCCTCCCCAAGGTCAGGGAAGATATTTCTCGGACTTCACCGAACAGGGAACACCTGTGACTGAAGAGAGCTGCGTGGAGTTGTCTCTCGAAATCCCCCACGCACTGACAATGGTTCCGGAATCCTGAGCGTGAGGAGATTCCACCAACGGTCGGCAGCGAGTGGGTTCTAACAGAAAGCTTAAGCTCATCTACCCTGAGTGTTTTCCTAATGTCTCTGTGCCAGGGAATGCTAGGGGGGTTTGCAGGATATCCCAATTACAGAGGCTGCCTCCCCAAAGTCAGGGAAGGTATTTCTCGGACTTCCCCGAACAGGGAACACCTGTGACTGAAGAGAGCTGCGTGGAGTTGTCTCTCGAGCTCCCCCACGCACTGACAATGGTTCCGGAATTCTGAGCGTGGGGAGGTTCCACCAACGGTCGGCAGCGCGTGGGTTCTAACGGAAAGCCTAAGCTCGTCTCCCCTGAGGATTTTCCTAATGTCTCTGTGCCAGGGAATGCTAGTGGTTTTTGCAGGAAATCCCAGTGACAGAGGCTGCCTCCGAATGTCAGGGAAGTTTTATCTCGGACTTCCCCGAAAAGTTAACACCTGTGACTGAAGAGAGCTGCGTGGAGTTGTCTCTCGAGCTCCCCCACGCACTGACATTGGTTCCGGAGTCCTGAGCGTGGGGAGGTTCCACCAACGGTCGGCAGCGCTTGGGTTCTAATGCATAGCCTACGCTCGTCTCCCCTGAGGGTTTTCCTAATGTCTCTGTGCCAGGGAATGCTTGGGGGTTTTGCAGGATATCCCAGTAACAGAGGCTGCCTCCAAAAGTTCTGGGAAGGTATTTCTCGGACTTCCCCGAACAGGGAACACCTGTGACTGAAGAGAGCTGCGTGGAGTTGTCTTTCGAGCTCCCCCACGAACTGACAATGGTTCCCGAATCCTGAGCGTGGGGAGGTTCCACCAACGATAGGCAGCGCGTGGGTTGTAACGGAATGCCTAAGCTCGTCTCCCCTGAGGGTTTTCGTAATGTCTCTATGCCAGGGAATGCTTGGGGTGTTTGCAGGATATCCCAGTGACAGAGGCTGCCTCCCCAAGTTCAGGGAAGGTATTTCTCGGACTTCCCAGAACAGGGAACACCTGTAACTGAAGAGAGCTGCGTGGAGTTGTCTCTCGAGCTCCCCCACGCCCTGACAATTGTTCCAGAATCCTGAGCTTGGGGAGGTTCCACCAACGGTCGGCAGCGCGTGGGTTCTAACGGAAAGCATAAGCTCGTCTCCCCTGAGGGTTTTCCTAATGTCTATGTGCCAGGGAATGCTAGGGGGGTTTGTAAGATATCCCAGTGACAGAGGCTGCCTCCCCAAGTTCAGGGAAGTTATTTCTCGGACTTCCCCGAACAGGGAACCCCTGTGACTGAAGAGAGCTGCGTGGACTTGTCTCTCGAGCTCCCCCACGCACTGACAATGGTTCCGGAATCCTGAGCATGGGGAGGATCCACCAACGGTATGCAGCGCATGGGTTTTAACGGAAAGCCTAAGCTCGTCTCCCCTGAGGGTCTTCCTAATGTCTCTGTGCCAGGGAATGCTCGGGGGGTTTGCAGGATATCCCAGTGACAGAGGCTGCCTCCCCAAGGTCAGGGAAGTTATTTCTAGGACATCCTCAAACAGGGAACACCTGTGACTGAAGAGAGCTGCGTGGAGTTTTCTCTCGAGCTCCCCCACGCACTGACAATGGTTCCGGAATCCTGAGTGTGGAGAGGATCCACCAACGGTCGGCAGTGCGTGGGTTCTAACGGAATGCTTACGTTCGTCTCCCCTGAGGGTTTTCCTAATGTCTCTGTGCCAGGGAATGCTAGGGGG